>NC_136631.1:7247388-7847388 GCF_933228915.1 Telmatherina bonti
TGCACCGTCTCTTCAGTCTGCGATAGAAACAAGCAACGCTCAAAGTTTTCTTCCTTCCAGCTTGTCCTGCCTTTTCTAAACTCGCATTCCCTGAAAGTTTAAAGAAATAATGTCATTAGGACAGATGTGAGCGCTGACTGATGCGCCAATGAGCAAAGGGTTCATGAAGAGGAGAAACAACAGCACCCCCTACTGGTGAAGCTGAAACATATATACATAAAAACCCTCTTAAATCAGGTAGGAAACTGTTTCTACAGAGGTTTGATTGCTGTTTCTTTCCTCAGGGAGCTGGAGACAGCTTCATTGGCGCGCTGGCATATTACATGGCTAATCACCCTACAATGCCTCTGGAGGAGATGGCCCGCAGAGCCAATCAGGTGGCGACGGTGAGCGTGCAGGCCGTGGGCACGCAGACGTCGTACCCGTTCAAACGGGATCTCCCGGCAGAACTGTTCTGACCCGTGAATCTGGACCAACACTGACCTGTCTCATGAGATGAGCTGCTTCAGAGAAGTACAAACCGAGAATGTTAGAGAGGCTCATTGAAGGTGTCTGAATGTCCAACAGCCAGGCTGTTCGGGGTTTTATTCATACCGTTTATTTCAATCAATTACCACAAATAGATCACATCTGAATGTGTTTACAGAGTTTAAATATTGTAACGATAACGATACAAAGATGATCCGTGGCTGAGCAGCCAGTGGGGGGGGTCCCCATGTCTTGGTGATGAAGACGGTTGCAGCTCAGTCGAGGTTTTCATCGCCATGCTGGACGGCTGCAGTGTATTGATCCAAGGAGAAATCCTCTTCTGAATCACCAGCCAATCAGAAAAGGTGATCGGCCAACGCTTTGTGAAGTTCGCAACAATAAAGATAAGTTCAAACCTGACAGGTTTGTCTGTCCTTCTGTTTGTCCATCTTTAAATTGATCTGATCTTCTTCTTCTCGAAGAACAGGACGTGTTTATTCACTGCAGACAGAAAGCAGCTCATTTATTACTTCAATAAAGCTCAAGTCTTTCAAACTGGTTTAATAAAACAAGTGAAAGTAATTCATATATACTTTAAAAAAAAAGTTTTTTTGCAATAAATAAATGCAGAAAATTCATTTTTAATATAAATGTAAGGATTTTATTTGCCTAAAAAATAAAAAGACTGAATGAAAACCGACTTCTGCTCTGAATGACTCCAGTCGCTGTCAGAGTGACGCTTTCTGAGCAACTTGTTGCCACAAAACCTCAAATCTGAACATTTCCTTCCTCCATGTGCCCACGTCTGACCCTGCTTTTAGCTGTTTGTTCTGACATCGTGTCCATCTACACCAGGGCTTCCCAACCTGTTTACCATCTTTAACCAACCCCCCCCCGAATATTAAACCATTATCAGGATCTTCATGCATCTTTTTTCCCCCATTAAAGGTTTGTTTTTTCTCACTCCGTGGTTACATTTTTACTACTTTATATTCTATGTAGAATCCATTAATTCAAGTAACTCAAACTATTTATTACCACTGTCTTTTATTTACGTCAAACCAAATTAAATCCAACACTTTAATTTTCCCCTGAACTCTTCGCCGCCTTCGAAGCCGAGGAGGAAATCTCTCGCTCTGTAACTGCTAGCGTTCTGCCATCTATAGAGGAAGTGGACTTCCCGCCAGTCTCCAGCATTGCTGTCATTTAATTATCATGAAAAAAAATCACCATTTTTTAACATTTACGGATCATGAATCGACAAGTGCTGCATACATTAAACAGCAATTCGACCCACCACAGCTGATTTTGTATAAAAGCTTCATTATGTTGTATTAAACCCCCCATCGCTGAATGCTGGAATGCTATTGTTGGACAGTTTGGTTTAGCTAAACACAAAAAGCAAAACTGAAAACAATCTATTACGTCTATTCAGCTCTTTCATGTGCCGCTGCTCCGCTAACAGCAGGTACTCTGCAGGCTCCATCTTACCGAACGGATCATGTTTGCGTAGCACCATTTTTTCTCTGAGGCGGCTTCTCTTTGTGTTGAAGAAGTATCCAGTTCCCGCCGCACTCACCATCTGCACCAGGATGGTCCTGAAAGAGGACGACACGGCTGTATTACTGCGAGCGTAGCGCTGAATCAGCTCAGGATCGCTTTAAAACACAGTTTGTTTAAATGTGAGCAAAATTTCCTGACATTTCGAAGGACTTTCCGAAGCTCTTTTTCGGATGTCTTTCTGTCCAGATGATCCCACACTGCTGCAAAAATGTTGACGTCCGAGCTCCTCCATCAGACCAGTTCAGTCCAGTTCATTTAGCATAACTCTGCCTTTATCTCCTGTTTCCCTTCCTTTAAAAAGGCCTTTTGGCAGCTGAACAGAAAGCATTCCTGATGAGGCTTCAGACAACATCCTACTGATGGTCCAGATGCATCTTTCAGGTTTCATGTCAAGTTTATTTTTGCATTTGTTGCTCTTTTTTGAGTTAAGGGACATCACTTTTATTTGCTGTCAATGTGTTTTAGGCTTGACACTTAGTTTTTCCTCTATAAATCCAGTTTATGCAAATGTTTAAGGAGACATTTCAAACCATGCTGAGATTTGTTTTCACCTCTTTTTTCCACAGAAGAGAAGACCTGTACTCAAAAATGATAATAAAAAAAACCACCTTGTCATGTTGTAGCGTGATACGTTTAGGGGTAAAAACAGGGAATATAAGCCACATTTGTCTTTATATGATGAAAATTTGAATGCAGCAGATCATTATCTGTGGCTGAGATGTGGAGCGACTGGACAAAGGTGTGTCATGGAGGACATGTTGACATCACACCCTTAAACCAGACAAGACCACTTCTTTGTGTTTACAGTTTCATTCATCCAGCCGAGCACACAGGATATAAACTTTAGTTTTCAGCTGAGCTATAGCAGACGCACCATATGGGGGGAAAAGTTGGGAAGATTCTAAGGGCCCCATGTCTTGATAGGGGCCCAAAAAGATGGACATACTATGTAAGAAAATCATTAAACTTTCATTAAAAATAATAAATACTTTTTTCAAAGGTTGTAATAAAATATAGCAGAAATATAAACTGATAAAATGTTCATATAAAAATAACCTAGTTAGATGTATTCACTGTGATTTAATCCTTTATAGGGCACCCAATAAAATACCTTCAAATTAGACATTTTAACCTAAAATCGTCCTAAAAACTGTCCAAAAATTGACCTTCATTCTGTTGTTACATTAACAGAAAAAAAATGTTTCATGCTGAATATGAAAGAAAACAAAGTGATCAAAAATAGCAAAGTGAAGCCTCTGCGGTCGTGTTTTTACATTTATTTTCTTGATGTGGGTGACGGCTTTATGATTCTGTTACTTTCAGTCTATTTCCAAAGATGCACATCAAACTAATATTTAGGTGAAAAGCTGTACGTAGAAATCATATTTAAAACTTGTCCTATTTTCTCTGTGCTATGTAAATAAATGAAATGATGAAACAAATGATTCATTGCTTGAATTAAGAGCCATTCTTACACTCAGATTGTTCATAAGTTGCTTAATTAACAAACATTACTGACAATCAGCTAAAAATGAACAAAAAAGCAGCCAAAGTCAGCAGAATAACGTAGAAAGACACTCAGAAACCATATAAAACTATTGATTGGAAGAATATAAATACATTACAAAAAGCTCAGGTTGCTTGGAAGATAAATATAAAAACAAATGAAGGCTGGATGAAAACTTTCATTCAGTCACCTTACTTACTTTGACTTCGCTTTGGCCACTGAAAAAGAGAAGACAAAATGTGTTTGCATTAGAGACAAAGCATATTAAGCTATATTTAAACATTTAAAAGCCATGCATCTCACAAGAAATGATCACAAACGTGTTTGTTTTGTTTGAAGCAACAACAGCAACACAAACTAAGCTAGCTGACCAGAATTAGCACATAACTCATTAGATTTTAGATTAGATTAGATTCAACTTTATTGTCATTACACATGTACAGGTACAATGCAACGAAACGCAGTTGGCATCTAACCAGAGTGCAATAAGCAACAAGTATATATTATCTGCAGTAAGTACAAGTATTTTACAGCTGTGGCATAAAGTGGTTGTCACAGTATACTGATTTAAATACTATGAGCACTAAATACAGATGGGTATGGGCTTTAACTATACATCCAGTGTTGGCAGAGGCTATTAACATAATTACAGATGGTATGTACAGGTCTTATATCTTAACACTTGTGGAATTGGATATTAAATAGTATAAATAATAATAATGAGCACACATACACAACACAGACACGATCTATTTTGTTTTTGGTACTTAAACCCCATTAAATACGTGGGGAAACAGGTTATATATCTATCCAGGTAGCATAGTGGGGCTGTAGGATAAATAATAATGTATGTATGTAATAATAATGTGGCTAAATGTTAGCATGTTAGCTCAGCTGATACTAACTGGCTGCATTTCTAGTAGAAGGAAGCTAACTGCGCTAACTTGTTAACTAATATCACTGTGTGGGTTTACTACTTACAGTTAACGGTGGTAAGAAACATCCTGACAACTTTAAATTCCTCTAAAAAAAAAAAAAAAAAAAACGATATTAAAACATAATTGTTTCCAAAAGCAGGTCACATTGAACACTCGCGCATCCGGTACAAGGAAAACACTTCCGGGTTTTCTTAAAGGTACAGTAGCCCAGAATTCACCAGGCTGAAAGGGAGTCCTGAAGAGTAGCATTTCGATGCATATTACAGATATGGAAGAGTATTAGGGCCACTGAATTAATAATAATAATAAAAATTTAAAAAAATTCTGTGAGAAAAGTCAGAATTCTGACTTTAATCTCAGAAGTTTAACTACAAGTTAAGACTACAAGTTTAATGCCTGGGTTTTCATTACCTGTGTTCCCATTTCATTCTTTCGCAAAATAAAAGCAACATTTATCAGTTTTGATTAAAAAACAAAAACAAAAACAAGTTTGATTTGCAGGTGCTTCCATTGAGCTGTGTATAGTGTGTAAGCCTCAGTTCAGAATTGTCAAAATTGTTGCTTATGCAAGGTAGCCACGCAGCGTTATTTTGCACTACACAAGCGTTAACCTCCGGCGGTTAAAAGTGAAGCCTCTGCGGAAGTGCAGAAAACTGCAGTCCCCTCTTCATCCACTAGGGGCTGGCTCCAAAACAGAGCAAATCCCCATAGACTACCATGTTGAATAGACCAACTTCACGGCAGAAATAAACATGTTTACAGCCTGGTTCAAAAATCCATTTTCGGTTTATAGGTCAGGTTCATTACAACTGTGGGGGACTGAAATTTTTTCTAACTCACCCTTTTAAAAGTAATTTAATCTCGAAGTTCGGCATATTTAGGGGCCTGTCCTTTTGATTGACAGGTACCCGATCTCTGGCTTCAAGTTAGAAGAACGTAGAACAACTGCGATTTTTTGCCAGTTAACAACATGACTTAGCATTAGCCCGCTTACCTCTATTAGCTGGTTAGCTCCTGTTATCTCCAGGTTAGCTCGGTTAGCTCTTAGCTACAGAAAGCTCGGAGTTTGCTCGATGTCAGTCATCCACCATGACGCTCACAGCTCCACCTCTTTGCCCATATTTGTATTTTCCAGGCGAGACGACACGCATGCCTCTGCCAAGATGGTGATGGTAGGAACCGTCCACCGAGCTTCAATTCAGCTCTTCAGAAACCTACGGGTGATGTCACGGAGACTACGTCCATCTCTTTATATACAGTCTATGGCGCTGCATGGCTGCTCAAAATTCTGACTATAATCTCTGATGATTTTCTGAGATTACAGTCAGAATTCTGAGAAAAAGTCAGAATTCTGACATTAAAGTCAGAATTTACAGAATCCTTTTTTTAAAAAATTTTTTTATTCAGTGGCCCTGATACTGATTCCGTATACATACCTCTTGACCATCCAACAGAATACTTATGCGAACATTGGTTAAATAAGAATTAGATTATTCTTAACATACTAAAGACTTCTAGGCAAACTGATTTGGTAAATCTTTATTATAAGAATTCTTATGCAAAATGTACACTCCAGTTAACTCCAGTTAAACAATTTTTCCTCTTTGGAAGCATTCTGTTTGACTAAACTTGATGTATATTAAGTAAGTTTCAGGTTGATTTATTTATTAAAATACATCTTTTAACAAAGGAAGCAGTGGGTGATCATACAGGAAGGGGATAGAAAAATATCTGCTCCATCATTTCTACCAGAACATTTATATTATTTTTACAGTTGGGCTTCATGTAAATACAGACAGGAGTATATTTCGGTTTCATGTTTTGTTTTTTTTTTGTTTTTTTTTTAACTCTCCCGCTTTTGAATTTACCATTCATCAAATTATACTATCTATAATTTCATACAAATATTATGTATAATACAGCCTCAGCAAAACTACCTGACAAAAACCAATCAGTCAAATGACTAAATGCACTTTTTTATGGAATATTTATTGAACAGTTTTGCTGCTGCAACACAGCTAAATGTGGTCAGGTAATTGTTACTGCCCTTTTCTGAGTTCTTTTCAAATTCCTCGTGCTAATTATTCCCATAAGCCAAAAAAGTTTCCCAATGAGGTTGAGGAAAAGAATAGAGCGATAAATTGGGAGCCAACTCTTTCTTATTTGAAATGTGTGATCATTTCAGATATGAAGTGAATTTATGTCCAGGTTTTGATCACACTTGGCAGCTTTTCCAAAATATGACCACTATACCATTTCTTAGTCCCAGCCCAGCAGACATATTTTAAGCACATTTTGCACATAAGGAAGAGTTGCAGCATTAGCAAGTATTATTTTGGCCCGATTGGACCCAAAGAGCTGCAGGTTGTATTACTGACTTCACCCTGAGTCAACACCATCAGTCAGGGGCAAATGTGGGCAAAAAATTAATTAAGTTTAAAAGAAAAGAATAAATACTAGTTAATTATTTGACTCAAACATCTGTTACTACTCTGGGAGGTGATCGATGATATGCCAAAAGCAGAAGACAGAAACAGACAATATCTGAGTAAAAAATAATGATTTAAACAGTTGGAACTTAAAAAGCTGAAAGAAGAAACCAAGAAACAGCCACAATTTTCAATTTCCTGCAGCTTCTGGCGAACAAGCACCTTCCCACAGAAAATAATCAGCACTTATTTGCACAGTAAATCTGTGACAAGCAAACCACAATGACTGGAGTCCCACCGCTGTGAAGAGAACCACCATCTGACAAGTTATTTTTAAAATCAGGCAAGAAGTGAAGATGACATGAACAACTGCATGAAGAGCCTTTAACTCAGTGTTTGTGTTGCACTGTGTTCAGGGCTGCAGTAAAGCTCCAACATTTTCTGCGTTTGTGATGCTGCTGCTTTTATATAAAAGGCCAAATCTGCACTGTTACCTCAAAGTCTGAATTTTTACACTTGATCTGTTTTAAAGTACTGTTTCCTGTTAATTTGCATTTTTAATTTAAGTTAGTTTTATGGTTTTATCATTGAGGGACAAAAAAATCTGAATAATTCTGAAAAATTTTTTTCTCCAGTTAGCAGATCTGACCTCCTTCCTTACTTCAAAAACTCCAACTCCAACTGGTCCAGAAAGCATAAAAAAGATCATTTCTAAATTGGAAACGCTTCCTTTTACCTTCTGGATGATGCGATCTGTGGGTGACAAACAGATACTGTACCTCATCTATTCCCTCTGCCATCTGGCTTTAAAATACTTTTATATTATTTTAATAACTTGACAACAAATTAGATTTCAGCCACTGTGTGAGAATTTATTTCTATTCTATGCATTCATTTCTATTGTCTGCATTCACGCCATTGTCTTCTGTTGATTAAAGATTAAAGACGTGCCAGTTGGTTCCTTTTCTGATCAGAAGTCCTGAATGTTGCTTGTAGGCTTGTGATTGTTGAATTCTTTCAGGTTTTTATGATTTGACTGCAAACAGAATTGCTCATCAGGCACATATTTTTGTTTAAATTGATCAAATGGAGTTGATTTACTCCCTTTAAATCAGACTTCAGCACCTCTGGTTTGGAGTGCGGCTCCACAGTTTCAGCTCTGTCTGCAGATATCAAGCTAGACTCAGATCAGGAGTCTTCAGAGCCGTCCGGTGTGCTCATCGTCCTCACCTGTGTCTCACAGAGAAGAACTGTTGTGATTTAATCGTGACCTGCACAGGGGCAATCAAGTCTCATCTCAGCACAAGAGCTGATGAGACGCACCAGAAGGCTTTCACAGTGAAGAACTGTGACTTGTTGACATGCATTTCTGTTCCAGAGTTTCTTTTTGCTGGTTTTCTTCCTCAGTCAAGTTCACTCTACGCCATATGGGCAGAAAATACTTGACAACATCATGCACCAAATTGTTATAATTTGTAGACTTTTATCTTTTCTTATAAGAGGGAAAACAGTCTGGAAAGAACATTCACACACTGGATTTTGACTTAACTTTATGTTTAAAGCACTTTATTAGGCATGTAAAAAATACCTGAAGAGCTTTACACAAAAGAGCAGAAAAATAAAAACAGTTATATGGTTAAGTAAAGAAGTTCTCCCAGTAAAAACTATAAAATTTCACAATTGTTGACAGAAAACAAAGAACATCGCAATAATTAAAGACTAGCTATAAAGACAATAATAGGAATAAAAATGAGGTTAAAATACAAAAGGTCATTGAAAAAAAGATAAAGTAGAATATTTACCAGAAAGGATGAGAGGTAAAATAGCAGAAAGCTCTCAAATCTTTCCTCTTCAAGAGTTCAGTTGTCAGAACTATCATGCGCAGTCTGAGTCCTTATAAAAGTTCAATGGCAACGCCATCTTGTCAGCTACTGATGCGATGAAGGTTGAAGAAGTCGTGCTACATTTCTGATTCATCAGATTTTAGCATCTGCACTTTGCTTTTTGTATTTTTTGTCACAAAGTGCAAAGCTGTTCCTTTCTTTGGTTATTTAGTTTTTACAGTAAAGTATGCATGAGAGAAAAATATTCTTGCATATTCTAGATTTATCTTCAAGGGGCTGCGTGTAGTTTTAAAAGCATTAATATCAGTTAATCTCTGACAGCCTGGTGGGAGTTCCTTAGAATAACTAAGTCACCACTTTTCCCATGTAAATTTACACCCATCTGTAACAATCCTGATGTCCTGCAAAATAATAAAAAAAAAAAGCTGAACTTTTCTTCATGGAGTAACCAAAGAATAAAGCACTTTGAGGATATAATTCTAAACAAAACATTTAGATCATTTGACATTTCCACCTCACAATATGGAATCAGTAGCAACACATTTCTAGAATACCAACAAATCAGATCTATAACAAGTAAAAAGTAGAACCTGAATCTCATAGACTTGCAACTTCCAATCAGGGTAGCAAAGTTCTTTCATTTCAGCAACCTGGCTGCTTTGCTGCTGGGATGGCTGCGTTTCCAGTCTCGTGGCGGCGGGGCAGGGCCGCTGCAGGAAGGTGGGGCAGGGGTATCAGACCTTGGCTTCGTGGCCTTGGTGCTTGGTTGTGGCCCTGGGACCACGGGAGTGGGTTGTTTCAGCGTGCGTGTGTGTGTGTATGTGGAGGTCTGTGTGCGGATATTTGGGTGTGTGCATGTGTGGATAGGGAGGGTGTAGGAGTGTGTGTATGGGGGTGTGTGTCAGGGATGTGTAGCGGTGTATGAGTGGAGACAGAAAGGTGGGTTGGGGTAAGTGTGTGTAGAGATGGGTACTGAGTAGAGGGTGTTTTATTTTTCTCTTTCTCTCACTCTTTTTCTCTCTACGAGGTCTTTTTTTTTTTTTTTTTTACTTTTTTTTTTCTTAATTATTCTCTTTCAGTCCCTCTTCAATTGGCAAGACTACTACCCTTTATTTTTTGAGCAGTACCAAAGTCCTGCTCAAAAAATAAATTGTCCTATATATATATATATATATATATATATATATATATATATATATATATATATATATATATATATATATATATAAAAAAAAAATATATATATATATATATATATATACATTCTATATTTAAACAAAAAAAAATGGGAGCTCAAATAGGAAAAAGAAAAACGTTCTGATAAAATATTCAACGCTTACCTGTTCTTGTCCTTCTCCACCAGCTTGGTGCAATTGCAGGTTCTCTGCATGTTTCACACTTAAAAGGCCATTAAGGTGGAGGCTGACATGATTTCTTTTCTTCTGCAGCTAATTATACCTGCTGAACAGCCTCTCATTCTAATGCAAAACTGAACTGCCTGTGTTGTATTAGTGGCCACAGTGCTGCAAGTCCTACCATGCTGCTTCCTCTGATGGATATTAGCAGCTGCCAGGAGAGCTAGTGATATGGATTTTTGACTGTCAAATGCATCTGCAGCTGATGTGACAACCCACAAAAAATAAGAGTTCTGGTTGCTGAAGATAATGTTATAAATTTTACTTTGGTTTGTTTGGTTTAAATATAAAGTTACAAGAAGAAAGAATCCTAAAACTCAGAATGGAAAAAACCGACAGCGATGCTGTTGGTCACCATCCTCGTGGCTTCGGGCAACCAACTCGGATGTCATGAAAGAGCTGCAGGAATCAGAGAAAGAACATTCCCCATTGTCTCAAGCCAGTCTGTGAAAGGAAGATAAGTCTGATAATGTTGCCATGGAAATTCCCTCAAGTCCTCACAATGTTGTAACCTTATATAGTTTTTTTTCCTTTGCTATTGTTGCCACATTGAAACAGCGGTTCATCGAGAATTTTACCTCCCCGAAACTTCAGTATTTTTGCATGACTAAGATGAAAGTGAAACATTTTTATCAGTTATACTCTTGTGATATTTTACTCTTTTCAACACATGTTGAAAAAAAAAAAAATCAAATGCAAGAAAAAAAGCTTTATCAGTAAAGACAAATGTCTTGTTTATTTATTTATTTTTTTTTTGAGTGACATTTTCTGAAGTCTCATTAAGTGATCTGAAACTGCTTTGGTCGAAATAAAGCAAAAATTACTGTATAACCCAACCACTTCGTGTATAGCGTAGCATGTGTAGCGTGTATAGTGTGTATAGCAGTGGGATGGGGTGGACTGTGACATTTGGTTTGGTTGTGTGGGGCAAGTTGGAGTGGGCAAGATCATTTTTTTCTGCATGACTTGTAGACCTGAAAAAACCCAACTAAGTCCAATCTTGACCACATTTTCTGTTGCTATGTAAACAGAGAAGTTAACAGCACATTGTGTGACTGAAGCTACAGAGATAATGGCGCACACGGTGATGCTGCAATACTTTAGACACCACTTGACGTTTTACTAAAAGCTCATAATAAGAGCCCCAAAACTGGTTTTCCAAGTAGACAAAAGGTGCAGTCAAAAAATGTGTCATTTATACGCGGACAGGGTGGAAGATTGCTGATGAGACTAATGGGATGTCAGGAAGATTTTGGGGTAATGTGTGCAGATACTGACAAAACACAGACCCTGAGACTATAAACACTAACTGGATAATAAAGGCTAAAACAACAAGGGCAGAAGTAACAAGCTCACATATAATATATGGAAAAATTAGACAGCATTAAAAAAAAAACCCTAACAGAAAAAAGGAGCTTCACAACTTTATGAAAGGCAGAAACTTGAGGGAGGAAGGATGAACTACATGCAGACTTCAACATGCAGTTGGAGTCTGCATATACGGGACCCAACTGTCCAGGTTATGCTCGTTGCTCTTATAGTTATGGGTAGTCTAGCCATCCATTACTTATGTAGCAATGGGGATGTTACCTGATGCACTGAGAAGTACCTCGCTCCATTTCTCTAATATATTAATGTATAAATATATGCCAATATTGCCGTCTCTAACTTATTTCTCCTTTTTTCCGCAGGTCTTCCTGAATAAGTGGAGTTGTACATGTTGATCTGTCTTTCCTGTCGTCTCCACCCCAACCAGTCGAGGCAGATGGCTGCCCTCCCTGAGCCGGGTTCTGCTGGAGGTTTTCTTCCTGTTAAAGGGGAGTTTTTTCCTTCCCACTGTCGCCGCGTGCAGCTCAGGATGGGGGATTGGATCGAAGCCATGACTCGATGCAATCAGTTGGTTTCTATTATAGGATATGTATGAATTGGCTTGAAATGATGTGTATGTAAAGTGCTCTGTGACAACATTGTTGTGAAGTGGTGCTGTAGAAATACAGCTGAATTGAACTGAACTAAACCAGGAGAAAACATGATGAAGACAGAAAACCGCCTCGCAGCTTCGGCTTCATCCCGCCGACCTTCCTGTTAATGTGCTCTTTTCACATCAGTGTGATGAGGAGACACCAAGAGCTGAGTCTGATTTCTGAGAAAATGGAGGCTTTTAAGTCCCCTCCCCTCCAGAAACATGGCTCACCCCCCTTTTCTTTAAGTGCATCATATATCTGAATCTCCATTCTTCTTCCCCAGAATTTTCTATATCAGTCATGAAACTCAAATAAATTTTATTGCTTTGCAATTTTCTGCACTTCGTCTCTTTTGATTCAATACCTGGAAAGAAGATGATGCCATCACTTTATTACTGCATTGCTTTGGTATAAAAGCCATTATGAAAACGGGAGTCGTGAACAATCAGAGGACTTTTCAGTAAAACTGTTTCCTTGTGCGTCGCAGGAAGAAACAGACTGAAGGCTTTTTGTCTCCACAGCTTCAGCTTCAGTCTTATTCAGGGTTCCCACAGGTACAGCGATTAGAAACAAGAAGCAAATGGTGCACGTGTTCTGATGAGGATACATCCAGCTGTACTGGTAAACCCAGGAAGGCAAAGCCACGCATGGAAGTGGAAATCAACATGGATGTTATTGGACGGCCGAGCGCTGCTGTAACCAGGCAGGGAGCAGCTGTCAGGATGTGTGCAGGAGCCTGCGTCACTGAGGGATAATTCTGAGAAGGAGGCTGAGACCACAAGCTCCAGCTTCGGCTCCCCTCCTCTTCCTCCTCCTCCTCCACCGCTGCCACCCCACCCACTCAGCGCTCTCCACTGCCGCTCCGGACGTGAGCTCCTCTTTCTGTCTCCCACTTCATTGCACGGATGCTCATCACTCTATCTCACACACTCTTCCTTTTCATTTACAAGCCACAATGTCCCGGCTTCCTCTCATTTAGGTCTGAGACACTTGAGCCGTGGATCTGATCTTGACAGGCTCACAAAGAGGGAGCAGGTAGAGCTGCAGGGTCACGAACATTCAAGGCTTCAAGGTTCAGAAAGAAGTCTG
Source organism: Telmatherina bonti (assembly GCF_933228915.1). Lineage (NCBI taxonomy): Eukaryota > Metazoa > Chordata > Actinopteri > Atheriniformes > Telmatherinidae > Telmatherina > Telmatherina bonti. The sequence continues at coordinate 7,260,606 of NC_136631.1, forward strand.
AAAGAACCGATTTGGGAGTTCTAACAAGTTTGAACTGTTAAAAAGTTGCATCTGCTGTGATGTAGATATGTCACCTGCTCAATGAATGTTTCTGAGTCAGTTTAAGAAGATATTCACTGGTGGGGACGGTATATTTGTAAATCTGCAATCTTTAATAATCACTGCGTAATCCACATATATACATGCATATATATATATATATATATATATATATATATATATATATATATATATATATATATATATATATATATATATATATGTGTATATATATATATATATATATATATATATATATATATATATATATATATATATATATGTATATATATATATATATATATATATACATACTGCATGTGTCAACTGGAGATCTTCTGCATGGAGTTTGCATGTTCTCCCAGTTCATGCATGTGTGCATGGAGCTCCAGCTCTGACAAGCATGATTAAAATCTCAAGATACCCTTGATTAAAAATAATAACAATTAAGAAAAAACAAATACATATATAAAAATGTCATTAAAACACACTTGTTCAGTCAGTTCCTGGTGTTTCTGTTGGATGGTGTGCCACTGTGCAGCAGTGTGCTGAGTTTACCTAACATAAGAGGTCAACAACATTTTATCTGCAAGTTTAATGTGTTTCATAGTGAGAGATTACATTTTTGTCCTAATTTATATCTCTGTTCCAAATTTCTTAAGCAAAAATAATTGAACTGGTTGAACTTGTTGATGCAAATTCACCAGTTAAAATGATTGTGGTTTATTGTTGCACCACTGAATGGGAATAAATTAGAAAGGATAAGAATTTATTGTATGTTTTTTATTGTATGTGGCTTGACAGATTTTATTCAGTCTGTTGTCTGAAAACTGCTTTAATCTGTTTGTTTGTTTTCTCATTCTTTAATCCATGAATGAAGAAACTATTGATTTGAGATTTGTATTTAACTTGTTGTGAGAGCGTGTTAAACTCTAGTCCTTCATGGTTACCGTCCCACAGGTTTTAGATGTTTCACTGTGCCAGCACATCTGATCTGAAACAAAAGGATCCATTGTGGTCATGTTCTACACAGTGTCCTGTCCTAAACGCCTGTTGGATTAACATTTTCTCTGCTGATTTTATCTCCCAGCAGGAACTCAAATTTACACGACTTTACGTGTCTGCAGGTCTCTGACTCACAACAAGGTAAACTGAACCAAATGGTTAAATCAGTTACAACGTTTTGCACTCAGATGTGTCACCACTGTTGTCCGTGGTTCTGATTCTGGGACCACCGGGAGGATTTCCTAACCATACGGAGCTAATACTGTGGCAGGATGAGTTGTAAATGTACATGGCCAGTCAAGCAAAGGAATCTCAACCTGTGTGCAAAAATTAGTTTTGTTGATTTTTTTATACTATTTTACATTCTGTTCGAAGGACAAATAAAAACTTTAGATGGGAAAATCTCTCCATTTTTCTCTTATGCAATTATGCTGCCAGGTTGACAGTAATACTACGATTAATTCTGAAATCAGATCCAGGCGGTCCTCGGTTTACGAACGAGCACGTAAGTCAGATTTTCCCCTTAAAGACCCCCTTAATCACTAAATAACTATCTAAAAACACATTATACATCATATTAACCCTTTCATGCATAGTGGCCCTGTAGTAGACACCTATTTAAAAGTTTTTTCTTGCATATTCATGAATGAGGATGGTATTTTTGTAAATAAACCACTTCAGTGGATATTAGTGAGTCATCCAATACATTTCTTTGTACAAGGCTTTGTAGCCCTTGTGGTTGCAGTTGAGGTGGCACAAGGCTCATTGGAGCTCTAAGCTATTTTTACAGTAATTTTTAAACTCTTTTAGGTGGAAAAGCAGTGAGAAATAAACACATGACTGCAGCACTGGAAGCCGCTCCACTACAAACTAACACTGTAAACATCTGCAAGACTTTGGTCATACAAACAAATCTCATAACTTTCATGTTAAAAGTAAGAAAATCTATAATTGTGAGGCTTTTTCAGTCTTTATGGGATGGAAGGATCATTTTCTTCAGGACAGATGGTGAAAATTCAGATGTGTTGAGGTGAAACGATGTATTATTATAAAACAAACACTTCATGAGATCAACCCTTTGTTATTCATCCTTTTTATTTATGTAATAATTTTCAGGACATTGTGTTGACGCAGGCCGGGGAGTTGTGAACCAGTGTGAGGTGTTCGCTGCCTCTGACTCTGTCTGTGTGAGTCATCATGTCACCTACTGGGATCAGGTTGGTAGGTCGAATGAACAGCAAAAATCTTGTTGTGACAGTGTGTTGGGGCTTGTTTGGTGTGTTTATGGGAGCTGAGTGGGCGCTAACCTCACAGTTTAATCAGTGTTGGAGGTAATCAGCTTTGGTTAATGTGTATTTTATCTGCATGTAATGTTCTTAATAAAGGAACATTTCATGAAATCAAAGGGAAAAGCACCTGAGGAGCACACACTTCCCTGAATGATAAACTGGATGTTGGGAATAGATCGCACCACTGCTAATAATGGTTCTTTGTTACTGGTCAGTAAAAGGTGATTTTCACATTTAAGTTGCTTAAATGTTTTTTTTTTAATCCATCAGCAACAGCAGTATCTTTCCAAGGTTAGCAAGTATCTATTGAACACAATAAACATGAAGCTTTTAGCTGCAGGATGATCAGGAATGGGTAGAAAACTCTTTTTTTCAGTCCAGTCCTTGTTCCTGAACATTTTTATATGGGAGAGTGATGGGTGGTTTACACATTTACACCAGAATTTATCTATGTTTATACAAAAATAATAAATACAGGGGAAAAAATAAGATAAAGAAAGAAGACTAGAACATTGTAAAACACAGTTAAATATTAATTTAAGTCATAAAAATGATAAATATATATATAATTAAGAATATAGAATAAAGATGTCAAATAAGTCACATGAAATAAATACATAAATAAAAGTGGATACAAGCAAATCATATCAAATCAAAAATACTTTATTTATCCCCGAGGGTAAATTCAAGGTTCAAGTCAGCTCGTCCATGTTAGACATACAGACATTTACATTTGACAAGTTTACAGAACGAACTGATACTTCGGCCAGTTTTCCCTATAAATGAGGAAAGATGACATGAGGAAGGATGGGTGGGTGTTGAAAAAAAAGAAGTATCTCTACACTTCACCTAAAGGGGGAAAGATAAAGATGCAACCAAAAAAAAAAAAAAAACACACACCTCTTATTAGGGGTGGGAAAATTGAATCGAAAAATCGAAAATCTGGATTTTTGGTTTCACAATTTTAAAATCGATTTTTTTTTTTGTCAAAAAATCGTGTTTTTTTGTTAAAAAAATCGATTTTTTTTGTTAAAAAAATCGATTTTTAAAAATTCAATTAAATAAAATGAGTCCACTATAATAGTTTTGTCATTTTTATTGGTTTTATTGATATTTTTACTTGTCTTCTTGGGTATTATAGCTGCAGAATGATGGTCTGGCTACTGTGTTGTTTTTTTTTCTAACTGAAATCAAGAAAAATTACTAGCAAAAAAAGTTTTATAATTTTTTTTGTTTCTTTTTAATCCACAAAAATCAGCTAAATTGAAGAATTTTGAGAATCGCAATTTAAATCGAATCGGCACCCAAAAAATTGAAATCGAATCGAATCGGGACAAAAGCATATCGTCACAGCCCTACCTCTTAGCATAAGCACAAATTCAGACAATAGACAACACACAATATGGGAGGGGGGTACTAAAGTGATTTTAAAAGATCAAGAAGAAATAAAGAAATTCCAGCTGCTCTACAGGATCTCTGCTTCCATGATGCTCCAGATGTTTTGTACTGGTGAAAGGTCTGGACTGCAGCAGACCAGTTCTCCTGTTCCACCATGCTGCTGTGATGATGCAGGATGTGCTTCAGCATGGTGAAATCTGCAAGGTCTTCCCTGGATGAGAAGTTGTCTGGATGGGAGCAGATGTTACTTTCCAGCATTGATGGAGCTTCCCAGATGTGGAAGCGGACCGTAGGCTAACTGGTTACTCTAAATTGTCCCTGTGAGTGTGTGAAAGGTTGTGTGTCCTGTGATGGACTAGCGACCCGTCCAGGGTGTGCCTGCCTCTTTTAGCCCGGTGTTTGCTGGGATAGGCTCCAGCTCCAGTCCCTTAACTGCACTTAGCAGTTGAGAAAATGACTGATGATAATTAACATGTGTTGTGTTGTTAACTGTGATGTGTAAACAAAGACTCATTGTCTGTTTTTATTTGTGAAGAAACCTCCGATGGACACTATTAAACTTTGCAAACTACAACCTGAAAGAAATCTGGACAAGCTTATGGCTTCATCGTTAATATTTTGTTATTTTTACTGTCAATTTTGCCACATAATCCTCCATCTGAGGGGGAAAATCCTCCACCTCTTGTCATCCCTGGTCATCTCCAGGCTGGTGATGAAGCCGACCCAGTAACTTCCGTCGCCACTCACCTCCTGTCGATAACTTTCATCGTTGCCCACTTCACACGTGTGTATTCAGAAAAAAAGGTTTAAAAAAAAGCAACATAACTTCATTTGCAGCTCTTGTGTTGTGTTGAGGCTTTTGTATTGCTGTGACACTTCAGGGCCACCGTATCTAAAAGCGCTCCAATGGATTCTACTCATCATCTGCAGCACTGTGGTTTTTATAAAGCGAACATCTGTTTCGTTTCTCTTCATTTTAACGTTTATTTGTTGTTTTTGAAGCTCTTATTGGTTTCAGTCTGAGTGATTTATCGGATCCCTGCAACCTTTAGTCGGACTAAGCGGTCGGGAAAATGAATGAATGAGGGATTTATCTGTCTTGCTGTTCGCTACTCAGTCTCCCAGACTTCTGTCTTTTGTTCCATTTGAGACCAAATTTATTCAGTTTAATCCACTAAAATATAAGATGTAGTTTTTGGAAAAGCTTTTAATTGAATGTAACTTTATTTTTACATATTTACTGTAAGTGTGAGTGGAGACGGTGTGTTTTGGTTTATTTGTATTGATGTATCTGTGTGTGTTTGTCGCATGAGCTTGTGGTTGCGGTTAGGTGCTGGGTAATGGGGTTGGTGTGGGCTTTTATTGTTCATCATGGCTGTGTATTCTCTGTTCTCAACTGTTTTGTTTGTTTAACAGTGAAAAGCAGTTTGAACTGCAAGAAAAGTGCTTTACAATGAAGTTTGATGCGACTGTTTTTGTAAAAAAAAAATAAAAAAGTGACAGGTGTGGTCGTCTCATTTTATTCTCATTTCTGATCCTGAATTTCATGCTAAAGGAAGATCCTCTCTGCAGTGAGATGATCATTTTCACGAGTTTGATCGATGAGTTTGAGGCCAAAATTTAGAATAACTGCACATTAATTAAGTCAGCGGCCATCATAACACTGACGATCTCCACCTGACAGTTTGTAAGGGCTGTTTTTTTTTCTTTTTGTACTTTTAGAACATTTCATTACAGTTTTACACCCACATATTTACTTCGTGAACAAAGTAAACAACCAAGAATACCGATGGCTCTTCGTCAACCTTCAGTGTGATTCACTAAGCAGTGACCTAACCGATTCACTAACCGTCACATCACACACTCATCTCTGCTCTCTCCACTGTGTCTGTGTATCTCTCTCCAGCTGTCCGGTGTCATCGGGAAAGAGATGAGAAATGGATTTCTTTTTCCTGTTTCTCTTCAGTTTGACCCAGATTTGACTGTTCACGCTCAGCTCTGTTTACATCTCATCTTTGCTTTATTTCAGTGTCAAACCAGAAAGCAGAATTTGCCTTTGAACCTGTAGTATCCTGTAAGCCATTTGCAAATCACATTTACCCCCCCCCCCCCCCCCCCCCCCCCCCCCTCCATAATTTGCAGACGGCATCTCTGCCAGGTAATGCGATGCTGGTTTGAAGTCATAGACAGCATCTGATCAGGCCAAACAGCAGAGTGATGGCCTGGATTGTCGCTTCACTTGCGTAAATGGAAGCAATCAAGTCCGTTGTGATGTCACGAGTCGGTGTGCATCTGGTTGCTATGGTTGCACCAATCTCAGGTTAACGAAGGTTTCCACACACGCAACAGGTCTGCAGAGGTACATTTCTGCTCTGGTAGTTTGGTGTTGTTTGTAATTTTCAGAGCACTTTAAATGATCCTGGTTTCTCTGAATGATAAATGAGCTGTTCAGTGTTTTCCTGAATGTGGGATAAGATTTTCTCCTCACACCAGAGGTGTCAGTTCCTGCTCCTCTATATCCAGCTCAGACCTATATTTAGCCCCTCGCTTGATGAGTCCACAATAGCCCGCTACCTTACCGAGTTGTACTGATGACCACAGCGTTGTCAGGAGTAATGTTATAAAACAGGCAGCCAGTGTGTCCTCCTCCCATCTGTTCTCTCTCCTCTGTCTCTATTTCTTTGTGTTCCATGACGCAAAGCCTGAGTGGGAGTGGACAAACCTTCTGCTCCCTGAGAGGACTGAGTGGGCTGCCGCCATCCGCTGTGTACGCAGCAGAGATGGAGGCAGAGATGGAGGTATATGGCAGCGGAGAGGGAGGAGGGGAGAGAGAGAGAGGGAAAGGCTTTTGAACAAAAGCGAATGAAAGCCTGAGAGAAAGTGACAGTGATAGCTACAGGAAAGTGAATAATGGGGATGAATGGGGAGACAGGAAAAGGGAGAGCGAGTGATAGTTCAGACTGTCGGATGCTTTTTTTTTCCTCTAAAGGAAGAAGGGAGGAGGTGTGGATGAGCAAGGAAATACAGAGAGAAAATGGTCTAATAAAGGAGAGATAAGGACAGGAAGTAGGCAGGAGACACACACATGGAGCGGTGACAGATCAGAAAGAGGAAATGAGGAATTAAAAGGATAAATTGTTTGCTGTGGTGTTAATACGTACACTGCAAAAGCTTCTCAGTCAAACGTGAACACATGAATAAACCTTTACCAGGAAGTGCTTCACAGTTGCTCAATGTTTTCATTTTCTGACCAATTAATTCCAATAATCTCTAAAAAAAAAAAAAAAAAAACATGAAATATTGAGCTTGAAAGTCTGCTTTTTGTGTGTTAATGATCTTTGTTAGACACTGGCTGGTTTGGCTTCTGCCGACAACATCAACAAGTAGCAACTTGGTTGGGTTTAGGAGAAGATCGAAGCAGGACGGTCAAACTTCACCTGATATTTATAGGAAATCCTTCATCTTTTCGTTGAGACAGTCGTTCATCCAGCTGGGTTGGGGCTCATCGTCCTGATCATGAAGTCAATGTTGCTTTCTGATGATGGTTTTAACTGAGATATTTTAGCTGCTTTAACTGCTGCACTCCTACATAAATGAGGCTGTCTGTCACACAGTCGGACCAAAGGAAAAAATGATCCACCAGGGCAGGTTTGACAGATTTATTTCACAAAGGCTTGAACTGCGCTGGTGATTGATAGAGGTTCAGGAATCCAGGTGGAGAGGCAGCTCCAGCAGAGGCAGGTGATGATCGCAAGCGGGGAACTTGGTTAAGTAACAACTGGAAACCAGTGCGACACATGACTGTAGCGGCGATGCAGCGCTCATGGTGGTCTGACTGGGGTTTGTAAGCAGGCGTGGTGCAATAAGACATGATCCACAATCCACACAAAGGAAGGGAGAAGAAGGAAAACCATGGAAAAAACACGGCATCCAGGACACGGTCATGCTCCGTCATGAAAAACCTGACAAAGTTATTTAATCTGAAACAATCCAAAGCTGAAAACTAACCTGAAACCTTTGGATGAGTTTGGAAAGCTTTAGTCAAACAGAACACTAAGGACTCTGGACGAATCTGTTTCTGTGGGAGAGGATTTTTATTTAGTGGATGTTCTCTCTTCAATGCATTACAGAGATTCACATGTGCTAAAAAGCTAATGTAAATGTGTCCAGTATGGCTCCACAACATAACAGAGCACAGCAGACGGGATGGCAAATAGGTGTTTTTTTTTCATCTTATTTCTTCTATAGATTACAAACGTTGTGTTTTCAATTTTAACAGAATAAATCTACTTTAATAATGACAGTAAAGGTTGAAAGTAGACCATAGCACCATCTCTGGATGGTCCAATGAAAAGTACTATAAATAAATAAAGTTTGATTTGATTAACTCCACAAACTGTCTTTTTTTTCTGTTAATTATTTTAAAAATTGTATTAAAATGTTTAAATCCAAACTTAAAAACAGAGTCACAAAGGGAATTTGACTTAGGGGTCCGAATCACACAGAGTGGGAAAACATTTGGCGTGATATTAAAACAACCTCTAAATCTGTCAGAGGAAGAATAATACAACTGAAAATTCACAGAGCATACATTACTCCCCCCAAACTAAAAAAAAAAAAAAAAAAAAAAAAAAAAAGCATAATACAAAGGCCTTCGTGTTTCATCTAGCTTTCATCTGTGAAGAGCTCATGGTGCCAGTGGAGAATTTGCTTGGTGTTCTCTGGCAAATGCCAAACGTCCTGCAAGGTGTTGGGCTGTAAACACAACCCCCAGCTGTGGACGTCGGGCCCTCATACCACCCTCATGGGGTCAGACACAGCTGACAGACACAGCAAACCTTCTTGCCACAGCTCTCATTGATGTGCCATCCTGGATGAGCTGCACTACCTGAGCCACTTGTGTGGGTTGTAGACTCCGTCTCATGCTACCACTAGAGTGAAAGCACCGCCAGCATTTAAAAGTGACCAAAACATCAGCCAGAAAGCATCGGAACTGAGAAGTGGTCTGTGGTCACCACCTGCAGAACCACTCCTTTATTGGGTGTGTCTTGCCAGTTGCCCATAATTTCCACCTGTTGTCTATTCCATTTGTACAACAGTGTGTGGAATTGATTGTCAATGAGTGTTGCTTCCCTGTGGTTGACTTGGAATTACATTGTGTTGTTTAAATGTTCCCTTTTTTTTTTTTTTTTTTTTTTAAGCAGTGTAGATATGTATGTACGTATATACCAACATATAACTCACCCTCCCTTCTAATATGGTTTCTCATCTAAATATCTTATGGACGAATATGAGCATGCACAACTACCCCCCTCCTCCTTTTTTTTAAAAAAAATAAAATGTGTTTGTTGATTTCTATGTGTTTATTGAATGTCTTAGGACTGGAAATGTTATATGGGTTAAATATTTAAATTGTGAATAGAATAAAAATTGTATTAAATGCTATAAATCAAATAAAACAGGTATATTTGTCTGATCTATCACCCTCATATAAAACATGGAAGTGATAAAATATGCTCAAACCAAGCAGCGATGACACAGCTTTTAATCTGCAAATGATCAGATTTCACCTTTTACATGATGCAAAAAGAATTCAAAACTAAGAACTGTATTACTTTGATTTACTTTTACAATAGTATTGCTTTAGCTGACTGAAATAGACACATTTATATTTTTATTTTTATGTTTATTACAACAAATTCTTATTTTTTATGTTTATTACAACAAAAGACACTTTTCTCATTATAAACAAAGGTTGTTCATTGTTTTTGTAAAAGTTTGTGCCTTTACTTCAGCAGGATCACTGAGAATTATATAGTTGCCATAAAATACTAGATTGCTATGGGTTATTGCAAAAATCATCATTTTTCTACCTTTTTAATGACTTGCAGATTTCCAAGCATAGAAAGGAGTCAAAATAAGGTCAAATAATTGTAATAAAACTGCTTATTAGAATGGTTATTTTTCCAATTGTTTGGTACTCAATCAGTGCAGACAGTGAAATGCAACATCAGCTATACTGGTTTATCATTTATGCCAAGAGATAATGAATAAATATCCCTCCTCTACAGTCTCTGTAGTTCAGATCTGACTATTTTAGATTGCTGTCTCATCTGCAGATGCTATTTATTTGCTAATGAAGCTGTTGCCAACACGCGGTCATGAATCAATGTTCCTCAAACTGACCTGCGTCTATTTTCTGAATCTTTTCTCTCCTCCTGCCTTCTGTTGCTTATCTTTAGTAACTCAACCCCCTTCACGATCCATTGATGGCTATTTTACAATTTGGCTAAATGCAGCTCTGATGTAATAAGTGACACCTTCTGTTTCCAGGTTTCCGGTCGCTAGGCAACCTCAGCAATTATGGCATTGCCAAGAGAGGCAAGAGAGGAAGTAGCACCCTGAGGCCCCCTGCCTTTGTTCATCTTGGCTGTGGCCGGTCAGGCTTCATCCGTCATCTAAGCTCAGCGCTTCCATACGAAGCCAGTGATGAAGGCCACTGTTACATGCTGCGCTGCCTACCGCTCTCATTAAATCAGCTCTTTCCTGAACAACTGATGCCTGGTGAGGACATCCATGATGAGCTGCTGACTGGACGGAAACCCTCTGCTGCCCTCTTTTGTTCTCCATGGTGAATATTTGTGAATTACTGAAGCACTGCATATAATTCTATTTTCAGGACACTGTGGTCTAAATGACCAAGCCAAGGTCAAAATAATTCCAGAAGATCAAGTTAAAGTACAATGATCTTTTTCATAAAATGAGCTAATAAATGATAATAAATCATTCTCACATTCTTTCCATAAATCTGTTTAATCGTGCTTTTGGGTTCTTAAAAACACAAGATTTATGGTTTTTTTTTTACTTTACAAAAACAATGAGATTAAATGCTCATAACATAAGGGTTTAAGCAACTTTAAGGCACAGTAGTCAGTATTCACTTTTTGTTTGGGGTATTTTCACTTAGTTTTCCTTAAAAATGTCCTTATATACAAGCCAAGTGGTCAGAAACATCAGAAACGTCTGTAGGTCTGATGTTTCATCTTTTCAATTTGTCATGCAACATTTGCACTGAAAGACATTTTGAAGCTATTTTCAGCCAATTCCTGGTATAAAACTGGGTTTCATCAGTTGGAAAACCCATTGTTTCATCTGCTTATAGGTAATCTGAATCACTTTATAGGTAATTATGAATCTAAGCAACTAAAATAATCTGTGGAGTTCCCCATGGCTCCATTTTGGGGTCCCTGCTGTTTAACATCTGCATGCTCCCATTCGCACAAACTAAATATCTTGCCATAGTTGTACTGAAACCTACATAACCGTCACACCAGGATCCAAACTCTGTTCAAATCATCAAATTAAATAATAAATTTGGCAGAATTTTCTTCTGATAAATGAAGAAAAAACTGAAATAAAAGCTTTTGGAGCCAAAGAAGAAGGTAAAAAGTCAGCAATCATCTTCAGCTAAGTTCAAAACAGTTGTGAAGTCAATCTTTTATGGCTTAAGCCTATATTTCCACCAACATGGGCAGGTTAGGATTCTGGTTTTATTTTGCATTTCTACTTGGGAAACTGGGAAGGATGTCCTGATATCCGACCCAATTCATCCTACTCTTTAGGGACCCTTCTGTTGGAGTACTGATTTAACTGATCCAACCCAACATGGTGGAGTGTGACACACTGCAATGTTTTGAAAAAAGCAGGAATGGATCCTTTTTTTTTAGAGCAACAAGGTTCCTTTTGTTGATTTTTAACTCTGTTTAAAACGGCGTTACGAAGCACCGTCAATGGACGTCCAAGGAAAGTCGCACTTTCCTCGGGATGAACTGACCTGCTGCTGGACGTACCGAGGTCCAAAACGGAAGCTCAGAAAGGACAGAGCGAAACTGTGGAACGAGCTCCCTGTCCATATCAGACAAGCATCTTCACTGTCCATTTTTAAAACTTAAAAACCCATTTTTATTCCGTGGCTTTTAACCCAGAGTAAGACTGGTTCTGGTCGGTGTGCTATAGGCTAGTTTTAATTACAAGTTTTATTGCTTTTATCAACTACTTATTCATTTTGCTTGTTGCATTGTTTTAATTTCTTGTTCGTTGTAAATTCTATTGCTTTATTGTGTTATTTATTTCTCTTTCAACTGTTTTATGCTGTTGTTTGGCTGATTGTGTGCAGCTCTGGTTGTTTTAAAGGGCTTTATAGTTGAGTTGAGGATGGTTGGGAAGGAAGATCTTCGGAGAGAACATGATAAATGAAGGCATCTTGCTGCCATGTTGTCATACTGTTATGTAGCTGATGCATCTATCTCGATCCAGCTGATATCCCCTCTCATGTAAGGGTACGGTTGGCTGTAGGAACACAACATTATGGTTAACCGTCCCGACTGCAACCGGTGGTGAAAACAAGCCTTTGCAGAACAGATGAAGGCCTAAAGGACTGATGTCTCAGCAGGATTTAGCAAAACTTCCCTAAAAGTCTGTCAGGCAGCTGCAGGTAGTCCAGAACGCTGCTGATCCAGTCCTCACTGAGACCAGGACAGTGGATCATATAAGTCCAGTCCTCAGATCTTCACACTGACTTCAACATCCTGCTGTTAGTTTATAAAACACTGAATGCTTTCAGACCAGAATACATCCAGGATCTTCTGGTTTGTTATGAAGCAACCAGATCCATCAGGTCATCAGGACCAGGTCTACGTCCTGGTCCCACAGTCAGAACCAAACAGTTTTCATGCTCCTCACATGAGGAAGAAACTCCCAGAAACCTGCAGGTCTGCTGAAACTCTCGGCTGCTGTAAATCAGGTTAAAAGCTTCTGTATTCGCTGCCTTTTATCAGAACTGTTGACTCCTCACCCTGGAACTTTGATTTCTTTTTAAAGTTTGTTGTGATGCTTCCTGCACCCCGCTGTAATGTGGACTGAGACTGCAATAAAACCTCCAGAAAAAGCTCCAGAGTGCTTTATGAGACTATTTAAATTATTTTATCTCGTGTGTCTTTATTTGATCTTTTTAACCTTTTAGCTCCAATGTTTTCTTCTTCCTCATGGGAATCCTCCGTGTTGAGGGCCACACCTGTTTGACTGACAGGGCCGTGGTGGCGGGGGTCATCCTGCCGGGGATGTTAGTAGGGCTTCTGCACTGCAGCCATATGGCTGTGGTGTAGACCCCGGCCTGGGCGTTACCTGTGGCTGCGTCTCTGTTGGTCACTCCTGGGGCGGCTCCGGACATGGACGGACTCCGCAGATGTCGTTTCCTCACAGCAGCGTCAAGCCAGATACAGAGGACAGAATCCTAAAATTATTAGTTTTTATTTTGGCATCAATGGACAGGGGAAGGGTTGGGCTTATGCGCGTGTGTGTGTGGGTAACGTGTGTGTGTGTTTTTAAATGTGAAACTGTTTTTAATTTCTTAATGTTAAGCACTTTGATATGCTATGAAAATTGCTGTACAAATAAAGTTTGATTTGATTTGATTAATTTATTCTGTAAGTTTGTTTGCTGAGGCGGATGAATACATTTTTCTCATCTGATAACACGTCTCATGTGAATGTTAAGCTTTTTATAGAATGAAGATGCAACAAGGTTATGTCATTATGCATCTGAACAGAATCCTTTCAATCTAACGTCTAATTCAGTGTTTTTCTACCTTTGATGAGCCAAGGTACACTTTTTTTTTCCTCAAAGCACACCACAAACCAAAATATTGTTTTCTTTTTTTTTTTTTTTATAAAAGCCTATATAATTAATATAAAGTCCATCTCATCAAAGCTTAGATAGAAATCAGATGAACACAAGAAAAAGGAACTTTATTGTCCTTCACTGGGACCTGTTTAGATGAACACAGAGTTGCTTTTTAGACCAACTAGGTGAAATTGGATCATTTCTCAGGGCACACTGGTGTGCCACGGCACAGTGGTTGAAAAATACTGGTCTAAATGGTCGAATCCTTTCGCTGATGTTACAAGAAGAAGAGTTCACGCTTCACAAACGGGCAGGGCATTCTGTGGGTTGTTGGGGTAATTTTAAGTTGAGAGCTGTTTACCAACTTATCCCTCATTTGAGATGTTGTGGCAAGAGGAATCTGATGGGATGTCAAGGCTGAATTCCTGAATACGCAGCGGATCACACACATCCTGTTTCTGACTTTATATTCCATCTCTGCTGCGTTTTTCATCCAGAGCCTGTGGTAGCCATCAAATATCAGCTGCACTTTCAGGTCATCGTGGCTTGATGGACACACACACACACACACACACACACATCCACTGTGTTCAGGCAGTCAGGCAGCGATTGCGCTTTAATCTGACCTTTGGAACATATCAAGCTTGACTTCTCAGAAAGAGAAGCTGTTTTATTTCCAGTTTCAGCACACTCTGGTCCACACGAATGATCATGACTGGAATGATACTAAAATGGAAACAGTGCAGGGGAATATTTTCCAAGGCCAGCGTGGATGGAAAGGGTTGCATATGTACATCTAAATTCCCACCCTGGAGAGACATTTTGAAGGAGGTGTCACTGCACGTACTTGTTCCGTTTAAGTGTTAACACTCATAACAAAGTGGAACTGAAACAAAATCCCCTGAATGTCTTTTTCTGTGTGAGAAGCGGGGTGCATTGCTTTCTTCCTCTGTGACTTCATGTTGTGAGACAAACAGTTTAAGGAACAGACTGATTTGTTCTCAGAGCTGCTATCTTTAGAAACGTCAGCTGTTTAACCTACAAGTTATATTGTTTTGTTTTTTTTTCCTTCATTGTCATCAAAAATCTTTGATGACTATGAAGAAAAAAAAAAGAGGTAAAATCTGAAATGATTACTTCATGTCTTCCTATTATGCCATGATGAACTTTTGTCATCCTTGCATCACGTCAGCAGCATGACTTCTGCTGTTTATTTCAGCGTGCACTTTGTTTTAATTCTCTAAATGTCATATTTTCCAGTCAGGTGATGGAACAGCTTACAAAACGCTGCATTCCTGACGCAGTACTAATCTAAAGTTGGCATGTGATTATTTTTATTATCATCCAATCAGGGTGTATGGTTGGCGTTACTACTCAGGCTACCACTTGTACCCAGTTTGTAACAAGTTTGGAAGCAGAGGGAGTTTATAGATATCCTTTGTCCCAGTTTCACCATCAGTTCAACCTTGGCTGAACTTTAAACTGACTCCAAAACCCAGGTTTTAGAAAAAACATGATGATTCTCCTTAAAGGTGGAGTATGTACGATTTTCAATATTTTCAAAATAAATTAACTAATAAAATAACTACAATCATAATCATTCATTAATTAAACTTGTAATTTTAATAACACATCAAGTATGGACAGACTGGAACCTACATGTTTAAAAAAAAACTATCTAATTATGATTGTAGTTATTTTTTAGTTAATAATAACATACTCTAACTTTAAACAGAATAATTATAAAGAGAATAAACCTGCTCATGTAATTAAACCTTATATACCCCGACTGGTGCTTCCCCAAGCTCTAAAACCACTGAAACAGTCAGCACTCGTACGTTTCGTGACATATTTAAGTTTTCATTTCTTGTGCTGCTTTAAAATAGACTTTATTCCCACATACGCTGCATGATAGCAGTCTTTTTCTGGCTTAAAGGGTGACAGCTTCCATTCGCTCTGCAGACACAGAATAAACTTCCCACCAGAGATGTGTTACTTTCAAAGTGACTGTGGTGGGGGGGGGGGTGAAAGGACAATTCCTTCCCATTTACATGATTACAGTGATTCAATGTTTCATGTTCAACATCCATTACAGCATTTCCCATACAAATTAATCTCACAGATTATCTTTATTTGTTCATTCAGCTGTGAGAAAAAGTAGCTCATGTCTGCACTGGACAGCCTTTATGCCATGTGCATGTTGTGTAAAGACCTGCAAAGTAATGAGGGAGAGACTGACACAACTATTGCGTAAGTAAGCCTGTGATTTGTGTTTAAAAAAAATAATACTGTGAAGTGAAAATAGCAGCCTGGAAGACTAAAAGTAGCCTCTCCATCACAGATGGGCCCCTACGCTTTCCGCCAGTGGGTCAGTGGGTGAGGAAGGAGTGGAGGCAAGAGGAGAGGCTGTGGCCGTATGCCGCTATCCAGGGGAGAGTGTGGGCGAAGTGGGCAGCAGGAAAGAGAAAGACAAGGACTTCTAAGGCCAAGTGGGCCGATGTTTACTGTGCAGAATTCTAAAAACAGACACAATGACGTGCAGAGGTCAGCCGGCTGATTTGTCACAAGCTATTTTAGAAGAGTTAAACAAGTGATGAGGAAGAGGGAAAAAATGTTGACATCACCGGAGCATGCTTGCATCACTTCTTGCCCCCTCATTCTTCTGATTGCACAATCAACAGAGCAGCGAAACCTCACACCGCTTCCTGGATCTGATTGTGCCATATTAGGAAATCACTGGGTGAAAGTGGTTGAATGTGGTGTCATTTCATCCCCTTTCAGATGGCATGTGGTGCAGCTGATGATCACAGCGTTTTACCAAAGATCTTCTCTTCTGCTTAAAGGCCTTTTCAGGGTCTGGGAACGGAGATCTGCTTGAATCAGAAACTAAATAAACAACCTTTTATCAGCTGATGATGAACTTTCACCTGAACGTTTCTGACACAGTGGAACTACTGACAGATGTTCCCCTGTTTTGCATGTCAGTTTTAGGTGGTCTGAGTGGTGCACTTTCATATTGTGTCACAGAGGCAGAACCTGCTCAGCTTACAGTCCTTTTTAAGTAGATTATACACACACATATATATATATATATATATATATATATATATATATATATATATATATATATATATATATATATATATATATATATATATATATATATATATATATATATATACATATATGTGTGTGTGTGTGTGTGTGTGTATATATAAGTCCTCATATAAGAAATCCCTCCCTAATATCTTCCTCGCTGAACTAAAGGCTTATTTATGCACTTTAAGTTATACAAAAAACAAGAAAAGTATTCTTAAACTTTCAGCTTTTAATGACAAATTATCTTTAGGAATTGTGTAGGTAACAACATTTAGTTTTATTTTTGTTTTATTCTTTCTATAGCTGATAATATAGCTTGACTGCCAATTTTATTTACTATCTATTTTCCTTTCACGTTCATATTTGTATTTATTCTTTATTTTCACCTGTAAAAGCTGCTGATTATTCTGACTCGCTGTCATCTCTGTTCATCTGTAAATCTGTTACTTGCAATAAAAGGAAAAATTACAGTTCTTATTAAGCAGTATATGTGCAGTAACAGTAACCTCCAGCAGAGGACACAGAAGAGCCGTAATGACCCCTTCATGCATGGTGGAAACATATTTACAAGCTTTTTTCTTGCATTTTCATGAATAATGATGGTATATTTGTAAATGAACTACTTCAGTGGATGTTAGTGACTCATCCAACACATTACCACTCTACTGAAGAATAAATAAATGTATGATATAACTGAACATACATGCATACATTGTAATTATTCAAGTTTACCTTTGTGATAAATAGGAAAAGAAAATGATACAGCTATATTTGAAGAAAAATGTTTAAATAGTATAATTATGATTACATATTATCTTATAAATATAATATAGAATGAATTAAAATAAATCAGGTAAAATACTGTATTTATGAGTTATTGTCATGAATTAATGCAGGTATTAACAATAAGAACAGTTTTAACTGTGAACAAAGACATTTAAGACATTAATACTGCAACAGTGTCTTTTCAGAAACACTGAAAACATGATAACATCACTCCGATTTTAACTTCTTTGCACTGGCTGTCTGTACGTTTTAGAATCGTTTTATTGTTTGATTTTAAAGATTTAAATGGAACGGCCCCTCAATACATTACAGAATGCTTGTAAAGTTTCACCCCAGTTCGCACCTTGAGGTCTCAGGGCCAGTCCCAGCTTGTGGTGCCTAAGACGAGACCTAAGACAAGAGGGGACAGGGCGTTCTCTGTCGTCGGTACTCTGGAATACTCTGCCCCTCCATGTCCAAGCTGCCCCCACGGTGGCATGAGTTAAGTCTCCACTAAAGGCCCACTTTTATTTTTTGGCTTTTAACATTGTGTGAGTTGTGTGGTCCTCTGTGTCTTTGTTTCTTTTATTTTTCTTTTTAGTTATTCTATTGGGTATTTCTTTATTTTTAATAGTTTTACCTGTTTTTGTTATTTTAACAACACTATTATTACGTTTTATTTTTATTTGTGATATATCGACATTCTGTTTTTACACCTGTTTTATGCTTTATAAATAAAGTGGATTGGATTTTCAGCTTTAATTATGAAGTTAAAAGAAATTGAACAAAAAGTACTTGATTCCTCCCAGATGAAAATTCATATTGTAGTAGGCTTTAAAAAAAAAAAAAAAAAAAGATAATAATTAATTAGAAGAAGAAGATGTTATTGGCTTGTTCCAGAGGGTGATGAATGCTGGCAGGAATGATCTCTGCTGCTTATTATTAGCAAGCATTGCCTTCAGAGACACAGAATGGGGAAGGAAGGGGATCTTAGTGAGGTATGGTTGTCCTACCTGGATTTTCTACACAACCATCTGCAGGTTTTACAGAAAATGGTCTTAAAAAAGACTAAATATCCAGTCAGCAGCAGTGACTTGGACCAAAATACTTCATTGATGACTGGTAACAGGAAGTTAAGAAGAACCGGTTCCAACCAAGGTATGCAGAATAGCATCTCTGAACACAAAACACATCCAACCTTCAAGCAAATACAGCAGCAGAAGACCACACACACACGCACACACACACGCACACATACGCACACACACACACACACACATCACACACTTCAGTTTACTTTCATACCGGGTGAAATCTCGTACAACAGACTACAGGGCTGAAACCCAGCCAGACCTGATGGACAGACTCAGTCCTAACTGCTCACGACAGGCTTTCCTTGCTTCATGTTCCTCACCTGCGAGAACTTGAAAGCAAATGACACAAGAAGAACCTGACTTCCAAAACCTACGGGGTCTACGGGGAGCTTTCCTCCACAGTGACCTGAATTCAACCCCACTAAACATTTATTAGGAATCCAAACACTGACAGGTAACTCTTTGAAACATTGTCAGATCATGATGGGATAAGATGAGTTATCAGGATGAACAAACAGATCAAGTTCATGCAGCTGAAAAAGCGAAGAGGCCTGCAGGCTAAGTGTGCAGATATCTACAGGTACTGGAAGTATTGTTGCTGTAAATACTTGTTTAAAAACTTGTTTGTATCTTTCAGATTGAGGTAAAGCTTTTCATTTCCTGTATTTAGATGACATACCACTTTAAGATACTGTTTATCTGCAGTGATAGTTTATCTTCTTTTGTCCTCCATGCTGAGATATGCCAAGTTTCCAGCTGATGGCTCTTCAGGAATCACCTTTTAGCTGAAAAATGTTCTTCTCCCAGTCAAACTGGGAACTTTTTTATATCTGCAACTAAAGAAAGGGTGACAAGCAATGCTACTTTGTGACACACAACACAAATAACATAGTAAAGTACTGATTTTTAAACAGGACATTTACTATTTTTTGGTACATTTGGATTCAATGTTGGTTGATCTTTTGAGTTAAGAGCTTTTTTAAAGGTTGAATGATTCATAGGTAAGAGTAAAGTGGTTTAACAATAAATTATATTCTTAGAAACGTTCCAGTGAAGTGAAAAAAAGAAGAATATTTCTATTTTAAAAAAAAAAAAAAAGAAAAACCTTTTGCACAGCACTGTAAAACACTGGTAAGAGGCTCTGTGAGTGGATACTTTCACTAACCAGGTGTATGTAGATGCTAAAAGAAAGTCAATGCTGCCCTCATGTGGCCACAAATGCAAAGAAACTAACCAGGAACATGTTTTTGTTTTGCAAGAAAGCACGTTAGACACACTGTGTGTTGCTTTTGCCTGTTTATACTCATCAGGAAAATGAGAACTCACACAGGACACGGCGGTGCAAAGGTGTGGCTGACTGGCCGTCTATATTCAGCAGCAAATTGGATTTGCATTGAGCTTGACCTGGAAACAAGCCACAGGTTGCTTGGAAAGTTTACCAGGTCAATGACCGGAGGACTTAAGCGAGAAAGCCGCTCTCTCTCCCACACACACACACACACTCACAGACACACAACAAGCACACAGAGACATAATCAAGACAGCCAGATGCTGTTAAAGGCACAGGAGGCTGTTTGTCCACACATCAACGGCAAACAGAGATGCTCTACGTAGACATGAAGAAAAGTTCACTGGGGATGGGATGTGTTTAGAAACACTGAATAAAAGACAAATCAGCTGGAAGCAAAGCAGCGTTAAAGCTTCGGTTGTGTTTGCTACTGTGCAAGCAACATTTTCTCATGTGCACCAACATCCAGCAACACACACCGAGGTTGCAACGGATGACATCATTGCAACCGGATGCCCCATTTACACCAATTATACCTGACTCGGCCTCCTCACATCTCTCTGTTTCTGTCGAAAATGTCTGCATGCTGGTGATGGTTTCTGTGAAGCTGCAGCACCTGATGATGCGGAGGATGTAGAACCCGCCCCCAGAAAACAGCCCATTTGTTTTATTGTCGGACTGGAACTTGTTTAAGTACATAAAAATAAAGACAGAGATGAAATCCTTGTGGCATCCCTACTGATGATGCTGAAGTCTCGCTAACTTCCAGCAGAGCTGTGACTTAAAACTAAAACATCTTCCAGGATGCTGCTTGTTTGGAGTGACAAAAGAGGAATGCAGATAAAAATATAATGAAGTTTAACTGATCTAATCTGAATGATCTGACACTTAAATTGTCTTTTGTGTTGTGTCATGGAGCATTAACACCAGCATATCTCACAGTGTCAAACTAAAACTATCTGATGTGAAGTTAGTTTTCACGTATTTCATGTAGCTGCAATCAATGTTCTTTAAAAATATATGAATTTTCTCAGACAATTTTCAATAAAAACTGATTAACCCCCCCCCTTAAAAGACTTTCGTGAAGGCTGCTTTTGACACCAGGTCAGTTTGGATTACAGGTCTTTAAAGCTCCAAAAACACATGCCTGCTTTGTAAACAGGCATAAATAAATGACAGAACTTTTTATTTATCAAATAATTAAGTGAGACATTTCATATCAGGCAAAAAAAATCTACAAAATAATATATAATTTTAATTTCATTATTAAACAAAATATCATAATAAAAAAAGAAAAAGAATTTTTTTTAAAAAATTATTCCAGGACACAAAAATGTTTCATTATTAGAAAATGTCAAAATTGTGTTATAAGTCCCTGTTATGTTGTTTATTTATTTATTTGTATTTATTATGTAAATGTATTCAATATTTTCAAAAGATTATTATTTTTTTCATTAAAATATATTAATTTATGGATAATTTCAAAGGTGTACTTATCTATTTTTATAAATATATTTTTGTAGTCAAATTATTTTTATTAATGACTTTCATAGGTTTGTTGATTATTTTCTTTCATTTTGTCTTACGTTATTCAATATTTTCAGTGTTAGTACTTTCACATATTTTTATTTTAATACATTTATTTATTTATCAATACTTTTTAAATTGTACTTATTTATTAATTTAATTTCTATTAATTAGTTTAAAAGTTTTATTTACTTTTATCTTTCATTGGTCACTTTTAAAGGTTAGTTTATCATTTACTTACTTAGTTAATTAGTTATCAAACCTTCAAAGGGTTACTTATCTCTTTATTGTTTTCTATTAATTACCTTGTAAAGTTTTATTCCACCAAGTTTTGTTTATTACTTTAAAGGCTTTATTGGTTTATCCATTATTACATTTATTTATTTATTTACTTGGCATCCCACACAAACAAGAGGAAGAGCGCGTGCGTCTTTAACGCGCAGCCCCCCTCCCCCTCCTACAGAGGACACATGACGTCACCTGGAGGCTCAGCCAATCAGAAGGCTTCACGCTCAGGCTGGAGGACGACCCTGCCAGTTCGTGTGGCCGCTCAGCATTTGCCTGTGTGTATGTGTGTGAGTGTGCGTGTGTGCGTGTCTGCTTGTTGCGAACAAGTTAACATGATTGTTTTTCTGTCACCTTTACCTGCAATGTTTGGAGTGAAACTGTGAGTGTCAGCGCGCGCGAGGCCGACCGTTGGAAAAGACAGAAGAGGACTTCACGCCACAAACTCTTCATGAAGTCGAACATTTCAAGTTTCCTACGAACGTCCATGAAAAACAAGCCGCATCTGAAGTCGGTGTGACCACCTCCACCTGGAGCTCAGCTTGTCAGAAACCGCGCTGTTCTTCTTCTTCTTGGTTTTTCTCATCAGTTCCTAAAGAGTGGCGCAGTTGGAGACAAACTGTAAGTCTCTGATGTCAGCTGACCAAGTTGCAGTGAAAGTCATTTCCCACGCAGTGACATCTCAGTAGCGACTTACAGGAGAAGCTGCTGATTTCAAATAAAATGCTAAAGACGCTGACGAAGAAGCTGAGAAGACATTCCCTGAACGAGATCCATCCTTTCCAGCTGAAGGTGAGTTTGTGTGAGAAACACTTCAGCATGTGTGTCTTGTGACTTGTAATCAGGGTAATAATGAGTTAATAATGAGGTAATAATGAGTTCATTTGCACCGTTTCTCTTTAACAGTTAGTGCAGCTGCAGCCTCTCTGGAAACATCCACTTTGTTGTCTCAGATGTAAGCTGCTGCTGCTGCTGCTGTTGTTGTGGGAGTTTTCTTTGCTTCCAAGCACCCATTCATTAGCAGTTTTGCAGGAATTTACCCTTTACGGCTTTCTAGGGCTTTTCCAGATGTTTGCACACATTGCAACATGTGGCTCAGATAGACATGCATTCACAGTTACACTGCAGTTCATCTGTTTGTTACTTGAGAGGATAGGTCACTTTGGCTGGGAAAATAAACAAGTTTTTTGTTTATTTCTTCAAGTTTTATATAGTTTTAATTATAAAGACAAGCAGGGAGATCTAAACAAAAAGTTAAAAAATACAATTATGGTTTTAAAAATATCCTTTTTGCAAGCTATTTATTTAATTTTCAACAACTGAACCCATACGTGCTGCTTAGTTACTGACGGCTCACTTTGCACAAGGCCTCTTTTTGGTGAGTAGAAGGATGAATTGTATCCTGCATGGGTCACTAACTTGCTCCATCCACAACACTATTGTGCATCAACCAACTGTATCGTCGCATGGCAGCCATTTTGTGCCAAAGCGCTCCCCTTTCAAAGGCTCAGTCATGGGTTGAGGGGAAAGTGTGCCATCCCTATTGTTTACTTTTGTTTATGTTTGTGTTGCTCAGCTCAGTGAGGGGATCCTTTCTTCTGAAAGATGGTGTGATGGCAAGTGCTGTTGTTGTGAGTTATTCTGACGTAGAGGACGTCCTGACACACTGTTTAACTTGGAGGAATTTCCACTGAGAAAACTACAGACATGGAAATCCAACTTGCAGCATGCAGCCATGCAGAAACATGGGTTAAAGCAGAAACATGATAGTAATGATGGAATACAATCTTATTTTCACTGTTGGAGATGTCGGAGGAAACATGTTCAGATTTTTTTTACATAAAAAGAAATCAGAAAAACCTGGAAATTATTGCCTTTGCTTTGCTTGGCAATCGGTAAATTCTTTCTTGGGGGTCGATGCATATTTTTGGGGAGGAAAACATCCAAAATAATTACATAGGACATCATTTTTTATAGATTACCTGGAGTCAGCATGAAGATGCATTTGAGACTGTCTGCTCTGCTACATGTAAACAGTAAGAAATGATGCTCTGCTGGACAGACTGATGACTCTATTTCCAAACGACTCCACTTATTATGCATCAAGTTTGAAATTAGATGTGTTTCAGGGAACATTTATGCCAATGCTAAAAGCATGATTACTTAATTTATTCGCCCTACGATGGACTGGCGAGCTGTCCAGGGTGTACCCTGCCTTTCAACCAAAGCCAGCTGGGATAGGCTCCAGCTTCCCCGCTACCCTGAATTGGATTAAGCGGTTGGAAAAATGAATGAAGGAATGGTGAGGTTCTTGATAAGCCTTTATAACAGGGGTGTCAAACTCCAGTCCTCGAGGGCCGATATCTGGCAGGTTTTTGTTGTTTCCCTCTACCAACACAGCTGATTCTAATCAAATAGACCAAGCAGCTTCTTGTCAGCCTATTCATGAATTTTAATCAGATGCGTTGCAGCATGGAGACAACAAAACCTGCAGGATACCGGCACTTGAGGACTGGAGTTTGACACCTGTGCCCTATAGCAGGGATCCCCAACCCTGGTCCTCAAGGACCGGTGTCCTGCAGGTTTTCCAAGTGTTCCTGCTGGAACACACCTGACTCAGACTCAGACAAGCTCTGCACATGTCTGCTAAATACATATTGATTTGAATCAGGTGTGTTGCAGCAGGGACACTCGGAAAACCAGCAGGACACCGATCCTCGGGGACCAGGATTGGGGATCCCTGCCCTACAGGGTTTCCAACCTCCCAAAACTGTAATTTATATTATTATTTTACGCATATTGTCCATCATTTGAACCTTTCCTCTTACTTTTTTCTCTATGAATGTTCTACTGTTTCTTTTAAAGTGCAAAATCAAATAAACAAATAAGTAAACATAAAAAGCTAGTATCAGTCAGGCTTGTGTAAAATTTCTGCATGTACTTTATTATGTCTAATGCCAGAACCAGAAAATTTTTCTAGCTGCTTCAACTCAAAACCTTTAAAGAAGCGCCATTTGACTTTCACACCTTAAAAATTTGTGTTGTGACTAATTTTGATGACGCACCAACATTTATTTTGTACGTTTCTGGAGCGGTTGTTGCCCTGCAAGGCTGAAAAACAACACTTTATTTGTGGTACCATTCACATTATGGCACTTTGTCACATACCAGCCATTAAACAGCTATCAGCAACTATCAATACACCGATGGTTTTCAAAACACATCATAGCTGATTTATCAAAGAAAGACAGAAAGGGACAATTAGACCAAAGTCAACATCAGACTGACTTTTGCTGACCAAAGAGAGCTGAGAGACGAGACAGGATGCAAGATTGAATTGGCCCCTGGAAAAGGGGTCCTTTCTGAGAAAATCTGCTGAAGTTTATCAGTGGAGAACAAGTTTATTTCCACAGCCATGTTGTCGTGTTACCTTAATGCCACTACCAGTGAATTTTTGATTCGCTTTTCCTGAAAAACAGCTTCATTTTTCAAGCGATGGTCCAATAAATTCCACTGACTGTGATTAATCCTTTTACTTGAAATACACGCCCATAATCACGACATTGACAGTGTTTTCTAAACGTCGCTGTAAATGTTGTGTAGACGTTTAGCAGAATGCCATGATTGTTGCTCCTCAGTGCAAAAAAAGCACGAAACAGCAGAGGAACACTGAGCTCTTGTTCTTCCACTCCTGCTTCCGGTCTTCGTTCATATTGAAGGGCAGTTTTTTCTTTTTTTTCTTCAGCTTTTATCGAGTTAAGGAGACTAGCTGCAGCACTGGCTCTGGATTTCTAAAACGTCACATCCACAGTATTTTAGTGTTTCTGGTTGTTTTACATCACCCTGCCTCCCGCTCCTGCTGTAAGACCATGTTGTTGCTGCAGTACCAGTTTTCCAGGGCTGGAGTCGGTGTTTTAGTGAAACCGCTTTAGTGGAAAGTACGCTACAGTTTACTTTCAAGACTGTTTTGCTGCTAAAGCTAAATGTCTTGGTTTCTAAAACAACATGAATCCCTTAGATTCATTTAAAATAACAACAAGCACTATACTACTTAGACTGTACATAATACTGTTGCTAAATGCGTAAAAGCTACTTTATCTTGTCTGTAATCTAGTTTTTTTTTGCTAGTAATTGGTTTATTATTGTTCTTTTTAAAATTCCTAATCAGATACTTCCTGTAGTTCTTTCTCAGCAGAGGTTCCAGACATTTGGAAAGCTCCGCAGATCATTCATTGGTCAGAGCGATCTCTCAGCTGTGGTCTTAATAACAACCCATGTTTAAATCCTGCATCCTGCTAAAACCTCAAACACATCAACACATTTTCTTCTTCTCTGAAATCAGCTGAAATTTGGGTGCTTGGCTTTTATGTCAGTAGGTATGGTCTGGAAAATATAAAACTTCTATTTCTCACAGTCCGAGGATTTACACTCTTTATTCGCCCTTTTTAAAAACAAAACCTGCTGACATGAAAAGATGAGTATTTCTCAGAGTCAGTCATGCACTGATGCATTGACAGCTTGGCCCATGAGTGGGTTTGTGACCCGTTTCTGTGTCACCACAGCTTCACATATACAATCCACGAGTTTCTCTCAGCTTTACACAGCTGATCGAGTCCACACTGAGGGAGACTATCTGCAGTCCAGTCGTGTTGCGGTGAAGACGGAATGAGAAAATGGTGGTAAAGTAATAGCTACTGATTTATTTTCCTAGCTGCTTCGCTACAGCTTGTTACAGAATCACATAGCTCCCAAATCCCAGTTGTCCTGCAGCGTTTCTAGACCTTTCTGCACAATAAATGTTTGTGTAATGCAGGCCGTCTGCGAAGAATGTTCGGACTATTCAAGCCCATGAAGAGATCACTTCAGCTGTTATTATCTAGGACACTAAATTACTTCCAGAGCCAGAGAAGCAAATGTTTTCACTGGCTGGGTTGTTCTCCTCGTGACAAGTAAACTCATGGTTTTCATGGATAAAATGCAGCGTATTGCAGGTTTACACTTTGCACACACATCATGTTTGCGGTTTGTGCGACGGTCAGAGTCGACGGCTGCGTCCAGAGTGACCACATCCGTTCACATGAAACTGGACCAAAGGTTTCTTGTACAGTGGTTCTCCCAGAAGCCGACGCTGATCGAGACGAACTAAAACCAACAAGATGGGGAAGATCCAGTGGAGTGTGACAGAACGGGAGTCAACTAGCTTTGACCTTGCGTTGTGTGTTTTATGAGAAGGGAAATGGAGTGTGACAGTGTCCATGTCAGCATGGAAGGACCAAGCAAAGCTGATATGTGTGTGAACTGGGTGGTGTGTGTACGCTGTGACATTGCCATTGATCCAGCTTAGCAAGCTGCTCAGTGATGCAAGGGACTGACAAGGATTTCATTCAACTGTTCTTGACACACAAACACACAAGTCTTTGTCTGTCATTTGCGTGCACGCACAAAAGTAGTTTTCAAGCGTAATTCATCCAGTTTTCTTTTCACTTTGCTTTTTTGAGCTCTCTGAACCAGCCTGCAATTAGTTTCCTTAATAGATGCGAAGGCCAGACTGTTTTCTGTCAATGTGAATTAAAAGTAGTTTTAAGTTTCCATCTTTTAATGTTAGTCGTACACATAATAAGAGCCTTGATGGAAAAGTTTGTGGCCAGATATTTGCACAAATATGTTGTGCATCGATGATTCTACTGACCTTCAGTAAGGATTCAGCTCTTTAACCGGAGCGCTGTGGTATCATAAAAGTTATAACGATGATGAAACAGTGTTGTGGTACTGTGTAAGTGTGATGTACTTCAGGTTTAGTCGCGTTCTGGCCTCTCGTTTACACAGTATCAGAGTTTTTTTTAATAGTGTGATTAATTGACTTATTGCATATTGCGAGACAGGTCTATTTTTGGCTGCAAGATGATAGTTTTCATTCTGCTGTTGGGTTAATCCATCCATCCATCTATCCATCCATCCATCCATCCACCCACCCACCCACCCACCCATCTATCCATCCACCCACCCACCCACCCATCTATCCATCCATCCACCCACCCACCCACCCACCCATCTATCCATCCATCCACCCACCCACCCACCCATCTATCCATCCATCCATCCATCCATCCACCCACCCACCCATCTATCCATCCATCCATCCACCCACCCACCCATCTATCCATCCACCCACCCACCCATCTATCCATCCATCCATCCATCCATCCACCCACCCACCCACCCACCCATCCATCCATCCATCCATCCACCCATCCATCCATCCATCCATCCATCCATCCACCCACCCATCCACCCATCCACCCATCCATCCATCCACCCACCCACCCATCCATCCATCCATCCACCCACCCATCCATCCACCCACCCATCCACCCACCCACCCATCCATCCACCCACCCATCCACCCACCCACCCATCCACCCATCCATCCATCCACCCATCCATCCATCCACCCACCCACCCATCCATCCATCCATCCACCCACCCATCCACCCACCCATCCACCCATCCATCCATCCATCCATCCACCCACCCACCCACCCACCCATCCATCCACCCACCCACCCACCCACCCATCCATCCACCCATCCATCCATCCATCCATCCACCCATCCATCAAAACACTCATTCATCCACCGATCCATCCATTCGTTGTCTTAACCATCTTTCTATTCTTTTAACCGCTCGGTCCAATTCAGGCTTGCTGGGAAGCGTGGGTCTTTCCCAGCAATTACTGGGTGAGAGGCAGGGTACACCCTGGACAGGTCGCCAGACCATGACATTTCTTTAACAAAGCGAAGATAAAAAGTTTCTGGTTTTGTGTGGAAATGTGGAGTAAACAGAGGCAGAGAAAGAGATTCTCATCTCATGGCTGTTTGCAGTAAAGTTGATCCTTTCCAGGATAACTGAAACTTTTGTTAAGCAAAGTTTTATGTGATTGCTGTGGTGATCAAGTTGAAGATGATAAATGAATGAATCCTTCTGAGTTTCCACCACAAGAAGCAGAAGACATTTCACCCTCAAACCATAAACCAACCATGTTTACTCTGGATGTACAGTAATGTCGGGATGGGCTTCCAGCTTTGGACATTTTTAATAATAATCATGCATTTTAGTTATATAGTGCTTTTCTACAAGCTCAAAGACGCTTTACGCAATGAAAGACAAAGTTATAACAGGCAAAAATTACAATAAGTACACAGCGAGGTTAAATACAGTATATAAAAATGCATTTTTTAAGGAAAGTTAAGTGTTTAAAAGCAGAAAGAAACAGGTGAGTAATTAGTTTTTAAGGTGGCGGGGTCGGTGGTGTCTCGGATGTGTTGTTGGAGGCAGTTCCAGAGGGTTTGGGCAGCAACAGAAGAGGCCCCAAACCCCCAGGTTCCATGTTTGGTCCTGGGGATGATCAAGAGGTTGGCGTTTGTGGAACGGAGGATGCATGAAGGGGTGTGTGGGGTGGAGAATGTCTTCTAGGTAGAGGGGAGTCTGGTGTTGGAGTGCTGTATGGGTTAACAGGAGGATTTAGAATTTGATGCGGTATGGGACAGGGAGCCAGTGGAGGTGTTGGGAGGACTGGTGTGATGCGGTCTCGGGTACGGGTGTGGGTGAGGAGGCCAACTGCAGAGTTATACATCTTTTGCCATTTCTGTCTATTTAATCTTCCTCTCTGTTTATTGTGTTTGATGCCACTGTAGTTTAATCTAAACTAAATAATAATATCCGTAACCTGAATGTGAAGAAGGGTGTGAGGCTTTGGATCTGTATGGTTTTGAACATTTGTGATAATAGCGCCTCAGATAGCAAACTTTCTGTCCCAAATCATTTCCTCTAAGTTTATCTTCAGCATAAATCCAAAATGTTCAGGCAGTCGTGCTGTGATGTTTGTCTTTGCATTAAATCAGTAATGCTAATCATAGTTTACTGAACTTAAACTGGAAGTATGGTAGTATAAAACACGAGTGGTGCTAATTCTGCAGCTGGGATTGAAGAACAGCAGAAGAAGAGAGTTCAAAGCGGCGGCAGTCAAAAAGCAAACTGGAGAAATTAATGTAATTATAACATTCATGCCAATTCAGTGCAGCTGCTTAAAGGGTAAAAATTAAAATAATCATGCAGAAGCTCAGAATTTCCAAACAGGCTTTTTTTGAAAACTTCCACATTCCTTTCGCACTTGTTCATAGTTGTGGTATCTTGTTTACATATTTGTCTCCTGTGCTGTGACAAAGCAAAATGTGGTATCGCTGCAGTTAGTTGTGTTCTCTGAAATTAGTTCAAGTGGAAACTCTGTACTAGTAGATGAGTTTCCAGGCTTAGCCATGGCATCTTCTAGGGGATGGGAAGAAAAACTTGTCTTGTCAAGCGCTTTTCTGAAAATCCATGAAGCACTGTTACACCCAGTTACAGACTAGTATTACCCACTGCTGACTTTCCATTTCATTTTAATTCTAGTGGCTTTGTCACAACATGAGTACCTCTTACATCCTGATATTACTACTACCTCTGTGGATCTCACATGTCGAGCAATTATCTTAAAGGAGAAGTTAATGTTGAAGGATCAAAATGGCATTTTCAAATGAGTCTGAGTCCGTCGTTCTGCAGTGAGAAAGATTGCTTAGAAGTGAAAACTTCAAAGGAGATAACATCCCAGCAAGGTCAGAGAAACTGAAACCAACCCAAGAGCTACATCCCAGACTCCCCAGGGCTCAGACAGCATGTCAAACTTTAAATTTTGTGATGGAGCAAGACTGAACGAGCAGAACATGGTGGCGTAGGTTGGAAAAACTGCATCTGCCTTTGGACAGATCAGACCAGAGTGGAGATGTTTGGTCAGAATGAACACCAGCAGACTTACAACAGAATGGCTGAACTGGTCCAGGTAAGTCCCAGAAATGCTGCCGTGGGACCTTCAGAGAGCTGCAGAGTGAAATGATGCAACTAAAGCAACGCTGAACCCAAATTCCTCCACATCAGACAGAAAACCATGAAATCAGCTAGTAGTGATTCTATGAGCTGCAGAATAATGGATTTGATTCAGTTTTTCCACACACTACTTCTGCATTTTTGGCTCAGTTTTCATCCAATAATGGCAGATTTCAACATGTCATATGATGCTATTTGATGGAAGTTTATTTTTTTATAAACCTTTAAACAACCAGCTGATTTTCTAATCATGTTCTGAAATATAAAACCAGTGAACTGAAGGATTTTTTTTTTCTTTTCTCATCACTGAATCAGAATTTTCCCTTAAAACATAGAAAGTTTTTGTGCTTAAAAACACTCAATGTTTGTGTTGTGGTTGTGTGTGATTGTGTCTGTTTGTGAGTTAAAACTCATGATTACAAAGACATCAGTCCATATCCTTCCATGTGTCCTCTGATCCAGAAACAACAGTGTGTGAGGCAGTCCCTGGAGGGAAGGAAATGCCAAATCGTTACGTCAGCTTAACGTCTTGTCAGACAGACAGTGGTCGCTCTGTGGAGAAACTTCTAGACATTCAGGTCAAAGGAACCCAAAAAGAGAAGCTGCTAAAGCTGCTGAGCGTCCCTACTAAGACATTGGAAAGAAAGAAGGCGTTACTCTGGTCATTCCCAAGCAAGAAGGTACCACCTGGATTCAACTAAGCAAACTGGAAAATGGCTTCTGCATGGATGATGAGGTTCCAGCTGCAACAGGATATTTAATCCCAACTGATGAGCAGCTTCTCATGCCTTAAACAATCAGCAGACACATGCTGCGGGGCTGGAAAATGTGCTAATCTGTTTCAGAAGAGTCAAATTAGAAAGCAGGGTCTATAGCAGGGTCCTACGGCAGCCGCAATCCAGCAGGTTTTCTGTCCATCCCTCCCTCTCAAATCAGAACTTTATAGGCTGTTAGGCCCATTTGATTGGATTCAGGTTTGTTGAAGCAGGAATACACTAAAAACCAGCAGGATTGCAGCTCTTGTAGGACTGAACTGATTAACTCTGATCCAAAGAGATCCAGTGCAGCAAAACATCGTGAGTGATGGTCAACGGGAGTCACTTAAACCACATCAAATCAGAGAAAACAGCAGTAGAACTCAGGGTTTATGTTTAATCGTGACTGTAAGAACGTTTCCACGTGCACTGTGTGAAGGGAACTGAAGGGATTGGGACTGAACAGCTGTGCAACCATAGGAAAACCACTAATCAGTGAGAATCATGAGGAGAAAAAGGCTTCAGTTTGCTGGAGAGCACAAAGATTGGATGCTGGAGCAATAGAAGAAGGTCACGTGGTCAGATGAGTCCAGATTTCCCCTGTTCTAGAGTTATGGGAGCGTCTGGGTAAGAAGAGAGGCCATCATGCCCAGGGCCTACCGTACAAGGTGTGGGGACAGTCTATGATCTGAGAATGCTGCAGTTGGTCAGTTCTAAGTCCAAAGAATGAGGTCACCTGATACCTGAACACACTGAAAAAGGCGGTTATTCCGTCCTCCCTGATGGCACGGCCATTTCCAAACAAGGTTTGGATGTGAATGCTGCTAATCAAAACTGTATCTCTTTAAAATGATATTTAGGTTCTGTGCTGGAAAAGATTTCCATATTGTTGTTCAGTTCTTCTATTAGTCCTCAATTCCGCTCCTTCTGATGTGAAACATCGTGTCATAACGATTACGGGTTGGAAAATCAAACCTCAAAATCAAATATCGGGATTTTCTTTGCTCACAATTTCTAAATCGATTTTTTTTTTTATTTAAAAAAATCTTCTTTTTTTTTTAAATAAACAAAAATAATCTATTATAAAATTTGTGTCATATTTATTGATCTTTTTACTTGTCTTCTTGGGCATTATGGCAGCAGAATGAAGGTCTGGCTACTGTGTTGTTTTATCCTAATTGAAATTAAATAAAACATGACTAAAAAGTTTTGTACAGTTTTTTAAATTTGTTTTTAGGTCTACAAAAATCAGCAATATCAAGGAATCGTGAGAGTAACAAATTTAAATCGAATCGACACCCAGAAACATCAGAATCGAATCGGGACGAAAGCATATCGTCACAGCCCTAATAACGATGCAAAGCTAAGAACCAGAAGCACACGGAGCGGAAATTTACAGCAGATGAGAAAGATTAGATAAAACTGCCAAATTTATTTTGTTCTCTTACTGGGAAACTTCCAAGTTTCAGTCAAGTTAGTCGTGTTGGAAAATCATTTTAGATTCTTCTTATATTTTTTTAAAAGATAAATCCAGGAGTGAAAACAGCTATTTGGTGTCGCAAGCAGCTAAAGTCGCTCCCTCCACAAAGCTAAACGCTGGAATTTCCACCTGATATGATTTTTAAAAAAAAACTGTCTATTGCATTTTGTGATGAAGAGCCCTGCCTGCTTTCCCCCCTTTTCACACTTTTTGAAGAGCTTCAGAGAGAAGAGGAGGTGTGTGAGAGTGTGTGTTTTGTAAACTGGAATGGAGGACACTATGTCTGCGTAGATGTGTGTAAGCGCACACACATGCACAAGCACAGATGGCAGCTGCTCAGCGAAGCTTCTGAGTGGTAATTACTGAGTGTGAGGCGCCTTACTTAACTCTTAGCGTTGCAGGCTGCAGGGTTTCTGTATTGTTGCTGCTTGTAAAGGACGAATTGATTTTAAAGAGACAGGCTCGGTTTGGTCGTGGGAAAAATGTTTTCAGTGAAAACGGTGTGGCTCGGCTTTGAGTCAGATTTATTTGGAGTCTTTTTGGCAGAGTGAAAAATAATTTTTGCTTTCGATCATTGTCTTTTTTAAAAACATCAAGTCAAATTTTTAGTGGATTTTGTTACTTATTCTCAGACCAGTTACACAAAATGCTACATTTCACCTCAAGAGTGAAACATAAAGCTTGTTACTTTTCTGTTGCTGATAGACCAACTTAAAGATGCTGAATCCTTTAAAACCGCCACTGCCGAACTTTGCCAGGTCTTTACTCTGCTGCGTTCCGTAAGCTTGAGAATATACGTGTATTTTGCATACAGACCAGCATGAGGTATAAAAAGTCCTTAAAACAAGTACTCCATTTTCCCCTTCTGAAACTTTCAGCTGCTTTATGATGGTCTTCCGACCTTACGTCAGATCAGGTCCATCACTACACTGCCCCTAGTGGTTACTTGCATATCGCAGCTTGGAAACATAGAAATTTAATTTATGAGGAAAAGATACTTAATAAGAAAATAGGCAAAATATATGAAGCAGCAAATATAAATTGATGAAAGTGAGGTTTGTTTTCGGCTTCACGAAGGCCCGCTTTGGATCCACTTTGCATCCTGCCTCTTCTTTGAGCTCTGTCCAGCCTCTAAAAGTCAGTCCGATTTGAATGTTGTCTTCTCTCTTAGTCTGTTGCTTTCTTTCTTTCTTTCCCTCCAGTAGCGTCTTTACCTGCCGAATCAGACATGATGCAGGTAAAAAAAACCAGCCAGTTTGTTGATATCCAGTTGCTTTGACATGACTTTGGACTGAGAAAACAAGCTTCGAGTGCAATCTGTCTGCCTCAGGAAGCTGCAGAACAACAACAGATCCAGTACTGTACCTGTTGAATGTCAGTGTACCAGCAAAACTAGTCAGAAGCACAGCGTTTAAGGTCTGAAGGTTAATTACTACTGCTTTAAACCCATTAACTTGTTTGTGCGCAACGGTTCACCTTACAAAACCACTGCGCGTCAGAGGAAAAGAAAAAAAGAAAAAACATTGGTTATTTTATTTTCATAATTTCTTTTAGTCTCTTTAATGGATGAACTTTGTATCCTGTTTTTCATCCTACATGGTTGGAAGCTGCAGAAAAGTCTGACATTCTTATTTTCACCATGTTGAGGCAGCTATGTCAATGAAGTGTTCAGGTGAACAGCGTCCATTTAACGTTGGTTTTTTGGCCGTAGTGTGTTCTGGTTTTACGATTGGATAAATGAGGGTTGGCACTGTTGAGTTGTCGACAGGACATTGCTGGCAAAATAACTGGCTGGAGAAACACTGGAGCAAATGTTGGAGTACCATCACCATCATAAATATTTTGGGGCAAGGATGGGCAACTCCGGTCCTCGAGGGCCACAGTGCTGCAAGTGTTAGGAGTTTCCCTGCTGCAACACATCCTAATACCTATCAGACATCAAGCTCTGCACTGCTCTGCTACTTACATGTTGATTTGTGCCAAGTGCGTTGCAGCAGGGAAACCCAAACACTTGCCCATCCCTGGTTTGAAGCAGTCAAACCTATGATTATTAATAAACTGATTTACGCAAATGATTGGAGTCAAATGAATATTTTTTTCCTTTTGTGTGAATTTTCTTCAATTATTGTGGATCTTACTCGCATGTCCTGAAGGATTTCCTCAATATACAGCCAACACAGGTGTGTTGGAACAGGGATACATGGAAAACCTGCAGGATTTTGCCGCTTGAGAACCAGAGCTGGGCATCCCTGATCCAAAGGAAAAGATTTAAAGGTGTTTTGTTTTGTTTTTTTTAAAAAAGATTTTCTTTAACCAGAATGTTAAAATGAGGTGGGTTTGTGTAAATATCAGTCAACCAGGTCATGTATGGACTCTTTTGTTGGTTCTTGGATATTTTTCACTTCCTTGTAAAACGGGGAAAAGTCAGAACTAAACATACATTTCAGACAAGAAATTAAATTTCTTCAAGAACCAGAGGAAAAGAAGTCCAGCTGCTTTTTGGTTCAAATATTTAGAGTTAAGTTAGGTTCCTTCTGCATCCTGTTTGACTAAAACAGTCAAGCCGAAACCACTCTGCACCACTTATCCAAGTAAAGATTTAGATTTGGAAGAGTGAGGAGAAGCAGAAGGGTTCATTTATCATGGCACATGGCAACTTAAAGCCTGATTTGTTTTTTTTTCCCCCCAGATTTCTTACCATGGCAGTGGAGAGGGAGTTGAGAGTGATGACTCAGAAGGCGAGAATCAGGAGCTCGCACAGATTGACAGAGGTATGTAAGCAGAGCCACCTGTAAATACTGATTCACAGACATCACAAGTCGACATGATTCAGTCACAGAAAACAACATTTCTACTGTTTTTCCCGCCTCTTCTGCCAACCGACTCCTCCAGAGAGACGGAGAAATTGCGCGCTCACCCCTTTGGCCACCAGCCAGCAGCACAACCAGGGTCCGCTCTCCCCGGCCCGGTTACGACGCCTCCGCCTCCTTCTAGATGCTAATCTGGATCGTCACTCTTCCGAGGAAGAGCTGGAGCGAATCAGCTGCGGCGACAACAGGAAGTGGGTGTCTGCGCTCCCACAGCGCCACAGCGACCACCATAGCAGCGCCTCCAGCGACGAGGAAGTCCGGGACCTATGTGGCTGCAGGTCGCCGCCCGCTTCCGCCAGGCCGCTGGTGGAGCCCGCCTCTTGCCTGGCTGCCTCCCCCAGCCCAGTTCTGTTCAGTTCCAGCCCACCACGTAGCCTCAAGCCACCCCCAATGAGATTCCAGCTGCAGGTGGTGCAGCCAGTTGCACGGCCCATCATCTTGACCCACTTTGACCAATCAGCACCTTACAGAAAGTACCGGCACAGCTATGGTGGGGAGCCAGGGAGACCCAGTCTGGATCTGGAAAAAATGCAACAGGTTAGTACCATCTGTGATAAAAAAAAAACAAAACACCAAAACTGTAACTCTGTCCATGAAGGTCTGACCTCTGGTGACTGGTTCAGGGTTGCGTTTGGTTTCTGGTTAGCTGGTTGGTTAGTTTGAGGTTAAATGTCTGGATCTGAGCCATTCACAAGCAGAGTGGAGAAAATATATAGTGAGTCGCAACACAACAACACGACAGTTCATTCATTCATTCATTCATTCATTTTCCTAACCGGTTAGTCAATGAAGAGTAGTGGGGAAGCTGGAGCCTATCCCAGCAGTCTTTGGGCGAAAGGCAGGGTACACCCTGGACAGCTGGCCAGTCCATCACAGGGCCAACACGACAGTTGCTCTAAACGTTAACTTGTCTGTGTGGCAAATAGTTACCTTAGAAATGGACAATTTACTTACAAATCTACTGGATCCATTCTGACAAATGAACAACCACATCTTCCAAAGATGCTGTTTAACGTAGCAGCGTCCTTGAAAACACAACGTTATTGTTCTATGCTGTAGTTTGTGGCGCTTAGGATGGGTTTTCCAGAGGACTCGGTTCAGTTGGCCAGGGAATCCTGAACTATTTCACACCTTTGTTTGGTTTACTTAAGTGAAACCAAACTGCCTGGACAATGTCACCCAGATGCAACACCTGCAAGCTTGGGGGGGTGATCTCCCCTGATTACTGACCAAAATCCTGCTTATTAATTGGACAGGACTGGAAACGGCTCGTTCACTGAGAACAATGAAGCAACAGACATAAGGTTTCTGTTTTACTTCCAAAAAAAACATGTGCAGTAGGGCTGCTCAATTATGACAAAAATTATAATCACCATTATTTAGACTGATCTCGATTATTTAACACAATTATCCAGTATTTATAAACAATGCTGTGCGTCGTGGTGTTCTAGACTCCGTGTCGCCCATTATAACCGTCTAATGCACGGTTCCGAGTTGTTTAATCCGCTTTTACTGCTTATATAGGAACTATTTTACGTTGGCCTGGATGTACGTTTTATTCCAAACAACAGCTGTCAGGCTGCAGCACGTTTTTCTCATCCACCTGTTAAAAGACGGCTGATCTGAACCAGCTGGTTAACGCATTGCTATGGTAACGCCCCGTAACGGAGGGACATTACAGTGTTTAACTGGCCGAACTATGTATAGGAAAATAATGCGGCCAGTTGTCACTGACAATGGTATAAAGTATGTTTAGGTGAACTTCCACAACCTACTGCAGTTATTCTACATTGACCTGCAGCCGGAGCCGACTGAGACTGGCCGCCTGGGAGTGCTTTAGGATGGGAGAGGCTCCCGCTGCTCCTTCCTTACAGTAACTGCAGAACAATATGTGCCTTTAAGTCAGTCGCCAAAACACCAGAAAAGTCTCTAATAACTGCAGTAAAAGCTGCTAGATTTGTCGCTTTTAACAGAAAAAGTCTCCAGATTTAGCGAGAAAGTCTGAATGAATGAAAGTGTCTGAATGAAAGCAAAGCGGCTGTGGGAGGAGTTTACAGCACAGCGCTGCAACGCCAGAGACGCTCGATTAGCAGCTGAAGACAGCAGGAGAGGAAACTGCAGAGAGAAAAATAATCACACCCTTTTATTTTCATCATCGTTGAAAACCCGGATCGTAGTTGAGATTAAAATCCGATTAATCGCCCAGACCTGCATGTTCAGTCTTTCCAAGAATCTGTCCAGATGGGCAGCAGGAGAGACGGCGAACCATCAGACACGTCGCACTCCACCTCATCCTACATCACTTCCTCTCCGTAGTTCATTGCCTGGTCTGCTTTCACACTGAAGTGAACCGAAGTCGGATTCAGTGGCAAACAGTTCACACTGTTCCACACAAACTGTAGTATCCATGGAAACAAACCCGGGTCCATTTATAGCCCTCATAGGAGGGCTAATGTGATTCATAGTTTTGTGCAGCATCTGCTTGATGGGATCTTGGAAATTTTTAAGTCAAAACATCCGTAAACAAAGGCTGGATTGGCACCAAACACTGCTCTGCAACATGTTTCAGGTGTTTTTGATGCTCTCTCTGTTTTTTATTGGTAATTTTGGGCCTTATAGCCGAAGACATGAAGAATAATAAAAGTCTATAAAGAACAGTAACGGAGCTTAAAATCATTTATTAAAATCAGTAAAAGTAGGAAGTTAGAAATCTTGAAAAATACTTTCTGATTCTCAGAGCACCGAGAAAACAGAAATTTGTATTATTTCAGCTTCCTCAGGGTGTTTAGTCTGCAGATAAAACTAAATTCTGGATAACCAGGGCACAGTGAGGTAATACTGTGTGTTTCAGTACTACACAGTTGCGTTCTGATGACACATTTTCTTCCTTCAGATAGTTGGAAACCTCCACAGGATGTAATTTCATACATAACCATTCATTTCACCACGAGCTGAAATGTATTTCTCAGTAATAGTAGTGTAGCTGTCACTTGTAATTAGAAATTTATCCAGACGCTGCAGCGATAATTGAGCCAAAAACACACAATGACGACACACACACACATGGCTACACAAAATGCTCACACAAGCAAACAAAGTCTTCCATTTGACGTTGGCCACCACGGTGGTCTGGCTGGAGAGGGATGAAGGAGATGGAGGCTCGGACGGCAGATGTCCGCCCTCATTTCTCACAAAGGCTGGTGAGCGAGGGGAAACGATGGAGGGGTGGAGGCAGAAGGAGAGGATTAAATAAACAACAGAAAAACGACAGCCACTAATGAGTCATGGAGAAGCTGGTCCACTAATCATTAAAATCCAATAGACTTGTTGGCCCACACTATGGATGGGAAAGCGTGTGTCTGTGTGTGTCTGTGTGTGTGTGTGTGTGTGTGTGTGTGTGTGTGTGTGTGTGTGTGTGTGTGTGTGCATGCAGGGGGAGAAACTGCAGGTTTCAGGGGTCCATATGTCCATGAGGTTTTTAGAGGGAAAGAACAGATGATGAGAGACAGCAGGCGGTGATGAGAGAGGTGAAAAGAAAAGATCAAGTGTGTGTGCGTGTGTGTGTGTGTGCATCTATCATCCTGCCTGTCTGTGTTTGCCTGCATGTGTGTAGTTTTTTTTGCTGCATCAGTGTGTCTGTATGTGTGAGAGTGTATGCACACTCAGTCCAGTGAAATGGTCGGTGCTGCAGGGATACAAAAGGGGGCCTGCAGAGGTAACGAGCAGACCCAGCCGGAGGCTCCCGTTAACTCTTTACATGAACCACGAGCGACAAAATCTGCCTCCGACTCTCATGTGGCACCTTTCATCCACAGTCCTGGAGGTAAAACTGCAAGAAAGAAAGTGCCGGAATCAGGGGAATGTCGTCTGAGACATGCAGGAAGTGCAAACTAAGACCTTTTATCGCTCGTTTTCAGATTTAAACCCTTCATTCAGGTTTATTTTCCTTCCAAGCTGTCAGACGGTCATGTAATCTGACTGGTTATAGATCTAGTATATCTAGATATCTATCTAGACTTTCTGGAGTTTTTCTTAAAGTTTTTTCTTTGGATTTTTGTTGCTTTTTATCTCATATTTAGCTAAGTTCTTTTGCATGTTTTCTGTTTACATCACTTCATACTGATCGATGAACCATTCAGGCATAAAATGATTCCTAACTCAAGTTATGAACCCAGGTTTTGTTGACACAAAACAAACCTGCAGAGAAACTATTCAAAGGGTACACTCAGACCAGCTGGTTTGATTCGAACCCTCATCCGTTCGCTCGTAAAGTCCGCTTCGTTTGTGGGAAATGTGAACACTCAAACGAATTCTGATTCAGATCAACCCAACAGACGCCGGCTTCAGATCATTTCAAGCAGACTGTAAAACAAAGTGCATTGTGGGTCTGGCAAACAGCACCACAGATAAACACAAGCGGCTCTGGATGGAAGAGTCAAGCAGACCTCTGGGATCTGATGCAGCTCCGTGTTTTCTTGCCTGTAGCGGAGAATGAGACACATTTTGCCCGATTTGTTTGAGAAGTGTTGCATAAATAATGAATCAGACAGACTTATTGCCATTGTCTTTCAGCAATTCACAGACTAGCAACTTGTTACGGTGATATGGTACTGAATAATAAAAATAATAATAAAAACACTGAATAATAATATAAAATTAGAACTACAGCTATTTTACAATTATTTTACAAATAAGGTAAGGCATGCAGAGAAATGAACATATGTTCAAACTTTTCTTTTTTGTTAAAAATATAAAATAAAAGTAAAGGTAAAAGTAATTTCATGTGTAGACATGCAGATATGTACAGTATGAACAGTTAATAAGTGATTAATGCCATCCCACACTGCACAGAGTCCCCAATCGGACCGCGTCTTGAGGACTATCCCGATGTGAAGGCACCAGAAGTTGGACCGGAATGAGCTCGACACACAGGGAACGACAAATGACAGCAACAGGCGAAGTTCATCGCAACTTGTCATGATGTTTGTGTTGCCTAAACTACTGTTTTGTAGTTTGGTTCCCCGGCGTCTTGTTGCTCATTTTGCTTCCTGTTTATTAGCTCACCTGGTTTGATTTACTGATTCATTTCCTCGTTGTTTCCCCTGTATTTCTACCCCTTGGTTTCTGTTCTCCGTTGCTGGTTCATCGTGTTTTGATTGTCTGTAGTTTCCCATGATTTTTGGATTAAATGGGTCCCCACACTTCCACGTACCATGACAGGTGAAACGCAACACGTGGGACGCAACAAACAACATCAGCATCGCGCTCTCAGATCGCTTGTCTCCAGGAAATGTTATTGGTTCTGATATTGGAGAGAATTTAGGTATTATTACTGCAGTACTTGTTTTAAAAACAAGTTAACATCCTGGTGAACATCATCGTTTCATGTCGGATCTCGAGGCTGATGCAGAAAAACTCCCGTTGTACTTGAACAGTCAGTAGAGCCGTGCGACAGCAACAGAGGTTCAACATTTTTCAGCTTTTCTGTGTCGCTTTGTGCACGTCTACGTGAACAAGTGGCGCCTGTCGCTTTGCTGGAGGAGGAGATTTTCACCACATCGCTCAACTTCCACATGAAATGAATGGAGAACAGGCATCGTTGCCTCCATGCGTTGAGCCCATTATGCAGCGGTGTGTCCTTACAGTGCAACAGATTAACAGGACCTGGAAGTCCTGAAGAAATGGCAACAGATCCAGTAAAGACCTGCATCTGGGACCTCAGCAGAAGTGGTCTCCATGAAACGGTGGCAGTCAAGAGGCCGTTCCTAAGGAAAGGAAACTGGGCTGAGTTACACCAGGAGACGCTGGACCTGGAATGAAAACCAGGAAGCAGTGTGAGATCGTCTGGACAGAGAAGAAGAGAACACAAGGCTGGAACAGCCAATGAAAGTCCTTTAAAGAAGTCTGGATAAGTTTTCTGGCAGCTCAAGACTGAAGCATGTTACTTGAGTCAGATGTAAAATAAATCTGTGTGAAAAAAACCAAACTTTCTATGACTTTATATGGCTTGGCTACAGTCGACCAGTGAGACCTGATGGAGCGTGCGTCATGTTTTTATGTATCTCGGTTTCTCTGAAAGGGAGGGTTAAAAGGTCAGCGAGTTGCTTTCTTTTGGTCTCTGATAATCCCTGCTAATCCACGTCACAGATGAGTCTGTGCTATTTGCTGGTGTAATTACGTGGAAGGAGTTTGCGTGGCAGGTGCTGGTTGTGGATGGTGTGTGTCGGCAGAATGTGATAAACAGTTTGACACTTGGAGTTGCAGTTAGGCAGATTTTAGCTGGTTTGTTCGCAAACCAAGCAGCTGTTTCCATCCAGTCCGCCGTCGGTGTGTTCTCTGCTGCTGCACCAGCTACACAGAAGCAGTGAAGTTACACAACACCATGCAGAAACCCACCTGACTGTTTTATTTCTAACCTATAATCCTGTTTTATCTCCATCTGCAGTTAGAAAACAGTACAGATACATGTGAAGTGTTGCCAGGTTGGTTTTTTTCACCCTGAAAATGAATAAATAAACATTCTCTAAAGCCACACAGCAACAAGCCTGACGTGCTGTTTGGATGAAGTAGCAACGCTTCAAATGTGTCTCTTGTATGTGTGTGATCGTTTTATTTGCATGGAAGATGAACCAGTTTGGAGACTCTGCGAGTCGCTCGTGGTTCATCGCTGGTTTGGATGCCATGCGATGGGGAAACAGTCGTGCATGTTGTAGTGGACGCAGGTTAAAAGTCTGAACGCCACCACACATTGTTAGTAAATAGTCTATTACACAACAATAGAGGAGAAATAAATGATTTCCTAACGCAAACTGGACTGTAGTACGACTGAAATTAAGAAGTGAAATACTCAAATGAAACAAGATGAGACATCTGAAATCTGCACACGCTCCAAAGTTCCCTGTTTCTGTTAAAACACTCAATCATTCATGTGTGTAAACACTTCTGAATTCCCAACAAAGCTTCACTCATTTAGATGTTTCTGTTACTTTTGTGAGACGACTAAAAGCCGCTCATTAGGACTTGCTGTTACTGCTGTTACGTTTCTCTGCTAAAATAAAGATTTTCAACCAAAGCATGAAAATCACCGTTCTGGTGACTCAAAGACGACGTCTGTGTGGTAAATTCTGCTGGAAGAGCCTCAGCAGAGGCAGGCATAACATAATAAACATGAGTCGACTTGCTGGTTAAAACATCATTTGTTTAGGTTTCAAAAGGTAAAAATGATTTTCACAGGGAAGACATTAACTAATTTAATGTTTCAGTGTAATTTAATTAATTTTAATTCTAATTATTTTTCTTTTTTTTTTAACTTTACATCTGCATGAGTTGTTGAAACAGCAGAAAAAAGTAAATGAAATTAGTAATAAAATTATTTTAAAAATTAGAGGAAAAAAATAAAAAGTGAAAATAAAATATCTGACAAAGACAAAATGATTAAATAAAAGAATTCAATTAAAAAACTAAAAAGTAAAATAAAACTAATTATAGTAAAATGACTGATAATTTTAAATGACTACAAAAAATAAAAAGATTAAAAAGCGGGTTTAATAATTCTAAAAAATTCTAATAAAAATGAAAAAATAAAATAAGTAGAGTGAAATATAAAATAATAATATATTACATTAATGATAAAATTATCAAATGAAATATAATTAAATCATTAATAAAAATAAATCTAATATAAAATGATGTAATAAAAATAAAAACTGAACGAGCTGGGAAATGTGTGGGATCATCTGGCACCATCTTTTTGGTTGAAAGTGAGATAAATCCGGCTCATTCTGACCGTACTGGGGTTTGTGATGCAGCCGACGCTCACATGGAGTCTTGTGGCACTGATACAGAAAAGATGCGGGCTGGCAGGAGGTGAGCATGAGGGCAAGTGCACAGCAGCTCTGTCCCACATCACAACAGCAGGAGTCCTGTCTTCCCTTTCTTTCCTCTGCTCCGCAGAAGCTGCCTCCCCAACTTGAGACAATTCCACGATTGTGTGGTCCCTCCACCCCCACTGGGTTTTTTTTGTTATTTTCTTTCCTTCTTCTTTTTTCCCTCAGAATAGCGGAGCTGCGTGGACGTGGAGGGGAGTGGGAGACAGGATGTTGCATAAGCTTCATTGACCAACTGTTTAGTTTAACGACACCCTGGATTTGCTTCCCTTCCTGCGTCATTCTGATTCAGCCTCTTGTCACGTCACATGTTGGTGCTAAAATAATTCATCTGAAGTATCTGAATAGAAATAAGGCTCACATGCACACGCAGTGTGTGGTTTTACATGACAAAAAGTTTACTGTACAAGACAAAAGAGCACACATTACATAAGAGTGTGGATTGTAAACAGTTTTCTGCTTAGTTTTTCATGTTTGGAGAAAGATGGTTTGACCTTCCACAGACATCACTGATCTGCTGCTTCTTCACAGAAAATGCTGCTGAAGAAAAACTGTGGAGGGAAAACAAGAACCATGAAGATCCGGGTGAGTTTATGTTTATTTTTACTTCTAATAAAATTATACTAATGAAATGAACAGAAAACAAGACGAATGATACCAAATGTTTGCTCTTGTGTTGTGTGTTTTGTGTTTAATATATGTTGTATGTAAGTAGGTATGTGACATTAAACATTAAAATCACTTGCATTTATGGTTCTTATGTATAGGTTTTAATTATATCCATAATTTAAAAGAAATCT
This sequence comes from Telmatherina bonti, assembly GCF_933228915.1. Lineage (NCBI taxonomy): Eukaryota > Metazoa > Chordata > Actinopteri > Atheriniformes > Telmatherinidae > Telmatherina > Telmatherina bonti. The sequence continues at coordinate 7,304,786 of NC_136631.1, forward strand.
ACATTTCATAGTGAAAAAAGTATCTTTTAACTGTGAAAGTTTTTTTTTCTTCTTAATTTTAAAACCAAAAATAGAAATAAAATTGTATTTGTTGAAAATAGCAAAATTCCCACAGTAGATATTTGTCAAAAATTCAATTTTTTCATGTTTCAAAAGATTATTTGAGGCTCAAAAGGAGTTTAATTTAGCTGGACTGAAGGTTGTGGACCGCCACATTAGAGTAATAACCTGAAAGTGAAAGTTGACTTTTTGGGAGGTCAGATTATAAATGTAAACTGGTGCTGGTCACCAAACCTTCTTGTATCAGCTGAAATGTCTTTATTTACTTGTGTATTGGATACAAGCATTTTCTGGGACCTTTTACATAATTGTATGGTAAAAACTTTGCATACACTATCTGATTCTTGTCTGCTTCCCTCTGGTGGACACCATTTGCACTACAATCATTTTGACATATCGCACATTAAAACTTTTTTCCAATTATTCTCTATTTCAAAGGGCCAAATATTAAAATTGTATATATATATATATTTTTTTTTTTGTAGGTTCGACTCTAAAGGGTTAATTCAGGTTGACAAATGAAACATCATTCTTTGTTGGAAACTGATGGAGAAAACAAAAAATGTTGGCTGGTAATGGAGTATTTAATGTAGCAGCTGCTCTTTTCTCATAAAAAGATGATAAAAGCTAAAAAATGTTCAGGCAGATTTAATATGGAGATTTTATCCCTAAACATACATGTTCTATTTTCCTGTACACTACAGCAGTGGTTCCACTCGCTTGTAGTGGTTTCTGTCCAGAAACCAGGACAACAAAGAGGCCCTCTGTAGCTGAGATGTAGCATTAGCTGTCTAGCTACCAACCTGTCAACAGAAATTAATTAAACGTTTTCAGTCATTCATATTCAGTCACTGTTTCATCCAGTTTAGGGTTGCAAAGAGGGTGCAGGTGAGAAGCAGCGTCCTTCCAGCACACAGGGTCAACACAGAGACAAGCAACCATGCATGCTCACTCACATGCTCATGTTAGCATTGCTAATCTAATACATGTGTTTTTGGGTGGTGGGGAAACACCTGCTTACCTGGAGGACACACACAGAGACACACACATGCACGGTGAAGAACAGGCAAATTCCACACAAAGAGACTGAGTTGACGCCACACCACCATGCAGCCTGATCTGCTTCTCATTATATCAAGTCAAGGATTAAAAACAGCACGGATTATAATAATTATTAATAAAAATGGACATTTCGCCAGTTAGACTCCAACTTTCAGAGCTGAAGTGAACCGATGGTGGTTTTAATCACATCATCACACAGTAAAGATATTCACCTGCAGCTCTGAACAATTAACAAAGTCCTTTCCACCTGTTTTATTTTACTGTTTGTTTTACAGCAAACGGTAGTAAACATAAAAGAAATTTCATAAACACAATAATATGAGGAGAATGAGCTCGACAGATGTTTAGATAAAGTGTTTCTGCATATCTAGGCATAAATAAGTAGATACGGACTGATTTTTGTCTCAAAACTCTGTTAAATATGTCAGCTTTACTGATAAACTGCTATAAAGTTTTTTAAGTTCGTTTTCCTCATTATGAAGGTCAGTTAAATGTGATGCAGCCGTTACCATGGAAACCAAATTGATCAGCCTTCTAGCCGTCACATATCAATTAGTTAAATGTGTTCGTGAGCTTTGGACAAACTTTTCATTGTTCCAGTTTTATAGGGAAATTTCTGGATTACAAACAGGAGCACAGCCAATAATTCTACACAAAACCAAACTGCACAATACAAACCGAAACCTGCGCGAACCACACGATATAAACCGCACCCTGCACGAACCACACGATATAAACCGAACCCAAAACCAAACCACGATACAAACCAAACCCTGCGCGAACCACACGATACAAACCAAACCGTGCGCGAACCACACGATACAAACCAAACCCTGCGCGAACCACACGATACAAACCGAACCCTGCGCGAACCACTTGATACAAACCGAACCCTGCGCGAACCACACGATACAAACCGAACCCTGCGCGAACCACACGATACAAACCGAACCCTGCGCGAACCACACGATACAAACCGAATTCTGCGCGAACCACACGATACAAACCGAACCCTGCGCGAACCACACGATACAAACCGAACCCTGCGCGAACCACTTGATACAAACCGAACCCTGCGCGAACCACACGATACAAACCGAACCCTGCGCGAACCACACGATACAAACCGAACCCTGCGCGAACCACACGATACAAACCGAACCCTGCGCGAACCACACGATACAAACCGAACTCTGCGCGAACCACACGATACAAACCGAACCCTGCGCGAACCACACGATACAAACCGAACCGTGCGCGAACCACACGATACAAACCGAACCCTGCGCGAACCACACGATACAAACCGAACCCTGCGCGAACCACACGATACAAACCGAACCCTGCGCGAACCACACGATACAAACCGAACCCTGCGCGAACCACACGATACAAACAGAACCCTGCGTGAACCACACGATACAAACCGAACCCTGCGCGAACCACACGATACAAACCGAACCCCGCACGAACCACACGATACAAACCGAACCCTGCACGAACCACACGATACTAACCGAACCCTGCACGAACCACACGATACAAACCGAACCCCGCACGAACCACACGATACAAACCGAACCCTGCGAGAACCACACGATACAAACCGAACCCCGCACGAACCACACGATACAAACCGAACCCCGCACGAACCACACGATACAAACCGAACCCCGCACGAACCACACGATACAAACCGAACCCCGCACGAACCACACGATACAAACCGAACCCTGCACGAACCACACGATACTAACCGAACCCTGCACGAACCACACGATACAAACCGAACCCTGCACGAACCACACGATACAAACCGAACCCTGCACGAACCACACGATACTAACCGAACCCTGCACGAACCACACAATACAAACCGAACCCTGCACGAACCACACGATACAAACCGAACCCTGCACGAACCACACGATACTAACCGAACCCTGCACGAACCACACGATACAAACCGAACCCTGCACGAACCACACGATACAAACCGAACCCTGCACGAACCACACGATACTAACCGAACCCTGCACGAACCACACGATACAAACCGAACCCCGCACGAACCACACAATACAAACCGAACCCCGCACGAACCACACGATACAAACTGAACCCTGCGAGAACCACACGATACAAACCGAACCCCGCACGAACCACACGATACAAACCGAACCCTGCACGAACCACACGATACAAACTGAACCCTGCGAGAACCACACGATACAAACCGAACCCCGCACGAACCACACGATACAAACCGAACCCTGCGCGAACCACACGATACAAACCGAACCCTGCGCGAACCACACGATACAAACCGAACCCTGCGCGAACCACACGATACAAACAGAACCCTGCGTGAACCACACGATACAAACCAAACCCTGCGCGAACCACACGATACAAACCGAACCCCGCACGAACCACACGATACAAACCGAACCCTGCACGAACCACACGATACAAACTGAACCCTGCGAGAACCACACGATACAAACCAAACCCTGCGAGAACCACACGATACAAACCGAACCCTGCACGAACCACACGATACAAACCGAACCCCGCACGAACCACACGATACAAACCGAACCCCGCACGAACCACACGATACAAACCGAACCCTGCACGAACCACACGATACAAACCGAACCCAAAACCAAACCACGATACAAAGATGTGTTCATGTCATCCAAGTTTTATTTGTATACCTGTAGAATTAATTGCACAGCTAATCCAGATGTGTTTACATCTGGATTAGCGTGTCACAAACATGAACCTCAGACGATGCTTTTTTTTTTAAAATGCTGTTTGTTTCAGAGGCAGACGTTTTAACTCTTAGTGCCTTTGACTGTGTTGATGATCTGCCGTCTCCTGTTTGGAGCAGCCAGATATTTTTACCTGGAAGCTGGTTGTTTCATGTGGCGAGCAGCGAAACATAAAACAACTTTCCTGCAGCTTAAATGTCCAGTTATCATGGTGCTGCACAGCCAGACATGTCTTCTTCCTGGGGTTGAATAGAAACGTTGAATAGAAACGTTTTTCCATGGAACCAATCACATTAAGCCGTTTGTTAGTTTTCTCATGCAGCCTCGTATGAAGTCATCCTGCAGTATCAGTGATGAATAATCAATGGTGTTTCCTCAGCATCTTGCTGGGAGCATTAATATGCTTCATAAAGGGCAACTCCAGCTTATTGGCCTGTGAAGCATCTGGTGCGCTCTCCTCTGCCTCTTAACTGGAATCAATAACAGAAAAGTCTGTATGAATAAAATCTTTAGTGTCAGCTTTCTTGTTTGCCCTGCAGATCGCTGCAGGCCCAGAGCTTTGAAGCAACATTGTTTATTTTCTACATCTTTGGTGGTAGATTAATGAAATTATAAGAGCGTATAAACACATGCAGATGCTGCACATGCAGGCAGCCCAGCATCAGGGTGTCCATTACAGCAGCGATAAGGTTGCTCTGTTGCCCCGTGAACCGCCAGGCCTGTCCTGTCGCCAGCACCTTGATCTCCATCCAACTGCATACTGGGACTGCATCTGGCTTCGCCGTTTGTTCCCATGCCCTCCTCGCTGCAGAGCCGAGCACGAGATGCCTGAAAACCTGATAGCTCTGCCGGGATTACTAATTAAGGCTGAGAAACAAGAAGCTTTTTCATTTCTGGCTCAGGTTTGTTTGAGCTCCATCAACAACCTTCTGCAGCTTTTTACTGTTAGTGGTCTGGGTGGTGGGCTGCACAGCATCGTAACCGCAAAACTGTTTTCCCAGGACTGAGTCCCGATTGATCCAGTACTCATCTATCAGCTCCACGCCGAGCTGCATGTGTGTGTGGGGAGTGTTGTTTGAGGGAAGCTTGCTGAAGGATGGACTGGAACAAGCCGCAGCATCTTGGCAGAGCGGGGCCCTCCAGAAGGAAGCTCAGTGTGGCGAGAGAAGTGACGTTATCATCACATTGTGTGGGATGGTGTTAGTGGAACCGCATCACACACTGGCTTATGTGTACACACACACACACCAACTGTGGCGGTGATGAATGCTCCAGATTCAGGACTGTGCAGAAGTCTTGAGCCACTTCTCTTCCAAGCTTTTAAAGTGGTTTTAAGCAACAATTCTCCAGTCCTTCTCAAAGTTTCATCGCAGCTGTTTCACCTACTGTCGGCTGAAGTGTGATCTGAAGGGATCTGTCAAGAAGTTATTCAGAGGGAAGGAAAATGGGTTGAACAGGCAGAGGTTTGACACCAGAACTGGAGTGAAAACCAGTGGCTGGTGGTCTGATGGACCGATGGATCCCCCTTCAGAACCTGCAACCTCAACGTTATAGAAGCAGTATGGGATCATCTGCACAGAGAGAACAGAAAGCAGAAACATGCTTTGGAAAAGTCCTTCAGGATATCTGGAGAACTATTCCTGAAGACTACTTGGAAAATTGGCAGAAAGCTTCACTACGAGGGAGCAAATTTTCATTTTTAAGTTGTTTTTTTTTTTTAACATTATCTGCAGTATTTTCATTGATGTTTACACATTCCAGCATTTCCTGTTTTCCTGACAATCTGTAAACAACTAAAGAGTTGTGCACGCCGCTGTCTGCATCAAGGTTTCACATGATGAGCAGAAATATGTGGAAAATGGAGCTGAGGATGATCCGAGTGAGTGGCGATGAGAGGTAGCGCAGAGGAGGAGGGAGAGGAGGTGTATGTGGTGTATTTCCAGGGATGGAGTCATTTTCCATTTATAGCCGGCCGGCTGCGATCTGTGGAGCTCCACTGAAACACACAAGTATTACTCATTCTGCTGCGTTCTCACTGGTGGAGCTGGTGGTGGTGTTGTCCCCGTCAGCCGTGTCTGCAGGCGTTGCGTTCGCAACAGCTCGTACATTTTACTTGAAGCGAGCACACAGCGAGTGTTTGAGCCATTCGCATCGACTCGCTCTCATCTCCCTCTTTATCTCCAAACCCTCAGTTTCCTGGACACGAACCAGAACCGACACTGGATCTGATGGGGGGCCCTACATTTCAAGCATTCAAGCATGGAAGTAGTTGCAGGAGTTAAGGAGGGTAATGGTGGTCTGTGTGTGTGTGTTTTAAGAGGAGGGGTCTTGTGGAAACAGTGGGGAAACAAAGATTTGGTGCCGTCGGTGCTCCTGGGGCCTTTTCCAGTCGGAAAAGCAGGCAGGAGCGATGGCGTCTGGTTGCAGCTGCTATAAGGCGTGGGCGGCGAGGACGGCGATGAGTGATGGAAGAGAAGGAAATGGTGCAGATACGGACAGAGGACTGAGGAAACTGCTGCGTGTTCCTTTGGTTTTGATTAAGGTTAATCACCTCGATGTGACGCAAAGATAATTTGGGGTCAAACAGAACAAACACGTTAATGCAGCAGGTTATCGTTTCGTCCTGAGGTTGGATGTGTAGATAAGCCACAACTTTCATCTGTAACCATCAGAAGCAGTTTATAAACACCAAGTCTGAGCGCCTCAATAACAGACATGGCAATGATGCAGTCAGTAAAAAGATCAGCTGATGTGGGCGGAGCTTGATGACTTGCCTGAACTAGCCTTCAGTCATGAGAATAAAAACAACACTAAGGTTAAAACTTTGAGTTTTACTACATAAAGGTGCAGAAAGTAATAAAGTTAGAGGTCAGTAATTCATTAAAAATGGTTTCTGTTGGTATGAAATCTCTGTTATGTTTATGATGTTAGAATGAGACATGTTTATCTACTACTAAGAGCAGCTGCTATATTTGTGCCACCATTTTAACTACGGTGTCTCTGAATGGACAAACAGCTCTGTATGTGAACTTAGAATCTCTTTGCTTTAAAACGACAGTGTTGGCTTGGTTTGATGGGCGCTAGAGCACCGTTTGGGATAACTATTGCCTTAAAAGGACCATAGAAGAAGACTTACACAGTGTTGAAGTTCCTGTACACTGCAAAAACTCCGCCTTAAATAACAAGAAAAAAATATATCCACAAATGAGGTAAATGTTGCTTAAAAAAAGCTAAATTATCTGCCAACAGAATAAGAAAATTTGGCTTGTCAAGACTTCCCAAAACAAGTAAAAATACTCTTAAAGAAGAGGAATTCTCTGGCATAAAAACTAAGAATTATCTTACCTTTAAAAAAAAAAAAGAAAAAGCATATGTGTACTCAATTTAAGATTTTTAATCTTACTTGGATTTCAGTTTTTACAGTGTAGTGCAGTCATATCTGCATCTGAGGCCACTGGATCCACTCACACATGAAAACACGTTTATGTCTCAAGGAATTTTGTCCACTGACAGCCACCATTCATTTATTTTCATTTGTAATTTTATTGCCCATCTTTACCACTAGATGTCAGTAATTCTTTCATGCTGCACCTTTAATTTAAGCTTTGACATACGGGGGATATAGTTCCTTCACAGTTCAAAGACGCAAATCTACAAGTCAAACGTTGGTTCAGATTAACTTTGTAAACTCAAACATAACAGATTAGTTTAAACCTCAGCGAGCAGTAGACATGTCTACGTCTGACTTTAAACATGTTTAAACATTTTCTAACCCAACAAAACGGGACAGAAAGACGATTAGGGATTGGTCCAGTTTCAGCCATGTGTAGCTGAACGTCTCAAAGACCAAGGGGATGGATGTTCAGGAGGACGTGGACTAGTCTACTTCCTGTCACCATCCAGGGTGTCTCCAGCTACAGATACCTTAGAATACAACCTGGACCTGACACATTTATTACCTTTCTCCCAGTTTACCCAGTTACTGGTCTCTCTACACCAGCGGTTCTCAACCTTTTAGCAACACAGTATCCCTTGTAAAAAAAAGTTCAGCCAAGTACCCCCACCACTGAGAAGTACTTTTGGTTAACAAAGAAACATGAAAAACATCACTTTGTCATTTAGTTTATTAAACTTTAACCGTGCAAAAAAATGACAAATGTTTTGTACATCTCTACTACACTTCAACCAGGACTCCATCATTTGTGTCGTCAAGGCAACAGTGACTGACGGATATGATTTGGCTCGTAACGGGTGGGGTTCAAGTTATGTCTGAATGTGGGATTTTGTGAGGAATAAAATGGTGTAAGTCCAAATGTAAATTCCATTTATGAATGTACACTTACATTTTTTGAAATATATTAAATATTTAATATAATTATATATTATTTTATTTTTAAGGCGATTTTAAAGAAAACATTAAAAAGTTTTTAAAAAATGTTAAATTAAAAAAAAAAAATTTCACGTACCCCCTGGAATGCCTTGAAGTACCCCCATTTGAGAAACACTGGTCTACATCATGGTTTCATGAACTCCGAGCTTGAACACACTGTCTCTAGTCCCCTCACCGAAGTCCTGCAGGGCCCAGTGATGAATTATTGATTATAAAGAGGAAATTATAGTAAGAGAAACCCTGTAAGGTAGGACATGTCTGCAGGGTTCTGGGGGGGGGGGGTTAACTCCAGCCTCCCACGGCTGCATTTTGTGTCTTGTTCTCGCTTTGACTCTTAAATGTCCATCATCCTGCAGATGTGAACAGGATGACTGAACATTTACTGAACGGCGTCCTGATGGACGACTTCCCCTCCTGCTCCTGGACCAACTTTCTGCTCGCATATGGTGAAGATCTTAGCAGAGTTCACATCTTTTATGTTTACTGAAGCTCCTTCCTGGACTCTGATGTCTCCCAGCTCTCACTTTTTCCTCCTTTAAATCAACATTAGTACACAGGACAGCTTTAAGTTGTTTTGGGATTTGTTGCTGAGTTACTGCGGCTCGGTTGTCAGTTATTGATCCCTGAAGATGTTGGCTGAAGTCATAGCAACACCTGTAGCCCCCACCACGTGGGATACTTTTTTTAAAAAGCAGAGCGGTGGAGTTTGTGCATGGAACGAGCTTCTCCCAGACTTCAGCAGCCTCTGGAGAAAGTGCTGCCTCACTGCCAAATCCAACAAAGTCATTTCCTGTCGTTTCCTGTGGGGAAGAAAATGACTCGGGCTAATTTTAGACAGGGGGCTTGCAGAGCTGCACAAGGGGAGGGGGGGTGTCTCTGGAAGGGCATTTATTTTACTAAACCTGCAGCAAGAGAGAAACATTTCTCTGCATGAGTTATAATGAGGTGTGCTTATTTTCCACTGTGATCGGGGGAGGTTTTTACTTCTCTCTCAGGATTGTACAAAGAAAAACGAACCTCATTATTGGTCCCAGCAGAGACTGAGCTGTTGATATTTCAAGTTATCAATCCTCCTTCAGTTTAGTTAATTCCAGCTTTATTTGTATTGCACCAATTTACAACGGTTGTCTCAAAGAACGGATCAGCTCGCTGCTGCTGGTGACGTGGGAAGGCCAAGGACACCCAAGCCAGTCGCAACCATAAGTTTTATTAGAAATGCCTCATTTTAAAGGGAAGGGAGGATGTCTGCTTCCTGAACCCAACTGGAAGCTGGTTCTACAGAGAAAGCCCGGATTCCTGCAGGTTCTGCATCTCATTTCACTTTGACCTCCTCCAGGAACCACGAGTAAAACTGCAGTCTGACGGAAGTGCATTGCTGGGAAAATGTGGGAGTTTGAGATCTTCAGTCCCTTAAAATTGATCAGTTTTCACCTAAATGTTTTTTTTTTTTTTTTTTTATAAATAGCAGATTTTGTTGTGGAATGACAATTTTACTGGACCCTTACTGGTGCAACAGGAGCGTTTTTGTTGCAGTATGATTTAGGGCTGTGACAAGATGCTTGATTGATTTGATTCAATTCAGATTTTCACAATTCTTTGATATTGCTAATTTTTGTAGATTAAAACCCCCAAAAAAGTATAAAACTTTTTTTTGGTCACCATTTTTCTTGATTTCAATGAAGAAAAATGAAGAAAAAAACAACTGAGTAGCCAGATCATCATTCTGCTGCTATAATGCCCAAGAAGACAAGTTAAAAGATCAATAAAAGCAATAAAAATGACAAAAATTTCATAATGGATTATTTTTATTTATTTGAAAATAAAATAGATTTTTTAACAAAAAAAATTTGATTTTAACATTTTGTAGCAAAAAAATCCCACTTTTCGATTTTTCGATTTGATTTTCCCACCTGCAGTATGATCTTCTGGAAAACAGTGCGGCTTAAAGATGAATCACCGTCAGCTGATCAGAAATAAGTGTTTGCTGGATCTGTAGTCATGATTGTAGCCTGGAATGGTGATCACCATCTACACCTCAGGAACCTTAGTTTTCCAACATGAGACTTTAAATTATTGGACATTTTTTATGAATCAATAAGAATCATAGTAAGACCTGAAAAGCACTCGGAGTGCAAACCAAGGACCACAGTTCTCCCCATATTGTGACATGCATAATAAATATTGGCCCTGCATTTATTGTATCCAAATGAGCACTTTCACTGTCTTTTCTTGCCTGTCTTTTTTTTTTTATTCTGGTCCCTTTTTTCTGACTACACATTCTCCATCATAGATGAAATATTGTGATTTTTTTTTTTTTCCCCTAAGTGCTCCGACCATTTTTCATTGGAGTCATGTGCACAAATGTTGAAAATGACCCTATCTCACAATGTTAAAGAATCCTTCAATAAGTTCCTGGATCCAAACGGTGATCCGTATCACCACCTGAATTAAATCAGTTCTTCCTTTTCACATTTCCTTTTCACATTTCACAAAAATCCGTTCATAACTTTTTGAGTTATCTTGAACACAAACAAACAGTGGAGGTAAAAAGGCAGTGGCATGGCAGGTGGGCAAGTTAACGCCTCCAAACAGCCCCTCTGTGTAGTCTGAGAGCTTTATGACCAGAATTTGAAGGTTTCTTCTGGATTTAACAGGAAAAGAAAATGAAACTGTTGACACGTGTTTGTTTTCTCAGAATCTGAGCAGCAGCCGTCCTCCGCCGAGGTACACCTACGACCCCTCCATCTTCGCCTTCCGCTCTTTGAGCACTGCCCCCCCGTGCAGTCCCCTGACTCCGTCCGATGACCCTCCCTGCTCGTAATCAGCAGCGTCCTTCCTGCCAGGACCGGCCTCAGCCCTCCACCTTCCTCCGACGCCTCCTTCCCAGATGGCTTCTGCAGCGACACCAAGGAGGGACGACTCTGGAACGGACGTTTTGTTTGACCGTTGCGCTCTCAGGTAATCCCTCCCCATCACTGCCGCCGCTGCAGAAGCAGCAGGATAAAACACAACGTCTGAGAGGGAAACGGAAAACAAACTGGACCAAGAAGGGACGAGACCGACCAAGAAGACAAATGTTAGACAATCAGTCGGCTCCTCCCCAACAAGGCGAGACCTTGATCTTATCCACGAGACAGTTGTCACATTTATGTGTGATGTGTTACTAATTATGCAGGTCATGTACTGTACGGCCGAGCTATAACACACACGTATGACTGTAGTCGATAGTCGACCTTTGATGATGTATGTCTCCTAATGAATATGTCGCTTCTAGTCCAGGTCCGAGTCACTCATATCCTGTCTTTCCTTGCATGAATTCCACGGTTTTGGAGACAGAGATCAGTGGAAAGACATCTGATAGTTTGCTGAACATTCGGCTGAACGATGCCGCGTTCTGCTTAGCCTACTTGTAGTGTGCAATTTCTTCTTTTCCCCAGCGTCGTTCCTCGTTACTTTCTAGGTAGGAGAGGACCACTGGTTCAAACTACGACGTCCCGGTGGTTCTAACTACCACTTCCCGGTGGTTCTAACTACGGCGTCCCGATGGTTCTAACTCATCGTCCCGGTAGTTCAAACTACGACGTCCCAATGGTTCTAACTACCACGTCCTGGTGGTTCTGACTACGGCGTGCGTCCCGGTCGTTCTAACTCATCGTCCCGGTGGTTCTAACTACCACGTCCCAGTGGTTCTAAGTGCGACGTCCCGGTGGTTCTAACTACGGCGTCCCGGTGGTTCTAACTACCACGTCCCGGTGGTTCTAACTACGACGTCCTGGTGGGTTTTACTACGACATCCCAGTGGTTCTAACTACCATGTCCCGATGGTTCTAACTACGACGTCCTGGTGGGTTTTACTACGACATCCCAGTGGTTCTAACTACCACGTCCCGGTGGTTCTAACTACCACGTCTCGGTGGTTCTAACTACCACGTCCCGGTGGTTCTAACTACCACGTCTCAGTGGTTCTAACTACGACGTCCCGATGGTTCTAACTACGACGTCCTGGTGTTCTAACTACCATGTCCCAGTGGTTCTAATTACGGCGTCCCGGTGGTTCTAACTACGACGTCCCGGTGGTTCAAACTACGACGTTCCAGTGGGTTTTACTACGACGTCCCAGTGGGTTTTACTACAACATCCCAGTGGTTCTAACTACGACGTCCCGATGGTTCTAACTACGACGTCCTGGTGGGTTTTACTACGACATCCCAGTGGTTCTAACTACCACGTCCCGGTGGTTCTAACTACCACGTCCCAATGGTTCTAACTACCACGTCCTGGTGGTTCTGACTACGGCGTGCGTCCCGGTCGTTCTAACTCATCGTCCCGGTGGTTCTAACTACCACGTCCCAGTGGTTCTAAGTGCGACGTCCCGGTGGTTCTAACTACGGCGTCCCGGTGGTTCTAACTACCACGTCCCGGTGGTTCTAACTACGACGTCCTGGTGGGTTTTACTACGACATCCCAGTGGTTCTAACTACCATGTCCCGATGGTTCTAACTACGACGTCCTGGTGGGTTTTACTACGACATCCCAGTGGTTCTAACTACCACGTCCCGGTGGTTCTAACTACCACGTCCCGGTGGTTCTAACTACCACGTCTCAGTGGTTCTAACTACGACGTCCCGATGGTTCTAACTACGACGTCCTGGTGTTCTAACTACCATGTCCCAGTGGTTCTAATTACGGCGTCCCGGTGGTTCTAACTACGACGTCCCGGTGGTTCAAACTACGACGTTCCAGTGGGTTTTACTACGACGTCCCAGTGGGTTTTACTACAACATCCCAGTGGTTCTAACTACGACGTCCCGATGGTTCTAACTACGACGTCCTGGTGGGTTTTACTACGACATCCCAGTGGTTCTAACTACCACGTCCCGGTGGTTCTAACTACCACGTCCCGGTGGTTCTAACTACCACGTCCCAATGGTTCTAACTACCACGTCCTGGTGGTTCTGACTACGGCGTGCGTCCCGGTCGTTCTAACTCATCGTCCCGGTGGTTCTAACTACCACGTCCCAGTGGTTCTAAGTGCGACGTCCCGGTGGTTCTAACTACGGCGTCCCGGTGGTTCTAACTACCACGTCCCGGTGGTTCTAACTACGACGTCCTGGTGGGTTTTACTACGACATCCCAGTGGTTCTAACTACCATGTCCCGATGGTTCTAACTACGACGTCCTGGTGGGTTTTACTACGACATCCCAGTGGTTCTAACTACCACGTCCCGGTGGTTCTAACTACCACGTCCCGGTGGTTCTAACTACCACGTCTCAGTGGTTCTAACTACGACGTCCCGATGGTTCTAACTACGACGTCCTGGTGTTCTAACTACCATGTCCCAGTGGTTCTAATTACGGCGTCCCGGTGGTTCTAACTACGACGTCCCGGTGGTTCAAACTACGACGTTCCAGTGGGTTTTACTACGACGTCCCAGTGGGTTTTACTACAACATCCCAGTGGTTCTAACTACGACGTCCCGATGGTTCTAACTACGACGTCCTGGTGGGTTTTACTACGACATCCCAGTGGTTCTAACTACCACGTCCCGGTGGTTCTAACTACCACGTCCCGGTGGTTCTAACTACCACGTCTCAGTGGTTCTAACTACGACGTCCCGATGGTTCTAACTACGACGTCCCGATGGTTCTAACTACGACGTCCCGGTGGTTCTAACTACCATGTCCCAGTGGTTCTAATTACGGCGTCCCGGTGGTTCTAACTACGACGTCCCGATGGTTCTAACTACGACGTCCTGGTGGGTTTTACTACGACATCCCAGTGGTTCTAACTACCACGTCCCGGTGGTTCTAACTACCACGTCCCGGTGGTTCTAACTACCACGTCCCGGTGGTTCTAACTACCACGTCTCAGTGGTTCTAACTACGACGTCCCGATGGTTCTAACTACGACGTCCTGGTGGGTTTTACTACGACATCCCAGTGGTTCTAACTACCACGTCCCGGTGGTTCTAACTACCACGTCCCGGTGGTTCTAACTACGACGTCCCGATGGTTCTAACTACGACGTCCCGGTGGTTCTAACTACGACGTCCTGGTGGTTCTAACTACCATGTCCCAGTGGTTCTAATTACGGCTTCCCGGTGGTTCTAACTACGACGTCCCGATGGTTCTAACTACGATGTCCCAGTGGGTTTTACTACGACATCCCAGTGGGTTTTACTACAACATCCCAGTGGTTCTAACTACGACGTCCCGATGGTTCTAACTACGACGTCCCGGTGGTTCTAACTACGACGTCCTGGTGGTTCTAACTACCATGTCCCAGTGGTTCTAATTACGACGTCCTGGTGGTTCTAACTACCACGTCCCGGTGGTTCTAACTACGGCGTCCGGTGGTTCAAACTACGACGTCCCGGTGGTTCTAACTACGACGTCCTGGTGATTCTAACTACCATGTCCCGGTGGTTCTAATTACGGCGTCCCGGTGGTTCTAACTACGACGTCCTGGTGGTTCTAACTACCATGTCCCAGTGGTTCTAACTACGACGTCTCGGCGGTTCTAACTACGACGTGCCGGCGGTTCTAACTACGACGTGCCGGCGGTTCTAACTACGACTTCTCGGCGGTTCTAACTACGACATCCCGGCGGTTCTAACTACGAGGGTAGGGATCATCTCTTAATGCCTTGAAATGACATTCCAGTTGCGTTGAAAGAAACTTGAGGTACTTCTCAGCCCCCGAAATGAGCTGATGGATTTGTTATATGTCACCACTGTAACGGAGACTCTGCAGAAGCGAATGTAACATTGTGACATGTTTTCGTCCGTTGTTGCACAAAAATGAATCAATAAAAGCCCTGTGGCCTCTTGTTTAAGGCTGGTTTCGTTTTATTCAGATGGACAATATGAGCTCCTGCGGTGGACTGGCGACTTGTCCAGGGTGTACCTGCCTCATCATCATCATCATCTTTATAACTGGCCATGAAAATCATTTTAAGTAGGATTAAAGTTGGAGTCAAATAGACATTCATTTTTCCTCCATATATCCACAAAATGTCCCTTTTTAATAATAATCTGCTTACCTGCAGGATCAGCAGAGGTAAGGGTCTACATGTGAGAGCTTTGCCTACATTACAAGCAAAATGTGCTAATAATACATCCAAGTTTAAGTTCTTTAATAATCATTAACAAATGCAGCTACTCATGCATCAAGTCAGATACAGTTATAGAAAGGCATATTTATGGTAAAACATCTAATAAATGCTCATCTTGCAGTATAAGATATGATCTCCACATCAGGAACATCAGGACTCGTTTGATCCTGAAGGGAAGCTTAGTGACTCTGGATTAACCCTGCAGAGACTGGTCCTGGAGATCTCCTGTCTCTTCTCCAGCACATCTGGATCCAGTGAATGACTCGTTATGAGGCTTCTGCAGAGCTGCAGGACATGCAGAGGAGGGAATCAGGCCATTTGATGCAGATGCACCTAAAGGTTGCGGGATTGTAGATCTGGAGGACCAGTCTCAGGCACCCCACTCTGACTACAAGCCCTCTTGGTTTGTGCTGGTAGTTGGGCTTTGGGCTTAATCATCATACTGCAGCTTAGTTGGTTGTGTTGTATGGAAATGTCACAACCAAGCGGCAACCTCCAGCGGTTAAAAATGAAGCCTATGTGGAAGTACATAAAACTGCAGTTCCCCCTTCATCCACTTGGGGCTGCAAAACAGAGCAAATCCCCATAGACTCATGTTAAAAAGACCAACTTCACAGCAGAAATAAACATGTTTACAGCAAAAATAAACATGTTTACAGCCTGGTTCAAAAATCCATTTTAGGTTTAATAGGTCAGGTTTACCTTCATGACAACTGTGGGGGGGAGTGAATTTTTTTTTTTAACTAGCCCGTTTTAAAGTAATTTAATCTCGATGTTCAGAATATTTAGGGGCGTGTCCTTTTGATTGACAGGTATCCGATCTCGGGCTAACGTAGAACCGCGGTTTTTAGCCGGTTAACAATGTGACTTAGCTTTAGCCTGCTTACATCCATTAGCTGGTTATCCAGTTATCTCGGGGTTAGCTCGGTAAGCTTTTAGCTACAGAAAGCTCGGAGTTCGCTCGATGTCAATCATCCACCATGACGCTCACAGCCCCCCTCTCAGCTCCACCTCTTTGCCCATATTTGTATTTTCCAGGCGAGACAACGCGCATGATGCTGCTAACATGGCGCTGCTAACATGGCGCTGGTAGGAACCGCCCACTGAGCTTCAATTCAGCTCTTCAGAAACCTACGGGTGACGTCACAGAGACTCCGTCCATCTTTTTTATACAGTCTATGGTCACAATATACAGCACAAACTTTCCAACAGACATGTTTTATATGGCTGGACATTATGACAAACAAAAAATTGTTTCTGGACTTAGAACATTTTGAAAAACTGACCTCATGTTGTTCATAAAGGCTTAAATATTTCATATCATCCCATTAAGCAATACTTTGTGTTTTCCTGACATCTTGCAGCTCCACCAATAAACACAAACAGTCTGACAAGAAACTACACAGGATAACACGGGGATGCTAATGCTAACTAGCCTTGCAGAGACAGATGTGCACGCTGACAAAACAAACTGAAAGTCTGAGTCCAACACAGATGCAAAAACAAGCCAGACGACGTCTCGGTGGAGAAAAACTTCCAGCAACTCACACAAAGTTACGTAAAGACCATTTTATTATACATTTATGTAACAAAATACATTTTTTGTTTCTTTGTTTGGTGAGAAAAGACAGCGGGGAGAGGGTGGGAAGTGTGGCAGCAGACCAAGAGAACAACACAAACACACCAACCGCTGACTCGCTCATCAAGACAATCTTGTTAAAAAGAGAACTTTGAGAAGAAGGGCTGCGTGTGTGTGTGTGTAGATAAACACACACACACTGCACTTAGCTTGAGTCATTATCAGCTTACGTTTCATCCAGTAAGCCATCCAAGTGTCCAGATGGTCAGAAAAGCTGCTTCCAGGCTCTCCCTCTCCTTCTCCCTCCCTGCTACACACTCCTAGCTTCACATTAAAAAAAACCCCAAAAGATTCTGCCAACGATCGACTGAAGCCAGACGGGAGGATGCAGATCACATGTCAGGCTGCTTTGACTGCAGGAAGAGCAGAAATCTGAATGCAGATCAGCAGCTTCTCCCATTTTCTGCTTGAATTCAAATATAAAGGCCAAAATTCAAGCCGTCTCCGTTACTGTCGGGGGAGGAGGGGGGGAGAGGTGCCAGCAGGACTGCTGCCCAGAGTCTGGTCTCAGAGCTGAACCACACACAGGCAGGGATGGGTGGAAGGGGTTCATGCTCAGAGCTGAGGAGACTGCAGGCTGTGTGCAGACATCTTTTATGTCCCCCTTCAGTAGCCGTATTTGTCGTTGAGGTGGGTGCGGCCATCTCCGGTCTGACCTGTGAGAGCAGAGGAAGAAGTTTTAAATCCAAGTCGCCTGAGGTGTTTCTGACAGGAGAGCTGCTCATCAAGCAGAAACTGCTGCTGATATTTCAGCAGCTCAAACGGACCAGGAGACGCGTTCTCTTCATTCTGCCAGGAGAACGTTCGTTCCTTTCTCAGCTCAGCGTTTTAACTCTGACAGCTTGTTTTTATTGCTTCTGGATTAGGAGAAACAACTTGCACTCAGAGCTTTAGAAGCACCGCTGCCTAATGAGCTTGAGCGCGGTTTAAGGGCCCGGTCAGCTGATTGGCAGCAGGCTGCTTGTTTACCTGCAGGAGGAAGCCACACTGAGTAGTCGGGGTCATCCTGGGGATACTGGGCCGACAGCTGAACTGGTGGCTGAGGAGACAAAACGGGAGGAAATCACTCCAAACTGTACATTTACACCTCGCCGTATGATGCTAGTTTATGTCCCGTGCTGAGGGGCCGACCTTGCTGGGGCCCATTGCTCTCTTCTTTTTTCTGGGACTGGGGTCCGTCTCGGCCTCTGCTGTGGACTCTGAACACACATGAAGCATGTTAGAGGTGGACATGGCAGCGGTGCATTACTCTGTCATGTGATGAAGATATTCTGGGTTATTTGGGGTCTTTATTTACACACCATGATGAGAGGATTCTGCACACTGACCTGCTGCAGGGGTATATTACAACTCAGCATGTTAACATGAAGTTTTAATGTGTATTTTATTATATAAACGTGGATAAATATCATATCTGATGAGATTCTGCAAAGAACACAAGCTGTAAATGAGCTAATCACGACAGTAATCAGACTACTTCTTCCTATAAATTATAACTAACAGAACATAAAACACTTTTTCTTTATTTACAGATGTGGAATGAACTGTGAAAATTAATCCAAATATATTTAATATTCTAAATAAATACATTTATACTGTTAAAATAATGAAAACAACGAAAAAAATGAACTTTTCAAACTAATTTTAAGCCCCGCAGCGACATATTTAACCATTTTTCTTCCTGAGTGAAAAGTATTAAATCCTTCTTTTGATCCAGTAAATTCAGCTTTAGTATGAACTGGAAACCATTAATGACAACTGGTCTGTTAATGGTCTTATTTTCTTCTGATTCCAGCATACAGAGGGAGAATCAGCCTACATCCCTCCTTGCTTTGCATGCAGTGTGTCTTCTTGTGCTGCTGGTTTCACAAACCGCTTCGATAAGAACTGATATATGAGTAAATGTTACAGAACATGACCGTATCGCAGCCCTTCCAAAGCAAACGAGACGTATTCGGCTGCAGATGAGGCGGCTGGACCGAGCAGCAGTCTATTCAATTCAACTTTATTTGTACAGCGCCACTTCACAACGTTGTTGTCACAGGACACTTTACATACACGAATCAACATACACATCATTTCGAGCCAATTCATACATATCCTATAATAGAAACCAACTGATTGCATCGAGTCATGGCTTCGATCCAATCCCCCATCCTGAGCTGCACACGGCGACAGTGGGAAGGAAAAAACTCCCCTTTAACAGGAAGAAAACTTCCAGCAGAACCCGGCTCAGGGAGGGCAGCCATCTGCCTCGACTGGTTGGGGTGGAGAGGACAGGAAAGACAGATCAACATGTACAACTGCAGCGATCAGACCAGGTAAGCATCAGCGAACGAGCTGATCAGCACGGCTGGTTTTACCAACATAATCCTCCACTTCTGCACATATATAACCATTTTAGTGAAGTAAACTTCAGCTAGTTTCCAACCTAATGTAAGCTATCGTTTGATTTCCTGCTTGTGTTGTTCTCACTCATATGTAAGTCGCTTTGGATAAAAGCGTCTGTTAAATGACTATAGAATAGAATAGAATAGACAGCTTGATCACATGACCTAGTGTTCGATTCTGCAGTCATTTAACTTCCATGTGATGAGTGATCAATGAAGCTAACAAGCATGTGTCTGGACGGTAGGAAAACCCACATATACACGGGGAGAACATGCAAACTCCACACAGAAAGACCACCGTTTGAGCCTCCCCCCAGCCGGGATTCGAACCAGCGACCTTCCTGCTGTGAGGATGCAGTACTAACCACTAAACAGAGCATCAGAAAAACCACTTCCATTCAAAGTTGCCACCTTGGGCAGAAACCAGTTGTAGCTCCCAGATCTGTCTGTTTCCTCCAGTTTGAGCTTACTGGTGAAGGAGACCCTAAACTGCCATCTAGACTGTCTCTACGTTTATCCGTGGAAAGACTGTTAAAGCATCTCTTCATCCCTCCCAAGCGTACGTAGCACACTTTAATTCATCTGGGTTTGTACGTTAGCATGACAAGGAAACGTAGCTTTCAGTAATTAAAGCTGCAGAAGAGCTTTAGGTGTTTTATAAAAAGATCATCTTTCTCTATCATTCTGAAACATGCATCACACTTTTAATGACTTATCTTTGTACTACGGGAAGCTGTTTGCTGTAAAATTCCAGTAAAATTAACTGGAAAACGGCAGTGTTAGCCAGTGGTGTGTATTATTTTTGTATGTAAAGCTTTTAGGTTTAGTTTGCTTGTAGAAAAGAAGCTCCAGCAGTAAAAACCCAACGTGGACTCTGCTTCGTCAGCGTTTACATTGCGACTCAGAGAAGACCTGGCTGTAAATGAGCTTTTCCTGAGGACGTGTGTTTATGAGCAGAAGTCCTGTTGGTGTGTGTTTTCAGGTTATTCTGACTCAGCTGATACACTCGCATGTGGAAAACAACTCAACTATGAACGTCGCATCCCTGTTTTCTCCTCATCAGGCCCATTTCATTTCCTCATCTCTTCCCATTTTCATCATATCTAACAGTTTAAGAGGAATGGTTACCACGGTAACAGGCACAGGTAGAGATGACAACCTCATAGAAAGTTTTTTTTTTTTTTTTTTATTCTTCTACAACTGAGTCTAACAGCTGTTTTCTACCAGAATGACTTTCAGGCCGTTCTGAAGACAACTTGGAGGCTCCAGGGAAAAGTGGGACAGCATTTCACACCGAGACGCAGACGTTCGTCTCTCCGATGAGGAGAATTCTGTGACTTTCTACGAAGTTTACTTTTCCAGGAACTAAAACAGGTGAATCCTAAAGAGAGGAAAGACACACCTGGAGTCGGGGGGGCTGCTGACTTCTTCCTGCTGCTGAGCAGAGGAACCTGCTGCGCTGCTTCATCGCTCCTCTTCTGTTCAGGCCTCTGATCTGCAGTGAGTCATGCACACAAAGGGGAAAAGAATGATGACAGACATCCAACATTTCAAGACTTCAAGCAGCAGAAAAAATTAATTCAGTTCAAATAAAACTCTTCATCACGTCTCGTTTAAATATTTGCTGTTTTCTTTCATTCCCCATGAAACTTGTTTACTCTGGGTCCTGATCCTGCTTCCTGGTCTCGTCTAAGGGCCCACTTTTATTCTTTTAACACTGTGTGAGTTGTGTGGTCCTCTGTGTCTTTTATTTGTTTTATTGTTCCTTTTAATTATTTTATTGGATATTAATTTATTTTCAATTGTTTTACCTGTTTTTATTATTTTAACAACATTAATATTTCATGTTATTTTATATTGTGATATTCACCTTTGTGCAGCACTTTGGCAACATTCTGTTTTTAAAATGTGCTTTATAAATAAAGTGGATTGGATTCCTGGTGATTCGCCGACCGCTTTGTGTAAAATATGAAACATGAAGATGGAGATGCTACGAATTCAGCATCTTTAAATCAGAAACTTTAAATGAATGCTTTGAAATTTTGTCAAAATAAAAGCCCAAAGACGGTTAATCGAGCATCCTGTCTCTTCTCTGAGACCTCTCCAGGCAGCAAAAGTCCGTACGTATTTCCTGCTCTGTCCCTCACTTTCGTTCTTTTCTTCTCTTCCTCTGATAATGTCTGCTTGCATTTCGTTGCTGGAGAGTCAAAACGCTCAGTGTGTTCATATCCAGTTGATGTCGAGTGAAACAGCATTGTTAAACAAAAGAGTGAAGTTGTCACATGACGCTTCGTGCTGAAAAAAAAAGTTGTAAAATGTGGTTTTTAAGCCTGAAGACGCTGCAGAGCAACGACGGCTCCACCAGCGGAAACAAAAACTTTTGTCGTGTTTACAAATCAATAACTTTTATCAGGATTTCTCCTTCTTTAAAGTCCTGAAAAATCAGGAAGAAATGTTTGTTTGATCGTCGACACGGTACCCTGGACTCCGGTCCAGGATACCGGCGTCCAGGAGAACCAGAGTTTGTGATCTGAAATGATCAATGAAATGAAATCATCTCACAAGGACGGTGTGTGACGAGGCAGAAAAAGTCTCCTTCCTGCCACCTAGTGGCCTCAGATGAGACGTCTTTACCGTGTCTGAATCTCCTCCTGGTGTTTTTACCTTTAGGTTCTGCTGATTCAGGCTTGTGTTGACCCAAAGCAGCAGTTTCTGTAGCCGTGGATGCGCCGGCCTCTTCAGAGTCAGCTTCACCTGCAGTCACACCGTGCCCTTCACCCTCATTTTCCTCCTCCTCCTCCTCCTCCTCTTCCCCACCAGGCGGAAGTGCTTTCATGTTGAAGAGCTCTGCAGGAAGGTTGGCCCGCTTTGGAGGCAGCTTCTGCAGAGAGACGAGAGCGTGAGCGGCGTGGAACCGAGGCGAAAGGACGAGGCATGTCAGGAGCGCTCACCCCGATGGTCCCTGTTTTCAGCTTGAATTTGCTTCCTCCCTTCATGGCTCCGAACAGCGGCAAGCTCTTTTTCGGCTTCTCCAGCTCTGAGCTGCCACTATCACATCGACACGTTCATTAAAACACTTCAACGGGAATAAACAGATGTAGAAGTAAAGCGTGGCGGCGCTGCTGACCTACCTGGGCTGCAGCGAGGGCATCTGAGCCGGCCGCGTCAGCTCCACCAGCCTACGCAGCCGCTGAGCGTCTTTACGCAGGTCAGCCGCGTGCACGTGAAGCTTCCTGCGCTCCATGCCGTCCATCGCTGCCTCGCTTCTCACCGCAGTCATGAAGGCGTCCAGAGAGTCCTGGGCGGACGAGGCCGAGGAGTCTGCGAAGAGTTACACGCTGACCAATCAGAGGCGAGAGCGTCTGGACTCTGCGGTCGGCGAGCGGTGATAACTCACCGTGTTTCCCAGCGTTCAGCTTCGTCTGCGTCTCCGCCAGCTCCTTCTCCACCGCAGACAGCTTCGCCACCTGCAGAGCAGAACGCATGCAGACGGGTAAAAACATCGTTTACCTGCACTGCTCCGGTGCGTTTGTTAGGGGCGGGAAAATCCAATCGAAAAATCAGAAATTGGGATTTTTTCTCTTAATTTTAAAATAGATTTTTTTGTTTAGAATTTTTTTTTTTCCCCTAAATAAATTAAATGAATGCACGATAAAATCTTTTTATTGTTTTTATTGATCTTTTTACAGTCTTCTTGGGCATTATAGCAGGAGATTGACGGTCTGGCTACTGGGTTGTTTTCGCCAAACTGAAATCAAGAAAAATTACTTGCAAAAAGAAGTTTTATATTTGTTGTTGTTTATCCTGTGAAATGAGCTTATTTTCAGCTAAATTTCATCCTTTACCGGTTAAATCAATATTTTAGGTTTAAACATATGAAAATGAAACTGGTTTAGGACCATTAGGCGATTGTTTTTCTTATATCAGCTCCAGTATTGATGGAAAGTGGTTGGTTTGTACCAGGAGGGTTATGTACCAACAGATAAGAGACCTGATGATGGAGTTGTCCCAGTTCAGTCCCAGTGTGGAGAACTCCCAGTCCAGTTTAAATTCACTGATTAATCTTAAAAAAAATAAATAAATAAATAAAAAAAAATAAAAAAAAAAAGCCCCAGCAGGATACTGGCCCTCGAGGACTGGAGTTTGATACCTGTGGTCTAAATGTACCCGTTTGAGACTTCTTGATGCCCCTGCATGTGTTCTTGTTACAGGTTTAGTAACTTTACAGATTTGCACTTAAAATGTATAAAATACAGATGTAAGTGTGAAGCTGCATGTCTGACAGTACAAGCTAGTCTAAAACCAGCTCATGCATCAGGTCAACGATCCCAGGCAGCAGATCACACACGTTGTAGACATGCCAAACACCTGGGAGGTTCTGGGTACAGAGAGTTGCATGTTTAGGAAAGAGTTGTGCAGGCTGTGTTTGTTTGTAACGGCCCAGAAATCATAAAACTGACAGTTAAACGCCCGCTGCTTCTTATCACTGTCACAAAGTTTTAACGTGTAGAGCAGGCCTCTTCAAATGGTGGCCCAGAACCAACCTCTATGTGGCCCAGCTTATGTAAAAGAATGACTATATTAATCAAGAACCTTCAGTCATTCCTCATTAAGTAGCCTAAAATCCTACAGTTGTGCAGACCATGAATGCAACACTTGGTTGCCTAGCAACATTAACCCCAGGTGTGTTGTTGTGTTTTGAAGTTGTAAGAGTAGCCTAGCAAGCATGTTGCTCTCTGTCCCAAAAAGGCTAAACTGACAATAAAAACCGCAGATTTAACCCCGTCTGGACTGGTAAGTATTTGTTTATTTTGTCGTCACATTCGAGTGCCAAACCGATGTGTTTAATGTGCAATGAGTGTGTGGTGGTGTGTAAAGGTCATAATGTGAGGAGGATCCACATGGAGAAGTTTAGTGTGATATGACCTTTTTATGTTAAAAGTTAGGAGAAAAACAGGCTCTGACTGGAATTTTTATTGTTTTATTTTGTGCATCTGCCTTTGTCATGTGGGACTGAATTTAAAATAGAAAAATGAATAAACTACTTATTTTTCAAAATGTAAATGTCTTTTATTTATTTATTTTTACTGATTTCTTTTCCCTTACTT
The DNA here is from genome assembly GCF_933228915.1 of Telmatherina bonti. Classification (NCBI taxonomy): domain Eukaryota; kingdom Metazoa; phylum Chordata; class Actinopteri; order Atheriniformes; family Telmatherinidae; genus Telmatherina; species Telmatherina bonti. Next base: position 7,329,326 of record NC_136631.1, read on the forward strand.
TATTTACTGGCTCTGATCATTTTTCTATTTAAAAATCACGCCCACCTGAATATAACAGAGTAGCCCTGGTATAGAGCCTCACATAACCAATCTCCCGGCTACATTAGAGACCCTTTAACGCCATACGTTCCTAGCAGGTCTCAGATCTGCTGACCAGGGTCTGCTGGCGGCTTTACATACGACGTTTGACAGAGTCTTTGCAGCAGTGGCTCCTGCTTTACAGCACTCCTCTTCCTCTCAGCCCGAGGTCGGCTGAGTCTCTTAAAAAGCAGCTCAAGACATTTAGTTTTATTTGTTTTTATGTTTTTTTCTTGATGTTTTGTTTTTTCTGCTGTTTTAATGTTTTGTTGTGAAATGCTTTGTGATTTTTATCTTGAAAGGCGCGATATAAATAAACCTTGACTTACTTATTAACTTAAACAGATTCATTGATGCAGGCTCGCCGTGATCTCAGGATGTAGAAAACTAGATATTTTTTATTCTAGTTTTTCTATTATCAATAAGTACGAGTCCATTTTCTGCTGTCACTAAGCTTTTAACAGATCATATCACCATGGAAACACGGTGTCATGCTCCTGCTCTCATTTCCAGGTGAAATTCAAAGTCGTTTCTGGATTTTATGGATGAGTTTTGGTTCGAAGATGCAGATTAGAACTGGACTGGAGCACAAACGAACCCCAAACTCCAGGTGAAAGGTCAACAAGAAGCTTCCTTTGTGGATGTTTAATAAACTGAAACTTTCATGTCAAATCTATAGATGTATGGATGTAGAGCTCTGCAGACGTTTACCAGCGACTCGTAGGTCTCAGGCCGCTCTTCTATCTTTCCAGCCTTCTTCATTCGCTCCTGCCTCTTCCTCTCCACGGTGCCGGTTCGATCCAGGAAGGTGTCATCATCGCTGTCGTAGTAGTCCTCGTCTTCCCAGTTCTTCTTCTTGCGCTTGCGTGACACTGAAAATGAAGCACACGACGATTAATGCAGCCAGCTCTACAAACTCCAGCCTTGGATGTTATATGTGGACGCCGTGCTTCCACGCGCATTTTAGGTTGCCATTAAATCAAATGAAACTTTATTTATAAAGTGTTGTCCTGCTTGATGGCAACATAAAGTGTTTTATATGATGAAAAATTTTCGTGCATGTTAGAATAAAAGAAGTCTGCACGAGCCAAAGAAAGCACCACTCTCACAAGAAGTCACACATATCTCCCCATCTTCTTCCAGGCTCCAGGTCTTATCCTTGTCCTCTAGCAGGCAGTGCTGGGTTCAGAATTCACCTCTGAGTTTAGACATCAGTTGGTAGTGGTTGTTTACAACTTTCCCATAACACCAGAAGAAGTACAAGAATAAAACCATAGACTGTATATGAAAGACGGACGGAGCCTCCGGCGGTTAAAAGTGAAGCTGATGCGGAAGTTCATAAAACTGCAGTTCCCCCTTCATCCACTAGGGGCTGCAAATCAGAGTGAATCCCCAGAGACTCCCATGTTAAAAAGACCAACTTCACAGCAGGAATAAACATGTTTACAGCAGGAATAAACATGTTTACAGCAGGAATAAACATGTTTACAGCAGAAATAAACATGTTTACAGCAGGAATAAACATGTTTACAGCAGAAATAAACATGTTTACAGCAGGAATAAACATGTTTACAGCAGAAATAAACATGTTTACAGCAGAAATAAACATGTTTTCAGCAGGAATAAACATGTTTACAGCAGGAATAAACATGTTTACAGCAGGAATAAACATGTTTACAGCAGAAATAAACATGTTTACAGCAGGAATAAACATGTTTACAGCAGGAATAAACATGTTTACAGCAGAAATAAACATGTTTACAGCAAAAATAAACATGTTTACAGCCTGGTACAAAAATCCATTTTAGATTTAATAGGTCAGGTTTACCTTCATGACAACTGTCGGGGGAGTGAATTTTTTTCTAACTCCCCGTTTAAAAGTAATTTAATCTCGAAGTTCGGCATTTTTAGGGGCGTGGCCTTTTGATTGACAGGTACCAGATCTCCGGCTTCCAAGTCAGAAGAACGTAGAACAACCGCGGTTTTTAGCCGGTTAACAACGTGACTTAGCTTTAGCCCGCTTACCTCCGTTAGCTGGTTAGCTCCTGTTATCTCCGGTTTTGCTCGGTTAGCTCTTAGCTACAGGCAGCTCGGAGTTCGCTCGATGTCAATCATCCACCATGACGCTCACAGCCCCCCTCTCAGCTCCACCTCTTTGCCCATATATGTATTTTCCGGGTGAGACGACAGCTCTTCAGAAACCTTCGGGTGACGTCACGGAGGCTCCGCCCATCTTTTTATATACAGTCTATGATAAAACCACAAAGTTTTCTTCTCAACTTCTGCGTCTTCTTTGGGCTCTTTTCATTGGCGGGTTCAGCATCGTCTTCTTCTCTGGTTTGTTGCTTTCACTGGTCGGCTAAACAACTCAACCCTGCAGCCGTGGCATCGCTCTGTTTTTTGCCTTAAGTGACGGATAGCTAAGCGCTTTAAAACGTAGTAAATTACGGGAGTAACGTCTGCAGGAGATGGATGAAACTCTCCGCCTGTCTTCTATGTTGAGCCTAAACGGGTGTTGAGACGACGTCTCACCTGCTTCCTGCCGCAGGAGCCCTCTGGCCTCCAGCATTCGACAAGCCTCCAGGCAGCACTGGATGGCCGCCTCCTTCTTCTTCCCCGTGTGGGTCACCTCGGCAACCAGCTGACGGCCCATAGCATCATCCACTGGCAGCCTGATGGAAGACAGCGTGAACTCTGAAGATGCTTCCTAAGTTTGAGGAGAGGAAAGAGACTTTACTTACTTTATCCTGCAGAGCCAGGAGCCGTGACTTTTATCTTCATACTCAAACTCCAGCTCCTCTCCTGAGATGAAGACAGCTCGGGTCAGGAAGCCGAAAGAGATGCAGAAAGCATGAAAAACAGCAGCTGAGTGAAGTTTAACCTTCTCTGTCGTAGAACCCCTGTAAAGCCTTCTTCGGATCTTTCAGATACGCGGCTTCCTGGTCTTCGTGGAACTCCGTTGAAAAGGGGTTTTCCTCGTTCTCGTCTTCGTCTGGAGCAGCGTCCTCATCTGCAGGACGGAGCGAAAGGGAAAGCTTGCACACAGAAGCCAGCTGCATGAGAGAACCCGCCGGGACAGGACTCACCCATCCCCCACGTGCAGCCTTGGTCCTCTTTAGACACTTTTCTCTGCTCCTTATCGCTTTTGCCTTCACCCTCCTCCTGCTCCTCTTCATCAGAGAAGTCTCCCATCATCCTCTTCTCCAGCTCCGCTTTCTGTTTGCGGGCTCGCTCCCGCAGCTCCGTCACAGTCAGCTCAGACTCCTCCTCCTCGTCAAACTCGGGACCCTGCGGACGAAGAAGAGCGAAGACGTTCATATCCACTTCAGCAGACCTCTGCTTCCACGCTGGATAACAGAAACATGGAAGAAAACAGGGCCCTGATGGGAGCAGAGGCGACGTTACATGTTTTCCTCTTCAGATTCCATCAGATTTTAGTCCATATATGAACCTAACTCTCCAGTTTGGAACATTTACGTGGAAATTTGGAGCTTTGATTTGGATATTTGTTCATAAATATGAGCGCATTTCTCCTATTTTTGAGTCTCTTGATTGGCTGCGTGCTCTTTTCAGGCTCTTTTCTGGTTCCATCCTTCTTTTCTGAGCTTCTGCAGCCTCATTCTGCTACTCGCTTCCTCAGGTCAGCGGATCAGCGTAAAACCAAACAGAAGCTCAAAGGCGCTTGTGCTTTTTTTCCAGTCACATTCAACAGGCCTCTTCGTAACTGGTTTTAACATTTCTTCCCAAAACCCATTGCTTCCATTTGGCTTTTAAACCCATATAAAATGTTTATATGACGTTGTTTTTATGTTTGTGTTTTTGAGCTGTTTCAATAGTGTTTTTTCTTCTTTAACTTCTCTTATTTTTACTCTGTGATGTCGTCTGTCATGTAGTGATATGTGGCATCTCATGTAGTCTGTCAGCTTATTTTATTCTTTCTTTCCTGGATTTTATTTAATCTTCTGTACAGGACTTTAGCCTGGTGCTGTCCTTTTAAACTGCTTTATGAATAAAACTTAAATGGACTGAATTTTTACTCGCACTAATTTTTCATTTCATCCAACAAAAAAACTGGTTTAACTTTGTTTCACCTGCTCAGGAACAAGAAAATGACCATTTAAAGCTGAATAACTCTTCATTCTGACCATGTAAGTTGATACTTTCTGGAACTATTACAAAATATGACTTATGTTCATGATGAGAAGAAATTAGACATTGTAACAGAAATTGATACTTTTCTAGAAGGAAATTGTGAATGTGGTTTCACAGAATCTCAAAGACAAAAATTTTAACTTGAAAGTAGTGTTATTTTCTCATCATACTGGCTTAAAAATTAGTATTTTAGGACATTTAACTGGGTATATATGGTTTTAAAAAGGCTGTCAGAGCATCAGGAATCTGTGAGAGGATATTTTCATGATCATATCACATGCAGAAACTAAGGCACCTGCTTTGTTGACTGTAAATGTGTCATATTTAACATGGAGTAGATAAATCACTAAACCTGGACTAACTCATTTTACCTGCAGGATAAACAGCCTGGTGCTCCCCCCGAACTTCAGCACGTGCCCCACCCGCAGCCTGATGTAGGTCTTTGCTGGGATCTTGTTCTTGTTCACCACCGTGCCGTGCGTGCTGCCCAGGTCGTGCACGTAGAAGCCCCTCTCCTCTCCGACACCGCCCCCCTCTCCGGGCTGTCCGCGGTACTGAATCACCGCGTGGAACCTGGAGATGGACGGATGCTCCAGGGAGACGTCGCACACAGGCAGGCGTCCAACCACGAAGTAGCTTTTGTCTGTAAGGGGCACCGTGTCGACTATAGCACCGTTTTTTAGGATCTCCAGGGCGTAAGGGGGGTCTGATGGAGGGGCACCCCAGGGCGGCTCTGTGTAGGGGAGCGGGGGGAACTTTCCATCTGAGGGAGATGGGAGCGGGGGGAACTTTCCAGCTGAGGGACCTCTGACAGGACGCGCCTTCGCTTTAGCTTCGGGTTTAACTGGAGTTTCATCACCGTTTTTATCCTCCTCTTTGTCTTTTTCTAATGTTTTAATTCCACAAGGAGCAGCAGAGGACGTGTTACTGGTCGTATCCACAACATGAGACTGATTATTTTCAGTCAAACTTCTTGTTTCAGCGGATGAAGCTTTGGACGGAGCGGCGACGCGGTTGGCCGCGAAAACAGCCGGTTTCTTAAAAGGATCCTCCGTCTGTGGCTCCGCTTCAGGTGGTTCTCTCTCTTTATGTTCACCTACATTTTCTGTGGCCGAACATCCGTCGTTTTCCGCTGTAGACTTTATTTCTTCATCTCCATCTCCGACGATCGCGTCTGCTGGCGGTGAGGCGGACATGTTTGTTTGGCGCAACCATCAAATATGTCCGGGTTTATTACGCACTTTAAATCTTATAGAACAACCAACCGGTAAGAATTTAATCTACAAAAAATATCGTTTTATAATTATATATTAAACTATACATGCCGCATTTAAAAAATAATTTGACATTTTTAGATTAAAATTTGTATAGATATTTGAAACGGAACTACTTTGTGGTGAGTCTCCAGCCGAGTTTATTTGCAACAAGGACGGAATCTGCTACTTCCGGTGACATTTCCTTCCGATTTACAAGCAGAATTCGTCTAAAATAACCTTATTTCAACTATTTTACGGTAATTCCTGCTTCATAATAACAATATAAATGGTTTAGCTCGCAATATGTGCGCACAGTGTTGGAAAATAGCGATTTGTAAACATTGTTGCTTCTCGCTCGTCAGCTGTTTGTAGTTTATTATTTTGTCGTCGCATCAAATTACAGACATTTTATCTACTTTTTACTACTGGTCAACTTAGAAAATGTTAGATTAAACCCAGTTGAATTTATGCTAATAACTTAACTTTGAATCAAATTGTTTGAATAATCATGTATTTCATTCTGTTAGATTAGAGATTGTGATTGCTACTTTTATCAACAAAACAGTGGAAATTGTCTGAGTTTTCAGAAAATCAAAGAAAAGTCAGGATTAAAGGAAGGTGGAAATGGAAACAGTAAGGACTTATTGATCCTCTGAGCAGTTATGTGTTAAATTCTATGGTTGTTTTTAAGGAATTGGTTAAATGTGCTTTCCAATCTGGGAAGAAATGAGTCAATTTTAAGAAAAAGTAAAAGAAAAAAATGTTTATTTGAGACAGTCTGAGGCCTTTGAATGGACACTTGGTTTGTTGGCAAAACTTTATGGAAGTCGACACCTATGAGTGGTTAAATTCAGCAGCATTTATGAGTAAACAGATTCAACAAGCAGCTTCTGGAATCAGCATCATTAAACAAACTTCATCTCCTTGTTCTGTTTTTTTAGTCTTAGTTCCAAGTTTGGGTTTTCTTCAGTCATTATGATGCGTTACTGGGGTGAGATCCCTGGACCTGCAGGGGCTCCTCCCAGTCGCAGCTCCTTCGACTTGCTTCAGCGTGAGTTTCGCTCTGTGGAGATGCAGGACCCCCCCCTGCACCAGCCCTCTGCCCAGCGTCCACGGCCCACCACAATGCTGGACATCCCGTCAGAGCCATGCAGCCTCACCATCCACACGGTGCAGTTGTGTCAGCATGCCCGCTGCCTCCGGGGTCTTCTAGCAGCCGCCCAGGCCCAGGCTCAGGGTCAGAGCTCCGTGTCTTCAGAGGGCAGCGGTCGGATAGAGGAGGCTGACGCCAACCTGCCCCTGCGTCCTCCTACTCCCCCTGCCATGCCAGATGATCTGCTGCCCGTTGACAGCAAGGCACCCCGCCAGCCCTTTCAGCTTCACCACAGTGACCCTGAGAGTGATTTCTACAAGTAAGTTGCATCTTTATCTAATAAGGCATCCAAACTGTTTCACAGCCCATTGAACAACTGGTTCCTGTGTCATCAGGGGTAAAGGGGAACCAGTCACAGAGCTGAGCTGGCCCTCCTGCAGACAGCTTCTCTACCAGTCAGTAGCGACTGTCTTGGCCCACGCTGGGTTTGAATCCGCTCAGGAGAGTGTCCTGGAGACCCTGACGGACCTGGTCCACGAGCATTACCTGCGTCTCACCCACCTGCTGCGAACGGCGGTGGACCGCGAGGCGAGGCTGGGAGCCAGTCCCTTCCCAGATGTGGTGGAGCAAGTGTTCCATGAGGTGGGCATTGGCAGCGTGCTGGCCCTGCAGCGCTTCTGGCAAGTGAGGATCAAAGACTATCACAGCTACATGCTGCAGGTGAAGTCCTCCGGCTTATCCGTCTTTCTGCGTCTGTTGGTTATGCAGCATTTCAGTCACCATCCAGACTAAAACCCGGACTAATGGATTCCCCTCTTCCAGGTCAGCAGTGATCTATCAGAGGAATACGAGCGGCTTGTGAATCCAGAAAAAGCTCTGGAGGACTCCAAGCCCCCGAGAATCAAAGAGGAGCCGATGAGTGATATCTCCTTCCCTGTCAGCGAGGAACCCGAAGCCGACCTGGCGTCTGGGGACCAGGCTTTGCCCATGGGGGTCCTCGGGGCGCATGCCGAGAGGCTAGCTTCAGGCCTGGAAGGTGACCACTCTCCTCACACATCAGGTATAAACATCTGGGAAGAAACAGTTAATGTGTGTTTTACAGGAAGTAGCTGACGATGCTACTTCTGGCGTCAGCGGATCATTAAATCAGAAAGTAAACAGGCTACTAGCTGCAGCGCGACTGAAGGCTCTGCTCGCTATTGGCATGGAGGTGGGCAGGGACAGAGTGGGGCATATGGACGAGGAACAGGATAAAGGCGGACACCAACCTGCCTATAATACTCGTATTATGACAAGTAACTCTGTGGGGTCAATTGTGATGGAGAGCTCAATCTTTAAGGTGATCTCTGGAAGTTTTCCAAGCATTTATATGCCATCCAGGAGGTTTACAACTCAGCTGACAAATGTGGTGTTTATATGGAGACTGCATGGTAACTCCACAATGAGGGATTTCTGATAAATCACATTTTTGTAGTAAAAGAATATCATTATCAACCAATATGTTGTAAAGAAGTTTAATGTGGGAATTATGAGGAAGACACTTTCTGTCAGGCTTTCCACCAATCAGAGCTTAAATTGACGGTAATGTCCAATCAGGAGCAGCCGGAAATCAACAAGTGATCAGAAAAATAAAAGATCCGCTATGGCTGGAATAAAGGCAGGACTTTGTAGGCACAGATGGCGCCAACAGTGACTCGGGGATTTGTGTTCATAGTAGGTAAAAAAAAAAAAAAAAAAAAAATTGCATAAATAAGGAAAAAGTGTAAACATGTGAATTCCAAGACTTAAAAGACTTTCGCCATTTCAAGCGGAGTGGTGGTCTTGGAAAAGTTCAAACTCTTAGCAGGTGGTTTGTGTGCATTTCTTTGTTTTTTTTGAGTTATAGTTTTGTTTATTGTCCCTTTAAATGGAAAACAAAGTTTTCCAACATGGAACTGATGCTTTAACACAGAAAGAGGAGCTTTAAACTGCTATAATGTGGTTGCAAGCGGCTCAGTTCAGTCAGGATGAAATGAGACAAGTGGAGCCGGTCTGTCCTAAAGCTAATTTCTATGTGTGTGTGGGCGGGGGGGTCCACAAACTGACAGCTTCTGTCAGGAATATTATATAAAATCTGCAGCTTTAATTTTATTTGTACTTCTTTGTCCAGGTGGAGGCGGAGCCAGCACCTCTCCACTGTGGCCCCAGGTGAAAATGGAGCCGCAGGACGGCGAGGAAGGCCAGAGCACCGGGCATCATCATCATCATCATCATCATCATCACCACCACCTGGGGGGAGATGTGTTTGAGGAAGGAGGACCCATGTCCACTATGAGCGAGTCTGGAGGAGCCATGGCGCCCTCGCCGGCAGGAGCGGCGTCCGACGGCAGCTTCGCCTCACACTCGCCCGACTCCCTGATGGGAACGTCGCCTGTTTTTAACCAGAGACCCAAGAAACGGATGAAGAAGATGTGAGGAGAAGCTGGGAGAGACTGATGATGAGGGAGTTTTGTAGTCGTTTCTGAATGTGATTCCAGGTTTTTTTGTTCTGAATCTAATAAACATCAAATCACAAAGAGTTTAAACTAAAATTCCCAAAACAAATTTACATCTAATTTAAATGTTCCGTTTTCTCAGGATAAGAAGCCGCCAAAAGCCTCAGGTTTCAGTGGTTACCAGGAAGTTTCTGCTTCCTCATACGATGATGCATTTCCCGCCGCAGTGCTCCGTATGTGCAGCGCAGCATGGTAGAACGACACACACACCTGCCAACCTGAAGCTGCTCCTCCAAATTAGCATCTGTTTCGATAATGAGGCAAAGCTGTGAGTGCAACGCCAGAGGCAATTATGGCTCGTTTCCTGCGCATCACCAAGGCAGCGTCTATGCAGCCGTAATGGAAAATTAATTATGCCGTGCAGAACTGTGCAGCTGGACGAGCCGGCGGCCTGTTGGAACTGTTACGATGTGAACGGTTACAGTCGTCAGGTGCTGATGTTCCGTTAGCTGTGGCTTTCTGCAGCTTCGTGGGAGATGTGAGGTTGATGAGCGAGCAGAAAGCAAAATAATCCCAATGTTGGACTGGATGCAAACACCAGTTCACAACTTTAACATTTAGGTGGATGACCAGTTCTCTGTGTGTGTGTGTGTGTGTGTGTGTGTGTGTGTGTGTGTGTGTGTGTGTGTGTGTGTGTGTGTGTGTGTGTGTGTGTGTGTGTGTGTGTGTGTGTGTGTGTGTGTGGACGTTCCAGTTTTTCCGTATTGGGTGACAAGAATAAAAGCTTTGACACATTTTCATCACATTTCCCTCGTATTGAACTATTTCCTGCATTTCAAATTAAAACCTTGTTGCCAAATATCCACAGGTCAAATACAACTAAGTATTGAATATAAATATAAATGCTTAAATATAAATGATATCTGTAGAACAAAGCTATTGCTGACTAATTAAATATAGATTGCTTTCTAAATAAGTAGTTTCTAATAAAACATGTTCATATTCGTGACATGGATGCTGAGGCATGTGGAGAGGTGTGTTTTCTCTGTTTAGTTTATCCAAAACTTTGGCCATTTTTCGTAAATTTATTTATTTATTTATTTTTTAACTAAAACAATAAAAACAAAACATAAATTTTAAATATTTGAATAAAAGAGAATAAATAAATTATCTACCATCCCACTAATGATTAAAACCATAAATTATTGAATAAAAATGTAGCTGATGGACGGACACTGATTTTTGACAGTTTCCTTTTTACTCTGTTATATAAAAACCACAAAACGGGAAAAAAATCTAATTTACCTCGTTTACGTAATCTTTTTAAAACATTGTAGTTTGTTTTTTGTAGTTGAATTAACCAGATTGCACCATAAAGTGACAACACACGCTGAAACACATCTAACACCTTCTTTCTGAATCGGGGTTTTTAGATTTCTCATTCTTTGTGAGATATTTAAATAATAGATCATAAATTGGTTGCATCGTCTGAAGTTGACTGTTATACATCGATACCAGCCAGTAAAAATACCCGATTCGTATGGAGATACCACTGCTGATATAAAACATGACTTTTCTTCTTTGAGTTTTACAAAATAAAATTGAGAGAAGTGCAATAAGAGTGCATTTCTTCTGAGTCACATGATCACAGTAGCCAATCAGATGTCCTGCAGATGCTGCTTCCGTTACTGCTGATGAGGTTTCTTTTAGATCATTTACTGGTTTAATGTAGGTGATTGTTTTAATATATTTGTCATATTACTTTTAAACATGGGAATAACCATATTAATCTGCAGTTAAATTATTTTGAAAATATTTGATCATATTTAATTTTTATTTACTCATCAGTATTTATATTTTTTTTAAATTGTTTTAAAATAATTTATTTCAAGTATTGGTGTATTTAAGTTGCATTTATCTTCCATATTGCCTCTGTAATGAAGATAAATGATGTAAAAGTATCGACATCGGTATTTGTATCGAAGGAGAAGCATGGACTCATGGTGTTGTATCGACAGGAAAACAGCCCATAGTTTCTGTGAAAAGTTTGGAAAGCTAAAAGCTTTGCATCTGAGGAGGAAAGTCCACAAGAACCAGCTCTTCTTGCTACGATTCGAAGCTTTATGTTGCGTTTAAGTTCATCATTCTGCTGCACAGCGATGCAGTCCAGGTGTCTCTGAAGAATAACCCGTTTTGTCACAGCTGAGCCGTTTCTCTACATCTGTCCAGCTCCAGAGCTGAAAACCCTGCTGAGTTTGTCTCCTCTTTGGATCCACTGCAGCATTATTCTGTCTGCTGCTGCTCTGGACTTTTCTTTTATCATCATACACCAAAACCCTGGTATGTCTCAGCCCACCCAGCGTTTGTTCTGGTTTCCCTCCAGAGAAGTGAAAGGAGATGCTGGAATCCTCAGAGATGCAACTTGGCAGGCTGTTTTTGACTGATTAAGCTTTTATCTTCATGCTTATTTTGGTCTTTTTGAGCTCTGTGCACTGATGCCTTTGAAACCTTCAGTGCATGGTTTGATGCACGGAGAGCTGCTCTTTCCTCCCTGCAACCGTCTGACTTCTGACACTTTCTGGCACTTCCAATGTCATGTTTATCACCGTCGCATGCTTCTTATTCAGCAAACTTAAAACGTGTTTCTGAGACTGAAGAGTGGATCAAATGCAGAAGTGCTGTGTGAACACGGAAAACAACTTAAGATAAACAGTTTGTTTCTTAATTAAAAAAAACCTCCTGAATACTAAACAGTTAAAAGATTTGATTTTGCATCAGTGATCAGGTGTTTGGACCTCAGTCTGTATTCCATTAATCAGAACTAAAATGGGGGTTTTAGTCATCTAGATTACGCCAATAAAGATGATTTCTGAGAGTTGGAGGAAAAACCTCCAGTTATTTCCTTTGTTATTCTTGCAATGCAGCCCAACAGGGAAACACTGGAAACTAAAGGTCAATTTTACATGAAACAACTTCCAAACTTTCAGAGAACGGAAACTTTTTCTTAAGTTTATATAAATTTAATCTAAAGATTTTACTCTCCAGTGTGAAACAGGAGACTTTATCAGAATGGAAAGAAGACATGCTGTTTTTATTTTTAACTTGTTCTGAGAAAGATTCATAAGTGTAGTCTGTCATAAAGCTAAACGGTATGTTTATGCTCATATGTTGAGTTTTCTTTCCCCCAAACACACCAACTGTCAAGCACGGTGACAGATGCATGATGATTCAGGCTTTTTTTTTTTTTTTTTTTTTTTTTTTTACAAGTTAAATGTGAGGTCATGTTTGACAGCTGAGCTGAAACTGATTAATCCAATAAGATTAATGATCCCAAACAGAAGCAAATCTACAACATAATGGCTGAAAAAGAAAAGAACCAAAGTGTTTACATGATCCAGACCTCAACCTGATGCAGGCCACAGATCTCTCCAGTACCTCCCGTGTGTGGGGTCCCTCAAGGCTCTGTCCTTGGACTTCATCTCTTCTCACTTTACCTTTTCCTCTTGGCTCAGGTCTTTGAAAGTTTGGTATCTTGTTTCATTTATATACTGATGACAGATCTATGTGCCACTGACGCAGGAAAATGTTTATTCCACAGATAACCTGTGAGTGTTTTGCTGAAACAAAGGCATGGATGTCAAACATTTTTTGCATTTAAACGATAAAACATTTTGTTCTGGTTTTTGGGACTTCTCCAAAGTTCATATCGATGTAGGTGTGGCAAGAAGAGGGGTATACTGGCTCTCGTCGTTTGCGACAACGCCACCTTGGGAATTTCACCCAAGGAATTATTTAACAAGGCACACAAGTTTGTCTACTAAAAATATCGGAGACTTGTTCCAAGTTTAAAAAGTTTTATTTAACAAAAACATAAAAAACTAAAATGGAGCACCAATTAAAAACTTGCAGGCGAGGCTGCGGAGAAAGGGGGGTTAAGACCAAGGGGACATCTCAAACTAATATCACCCCACACACAAACAACTCACCATCACGCACAAGCACGCAGTGCCACCCCAACCGCAAGGTGCAGAAGACAACACACAAAAGGAGATGTCACCACCCGGTGGACGCCACCGCTAACAACTCTCGTCTGCTGTAAAGAAAAATATATAAAAAGAAGAGCTCCCTCAGTGGTGAGTTAATAAAAAAAAGATTCAAACGTTCTAAAATAAAAAATAAAAAAAAGGACAACACATTAACAGAGTCAGTTTCCCCACAACAGGTAAAGCTGGGGTGGGGGGGTGGAGTCATCCTCACACCTGGACAACGCAGACCAGTCAATTTCCTCCACGCAGGCATCAGCCTGCGGATTCCTCTCAATTCCGTCCAAAGTATAAAAAGACAGAGGCAAAGCAGCAGCCGTGTTCCAGCGGCCCACTTCACGAGCTTGTTAGGCTTTTATCAGCCAGGTCTTCAGTCCTGATCAGACATCTTCCCAGTCACCCAAAGAGCGGAGCAAAAAGCTTGATGCTTTTTCCCCATGGTGAAAAGACCAGTAATGAACTGATCAGCAGGGGTGAAGGAGACCCACAAAGGGATTTATCTGGAGGAAGGTCAGCCAGCAGACATGTGCACTCAGGTATTTTCAGAATGATGCTGCTGTGTGCAGCACTGCCTTTATACCAGTCAGCCAGGTGCTAATCAGACTGATCACCAAGTGCCAACACCTGGAGAGGTTCTCTCACCACATAGGCGCTTTAAAAACACCTCACACCTTTCTACTCACAGCTCCACACTTCTGTGGAAATTTAGTCAGCAATCTCAAACTCATCACACAGATTAATTCTGTGTTTAAATTCGGCTTTTTTCATTTGCAACAATTTGCTAGAGTTAAATCTCCCTTTTCTTTGCACCCTTTGGGATTTAAATCCATGCTTTGGTAATGCACGTCATGCTGGGCTCATTGGGACGTCAACTGCTCGACTCCGCCTGGTTCCGAACAGCTCGGCTTTTAAGTGGCACTAAGAAACCAGAGCACAATACTGCAATTTTAGCTTCACTTCATGGGCTTCCGGTCCGTTTTAAAATCCTTTTATTTATCTTTAGATGTATTAATGGCCTGTGATGGACTGGCGACCTGTCTACCCCCTTCCCTTTCCAATGATTGCTGGGATAGGCTCCAGCTCCCCACAACCCTTCATTGATTAAGCAGTTGAGACAATGAGTGAATGTCTCAATGGCCTCTCACCACAGTTTCTGTCCAATCTGCTCCAGTCTCACACTTTCTGCTGTTGTCTCAGGATGGGAGGTGGTGACTGTTCATCTCAAATATCAATCATCATAGAAACAACAGCTGTGGTCTTGAGACACTACACTAATCCAACATAAATGAATATCTCAGTAAATATTTTAAAAAAGACAACACTGACTCTCGAAGTAAATCTAAAACCCGCAGACGTTTTCATTAGTCACCTTGGTGGCAGTAAAACTGCAGCAGTTTGTCAACAGTCTGAGCCGCTTTGAGCTGCAGAGAAAAAGGCATAATTATAAATATGTCAAGATTTCTTTATAAAAACCAGGGGTCTCCAAGCGGGGCCAGTGCGCTCTGAGAGTCAATGAAAAGACCCAACCGATGATTAATTACCTGCCAAAACCCAAAGCCGTCCATTTAACATGAAATTTAATCTCTTCAGCCAACTTGTGTTTGTGAGAAGAAAGAGGAATATGTTTGATTTTTACACAAAAGGCTTTAAGGGTCCTCCAGGGCCTCAGAATCGGGATGAGAAGAGCGTCATCCTGAAGTAAAGTCATCATGGAATTTCTCTCATTTATTCTAATCACGTAAGAGATACTGTACTTGTGCTGCAGAGACAAATAATAAATTATGATATGATGGTATCAACAGAAAGATGAATTGCCAGACATATGGGATGTGACAGGTACAAAGGGTCCCACGCTACTCGTGCCACAGTTACAGCCGTTTCACCGCACCCCAGAGATGACAGAATTGATTGCACTGCGTCAAGAGTCGCTCTCCGAATCAATCAATGGATATTTTTTCCTTGGTGATGTGGCTAAAAAATGTAAAATAGAACAAAACCTGCTCCAGACACATCAAACTTGGAATCCATCCATCTACTGGTTCAGTTATTTGTTTGGAAAAAGACAAAAAAATATCATTAAGGGGAGGAGGAAATGATAAAAAAAAAAGGAAAGATGTGTGATAGATTGCACCTCACTGACAAATTAGATTTTACAACATGAGGTCGACATTCTTAAAGCCAGAATGAACAATATTTACTTATATACAGTTTATTACAGTGTTATGTCAAAGTTGTTGCAGTTCAAAAAATGCCCACCAGGAGGCAGAAAACAAGTTTCAAGCTTATGTAAAGTTTTTACCATAAAGTGATGCAAAAGGTTTTACAATATGATACAGACGACATTGAAGAGTTAAAATCTGTCACAGTAAGTAAATAACAATAGTCTTAGGAGGAGCTCAAAGTAAAATCCTTAAATTCTGGACTGGACCAGCGAGGCCGTTGAGGACCTTCGCACATGTTGGACATTACAGACTGAGATGTGTTCAAGGCTGCCACAGATAGTCTGGATGAGTACATGGACACGGTGACGTCATACATTCAATACAGTGTCATTCATTGGAGCAGGGTGACCTTTAACAACGACAAACCCTGGTTCACACCAAGACTGAGACAGCTAAGGAGGGGAAAAGCTACACACGGTGCAAGTACTCATTTAGCAGAAAAGTGGAGAAAGCCAAGTAGAGGTATAGCACACGTCTGAGGCAGGAATTTTCAACCAACAACTCTGCTTCTGTCTGGAAAGTCAGAAGGAAATCACAAACTACAGGCCCAAAGCCCTCCTGCCGTAGACCGACAGTTGGCCGAAAGGCTTAACACCTATTATGCCAGGTTTGAGGTCTCACACCCCTCCTCTACCCCACTGACCACAAAGGACCTCACAGCCTAGTCCACCCTGGCTCTGCCTCACCTCCCCCCTCCTTACCAGACAAAGATAAGGAACTGATTACCATATGAGCTAAAATTCCTGACTGCCTACGTACCCCAAACAGTGGTTAGGTTATGTGCTTTTGGGGAACATTTGAGACTCTGCGTTTCCTGGTGATCCATTATAGGACCTATTTTACACACACACACACACACACACACACACACACACACACACACACACACACACACACACACACACACACATAACATTGCATGGGTTTGAGTTACTCTGGTTCTTTATGAAGTCAAACATAACTTCAGATTCATGCTGTTGACCTTTTATCCACCTTTGGATAATTGTTACTGTTAAAAAGTCCATGTCAGACCTTTTGTTTTTAATTTTATTTCTGTGGAGGCAAATTAAAATGATTTGAATCAATCTTCTGTGCTCCTGGAGGTTGTAGTTGTAAATGCAACTCTGAAATTTAAGTTAAGTTTTTAATATCTACACCAGTCAGGTTTGGTTTCCATTTAATCCAGAGGGGAATCATGTCTAAACTTCTGACAATATTAAACTTCATTTTTATAAGGCCACTTTACAAAGTCATCTCAAGGCGCTGTGGCAGATACAAGTCAATTCAATACAATTCATAACATTCTGTATTTCAGTTCAATCAAATCTATTTAATACAGTTTATAGTAGCTGTTCATTTAAACCAGTTCATTTTTTTAAAGAAGTCAAAATCACTAAACCAGACCAAATAGTTGTTCGACAGGAAAGTTTGAAGCCTGGTGGCGTCTAAACGTGGACAGTGTGATGAAGAGGACTGTTAGGAGACAAATGTCATGGTGTGGAGTTTTGTCTGGCCTTTAGTTCTAGTTTCCTGTTTCATTTTGTAGTTTTCTTCCATTGTGTATTTGGTTTAGCCTCCCCTCTTCTGTTACTTCACCTCGTTTCATTTAGTTCGTTCGGTCCACCTGCATCTTGTGTTTCTGTACTTGGGTTCAGTTCCCGTTTGCCTGTTCATTGTCGTGGTCTTCCCCGTTGTTCTGTTTACTAAAACAGCATTCCCAGCAGTTCTTCTGTCTCATGCATCTCCATCCTGTGTTTGTGTCCACGTCTCTGCCGTTTTGTGACAACAGGATAGCATCAAACCAGAACATTTAGTAGCCGATTCTTGGTTCAGAGGCTTCTTTTGGCTTTTTGTGATTCATTATCTTGGTAAAAACAGCAAAGTTTGGCAATAAATACTTAAACACGGAAGAATTTTAAATGAATATTGAAAAATTAATTAAATTGTGTAAAAGTTATGTAGGGATTTAAGTTAATTCTGACCTCATAAAATAAGCCGAATATCTCAGACTTTTTGTGATTAGTGTGTAGGAGAGCATCTGGATGTTTTGGCAGCAGCCAGACAGCCGCATTCTGGACCACGTGTCGATGTTTCAGATATGCATCTGGAAGTGCCCTCGAGCGCACTTCCAGATGCAGACAAGTATTCCCAACCAGACATCAGAGGCGTCGATTGGAGGTAGGAAGGCAGCATCCACCGTGGATCATTTCCATAAAGCTCCCAGCAGTGTGCATCCGTGTGAAAACTCTACAATTAATACAATTTATTGGAAACTACAAAATGACTAAGTGCTGTAAAACACTTTTTCTAACCTTCATCCCAGACTGCCACTAGAGGGCAGTCTCACATCACACACCAACTGCAGTCTCCTCGTCTCCAAATGCAGGAATTTGCATTCATCCACTCACCACAGCGACTGTGGACACTCCCCAACCCTCTGAGCAAGCAGCACTTCATGGCATCACAGTGCTGCTGAGATGTTACCAAGCGAATACATTTCCTCTACACGTGGTGATAATTACTTTGCTGTGGCTGCTGTGTCTGTGTTCCTACATGTCTGGGTCTGGGGAAGCACTGTAACATCAACACAAGCTCAGAGCACAATCAGGAGGATTTGCTGCTCATAATGTGAAATCTATCTGCAGGCCTGTCTCTTTCAGGACTGCATCCACCGCCATGCCACTGAGAGCAGCTCATTTCCCTGCGCGAGCCACCTTTAATTCTACCTTTTGTGTAACTAATTACCCATCAGTCATGGCAGCCATTTGTGGAGCGTTTCTCACACTTACCTTTAGAGACGCAAGGATTAAAATGAGTGGATTGTGCTTGCATACATCATAACACACACATTTTCTCATTTCATTCTACCACAGCTGATGTGGATGTGGGTAACGGAGTCGCATCAGACGCTGAAAGCACTTAGATGGGGGTGCTGATGTACAAGAAACCAAAGCAAAGCCTCCAATCCCACCCAGATTCATGGAGTGTAGAGTATAAGCTGTTAGTGTTCATATTTATTTAAATGATGCATCTTTTAAAAATGTTTTTTTTTTCCTTATTAAAACCAGCAGTTTGCAAAGCAGGACACTTTGAGACCACAACTTGGCACAAAAACAGAAAAGTAACCACCAGAGAACTCCTTCTGAGGCCATATTCACTTTAATTAAGCTGTTTATCGATGCTAAACAAGCAACAAAGATATCCAGATGCTTTAGAGGAATATTTAGCTCATTTTTACCCAGTTAACCCCTAAAGGCTCGACCCATGAAAAATGGTAGGATAACTCCAGGTTTTTGAATACAAGGTCTTTATTTGGCCTGTTAAAAAAAAAAAAAAAAAAAAAAAAAGATTTTGTTTTGGGGATTTGTGACGTGTCGAAGTGATCAACACAATCTGATTTGTCTCCTGCCGCCTAATCGACACCAGGAAGCAGAAGAATCATGTATAAAAGTATCAAATAAGTCACGTTTGGCTTTAAATGTCATGCTATGGGTTTTGGGAAGTCTCTCTAGTTTTTGGTTTCGTGTTTTATTTTGGTGTGTCCCTGTTTTGCCTTTATCTACATTCATTAGTTCACCTGGGTTCATTTAGTTCATTTGTTTCACCTGTGTCTTGTTGTGTTTAGCGTATTTATACCCACCGTTTCAGTTCAATGTTGCTCGTTCATTGTGTTTAGTCCTTTGTTAGTCATGTTAAATTCAGTAGTTTTTTTTTTTTGTTTTTTGTCATGACTCTTGCCTTTTCCTGCCTTCAGTGTTTTGGTATACTTTGGAATAAACATCCAGACTCTACATCTCTGGTTCCCATCCCTGCATTTGGGTCTTTACCACCACCAATCGTGACATTAAAGGGTGAAAACAATCCCACAGTCCAACTAATTTAATTTCTTTAAGCTTCCTGCTGTAAGGTTTATATTGTTTTGTCTTGTTCATGAAACATGCAAACAAACCTGCCTTGAAAATAACTACTTGAAGATCTTTTGGTGTTTCGAGTTGACTGAGAGGTTAGATGTGGGAATGATGTCATCCAAGTTGCTTTCCAGAAGCAACTTCCTGTTTGCAAAATCCAAATACGAATATGGATGCTGCCAGGAAATGGTTTTGCTTGCTTACAGAGTTTACACAGAAT
This sequence comes from Telmatherina bonti, assembly GCF_933228915.1. Lineage (NCBI taxonomy): Eukaryota > Metazoa > Chordata > Actinopteri > Atheriniformes > Telmatherinidae > Telmatherina > Telmatherina bonti. The sequence continues at coordinate 7,348,772 of NC_136631.1, forward strand.
TATACGTATTATATCTATTAAAGCTGAAATATATATTTAATGGCCAAATAAAGAAAATAAAAATAGAAATAGAAAATAGTTTCATAGGACATCTTTGCTTTATGTTGTAACATATTCATGTTTTAGTCAAGTTTCAAACTTTACTAGGGGAAATAAAAGCTGTAAAATGCATTTTAAATAATCCTTTATTAATCCACAGAGAGGAAATATCACTGATACAGCAGCACAGACAACGAAAATGAGACATTAAAACAGGGTAAAAAACAAATAAGCTATATATAATAAATAGTAAATACATACAGACAAGAGCGTTTCAGGCCAGAACGGGGAAAAACTTATTTTATTCTGTTTTTTTGTGAGAGAGCGAAAAAATAGGCTAACCATGTTAGCCACTGTTCCCTTTGTTAGCAGCAAAACCTGCAAACATTATTTAGCCCCTGATAATTTACAGATTTAGCTTATAGGCTGAAAGAACAACGTTTAACATTGATTTGTTCACACTTAATCACATTCAGATAAAAACAAATGTTTAATACTGGCTCACTGTGCTGATTTGTGAGCAGCCATCTTTAATGGGGGAAGTCAGGTTTGTTTCCAAGTTGGACTTCATTCCTGTTGCGTTTCCTAGTGGGAACTCAGGAAGTCGACAACTCAAATACATGATGTGATTCAGTCCCCAATCCTGAGCATACATGGTGCAGCTGGTGATGCTCAGGTGGAGCGGCCATCTGCCTCGACCCGTTGGGGTTGAAGAGGACAGGAGAGAAGGATCAATAAGCACCACAACTTTTAGCCAGCTGTGTCTGCTGAGAGAGAAACACAAGTTAACTCATAAGAGCCCAGCGTGACCTTTGGTTTGACTTTATGGTAAAAACGGTTTAAAATCTTGTTAGACACCAGAAAGTGGACGATTACACTAGTTCTGACATATCACATGGTTATAAGTTGTAAAAAATACACAAACCCCCCCCCCCCCCCCCCCCACAAAAAAAGGCTTTTTACGTTTTGTTAAAAGGGAGAAATGAAGACCTCATTAAAAAAATGGGACTTTTCTCACCATTTTCTCATGGGTTGGGTCTTTCAGGGTTAAGGATGCTGCTAATTACAATAAATTTCTACATGAATAATTCAATTCAATTCAACTTTATTTATATAGCGTCAAATCACGGCAATGCCATCTCAAGACGCTTTACAGACAGAGGGGAAAACATAATGAAGGCCAATTCATAACAGCCTATATAAGGAAACCAACAGATTGAGTTGAGTCCAACTCAATCTCCCATCCTGAGCAAGCACACTGGCGACAGTGGGAAGGAAAAAACTCCCTTTTAACAGGAAGGAAACCTCCAGCAGAACCCGGCTCAGGACAGGCAGCCATCTGCCTCTGCTGTGTGGGGGGAAGAGGACAGAAAGACAACAGAGAACAGGAACTGCTACTCCCGGCCAGGGAGACCTGCTGAGACAGGAGACATACATGTTAATGATGCAACACTGTTATGGGGGGGGATAAAAGAAAGAGATAAAGAGAAAAAGAAAGAAGCTCAGTGTATCAGGAAATGTCCCTCAGCAGTCTAAACCTATAGCAGCATAACTAAGGGATGCTAACCATCCCTAGCTATAGGACTTATCAAAAAGATAAGTCTTCAGCCTAGTCTTAAAGGTGGGGAGGGTGTCTGCTTCCCTAACACTAACTGGGAGCTTATTCCATAAGAGAGGGGCCTGATAACCAAAGGCTCTGCCTCCTGCTCGGCTCTTTGAGACTCTAGGAACCACAAGTAAGCCTGCAGTCTGCGAACGAAGTACTCTGCTTGGTATATAAGGAACAATGAGGTCTTTGATATATAGTGGTGCCTGGTTGTGGAGGGCTTTATATGTAAGGGGAAGGATTTTAAATTCTATTCTAGATTCAACAGGCAGCCAATGAAGAGAGGCTAAAACTGGAGAAATATGATCTCTCATGCTGGTTCTGGTCAGGACTCTGGCTGCAGAATTCTGGATCAGCTGAAGGCTTTTCAGGGCATATTTAGGACAGCCCAGTAATAGAGAGTTACAGTAATCTAGTCTCGAAGTAACAAAAGCGTGAACCAGTTTTTCTGCATCACTCCGAGACAGAATGTCCCTAATTTTGGCTATATTACGTAAATGAAAGAAGGCTGTTTTAGTAACCTGCTTAATATGTGGGCCAAAAGGACAGGTCAGGGTCAAATATTACTCCAAGGTTTCTCACTGTAGCACTGGAAGCTAAAGTAATGCCATCCAGGTTCATTACAAAACCGGAAAATTTAGCTCTGAGTTTTTCAGATCCAACGAGAATTACTTCAGTCTTATCTGAGTTTAAGAGGAGAAAATTTCTAGACATCCAAGTCTTTATGTCTATGAGACAATTTTGTAGCCTATTGGGCTGATTTGTTTCATCTGGTTTAAAGGATAAGTATAGTTGAGTATCATCTGCATAACAATGAAAGTTTATTCCATGCTGTCTAATAATTTTGCCTAAAGGGAGCATATATAGCGTGAAGAGTATTGGTCCAAGTACAGAACCTTGAGGAACTCCATGCCTTACTGTAGTTTGGGAGGAGGACTTGTCATTTACATGAACAAACTGAAGTCTATCTGATAAATATGATTTAAACCAGCTTAACGCTGTACCTGTAATTCCAATCACCTGTTCTAGTCTTTGTAACAGAATGTTATGATCGACTGTATCAAATGCAGCACTAAGATCAAGCAAGATAAGTACGGACACAAGTCCTTTGTCTGAGGCCATAAGAAGGTCATTAGTAACTTTCCCCAATGCTGTCTCAGTACTATGATGAGCTCTAAATCCTGACTGAAACTCCTCGCATAAATTATTTCTGCTCAGGTGGGCATGTAGCTGAGCTGAAACTATTTTCTCCAGAATTTTGGACATAAACGGGAGGTTAGATATAGGTCTATAATTTGCTATCACCTCTGGATCCAGAGATTGCTTTTTAAGTAAAGGCTTGATTACAGCAGTTTTAAATGATTGTGGTACATATCCTGTCACTAAAGACATATTGATAAGATTTAGTAGTGATGTATCAATTAAAGGGAAAATGTCCTTAAAGAGGCTCGTTGGGAGAGGGTCTAAGATACAGGTGGAAGGTTTAGATGAAGCTATTATTTTAGTTAGTTCAGAGGGTTGGACAGGACAGAAACTATTTAGACACAAGTCAGATCCTGGTTCTAAGGATGCTTCGGAGACCACAACAGGCTCAACATTATAGGTAGAAGGAAGAGTATTGTGAATTTGATCTCTAATAGTGTCAATTTTATTCCTGAAAAAATACATGAAATCATCATAGCTAAGTGAGAAAGGAATACATGGCTCCACAGCGCTCCGGCTCCTAGTAAGCCTGGCTACAGTGCTGAAAAGAAACCGAGGGTTGTTTTTGTTTTCCTCTATCAATGATGAATAATAAGCTGTTCTAGCTGTACGTAAGGCTTTTTTGTATACAATTAAACTTTCTTTCCAGGTTAAGTGAGACTCCTCTAGTCCTGATGAACGCCATCTGTTTTCCAAACGCCTTGATGTCTGTTTTAGAGCTCGAAGCTGGGAATTAAACCAGGGAGCCTTCATAATCTTACCTAATTTCTTCTTCTTTAGGGGAGCAACATTATCCAAGGTTGTACGCATTGAAGCTGTTATAGTATCAGCATGTTGATCAATCTGAGCAGGAGTAAGGCTTAAAGGGGGACTCTCAGTCATGCTAACACATGGTAGAGGTGAAAAAATTGATTCAATTGATTGTTTAAATTTTGTAATATTATTGTCTGATAAACATCTACTATAGTAGAATTTATTTTTGGTCAGTGAGTAATCAAATAAAGTGAATTCAAAGGTTAACAAGAAGTGATCGGACAAAACAGGGTTTTGAGGAAATACTTTGAGCTTATCAGTCTCAATACCATATGTTAGAACAAGATCAAGAGTGTGACCATGAGAGTGAGTGGCTCCATTGACATTTTGTGAAAACCCAATTGAGTTTAGAATAGAGCTAAAGGAAATGTTTAAACTATCATTTTCAACGTCAACATGAATATTAAAATCACCTAGTACAATGACCTTATCAGTAGTCAGCACTAACTCAGACAAGAGATCAGAGAATTCGGTCAGAAACTCAGAGTAAGGTCCAGGTGGGCGATTACCCATTCTGCCTTTAGAGAATTAAGGTTCCACAAATTAACCTGCAGCCTGGGAGTGAAATGGGAAAATCAGGAACTGAGATCTTTAGTATAAAGAATATGCGGTTGGTCATGGAGAGCTTTGTATGCAAGAAGAATTAAAAATTCCATTATGAATTTAACAGGGAGGCAAAGAATAGAAGGTAAAATGTCTCCAGTGGTGTGCTTCACATCGAGCACACAAGATGCATTTCGTTCTGCTTTTAGTTAATTTATGTGAAATAGAAATAAATAGACAGTTGGTGCAGCAGAAGCTGTTTCTGTAAAAGTTCACTGAACGCTTGAGGAGGACTGGCTCTTCTAAATGAGGCAGGAGCTCCCAGGAATCTTCGGAGTATCGTTAAATTATTGACAAAAGCTATATGGCATGTCTTTTATGGATTGTGTATGAAAGCTGCCATAACGGTACTTCTTTTGTAAACCAGGAACGAGGAGGGAGAATTTTGAGCGTGCATGGTGGTGCATGACCTTCCCTGTCCACAAAAAAAAAAAAACGTCTTATGAGCTCAGAGCCGCGGCCTCAAACCAGCTACGCTTTGCAGGATTTCCACTGGGGGACTGACTTTTGGAGAGTGTTTCAGATTTACAAGGTAAGTTTGGTACTTTACAATTTTCATGCCCCAGTAGGAAATCTGACCTCTAATCGCAGTTTTTAATGGTTGGAAATTGGGAATTCTAACTGGTCGCTGCCATCACTAAAACGCTGGTAACATCTGTACCAAAAAGTAAGCAACAATTTAATGGCAGCTGCTAAAACCTTCCCGGTGTTCCAGTTTACACTAAAAATAAACAAATATATCAAATATATCAAATTTCCTCAAAGGATTAAAACACCCTGAACAACGTTTAGCTGTTAGCATTGATGCTACATGTTCGCCAAGTGCTGATTGGCTGTAAAGTAGCTCCTGATGATAGAGAGAGAGAGTTCATGACTACTAAGTGCAAATTCATGAAGAACAACATGTGAAAAAGTATGGATGGAAATCTCTATTATTAAACACCTAATTGTGTGAATGCTTTTAAGCATTCACACAATAGTTTTCCTGTTTTTCTTTATTATTATTCTCTATTTATTCTTACTTCTTCCGTACCTTTTTTGGCGCGTAATAACTTCAGCTGTGTTCAACAGATTCAAACAAATTTGGTATCAAAATGTTCAGCTCGCTCAGCTCATTCCTGCTTCTATTCAACTTTTTGATATCTTCAACCAATTTCAAATTATTGAACATTTTATTGATTTTCAGCTCTCATTGAAATGAATGGGAATTCCACAAAAACATTCAACTCTTTCAGCCTTTATAACTTCAGCTAGAAACACCGTTCGAACTTTAAACAAGTCACAAGAAATTCAGCTATTAAACTTCTATTCAACTTTTTGATATCTTCAACCATTTTCGAAATATCACAGTTTTAAAATCGTTCAACTTTTTTGCCGATCACTTTTCGCGCTCATTCGAGCTCCACTCTAAATTTTTTAAATTTTCTGATGCACGAACAAATTCTCATAACTCCTTAGGCTTTTGCCCTACAGACACAAATTATACATCAAAACCTTGGAAATCTTGTTGGCTTTAACTCAGTCCAAGAATGAAAGAGCTGGGATCTACAGATTTTGAGCTACTGCCCTCCAAGCGACCTAAAGTCTGCTTTTTCCCCCGTTCAAGCTGCCATAGACAAAGGAAACATGTCCTCTCTGCTCCACTTTTTTTTTTTTTTTTTTTTTTAACTCGCTGTCATTTAAATTCAGTTCACTCTAGGATAAAATAAATTACATCCCTGTGTTCCTGAAACCCTTCTGCCGCTCACGGTGAAAGAATTATTTCGATATCTGTTACGGTTTTTGTGTAACGTTGAGTAGTTCGGAAGGCTCACAGAGGGTCTGCGAAGCAAAAAGTCTCCCCCTCTCAGCCCCAGCGTGTCATTTTGGAACTGCAGTGAGTGAAGGGAGGGGCCGTTGTCATGACAACTAATAGGTCAAAGGTGTTCAGTGATGATTCAGCACTGTTAATACAGAGCTGTTTATGTCTCCTGTCCAGCTTAGGCCTCAACAAGAACATTTAAACCACGTTTAACTGTCTTTTGCTCATTTTTCATCTGTCGTCAACTGTCTTGCACTCATTTAAGTTAAACTTTCAACCCTCTTCACCCCTTTGAAACACCATTTCAGGCTTCAACACTTGTACTCATGGCTTCCGCTTGATATAAACTTCAGCTAAAGGCTTCAACCTGGACATTTCAGCCATGTTCAACTGTCTTCCACTGTTTTCAGTTCAACTTTCAACCGTCTTTACTCCTTTTAAACACCATTTCAAGCATCAACACTTGTACTGCTTGCTTCATCTTCATAGGTAGTTCAGCTAAAGGCTTCAACCAGGATATATTAGCCATTTTTAACTGTTTTGCACACATTTTTCAGCCATGTTCAACTGTTTTGCACTCATTTCACAACCTTCAAACAATTTCTACACCTATGAGCGTTACAGTTTAGCATTACAGTTCAAGCATTTCAGCATGAAAGCATTCACACTGCTGTTCTGCAAGAACAGCAATTTTTCTAGTTCCCCTCTTAAAACCACATCTTTTTTTCTTTGACTTGTTTTTGTTGGTCTGTGACTCCAGCCTCCCTGAGAGTCTGTGCTGACCAGCTAACGCCTTCACATGGATCTTTAACCGATCTCTGGAGCAATGTGAAGTGCCCTCACGCTTCAAACACTTCACCATCTTTCCAGTGCCCAAGAAGCCCTCTGTCGAGGAATTAAATGACAACAGGCCTGTCACTCTGACATCTGTGGTCATAAAATCCTTTGAAAGACTGGTGTTGAACCATCTGAAGGTCATCACAGACCCCCGGCTGGATCATATGCAGTTTGCCTACTGTGCAAACAGGTCGGCAGATAATGTGGTTAACATGGCCCAGCAGTAAATCCTGCATCACCTTGACCCCCCAGGGATGAACGCGAGGATCCTGTTTGTGGATTTCAGCTCCACATTTAACACTGTCATCCCTGGAATACTCCATCAGAAGCTCATCCATCTTAAAGTGGCCACCTCCACCTTGCTGGTGGTTTACCAGTTCTTTGACAGGAATGGGGAAGTAAGGTTAGGGAGCATCACATTCAGAACTCAGACGTTCAGCACCGGTTCCCCCTGGCTGTGTCCTCTCCCCACTTCCATTTCCTCTACACTGATGACTGCACCTCGGTAGGTTCTTCCGTGAAACTCTTAAAATATGTGGAGGACACCACTGTCACCGGCCTGATCCAGCGAGGAGTCCACAAACAGGCGGGAAGTAGAACGGCTGGTCCACTGGTGCAGTCAGAACAACCTGGAGCTGAACCTGCTCAAAACTGTGGAGATGACAGTGGATTTCAGGAGAAACTCCTGAGGCGGCTTTAACTCAGGAAGAGCAGTCGTCCTTCAACTGGAAAGTTGGGAGGTCGATTCCAGGCTTCCCCTAACTAAATGATGAAGTGTCCTGGGACAACCCCAAGCTGCCCTCCGATGTGCCTATCGGAGTATGTGTGTTGTGTGAGTGTGTGTGTGAATGGGTAAATGTGACAAGTAGTGTGAAGCGCTTTGAGTGGTCTGCATGAATAGAAAAGTGCTACATAAGTACAAGTCCATTTACCATCCTGCCCCTTCCCCAGGTTTCTGGGAATTACAATCTCTCAGGAACCCGAAGGGGGCTCTGCATATAGAATCTGTCAGGAAAAATGTCCAGCAGAGGTTATACTTTCTGTGACAGCTCAGAGAGTTTAATCTGCCATGATAGCTGGTGATTTTACATCGCCATCATCCAGTCTGTACTCTGCACTTCCATCATATCGCCTCTTTTCCATTAGTATCAGCTTGCCTCAGCTTAACTCGCCTCAACTCATCTCAACTTGGTCCTGTTTCTTTTCCATTACAGTTCTGTACCAGGTCTGAAATGGGCGGGGTTTGTGCGAAATGACTGACGTCAGTGTTTTGCACGGCAAGCTCTATAACACAGGACCTAGAGACAATCTGCTACTTGGTCTGTGGCTCGCCAGTCGCTGACCATAAATCGTATCCTTTTGCTGGAACCACATCCAGTCTGTTCGATCCACTCCAACCATAGTGGTCCTTGACCTGCCGAAAGTCACTTTTGAGCTTTTTCAGCTTCTCTCGGCACTGCTGGAAACTCTGTTGCTAGCCATAGTCATCGAGTCGGAAAGCTCCTGATAGATTTTTTTCATTTCGTGTCGCTCCATCTAGTTCCCTCTGTATCTTTTCCTCAGCAACCAAGCAAAGAAATGTCTCCACCTCAATGTTGGACCATGAAACAGACTGTTGTTGCACCATTGCTTGTCACGTAATGTAAACAACTTGCGAGTTGGAGTCAATCTTCCAGTGATGTCACTCCCTGACCTCTGATTGGCCGCGCCCCTGACGAATAGTGGCATGCAGTCTGGTAACATCACACACAATCCGACTCAGCTCACTCGGAGCCTGGGCTGAGGAGTTACACAAAAAGTCCCGGTAAACGGATTCAAAAGCCAAGTGGAAAACCCTACAAACCGAGTCGAGGCGAGTTAAGTTTAGACAAGCTGATACTGATGGAAAAGGGCCAATTGTCTGGTTCAGATCTGCCACCAAACTGGACAAGCAGAGACTGCAACGGACTATCAGGTCTGCAGAGAGAATAATTGGAGTCAACCTGCCCTCCATCCAGGACTTGCATCTGTCCCGGGCTGAGAAATGGGCATCTACGCAGCCCCGTCACACCCTGCAGACTCACTGTTCAAACTTCTCCCATCTAGTAGGTGGTTTTGACAAAGGGGTCTTGTCATGCACACTCCTGACCGATGCCTTAGTTCAATTTAGAGACGGCTTATTGTGCCCTCAGCTGGATTAATTCCATAAAAGACACTAATCAAAGACTTACCCGATGGTACCTCTCCTGCAACTTTCCACTTCCACATACCTGAAAACCAGCGGACAGTTTCTTCCTTTCGAAGAAAGTTTTGTTTCGTTTCAGTTTTGTTGCGAAGAAACATTCGAGTGTGTTTTCTAGTGTGAATTGCAACTCTGCTGCAACGTCCCATCCCCTCTCCGATGTAAAAAAATTGTGAAGTGCGGTTTCTCCTCCTTGGGACGCTGCTGAGCAGCAGCGGTTCCTGAAACGCACATGATAGATGTCATTGTCATCGGACAAGTCCGGGACGCAGAGTTTTAAGGTTGGAAAGTTACGTAATGTGTCTTTAAAATGCCAAACAGCAGCATCACAACACACAACAGTTGCCGGGCAACACAGTTGAGATCATTTCACGTGTTTCTGATTCTGCTGCAAAACGTTACAACATGTAATTAAGCATTTGTAAAGCAACACAAGTAGCTTGAAGAAAGACTGCGTATTTACATCTTTATGAGTGGGGAATGCAGTGAGGATTCATAACCATAATGAGGCAGCATGAGCAGAGTGTGTGATTAACTTTTGTTTCAGAAATGATTCTTAATGAGTGAAAACCCCTCAGCCATTAGGCCAACTTCTGCATGAAATGCAGTGTGTTAAATATTTACGGCTTAATGTCGGCATGTAGACACACATACAAGCTCTTAATGTTCAACGCATTGTTGTAAAAACAGCTTCAATACCTGCATCTGCGCTCATGGCCACAAACTAATGATTTTTCAGGACTCCAAGTTTAACCTTCAGCATGTTGAATTTCTGTCAGAAATATTTTGAATATTTGCACCATGTTTGATATCTTTTACAGCAAGAACAAGACGGGGCACGAGGCAGCGAGTGGCAGCTAATGTCTGAGAAAAAAAGTCTAAAAACTGACCTTAAATGATTGTACTGGCTCAGATGTGTGAGCCAAGTCAGGTTACGCAGTCATCTTCCTCTTAGAGCTGAAACAAACGTCAGTTTTGTGCCGCAATTATTTTCAGATCTTTATCACAGTTTAACGGTTGACATACGTCCAGTCATCACGATAAGCCTCCTAATAAACTGTTAATGTCTAAGAGTCTGGAGAGCAAAAGAAGTCATAATGCTGAGTGAGTGAACAGATCCAGTGTTGGGGGATCCAAAGCTCGTCCCGCAGGGATTTTTCACCTCATCGTAAGGAACAGGAATGTCACCTGGCTTCTCCAGCTTCATACTGCCATGAACCTTCTCAGCTTCTCTCATGACCCTGAGCAGATCATATCTGAGCACATGTTTGACCTCATTAGCCAGCGACCAGGTTGGGCTCATGTGAAACGTCCTCCAAACCTTCTGGTTGTCTGGTAACTCCACCACAATCTTCACTGAAACCACTTAATTATTTTATATGGTCAAAGTGCTCTGTCTCGGCGTCTTGCTGCAAGCTGACCATCCAAATTCTTCCAGTTTGACTATTGAAAGGATCATCTGGAACGTTCCACTACAGACGCTGAATGCTGAGGAGTGATTGAAGTGAACCTGTTTTCCAGCTCAGAACCTGAATCATCCCTTTTACTGTCACAAACCAGGTTTATCAGCATCCCCAGACAGTTCATTTCAAAGATTAGTTGCTTGCCAAAAGCAGAGGCGCCGTTGTGCTGAGGTGCCTGTGATCCAATGTCAACAAGCCAGGGCAGGGGGAGTGAATTTTTTTTTCTAACTCCTTGTTTAGAAGTATTTCATCTCCAAAATTGGCATATTTAGGGGCGTGTCCTTCTGATTGATCTCCCACTTCAAGAAGACAGACGGTAGAACCGCGTTATTTAGCCGGTTGACAGCGTGATTTAGGTTTAGCCTTAGCTGATTAGCTCAGTTAGCTCTTAGCTACTGGCAGGTCTGAATTTGCTAGATGTCAATCATCCACACCCACTCACGCCCCCCCCCAGCTCCACCTCTTTGCCCACTTTTGTATTTTTTGGGAAAGATGACAAACGTGACGCTGCCAAGATGGCGACAGTCAGGACCGCCCAATGAGCTTTAATTCAGCTCTTCAGAAACCTGTGAGTGGCGTTCCAGAGGCTCCATCCATCTTTTCTAAACAGTCTATGGTTCCGAGGGTTGATTTTATGGCAACATACACTGTCTTTGTGACCACACATTTTCCAGGGATGTCTGTGGATTTCTCAGGAAGACAACCAGAAGCCCATTCTGCACACATTACCAAGGCGTAAGGGAAAAGATGGTAGGAGTCCTGGACTGGCGGGCCTGTCCTGCCTCAAACAGAAAATGTTGAATAAATTCAATGTTTCTGCTCAACAAATCAATTTTATGGATTTTGTGCAGTAATAGTGATATGAAATAGGGCCTTTCTCATCTCCCCTGTGTCATGATGTGCTATTTTGTTTTTCTCCTTAGTTCTGGTTTCCTGTTTTGGTTTGTAGTTTTCCTTGTTTAGTTCTGTCATGTTTTTGCCACCCTGATCTCCTGGCGCTCATCATTGATTACTCGATCCACCTGCTGGCTTCCTAATTGCCTCTGCTACCTCATTCAGTTCACCTGGTTTCCTTTTCTCTCACTGCCTACTTAAGCTCCCTCCAATCCCTCCTTTCCTGCCAGATAATAATCAGACCTATGTCTAGTTTTGTTCCAGCGTTCTACGGATTGTTCCTCAGTTGCCGACCCTCTGCTTCATGCCCCTGGATTACCCTCCTTGCCTTGCCCTCGACGGATACCGCTACCTTTCGGATCTTCTGGTTACCGACCCTGCCTGTCTTTGGATCTCTGAGCCTTGTCGTTGCCTGGACGAGTATTTTGCCATCCTGTTTACCTCCCAGCTGTTGCCTGGTTTCTTCTGCAGACCACTCCCCTGACTGATCTTCTGTTCATACTCCTCCACCAATAAACTGGTCATTTGTCCAGAACTCCCTGTGTGTGGCTGAATTACGGATCCTCAGGGTAACTCATTACAAGTTCTCTGATGTCTAGGTTCCTGTTCATTAGTTTTACCTGGTTTGATTTGCTGATTAGTTTCACCTGTGTCTTGTTGTGTTCTGTGTATTTATACCCCTCAGTTTTTGTCTTGAGTTGCTGGTTCATTTTGTTAGTTTTGCCCTCACTTGGTTACTGGAATTAAAATCACATCTGATTTCTGCATCCTGGATTCCCAACTCCTGCATTTGGGTCCACATCCCCACCACGACCGTGACACCCTGGTCCTCCTGGTTCAACTTGGCTCTGACAGACGTTGGCTTCTTTTGGTCCTCCACCTCCCCAGTTCACACCTATGAAGAGTGCTGGAATTCTTCTCTCCTGGACATTTCAGGCTGGATTGTTTCCTCAGGCAGACGGATTAAACTGGTCTGTTGCATCCAGTATGGCTAATAGTTAAAAACAATCTCTAAAAAGTCTTATTTTCATAAATTACTTTTCTTTTTTGTCTTATGGGACATTTTGACAGAAATGCAATAATATTGCAGTGCAATGAAATGCTCACCTTCCATCTTTTTGCCTCATTCCTGTGGAGACGATAGAGATTTTGTTCATTTAGTCTTACATTTGTGTCAAGGTCAACCCTGGATTATGACAAATATGGAACATATATCTTTAAAAAAAACAACTTTCTGGTAGCTGTCCAATATTAATTGGCCGATTAACAATTGTGTAAAAGTTATGCATCAAACTCTTACGTAACTCAAAATGACTAAATATAAAAGATGTCATTAATATATTTCCTGATATTTCTCTTTGGCTAAACTTATTCCAAAAACATTGGTATTGGTTGATATCGGTATCGGAACTTAAGACTTGGGCAAAATTTGTAGATATCTGATAACAGTAAAATAAAGCTAATGTTGAACATGCCTATTTTCTGGTTCTGGTGTCCCACTGGGTAAGTCAAAAGGGAAACAAGTTAAAACTACTAGACAATAATGTGCCTTAATTTGAGAGGAAAAACCTGACAAAAAGAGAGAAGGTCTGAATTTCTCAGCTCCATGGTATGAAGAGCTGATCCAAGGCTTGATGTGATCAGAAAGACTACAGTTTACACACACATAGCAGACCTTTTATCATGAAAAAAAAGTGCAACACTTACAGAGTAGCCAATAAGGCCAACCAATCAGAAGCAGGTCTTTGATTAGAACGATGCAGATGGTGCGATGGAGAAAGATCACACACCAAGTGATTAACAGGAGAGTGTTTCTCAGTCGTCTCCAGACAGTAAGGCAGAGTAGGTGTGTTCTCTTCTAGGACGCTCTCACCGATGATTGAAGGTGGTGCCGTCAACAAGCTCATGCTCCAAAAAGGATGAGCTAAAGTTTAAACCACGACCCATCAGTCGAGTCCCATCACATCATTTATTACACTCACCTTCCAACCATCACTCAGCATGAGACCAGTGTATTCTTTGCTTTTGTAACGAGGAACATTTTATCCCTCCTGTTGCTTCGCTATAGCTGCTTTCAGTTTGACAGCATGAGGTGGTCAGTCCCATAAGAGGAGATTGCAGCTGCAGGTTCAGCATACAGACACTCAAGTCTCCGTCTACTTCCTGTTATAACTTCCTGCATCTCCTCTGCATGTGCAGGTATGGTCTGCTGCTGCTCTTTAACAGCCTTCTTTCTTTGCATATGTGGTGCAGTAACTTATTGTGGCTGTTTTTCATTATAGCTATTTGTGTCATACACACCTCCCAGAGACGACCTTGTGTGTCTACCTTGATGGTGATTTGTTACAAGCTGCCAGTCGTTATGTAGCCTGTGCTTCTAGGGAGAGGTTAGCTGGGAAAAGCCCAAGCTGGTCATCTCTGCCTGGACATCACCATCATCGCTGAACTGGTAGCCATGCCCACTTTTTCTTGTGGCGTCTGTTTTCTCCTTTTCCTCAGGTTTATGACCTCTTTCTGCCTCCTAAGTTGCCTGGGCCTCACAATATTGTCCTGCCACCTCTCAACGTAGCCTCCTGCTGCTACCATGTGCTAGGCCAAAGCCTCAAACTCTGCTGTTGCTTTGCCTTGTGCTAGTTTCTTTTCAGTTTCTGCAGCTGGGCTGATACTTGCAGAGTAGCTACTGAGCAGGACTTGGGTTTACGAGGAGCTGGTTGCTTTTTATTTTGAGATTTTTTGTTTGGTTTTAACCTGTTTTATTTCCAGTAAACTGTTTTTATTATTTTGAAAGGACCAAATAATAATTTGTTTCTTTTACTCTTTAGGTGCTGGTGGCATCCACCTTTTTTGTGTGTGTGTATGCGGTGTTAACCCCGCACTCCTGGGTGTGGGTTGTTCCTCCTGGTGTGTGCATGAGTGTGACTCACATGTGTCATATATTGGGGATGCCACTCCTGACCTGCCAGACTCCCTGGAGGTAAGCCTGCCACCACCAAAGACTGTTATTTTACCAAGCGCCTTGGATTTTGGTGATCTCAAACTAATTTCCTTGGGTGCAATTCCCAAGGTGACGTTGTCTCACATGTTGGGATTAACCTCCCCATGCCCGCCACACTTTGGATCCACATCTGGCAGGTTGCCATCAGATGTGGACGCTGAATGGTAACAGGAATATCCTGAGTCACAGTCGGCTCTGTTTTTACAAATCATGGTATGTCCTTCCACTTTTCACGCCGATGACAGATTGATCTGCTGTAAAGTGGCAGGATGCCTCATGAGCTCAACCACTTTGGCTCCGTTCTTTAGCCACTAATCTCTGGATGCCACAACTTCATAGAATTTAATGAAGTCAGAAGTGATTGTGTTTGGAGCTCCTGTGAGTCTAAAAGGAAGCTCAGATGATATGGAGGCTTTTCTATTTCTGCTCCTAAAGCAGAATTAGTCTTTTTCTTTTTGGATGATTTGTCTAAAAGTAATTTCCTGATAGTTTAAAAATGTTTTGTTCTTTTTTTCTTCATCATCATGGTTGCTGGTCGCTGAATGACAAAGTCTACTTGTTTTTAGTTGTTTTTTTTCCTTGGTTATAGTTTTTAAAATTCATACGTTTTTATAATTTATTCATACATTTTATTCATCCCTGACATTCAGCTCTTTGTGTTTCAGCTAATGGATGTTGCTAAATGCTTTATAATAAAGTTGCCATGATATGGTAGAAGACGTTCCCAATCTAAAGGTCACAGCTGATGTGCTACTGCAGCTTGTGTTCATCTTCTGCGCCCCATCATGAAAACATGTTTGGACGTGATGTTAGTACAGTAAGATGTAAGAATACATTGATTTTGAATGGAAAGGAAGGCGCTGCAGCTTGGAACAAAGGCGCTCGCTTCGCTGATGCACACGGTGCACCGTTCAGCGATGATGGTAATAAAGCTGCTGGGTGTTGATGTAAAGAAGAAAATCTGGCAGAGTGAGAGATTTTTATGCTTAAGGTTAAAATGAAGATAAAAAAAGGTGACCGATGCTCAAAGCAGCTGATCAATCAGAAGTTTATACAATTCTTGCAAAGCAACACTTTCCCTCCTCACAATACTGTTGCTCAATGTCACATTTCCCAGTCAAACTTTGATCCGAGCCATGAATCCTGAATCAGGTTCCTGGAACACGTGTTTAGATCATTTTTAATGTACAGAAATGAAGAGCTCATGCTGGGAGCTTGTTGTAGTCTGTAAACCGTACACGGTAGCACATCTTTACCACATTTTAGCAAGTTTCTCTTCACATTCACGATTCATGTTTCACTTTTTGAACTCTTCCAAAGATCTTCCAGATTTCCAGTCGACTCAGTCACAATCAGCAGCAACAAGAAAATAAGTTTGTCAGGTAAACCTTGTTTTGTCTGCTTTCATTTTCTGATTTTCGCTTCAGTTTTCCTCAGTTGCTCCACGTCGCTGCTTCAGAGAAAAGCCTTCTTCGTTGTCACTAACGAGCGTTTCCAGGAAACAAAGCAGCAGCTCCTTCTGCTTTCTGAAAAATTTAAGAGAATTCAACCACACGGCAACAATGGAGTCTGAAATGAAAAATGACTGCCTGCTTTGTCTGCTTGGTGCACTATTGTGAAGCAATAAAACAGCAGGGCCGAGCCAGACAGATGAGGACAGAGCAGCTGAAGGAATGCGCTGACATGTTAGGAGATGCACTTATTTGGTTTGTTGGAAGACAAAGTGGGAGATCAACACAATTTTATGCTTTTACAGTAAATATGTTGTGGAAAGAAAAGAAAAAATTACTTTTTGCATCATGCACAGAGTAAAAATTGGTTAAATGCTTATTAGGAGGGGTTAACCTGCCTCTAAGTACGGATGAGAGAGCGAGTGTCTTATCGGCTTATTCTTATTCTGCATTCTCCAGTTCAAACATGCACTTTGGAGCCAACAACATTTTTATGATGGTTCAGACTGGGACTAATAACAGGAGGTTTATTACAGGGATGGGTGTATCAACACGGTATTTAGATAATATTGAGAAAATACAGTGATGATACAAAACGTGCAGATTCTGAAAGTTTTTAGCAGTAAAATTGCATTGAAAACGCAGTCATGCGGTTTCCTTCTGTGTCACATGACAGCCAATGAGATGTCTTGATGTCATGAAGCTGCATTTACCGTCTGGGTGACCTGGTGGCGAGCTGGGTGGGCGGAGTCGTTCAGATCAGCGCGCTTGTTTAGTTGTTTACTCACATGGACAGAACAAACAAATCAGCCGGTTTGGAGATAAACTTAGAAAACGTCATGATGTTGACGTGTGGTCTTTATTTAAGGTTCAGTCAATAATTTTGCAATAATATAATTATATAAATAATATAATTCCTTTCTTTTCAGCTCTTTCAGGCAGTGACGCTATAATTCAATCCAACTAATTGTCAGTATTTAGAGTCTCTGATGGACGCCATTTCACCTTACTGAAATATGTACAAAATCATGGCTTGATTATTTTATCCACTTTTTATCCATGCTTCTTGTTGAAGAAGTGTAACACTCCAATTAACAGACAAACTCTTCCTCCCCCACTCATCACTTCGTAAAGAAGCGGACCCAGTGTTTGAGATGATGTGTTTTACTAAGACTGTTTTAATGCAGGTTCTTCTGCATTTTGTTATATTCAATTTAAATCTTTATATCAGTTTGTAGTCAATTTTTTTTTCCAATCGTCATATTTATTGTAATTTAATAAGCATTTCTTCAAGTAATTATATTTCATATTGGCAATGAAGACATTAATGCACAATGTACAATCATGTCATTTAAAGGAGGTAAAAGGAACTGATTGACAGAATCATGTATTTACAGGAAAAGTTTTGCCTCCTAAGAGGCAAACTTCAGCAGTTGAGGAAAGAGGAGCCAAAATCCTCAGGTTTCTTCACAACTAACATCTTACCTGTTGCCAACGGCACCAGTCTCATTTATTACTCCGGTTTCTACACCAGCTGCTGCGAGGCATGGAGGTGAGGTATACACTGGACGCCTTGCCAGCCCATCACATGGCCAACACAGACACAAACAAGCCAAACAATCACTCACACTCCTGGGCTAAATTTAGATCACCAATTATGTTTGTTCAACTGTGGGAAGAAGCTGGAGGACATGCAAAATGAGAACCTTGTTGCTGTGCCAACCACCACACTGCCACACGCACCTCATAGTAATATCACTGAGGTCTCTTCTACATTATTTACTATTAATTCATCTGGTGATAGGCCGTACACCAGTATAACGAGATGCAGTCAGGAGTGCCCTTTAATGGTCCTCAGGATCTACTGTCCTGCAGCTTTTAGATGCATTCCTTCTCCAACACAATGACCGTGTCATTACCAGGCGTCTGCAGAGCTGAATGACATGTCGATGAGGGAATTCAGCCATTTTTTGCAGGTGTGTTTGAGAACGTAGATTGGAGACATGGGAACTGCCTTATTTGAAAAAATACAGCAGAACAGAGTGAAACTAAAGTATCCTTTGGACAGACCAATAAGGCTGGGTGATAATGAATTAATATTCAAATTTACAGTAACAAGTATCACTTTGTATTGATGATTCAAGGCTTTCACCTAAAATTTCATCACTTTGCTTTAATTGTTGATCATGATCATAAGAGTACAAAAATTGTCCAATAAAGAAACAAAAAATACAAAAATTAAACTTTTGTTTGTAGAAAAAATTAGCAATATAATAAAAAAAAGCAACTTGTGTTATTTTATCACAATTGTTGAGAAAAATGAAGTAAACAGTTAAAATTAAGAAAAAAAACAAAACAAAAAGCTAAACCAACAGATGGTTGGCAAATAAAGCGCTTAGTCAACATGACTGGAAAAGCTGTACAAGTACAGTACATTTACCATCTGGTTGTCTAACTTTCTTTGGCTTTTTTGGCTGCAAGGCGCCCTAAGAAAACTATTGATCTAATCCCAGTGGGATTGAATGTTACTGATATGAGACTTGGTATCGATATCACTTAGAATTGGATCAATCTGCCAATCTATCCAGACGAGATCAAACAGAGAAGATTCTTCAAAGGTTCTTTGTAAAAAGTGTTCTGGTTTTCATACTGTTATAAGTCAGCCATTTTCTAAACCGCTTGTTCCAACTAAGGGCCGTGGGAAGCTGGAACCTGTAATGTTCAGATCAAGCCATCAGACTGAGCCAGTTTGGCGTCATCACGTTAGTGTGGTCACGTGAGGAGGCATGTGGTTTGGTCATAAAAAAGGTAGGGTACAAGTTGTTTCGAGAATAAAGAGAACGTACGTGAAGCTCCGTCTCTCGATTCATTTCAAGTTTAGCAGACAAACAAGATGTCACAGAACCTATCCCAGCAACCATTGGGTGAGAGGCAGGTACACCCTAACAAATGCAAACTCCACACAAAGGCCATGTTTAAGACTGCCCTCCCCTCCTCAGTCTGCTTGAGCAAGCGTTGAGCATGTGACATGGAAGTGTCGTGAGCATTGTTCCCATAGGTTCATTCAGCATGCCAAAAGTCATGTTAGCACACCAACCAAGGCCTCGTTACGTCATCTGGGGGATGTCGAGCACCTTGTGGGAATTTGGAGGGGCTTGGTTTGTCAAAAACACAACCTGCTTGAAATCCAGCAACACCTCCAGGTGCCAACACAAACTCATTCAAGAGGTCAACCCCCGGTGGAACGCCACCTTTTTCATACTGCATACTTTCATACTGCGCCTGCATCGTGAGCCAGTTGGTGCTACGGTCATGTCACTGGCAGCTGATGTACCTCCCCTCTCATCTGATGAATATGTCACCATAAGTGAGGGTTTACAGGTTCTAGGACCATTCAACTTGGCAACAAATGAACCGTCATCAGGGAACACCGTGTCTGCGTCAAAAGTTGTACCAATCATCTGAATGATACAGCACAAACTTTCAGCAAAAGCTTCATGACCTGACAGCAATGGAACTGACTGAACACTTGCAACACTACACACAAGATAGCACGCTGAATACATTCGTATCCTGGCAACGGCTACCATACTGGATCCACAATTCAACACTATTGCATTTGGGAACACTGCATCAGCACAAGACGTGGTTGCCAGGGTAACTGCAGAATATGCTGGCCACATGCGACTGAAGAGGGCAGTGCCATCAACTTTACAGGTAGATTTCCTGTATTTATAATGTTTCTACTTTCAGATGGAACCAGCATCAATATCAGCGGAGAAATTTGTGGGACCTTCTGGACAGCCGAGTTGGACTGTATTTGCCTCAGTTTATCCCACATCTGTATTATCTTTAAGTGGAATATGCTTATTGTCACTTAATTGTTTACTTTAGGTACAACCCAGAGAGCTCACAGTGTGACTGGGGATGCCACGGTGGAGATCCAGCAGTATTTGGCAGAACCCTCCAGAGCTGAAGACTGGCTCAAATATGGGGTAACATGAAAAAGTGTGGACCCAAATCTCTTCCGACTTGCAAAGAGATTTTTACAATTACCAACCACACCTGTGCCATGTGTGTTGGTCTTCTCCAAAGCTGGAGAGGTAGTTAGACTAAAGCCCTAAATCATCGAAAAGATTCTTTTGTCGAATAAAAAAATAACTCAAAGTTGCACAAGCATGTGTGAGAAATCATTTTCATTCCGCTGTATGAAATCAGTAACATGATCAGCGTTGCGCAAGCACTCCTTCCCATCCGTTTATATTCACAAAAAACTTCATAGCAAGTGCTACTGTGATTATACGTATTTAATTTAAAAAATTGTATAATCTTGTTATCTATACTAATGTTACATAACAGCCCAATTTTAATGAAAATAATGACTGTAGCAGACAAGAAGAGAAAACAGATGACACATCGTTTATCTTTAACACTTAGTCAAATGAGATAGTGATGACAAGGGAACCACATCAATATTTTCCTCTCTGATCCATTACACACCCGAGCCAACAGATTGAGCTCTTTGACCATGTAAAATGTTTTTTTTTTTTTTTTTTACACAGTGTCAGGCAGTTTTATCGGATTTCACTCAATGTTTCACGAGGCCTCGCTTTCACCATCCCAAATGCTAACCGGTACGCCACCATACAGCCCTTTTCATATTGCGTCAGAGAAATGCACTACTGACTTTAACAAGCAGTCAAACATAGTAACACCAAGAAGTCCTGATGCATAAAGAACAAGGAAGCAGCTCTGAAAGCCTGGCAAGGAGAGGTGAACGTCTGATGCTTCATAAAACCTCAGACGGGTGAGGTAAGTGGCAACAGGTGTGCTAACTGGGAATAGAGACCAGGTGGTGAGTATCAAGCAGGGAACAAGAGAAAGACTGAGGAATATGCAGAAGCAAATAGAACTTTTTATTTTAAGTGGACTGCAAAACACTTCAAATGTTAGTGCCAAAAAAGATAAATGAGTTGTAAACTTTGTCACAGAAACAGTGTTAAATAATTTCAGATAATATAAAAATGTACTACAAGTGGTAGAATAATCTGATAGTCGTATCTCATGTACAGTGATTTAAAAGTAATAATTCTATCACCTACAACTGCTTTGATTATGACAATGAGCCCAAATTACTTTTAACAATCAGCATGAAAAATGTTTTTTTCCCCCCCTTTTGGACAAAAGATATAAAGCCTGCCGTGTTACTTAACACCCTTTTATCCCTGACTGAAAACCTGTGTTGCTGAGGAGGTTCCTGTTGTACTCTCTGGTTTAAAATGTGTGGCCTTCAAATGCCTCTGCAACACAAATGATTCAATTACGCCTACTTTTAAAATGTGCAAGCAGAGATAACGTTTTTTGCTGCCACAGAAGAAGAGAATGAAATTAACCTCAGCTAACTCTCTATGCCCTCGACACTTGTATTATGATTTTCTATTAAAACCTCGTATCTCCCTCATAATGAATTCAGTCCCTGTACAAGAGAAGCATCCCAGCATTTGCACAAACTGTTTGTTTATGTTCAGGTGAATTCTCAGATGCGGCGTGCTGACGGCGTGGCACTAAACGGCATGAAAGCGTTATTAAAGTACTGCAAGAGCAAAATAGTTTTTTGTTTTTTTTTCCCCATTTTAAACCAGTGAGATAGCAATTTCTTCCAAATTGAAAACCTTTTGGGGCCCTTTTTTCTCTTGTTGTTCAGGCGTGCGTGCTTCAGCACTTTCAATTTGAAGTAAACTAATGGACGCCATTGTGTTTGGCAGGTCGCAGCTTTAATTAAAGCAGCACTGAAAGACGTTTGCAGGAGAGATATGGACTTTTTAATACATTACCAGTCAATAGATTTCCCCATCATGGTTCTTTATTTTTCGCCTTGTAGAACATAAGTGAAGAATGTCGTCATGAGGGGAAAAAAAAAGGAGAGAATGGCGTGATTAACAACTGCTAAACAGCCACAGTGTGATAGCATGAGGCAGTTATCTGCAGTAAGAGGAAGTGTTGCCGTTTACAACTGGCAGGCTCAGATTGTAATTACAAATGTCTGGCGTTATGGAAGGGTTCTACCGAGACGGACGTCTGTGTTTACACAAGGTTTGGTTTTGGACTCGGCTGTGTCATCCTTTTCCTCTGCATCTGTGTTACGCTATTTGAAGAACTGATGTCGTTTCTAATCAGTCTTGACAGTTTAATTCTAAGCTCACAGCCTCAGACAGAAGCAGACGGAATTGATTTATTCTCACATATTGCAGCTGAATGACCAATTTATGCCTATTCATTTCAATTCAGTTCATTTATACAGTAGCACAAAGCAAACTCGTTCTATTCAAGCCCAATTTCTTCTAGGACAATTCAACATAATCATATTTATATAAAACCCTTTTTTTTTTTTTTTTTAATTTAACCTAGATTAGGAAACGAAGGATCAAATATTCGCGTAGCGTGCAGTGGCGATGGGAGGTGTTTTTGAGTTGAGAAGAGGACAACATTAAGCCTGTAATACCAGTTATGTGAAATGAAACAAAACAGTTGTGGAAATACCAGCATAATTGTTCCACTTTCACAGTTACGACTACATGGGAGAATAAAAAAGTTTGGAATCTTTTGGACAACAGCTGATCATGGCTCAGAAAGGTTTTTAACAACATCTCTTTTACAGAAAACAAAAACCAGACAAAGCCCCTTTAAATGAGCATGTTGAGAAATGACTGCAGTAGTTGCAGGTACCTGTGAGCTTTGTTGCACACAGACTGCAAACATGAACACAGCTCGTGTTCTTTTACAGAAAAATGTAAGAACCATTTATATGTCTGAGACAGGATGTAAGTTCAGACAGTATTATACAGGAGACAAAAAGTGTTAAATAGCCTTGTCAATTTTCTTAAATATTCTCACTGAAGTAGTGATGGAGACGTAAACACAAAGTCATCCAAAGTAACTGGATTGCTGGCGTTCTAAAGTCCTGAAAGAAGTCCAAGTATTTATGTTGTAGATATTTATAATCCACCTGGCTTCGTGGATTAAGTTTAGCAAAGAGTCATCTGTGAAGGGTGGGATTATATGGCATGCCATCTGACAACCTAATGAAAGCATATCTGAAAAAAAATTTTTAAAAAAAGGTCCAATCTTGGAACCTTGTGGAACTCCTTGATTAACTACGGTGTTGTCCTGTCCACCCAGCAGAGACGTCGTTGGGAAATCCACAATCCAGCTCCCCCATGCTGCTGGAAAGACTGCAGCAAGCCTGCAGAAAGCCACCAGGAAGCTGGCTGAGGAGACAAAGCTACATGTTTGTGGCTATGAAGGAAAGGCAAGCTGGGGTTCAACACCCTGATCATAGTGGAGAGACGTCCCCACTGCCACTACGCCGACGGCTATTTGAGGCCCTTCTCGCTCATTTCCTTTTCTAATTCATTGTAAAACTTTGCGCTTTGCTCCACACAGTGCCATGTTTACCAGAAATAAACTGGTCACATGACCCTGTGAGTCATGTCTGGAGACACGCAAATGCGAAGAAAATGTTTCCATGAGACTTTTGTGATATATTTCTATATGGAATTGTCTGAAAAACCACCTCATAAGAGCATAAAAACTTTTTAGCGATATTATATAGCCATATAGAGGTTTTTCAAAATGTGTGTCCATCAGTGGACTTTTTGTTGGGATATTTAGGTTTTGTGCCGTTCTAAGGATGATGGAAACTCGGCTCATGTCAAAACCAAAATCAGATGAAGTCTGAAAATCAGCTTTGCACCGTTTAGTCCCAAATATTTCCCTTAAGGGTGCTGTGATGGTACATTGATCTGCTATTTTAACCATCTCACCGCGGAGTAATAGGACTAATAAATATATATGTGAGTCAGTTGTTTGATGCTGTGGTGGATCATTTTAACTTTCACCAGTTCCATTTCTCTAGAATCAATCGTTCCATTGTGTCCCGACTGGAAATCAGATCAGAAATAGATCTTCTCTGTGCACATGAAATTGATTTGAAGCAGCTGTAAGTATTTGACATGAGGAAATTGGGTGCTGGTCTGTGTCTTGCCATGGATCAAACTTTATTAGGCGAAGGATTAATTATAGCAATTTTAAAATCCTGTAGTACACAGCATGTCGATACAGAATTCTGGGTAGAAATGAAGAAAAAAGTTTCAGTTTTAAAGACAAGTCAATAGTTCAGATGTAAACCATCATTCATGTTTAGAAGGAGATAATTAAAGCCGATGGCCGTTTGAGACGAATGGAGTTTAACGACTCATCTTTCCCCTTTTCCTTTGTTAAATCCCATCATCTTAAAATACACTCTCGTAAAAAGGGGAAGTCAAGACTACATTTAAGAAAGAAAAGAACAAATAACATATGAATTGTGATTTCCAATCAGAAATGAAAAGATTTGATTTCATTAAACATCATGCATGATCAGGAAACACTTAAACTTTTAGACAAGTTTTTTCATCCCTTCATGCTGGCATGCATCAAACTGGTTATGTGGGAGAAGTAGTGACTTAAACAGTCAGTCACAGTAACACCAAGAAGCCTTGATGCAGAAGGAACAAGGAAGCAGAGCTGCGTTATGGAAGAGTGCCTGGTGAGGAGTGGTGAAAATCCACGGCTTAATAAAACCTCAGGCTGGTGAGGTAAGTGGCAACAGGTGTGCTAATTGGGAATAGAGACCAGGAGGTGAGTAGCAAACTGGGAATGAGCGGAAACCACTGATGAATATACAGAAGCAAATAGAACTTTCTGTGATAACTAAACAGACTGCAAAATACTTCACATGTTAGTGGTTTTTATTATTATTATTTCCCCTTATCACATAGAAAAATATCGCCCCAATGAGAGCCTAATTCTAACCCCTTTACCCCATAAATTAAATATATACAGCCTGTAAAAGTTGTTGCAAGTGAGACGTCCTGTGCATGTTTGTTGCCAGGAGCGTTTGAGTATGAGCACGTTAAACAGAGGGCTGGTTAAATGATTTACACGTAAACAAACAGAAAAGTATCCCAGAGCAACCCTGAATGCAGATGGCACAATTACCATCCAGGTGACTCATTTCTGCCATGACAACACAAACTGCTTCATAAAAAAATCCAGTTTTTAATCTGGCAAGGTGCTCGAGCTGTTTGAAGACACACACGTGGTTACCTGAAACTCCCAACGAAAGCCAATCATTAACAAAAAGGAAGAATGCAAAGTGAACTTGCACCAGCGGCGTCCAGCTCTGGACCGGAATCCTGCAGGTTTTTGATGTTATCCTGCTGCAACACACCTGATTCGAGTTAAAAAGCTCTCTTTCTCAACAGCTTGTTTAAACATTGATCTGATTCAGGTGTGCTGCAGCAGGAAACATCCAGAATTTGCAGGACAATGGTTTTTGAGGATCAACTTTGGACACGCTTGTGTTACACCCTGTTTGTGCATTTTACAAATGATATGATGTATTTTCTAATACAAATCACACAGAACACAGTCTCCTGTGTTTCCTGCTGTGTTTTCAGGCACGAGTCGCCACGCGACTTCAGAAAAATAGCACCTCGTTCGACTTTGGTCATGTGATTAAAAAAGTTATATCCGAGCTTCGTTTGGCCGTGCCCCCTTTCCTCAGTGAAAGCGCCGGAGCGTCTGTGTGGGACATAACATCGCTGCTCCCCACCACTCATATCCGGCTACATCCCAGATACTTATGTCAGTAGATGATTAGCTTCCAGCATAAAAAACCCTTTAATTTCACACCAATTACTCTTTTTCCTTTATTTTTTTCCCATTTATTTATGTTATTCTTTTATTTCTGACCATTTACTAAAGATGAACTTTCATTTCAGATAAAAGTTACCAAGTTTTAAATTCTTACGTCCTCCAAAATCCGAAAAACGCTCTTCTGTATGACTGTAATGTTAAATTTGACAGTTTCTCTGAGCGTGTAGAATAAAAGGTCATATCTACAGGACAAAATAACTCATTTCTACTTTCCTTAGTGTCAGTATCACCAACTTCAGTCCTCGAGTTTTCAGGATGGGAAAGATGTTTTAAGGTGATTCGTTTAAAGCCAAGCTTTCCTTATAGCAACCAAGTATTTGTTTATTCCTAAACCTAACCAGATTGGGATTGAAAAACGGGGTATCCTTGGCTAAGAGTCACAATGCTTGTTCCTGGCTATTGGAGGCCCATTGTCATCCGTCCTGGTTCTGATTCTGCTGGAAGTTTCTTCCTGTTAAAACAAGCTTTTTCTTCTCCTCTGGATAAGGAGTTGAAGGCTTGATGTGTTCCATTTTTTCCTCAGATTCACAACGTTTTATTGACACTATAGATAAGTCAGCACATTTGAATAGATTCATTGAATGATGTTACAATAAACTGGATGGAATCGAAGTGAATCTTTAACAATCATGGAGATTAATGTCATTCTGAATTGGTTCAGTATAAATAAAATAAACTGAAATCAGTGAATGAGACCATGATCATTGACATTATGTTGCTTTTTTAACTGACTGACCCTTTACGTGGCTTCACACACTCAACTTTTAACAAACTGAATTTTTAATCTTCTTGTGATGAGTATCTGGTCTAATCTGAATGTGCTCCTTTGAGGTTTTGAGGGGGTTATTTCCATTCTGCTGCACTGACGAGGAGCACGAGTTGATAAACAAGATCAAATTGCACAGACGGGATGAGCTGTTGCTATGACAACCTCTAACACCACAGAATCGAGACTCCTCATTCTATATGCCGAAGATGCAGCAGGCTCTGATCCGGCTGGACTTTAGGGAGAGACTGACAAACAAGGCACTAGTCAGCGCGTGTATTCTATGGTGGGTGTCATGACCTGATGGCATCTGTACTGTATAAATACACAGACTTTGTTAGAAAACGGACATAGCTGTCACAAAGGCTTTCAATTGGAGAGGAAGCAGAGGGAAGCAGCAGAATAGGCTGCTGCAAAAACAAAACAAAAACAAAAACATTTTTATTCATGCAAAATATAAGCAGACATACATTTATATGAAGAAATGTCGCAGATTCCCCAATTTACAATCCTCCTGACACCCTTCATCCTGTGAGAATGCATGTGTGTCTTCAGAAAGTAATAAGATGATGACAGGATGGCATATTTGTTGTATATATTATATAATAAAAATGGATTTACAGCAGATGTTTCAAGCAAACATTACATCCAAAAAAGCTGACATAAACTAATAAACAACAATGAAAAGTAATCTATTCTCCACCTTGTTGTCAAGCTTTGAGTTTGTTTGGTTTTGAGGAGGATTAACATGTTGGTCAAATTGTTGGTTAAATACTAATAACTGCACATGTTAAGGATGTTTAATGGCAGTCTTCTGCAGGTTTTAGGCATTTCCTTGCTACAACACACCTGACTTGGGTTACATGGTGGTATAGTGGTTAGCACTGTGGCCTCACAGCGAAAAGATCCCTAGTTGGATCGTCTGGGCGAGGCTTGGACAGTGGCCTTTCTATGTGAAATGTTGAGTATTCTGTGTGGAGTTTGCATGTTCTCCCCGTGTATGCGTGGGTTCTCTCCGGGTACTCCAGCTTCCTCCCACTGGAGGGTAATTTATTACTCTAAATTGCCCATAGGAGTGAGTGTGCGCGTGTGTGGTTGTTTGTCTCTGTGTGGCCCTGCGATGGACTGGTGAGCTGTCCAGGGTGCACCCTGCCTTTCACCCAAAGACTGCTGGGATAGGCTCCAGCTTCCCCACGACCCTTCATTGGACTAAGCGGTTAGGATAATGAATGAATGAACACACCTGATTCAAATGGAGAAATTCAACAGATTGTTCTGCTCAAACCTGTCAATCACACTTTAATCTGAGTCAGGTGTGTTAAAGATACACTCCTCAAGGACCAGACCTGGACCTTTCTAGTGTGTCGTATTTCATATATCTTTAAGAAAATGTATCTCAAGCCAAATAAAATGAACTCTTATCTTAATAATTATCCATTCATGTGTACCTCATGAAGAACTTCTACAGACTTCTGGTTGAATTCAGGTTTTAAGCAAAGGCTCTGTTTATGCCACCATGTTGACACAGTAAGATGCAAAAGTTTGGTGGCATTCTGTCCTCTCGTAACAGAGTTTTACATGCATCAAACTGCAAATATTTGACAAAGGCCTCCAGAGGGGAATATTCTTGCAACACAGACTGTTGGAACTGAATGGAACTGGTACGACAGCTGTCATCTATCAACCGGAAAGTCGGAAATTTCCTGATTTCTCTGATTCCAAAGTGTTCTTGGGCGAGACGCCGAACCCCACGTCTAATGGGCCATGAGTGAAAGGAGGAAGCACTTCTAACAATAGAAGTGCTGTATGAATGGGTGAATGCGGCGTGTAAAAACATATTGATGTCAATGTGTGACTAAAAAAGAGCTATAAAACAAGTCCATTTACCATTTAGTCTTTTGTGACACTAAAGCAGGGGTAGGCAACTCCGGTCCTCGAGTGCCACAGTCCTGCAAAGGTTAGGAGTTTCTTGGCTGCAACACACCTGGCACACATCAGACCTAATTAGCAGACTTGTGCGGAGCTTGACATCAAACTCAGCACAAGTCTGCTAATTAGCCATTGATTTGAATCAGGTGTGTTGCAGCCAAGAAACTCCTAACCTTTGCAGGACTGTGGCACTGGAGGACCGGAGTTGCCTACCCCTGCACTAAACTATTTCATGTCATCTTGAACTTTTGCATGAACTCTGCTTAACCCACAGAAAACACAACAATGGTGGAACTCCTTTTTCTTTTTTCTGGTCGAACGTTTAGCAGTGCTGCAAGCGAAGTTGCACAGGTTACATGTGCCAGATAACTAGCGGTTAGCCTGCAATGCTTCTGTCTTGTATTATGTTTCCTGGTGTTATTTTGCACACCTGGATGTGTTACTGGAAAGCTTTACTTACTAGAGGCCTGGCATGTGCACCACGTTGTTTCAGGTCATATTTACTTTCTCAGCTGTCGTGTAAATGTTTGCTTTGGTTCTTTCTTTGTCAAACATGCAGGGAAAAATATTTGCATTTTGTATGGAAACACTGTGTTGTAAAAATCTGCCATGTCTACAGCCTTCTACAATGTGGTCTCAGAGTACAGCACACACAGAAACAAGGCCTGATAATCCAAGTAGACCAGGGGTCAGCAAACCAAAATGTTTCAAGAGCCATATTGGACCAAAAAAACAAATATGTCTGGAGCCGCAAAAAATAAAAGCCTAATATAAGCCTTATCATGAAGGCAACACATGCTTTATGTATCTATATTAGCTTTATTAGTCTACTATCAAAATGACTAAGATGGCTACAAATACATAATGAGCCTTAATGATAAAATGTTTATTTTCCCCGCTGCGCATCCTGTAGAGAATGACGCACCACGTGATTACTCTGTATTACGATGCCGTCTCTTGTTTAACTTCATTACAACATTGAGTTATGTTTCGTTGCTTTGATGAAAATAAAAAAATGCAATATAGAAATCTGATTTTTTTGTCATTTTTATTTTGAGGATTCGAAAAAACAAAACAAAATGGAATGTGCATAACGCGCCCCTTATCTGGGCAACAAACAGAGCGCATTAAAACACTGCCTGCATTTATAAAAAATAAACCAATAAATCATATTAATACAGTTTGATTTCTGTGCAAATGCCAAGCAAGTCAGTGCAAAGATAAAACGCAGCAGCATCCTCTTCTCTTTAGACACGCAACCGACGCAGCTATCCTCCGACCTGAGCACCAAAACCTGATGATATTACCACGTGTCATTCCAAATATATACTGACAAAAATCAGAAATCATTTTATAAAAACATCCACTTTGTTACTCAATATGTGTCCATGAAAGATTATGTTCTTACCCGTTTAATGTGACTTCTGTTGTCGGACATCACTGGTCAGCTTCTCAACATGTAAGATGTAACTTGTGATGAATTAATGTCCTTGATTTGCTGATCGGTGATGTTGCCGCCATTTTAATGGTCCTTTCCTTCACTGTCTTAGCGGAGAGGTGCATGTCTCTGATTTTCTGTATGTTTTTTTTGACTCCTTCATGTAGTCACCATCTGTGAACGGTTTTGTACGCTTTATTATCTCCCGGGTTGCAACTAAACTTGCAGCAGTAGTGGAGTTTGGAGATGCAATCACTTACATCTATTTTTGTGCTTCTCTAATTTCTCCAGAAGTGATGCAATCGCACTTTTTGTGTCACTCCCAACTGGGTACTGGCTGCAAATGTAGCATGCTTTCCCTGGAAATGTCTTTCCACATGACTCTTTTTGTTATTTGACAACTTCTCGCAACAGAGCAAACATTCAGGCCCGGTTTGTTTACAACGCCACCTGCCTCCTCCCGCCCTGCTGATAGGCTGTGTGTGTCGCAGGCTATGATGCAAATCTTCCTTGACAGAAATGCTGAAATTGAATATTTATTCTACACATTTTTACAGCATTGGAAAACGTTAACAATGTTTGTGTCATGTTTGTCCTCCTACAGAACCAGATCAAAACAAAAATACATATATTTTTCCTTTTTTTTTTTTTTTTTTAACCTTTTTGAAAAAGCTCCAGGGAGCCACTAGGGCAGCGCTAAAGAGCCGCATGCGGCTCTAGAGCCGCGGGTTGCCGACCCCTGAAGTAGACCCTTCAGATTTTCCTATCAGGGTGTTTCTCGCTAGTTAACTTTAGTGTCTGTAGTCCCATTCTAGGACTTCCTCCAGAAGTTGGCATGGCTAACTCTTTCTACTGCTTTACATAGCAGCCATGAGTCCATCTCTTCAGCAAAAAGTAGCCTCATGTGATCTCAGGTGCTCAGAAGCTGCACAGCTGCACAACGAGGAATTTGCACTACAATCTCATTCTGCTCCTTCTGTTCCTCTGTGAATCTGTCGCTGTGCACTCTTAGATGTTGATAAGTTTGAGGTAAAATTACATTTTCTTTGTCACAATTTGTGTCTTTTGCTATCCTTTATACCTTCATACTCCCCTATTCCACCTGTCTCTGTGATAACAAATATTATCCTAACCTGTTTATCTGTAGAAAAGCTCTGAACCTATTAGGAAGGATTTAGCATCAATAAACGAGACAGACAGTTGTGGCGTCAGTGCTGCTGGCTGGCAGGATAACCGAATGCCTGGAATTTTACAGGCATGGTGCAGGAATGGTGGATCCTGTAGAGACAACTCCATAGGTTTCATCTGTATTGCAAATGGAATAATGGGGATATAGGCTGCTTGCAAGTTATTTTCAGTCATAAATAAAACATTCATGTTGGCGTTCCTGCATTTTCCTTTTAAAAATAGAACCATCTGTATAAGCATCCATGTAAATCAGTGATGCTGCTTGTATATAAAAGGGGATTGAGGTGGGGTGGAGGTGGGGTGCATCACTTCTGAAAACAATATAAAAAGCTTCAGAAAGCTTTAGGTGCCAGCTATATTTGGGATCATACTGAATAATTATTGATATTTATCTTAAAGCAGAAATAGTAGCTATAATGTGGGTTCAGTTGGAGCATGTGGAGGCCAGTGGGAGCATACATCTGGTTTTCCGTCAACATCTGTCACTTGGGTGCCTTTGAAACCTGGCATGAGTGCCACCACACTGCAATAAGAGTTGAAATGAGCTCCTGCCTGCTCTCTATAGTTTAAGCTAAATGGATGTGAGGCCAAGGCCATTTTTACACTGACAACCAACTGTGTAGCGGGGATGGATCATCAGTCAACCCTCCTCCCACCTACAGGGCACCAGCACTCTCCCTCACTTTGTCCTCTGCCTTTTCTCTACATGAAGAGGAGATGTGCACGGGATGCATAAGAGGGAGAGAGAAAAACTGAAAGGAAAATAAATGTTGTTCCTGGTGCTGAATCATCTGCTGGATGTTGAATGGAAGAGGCAGACAAACACAGATAAAGTGGGGGAGAGGAGTGGAAAGTATTACATTAAAATACCTGCAGGATAGTAACCTGAGCAAACTGCTTACACAATATCTGCTTTAAAAAAGAAAAAAAAAATAAATCTGAGGTAGAACAAGTCAGGAGAGAGGTGGAGGAAGACCCAGGACTAGATCCAGTAAAAAAAAAAAGAGAGGTTTAAAATATACCTCTGATTTTAAAGCTGCTTTTCTGGGCAAAAATAAACAACATCTGGTTGAGTCTCACAAGTAAAAACTGTTACGTTTTCAATATTCTCATATCATTTATAGAATAGATGAGGTTATTTTTGTTTAGATTATGCCGAGGTTCTCCATATATCCTGACAGGGCTTCCAGCCTCCAACAGCACTGTAATTAATATGAATTTTTTACATATATTGTCCATCATTTAAACCTTTTTCCCTTGTTTTTTTTCATTATTTCGGATTGAGCTGTCTACTACTTTTAAAAAAAAAAAAAAAAAAACAAACCAAAAAAAACAAAAATAAATTTTGTTTGACCAAAAATACATGACAGTTAAAAAAAAACTTTCATTACAGACTGAAGATTATTTTTCTTGGTAAAATCTGAATTAGCCATTTGGTAAGCAGGGCAAAGTATGGCAAATTTATTCATTTAGCACATATGAGGAAACCCAATGTGCTGTTCATGTTGAGAAGAAAAAGACAAGACATCATACAGCTAGCTGAATATAATACAAACATACATCAATGGGAAACACATAATAAATTTCATAATTGCCATAACTGTCTGGATGAGTGCAGACCAGGATGGCACATCCAGGTCTGCGCTTTGTAAGCACCCAGAATCTCGTGGTGAGGCAGTCGCTGTGTTTCCATTACATCTTTTGCAAAGTAAAGGAGATTTTTCTAAGTTTTTACAAACAACAATTGCGATTTACAGGTGTTTCCATTGAACAGTGTTCAGCACTTCAGTCTCAATTCTCGTAAAATCTCGTCCGGATGATGATATTTTACAGGAATTGGATCTTCTGCAAGGTAGCCATGTCATATTATTTTGGGGTTTTCTACTTGCTGCAGGAATTTGCTATGGCTTTTCAAAGCTTTTTTCCCTCATCTTCTTTTTCTAAAATCTGCTGTTGTTTGTTCCATACCACGCCATCTTTACCAGTGGTGAACTGGTCACGACCCTCCCCACAGCACACCAGGCACACGGAATGCTTAAAGAGTGTTTCCATTACTCCTCATAAGAGCCTTAAAATTTGTTTTTAGCAATACTTAAGACTTTTTTTTTTCTTCGAAATGTAAATGTTTCCATTAGTGTTATTTAATGTGACATTTAGATTTTGCACAATTAGGTGTCATGGAAACGAACCTAGTGACAGCCAAGGCAAGTTTATGTGTACAGCACCTTTCATGAACAAGACAATTCAAAATGCTTTACATGACACAATAAAAGCATTACAGATGGTGTAAAAAAAAAAAACATAAAAGACAACACAAATGGCAAAATCACAATAAAATATCATAAATCATATTAAAATAAAAAAAACAAGATTAAGTGAAAAAGTGTCTACGTTTGGCGAAAGTTTTATCTCAACCATATAGAGCAACGTGTTATCAGCATAATTCTTTAATCCATTCATTCATTTTCTGAACCGCTTAGTCCGATTCTAGGTAGCGGGGAGCTGGAGCCTATCCCAGCAATTTTTTGGAGGGAAGCAGGGTCCACCATGGACAGGTCGCCAGTTCATCGCAGGGCCATCAGCATGATTATGATTAAATATTTGGTTTTTTTTACAAGGATGTAGCTACATGTACAGTAAAGGTCCCGAAATAGAGCCTTGGGGAACTCTGCATGCTATCTTTCCATGGAGAGAGCTGATAGTTATCAACAGATACAAAGTTGACCCCGTCTTCCAGGCAGGATTCAAACAATCAAGAATCAGACAAGACATTCACACCCAATTTACCAGTTGGTCTAATAATATGTTACAATTTACGGTGTGAAATGCTACACTGACTTCTAGCAGAATCAAAATGACTAAACTGTGGGTTCTATTATCTCCATGCATGTTATGTCACCTTCCAGTTTCCCTCATGTCCCCATATTACTGCCATGCTGTTTGCATACGTCTTGTTCAAACTGCAGGTTTGTTTTCCAGACACCAGATTTTTCTTTTGCATGGTTGTTTACATCATCGTTTAAATGCAACCTCCATCACACCTTGGTCTAAATGGTCCTGAAGTCGTCTGCATGTGCAAAGCAAGGCACAACGTCACACACATTCATGTGGAAGTTCTTGCATATTCGGAGTAGACAAAATGGTGAGGAAATAAGTGAAAGATAGAGATTGAGGAGATAAAAACTGTGTAAATCTTAACAATGGCCTTAGTAGCACTGGTTGTTCCTTTGCCGTGTGGATGCGGAGTCTAAACCCGACATACATTTCATCTGACATGAAAGTCAGATAAAATCTGACATCACCGTTAAGACTCAGGTTGCTTTGAAACAGATCCGACATGTATCTAACTCAGAACCACATAAGAAAGTGGCCTGAGCTGGACTTGTGCTGTTCAAACTCAAATCAAAAGATCTGATATGGGTCACATATTGGAGTTTCAATGTGAAAGGAGCTTCAGCTTCTGCATTGCTTAATGCAGTGGTTTCCAAACTTATTCTGCAGGGCCCCCTTTTCATCGACGACAATAATGTGGAGCCCCCCTCCCATCACATGAGCCAAAGAAACATACTAAGAATGTGTCTTTAGTTTTAGTAGCTGTATTGTAGGTAACTATAATTAAAACCATGTCAGTATTATTATCCATTCTTCTGCTTCAGTGGGAAACATTTTAAATCATGAATCTCTGCAAACTACTTCAGGTGAGTGGAGTTTTCTATGAGATGATGCTGCTTCAGTAAAACAACTTTGCTATATATGATAGTTGGATAGTTTATTTCCAACGTAACCTGCAGGCTTTTCTTTGTGTTCAGAATCAAAAGTACCCATGTGGTGTTGTAACTTGTTTGGCTCCATACTTCATTATATTAGATGATAAAAATTTGGTACATGCAAAAGACTGCGTTCTCATTATTACCCACCATTGGTTATTACTATTACTGGTCAAGCAGGGACAGAGATGCTCCATCATAGTTTGTTCTTTTATTTTATTACTTGAAGTCTCTCTTGTTGATTTATCATAATTTCCTATGAATACTTTTACAACTTTGGCTTAATGGAACCTAAAATTCAGCTGAGGTTCTGAGATTTTCTTTGGGTCTTGTCAGATGACTCAGGTCAATCCACACTACCATGAGGAGGAACCCAAACAAAACACACATACCCATGATTCCCAGTGTGGTCATTAAAGTGTATATATCATGGAGAACATCCGTTCTAAATCTGTATGGTTTGAGAAAATAATTATCAAATGCTACTGCTTGTGTTGAATCATGTCTCTTTTGCAGACTTGCATACATCAGGCAAATGAAATGGTGGTCAAGCCAACTGAAATGGACTCATAGGTTGATTGAGTGTATTCCCAGCTGTCTGTTAGAATAGACTTTGCAGGATGTGTATCACACTGCCTCTGAGGATTTACTGGGTATGTAGACATTACCTCTCCTCTTCTGATCCTGTCAGGCTTTAAAGTATATTGATGACATTTCTGCATTTGTAGAAAGCATTTAAAACCTTTCAAGCCTCACCAATGTGCGCCTGTTTCATAATGTCAGCTTTAAGAATGAAATGCAAAAAACATGTTTGAAATCTCCAGTTATTGCTTTCAGTCCACATCAAAACCTTCTAAATGAAATTTTTTCCTCTTAACAGATGCAGAACATTCATTCATTCATTCATTTTCCGAACCGCTTATTCCAATTCAGGGTCGCGGGGAAGCTGGAGCCTATCCCAGCTGGCTTTGGGCGACAGGCAGGGTACACCCTGGACAGCTCGCCAGTCCATCGCAGGGCCACACAGAGAGACGAACAACCACACTCATGCTCACACTCACTCCTAGGGGCAATGTAGAGTGACCAATTAACCTATCATGCATGTCTTTGGATGGTGGGAGGAAGCCGGAGTACCCGGAGAGAACCCACGCATACATGGGGAGAACATGCAAACTCCACACAGAAAGGCCACTGTCCAAACCAGCCAAGGATCGAACCAGCAACCTTCTTGCTGTGAGGCCACAGTGCTAACCACTGCGCCACCGTGCAGCCCCAGATGCAGAACATCAAACCAGCAAATGGAAAAACGAAGAGGTATGTCACTGTAGACACTAGTTCAGCTCTTTATTAACTCCTTTCCTGATTCTTTTTGAAATCTTTTTATGATATAGAAGACGTAACAGTGCATTCATGCAGAAAATTGGAAATAGTTTCATACTTTCGCTGTACTCTTTTACAACTAGCATGGTCAAAAATCAAGTGCTTATCCTTATTCTAACACATACTTCCATGTGAAGATGATGCCTCAAACATTTAAAGATCACTGCGGTGTAAACATGTTTATATTTACTCTACAACTAAATATTTATCACGCTGAAGGTTTCGAAAGCCTAATGCATCAAACCGCAAAAATTACAGTTACCCCAACCCCCCCACCCCTGACATTTCTAATAAAAATAATCACATCTTGGCATTTGGAAATGGGAATCTTATCTCGTGCCACGTAAACACTCCTCTTCCCTCTTTTGGCTCCGGCAGCCTCACCCTGAACATCAGGGCAGCCACAAAGACCCTCAGTTCAGCTGTCTGAAGGCCACTTTCAGTGCTACCATTTGTAAAGTCAGCTGCTGAATTTAAATCTGATTTGTATGTAATTTCACATCTGTGTTCAGAATATAAATCCTAGAAGAACATGGAGCTCACAAATAAACCTGCGATACAAGCAAATGCAACTCAAGCAAAACATTTCTTTTGTCCGTCCACCTAAGTTAGGCTGTGTCGTTTCCGGCTAGCCTTCTCACCACCTGGTCCTCATTTCCAATTAACTCACCTGCATTCACTTACCTGTCAACTCTCTTGGTATATTAACTCCTAGGCAAGTTGTTAACATTGTCTGCCAGCTGCTTGAAGATGCGAGTGGTACATACTGGATTTAATGACTCACGCCAGAATAAATGCTGCTTGAATATGCTAAGTAACTTAGCTTACTTGCAACCATAACAAAGACGTTTAAGTCTAAATATGTTGGCAAATGATTACAGAAAGCTGTACAGGCTGAAGAGGGGTGAAAAAAAAAGCCTTAAAATGTCCTTAATATGTTCTGACATTAAGGAGTTTTGTTTATATTATTAAAAAAGAACAAGTGGTACAAGTATATGTGCAACAGAGTTAGCATAGCAGCTAATTTGCATTAAATTGTCCCTGGGCAGGCATAAAATTAATATTATTGTTTTTAAAAATAATGCAATAGACTCATAACCACAGGTGTCAAACTCTGGCCCTCAAGGCCCGCTATCCTTCAGGTTTAGTTGTTTCATGCCTCACTGCACCTGACAGAAATGACTGGGTCATAGTGGAGAAGTTGACAAGGTGTTGGAACAACTTGATTTTAATGTGTGTTGGAGCAGGAGCGTGCAGGAAAGTGGCCCTCGAAGACCAGAGTTTGACACCCTGGCTGCTTTATTAGATGTACGTTGCATTGTTGGACCCCCTTTTTCCCCATCCTTACAGCCGATGCAACGGGCATGACCAGCAATTAACGTTTGCAACGTGTTTTTATGTACGTCAATCAGAACAGCAGCAATATTGTTCACCTTAGTTTGGTTGTTACTGGAGTCTATTGAGTGTGAGCAGATCAGAATCTTCCAGTTGGGCTGTATGTTTTCTTTTTAATAGAAGCACTTTAATGCCGACCAGGCCTTTAATCCACATTTTGTCAATGTAAAAAGGAAAAAAAGGTGACTATTTCCTCTCTCATCTCCGACCAGTCTGTCCAGACAACTGCTGATCGCTGGGTATTTTCTCTTCTTCAGACCTCTGTAAATTCTAGAAGTGTGTGTGTGTGTGTGTGTGTGTGTGTGTGAAAATCCCTGTTGATGAACAGTTTCTGAAACCATGCTACAAAGTCCCTTATATCCCCTTTCTTCCTCATTCTGATGCTCAGTTTGAGCGTCATTAAGTCATTTTCACCATGTCTAAATGCTGACATGTGATTGGCTGATTAGATATTTGTATTAAAAAGCAATTAAGGCCTTTTTTAAAAAAAATTCTTTTTTTTTTAAAAAGTAGCTCAGTATTAAACATGTAACAAAGCTGTCTAAAGCTGCACAACAGTTTATTCTTCAAATATTACACAAAGAGACCAAACACAAAATGTTTTAAATCTCAGTAATTATGGTATTTAAATAATTATTGCAAATGTATCCCATTAGGACCAGTGAGTGGTTTCCTGTGTTGTGAGCTGAATGTGTGCATTTGAAGTTTTAGGCTTATAAAACACATCCATCTCAGAAAATGCAGCTTTCCACTTCAGTCTGTTTACACAGAAGCTCTCAGCTGTATTTTGCCAAAATCACTCAGAAAATATGTGCTATATCACACTCGTCTGTCTGAGGGCCATTCTTTTTAAATAGGATCAAGCGTATCCCTGACATCATTACTGCAATGATGGAAGGATTTGAAGAGAGAAGTCCATCCTCGAGCCATCATTATGGGCTATGATCTGTTTTGCAAATGCAGAAAAGCTGCTGAATGATGGCAAAGAATGAAAACATTCAGCGCAAAGTGCTTCTCCTGCCCACGGCTGCACAGCAAAAGAAGCAAGAACTCAGTTTTGCTGGACTCAACTCCATCCACTTCAGGGTTTTTATTTTATTGAAATAGTGATGCATTCAAAGACCAAATGTGACAGTGTTTCAGTTTGTTTACACTGAGTTTTTCCATGGTGTTTGTCTGTGTCTTTTGTTTTAAAGCATCTTGACTGACAGTCAGCATGAAAGTCAGTGAAATGTGTCATGCAGAGTAAGAGCTGCTCTCCTCTCCTGGCTGACAACAATAAAAACACCACACACAAACTTGGAAATGGTGTTTTGGGTTTATAGGCAATCATTTGAACAAAACATAACAATGCACAGCCTGTACTCCGGGTTAAAGGTCTTTTTTTTGCTGTTGGGAAGACAGAGTTGTGGTTTTGTAAAGAATATTTCATCATGCTGTCATTGAAAGTGGTGCATTAATGTGCAGCTTGTACACAAATAAATCATGTGATCAGAATGATGATGAAAAATATCCGCAGATTTACAAATGCAAATAATCATTTGAGCGCTTCTGTAAATGCGGACTGGCACCAGAGTCGGCATACAGCCGGTAACTTAAGAGGATTACCACTCCAGTATGTAAAACCTTCCAGTAATCCAGGGCTGAGGTGCATTTTCAGCAGATCGCCAGCAGTTCTGAGTCACCAGATTCTAAAGCTGAAGGCCAAAACAAAAAATCTAATAAAAGCACTGAGAAATTTAAAAAAAAAAAAAAAAAAAGAGAAAAAGGTTTGGGGAAGAGTCAGAATTGAAGCCTCGGGGTTAGATGTGTCAAAAACATTCTGAGTAACAGGGTGAAAAGGAGACCTGACATGAACTAACATACAAATAAAAACATCAGACGGTGAATAAATTTATTTTCCTTAATGTCACGTTACACTGCAGTTCTAAAAATGATTATTTTCCCATAAAAGTTACCAAATACTTTAAGTGCCCCTGAGATGGTTCATAGTTTTAATGCTTTTCACTTGCCATGAGTAGGAGTAGCATGTGACAAAAACAGCAACTTCATTCAGTTCTCCTGGATTTTTGTTTTTCTGCAGCAGTTTTAGTGAGAAACCAGCTTCATTTCTATTACTTTTGTTTTTTTTTTGCAAAATAAAAGCATTGTTCATTTTGGCAAACAATAACTGTGATTTGCAGGTGTTTGTATTGAACAGTGCTCGCGCATTAGTCTCAAGTCTTGAAAAATCTCGTGAGAGGAACAAGATTTTACAAAAATTGCGGCTTACGCAAGGTAGCCACTGCCGTATGTTCCACACGGCCATCTTTAAGGGTCACAGCCCACTACGTCACGTCCGGTGACACATTAATGCAAAAAATGTGCTTCTATTAGACTTTTGTGACATATTTCTATGTCAAAATATCTGAAAAACCACCTCATGGGACCGATATTTGAGACTTTTTAAAAAAAAAAAATTTGGGTGTTTCCGTTAGTGTTTTTTTTTTTTTTTTTAAATTTTTATTTTTTGATATTTAGTAGGTATAATGGAAATTCACAGACAGAGACAAAAGCTGCAGCGGTTTTTAGTGTTTGTCTTGCAGAAGCTCCAGACATTCACCTGAAATGTTGTCTAAAATATTTGTAATAATCATTAAAGTTGAAATTCTGAAATTCCAACTTTTTATTTATTTATTTTTTTTTTTATTGAAATGAACAAACTGCAGAAGTATTTTTGGCAAAGTGGTCATGAAGCTGTAAGAAAAAAAACTGTTCAGATTCTTTCTTCTTTCCTTGGTGGTCCCATGGGAAGACCACCTAGAAGAAGACTTTGCTTGGAAGCTTTTAAACTGCCCAGAACTGGTTGGCAGGCTGCATGGAGAGCAAGGTTCCTGCACGTGAGGCTGGTCGCAGAGGTTCAGCTGCCTGGATTTTAGCCAGAGCCTTCGGCAGTTCAGACATCGAGGAAGAGGAGAGCCACCCAAAATACCACGGAAGCTGCAGTGAAGGCGTAAGGATGGGCATGTGGACACAAGTGGAGGGCTGATCAGCCTCAGCCAGGCCACCTGGATAAAGGGGTATGATGCTAAAAGATCTAAAACACCCGACGCTTCCAGGAACACCACTGAACATGTCCAGAAACCTCATTTATTACAGATTCTATTTGTTTTGTTTTTTTTATTTATTTTTTTTTACTGGCGGAAGATCTGGATGTCCCAGACTGTCATGGTGACTTCATCTTGTGGAACAACTCATTCCTGCAGCGTTTTGGTGCAGAAAACCATTTAGCTGTTTTTCCACCACAAAATGTGCACGATATAAAAATCTATTTCCATTTTCATGCAGGAACTCTGGGAAGTGTCGTGCGTGGTCCTCGATGGCGGCAGATGGAAATATTTTCCCTTCTTCTGGATAGATGGATCTCTGCTGTCCTCTATCGTTGCGTATGATTCAGGTCACATTGGTCTTCTACACGTCTGCATGTTCATGAGTGGAGCTCATGGTGGCCTGGATGCACAGAAGAGCGCTGGGATTTGTCTTGACTTTACTTAGCTTCATTAATGTGCAGAATTCACAAGGACTGGTTGACTTCCATTAATAAATTTGTGATTATGACATCACACAAGGACTGGTTGACTTCCATTAGTAAGTTGTGATTATGACATGACACATGCCTGCAGGGATGGTTTAAACTCGGCGTTCTGCATTTGTTCTTTACACTATTTGTCAAAGATGCAGAAAGATGGATCTTCGGAGCATGCGCTAAGCTGTTCCTCCAGCTGAGGTCTATTAGTCTGGATTAGAGCAGTGATTTACATTGGAACAACATGTTTTCATGCATTTTAAACCTGCTTTTGGTTATCAAACACAAATGGAGATCAAGTGTCATGCAAACAGATTCTATGGATTTCTGCTGGAGACATGGATGGTGATCTCTTCCTGCTTGTAGTGATGTGGGGCTCGGGCTGATACCAGCTTCCATAAGAGGAGAGGTAGGGTTGCACCCTGGACAAGTGACTTAACTATGCAGGCTCACTCGCTCCAAATTCCAAATGAACCCTGTATGCATGTTCCAGAGGAGGAAGGTAGAGTACTCTGAGAGAATACACACATGGATGAGGAGAACATGCAGGAAGACCGGATGAGATTCAACCAAATGCTTTTTTACTGGGAGGTGGTGTTGCAAACCACCATATGACCCTTTTTTTCCCCCCAAAATTAGTACAAAAGAGCTGATAATAAATAATCTGGTAGACGTTCCTAAAAATGTTTCTGTACATGTGGAAAAAACACCTTCAGAAGAATAAAATGTTTGTTAATTGTATATTATATCCAGTTTTAATTGCAAATACACAGTTCTGATATATTAATAATTTTAATAAGAAGAGGGAACAAATGACGACAAATATGCTCATCATCATGTTAACATAACCAGCAATAACTTCTCATCCCAGTATTGTCCGGTACAGCACCAGAACATCCAAGATGACCACAGTAGATGCAAAACCAGTCCACAAACCAGCATGGCTTGGTATAATGTTCCACCCCATGCAGCCAGTTGGAGTGTGTGTTACCACAGTTAGAAAACGCTTTTTTTTTCTTTTAAAGAGCTGTCCCTCAGTCTCCTGTAGGACCACAGCCACAGCTGCTGTGCCACCGTAGGCATTCACACATTGATTATTATCCATTTGGGGGTCATTGTGCTTCACATCTCTCCCCTGACCCGACGGTGCATCATGGTCACAGCTGGCCGCACATGGCTGCATGAGGACTCTGCAGCATTGATAAGCCCTGGAGGTGCTGAACAGGTGGAGGGTGTTTCACTTGAGTTCCAAACAGGAGAATAAGCCTGATACGTGCGTAACAACTGAAGGAATATTTATT
This sequence comes from Telmatherina bonti, assembly GCF_933228915.1. Taxonomy (NCBI): domain Eukaryota; kingdom Metazoa; phylum Chordata; class Actinopteri; order Atheriniformes; family Telmatherinidae; genus Telmatherina; species Telmatherina bonti. The sequence goes on from NC_136631.1 coordinate 7,391,186, forward strand.
AGGTTTTTGCCTAAATAACGTGTGTGAGGTTGCAGGGATTACGATGTTAACGCTTCACACACTCCCATCTGAAAACAGCCTTATATTGAGTCATTTTGCAAACATTTGGCAGGATGATGAATATATGGACTTCCCAAAAACTTCTCAACAATATAGTCGACCCTCTTCCTCATCGACCACGAGCCAGAAGTTTTTAAAGTGGGCGCCTGCTCCTTGTAACTTAATGGCTAAACTGGTTTCATCAGTGGTGAAACTGGATGACCTCTATGAGTCTAGAAGAATGTTTATCACCTGCAGGGCTGCTGTTCATACATGACAGCTCATCTTTCCACAGACAGCTGAAAGATGGTTTCACATAATTTGTGGTTTGTGTCATAAGATGCAGCCAAAGGACAGAAACTGGTTAAAAATAAGTTGAGACTTTATGTTGGAAAAACTGGAAATGGAAAAAAACTTCATCATCCAGTCAGAAAGTTCACCTGAACAGCTGAGTTTCCGTTAAGTTTGGCAAAATAAAGGTGATATTTGTAAAATTTCAGCAGAACAACTTCGAAGGTTCTTCAAATGCAGTGTTGCCCAATCAGGTCCTCATGACCCCCCAACCTGCATGTTTTATAGGGAACGCTAGTTTAATTCAAGGGCTCGTTACCAGGCTGCATGATGAGAAAGTTTAGTTATCTGGCTCAGATTTAGGGCAGAATCCATATTTCTCATAAGGTCTCGACCCTCAAAACTCCACTTTGAGGAGGATGCAGATACAGATTTGTGTTTTGGAGCTGATGTTTCACATGCAACTACTGCTGTGGCGGAAAACCTGGATGCTGGATGACTTCACTGAAAGTCATAGAGGAGCCATCCTTACTTGGAATGAATGTGACATTTACACTTTTGTGATTTATTTTCTATTAAAATGTTTAGAAAAATGACTTCATAAGAGCATGAAAACTTCTTTTAGGATATTTGAAAGTTTTTTTTTTTTTTTTTACTATTTGCGTTTTTCATTGTGATATTTAGATTTTTAGAAGTGATGGAAACACAGTTTGTCCGACTCTTTGGAATTCACAAAAAACCCAGGAGCTCCATGTGAGACTTTACAGGACTCAGGTAGCAAGTTAAACATTGTGACATTCCACTTTGAAAGAAATTAAACATGTACATCTTCTTTTTTTAAAGAAGAATTTGAGCATAAGGCTTGTTGGCGTTTAGTGTGCCCTGCTCAGAGAGCGCGGATGTAAATTAGCCTGATGCTAATAAAGTTTTTCCTCTACATAAATTGACTCGGCAGCACGGCTTTGCTTTGCAAAGCAGCATCTGAACAAACTACAGGACTTCTGAAACAACATGTCTCATTCACTGATATCATCTAAGTGTCCCTACATTGTAAAAGTTGGACTGAAGACCTTTTTAATGAAGACATTATGCAGGCTGTGAAATGGTTCGCATCTTTCCTCTGACTGGTCACCAAGAAAGACTGGTATTCTGATGAATACTGAACTTTCCACAAGCTGAAAGGACGAAGCTATTGGACTTTCTTCACATTGGCAAACACACAAAAATGGCCAAAAACAGGTTGACTTATGGGCCTGGTGCAGACAGCGGTGAGACAGATGAGTAAAAATAACAAACAAAATAAACGAGGAAAAGGTGAGATTGAAATCCGATAAAAGCAGCTTTATCTTCAAACGAATTTGGACAGCAGCCTGCAGTCTGGTCCCATGAACATGACAGCAGGGACATCCTTGTGATGAGTCCGAAGGGGGGGGAGGTGCAGGACAGGTTATATTTTCATCTTAACATACTGAACCTGTAAGAGATTGTAAAGCAAACAACCTCCTGCTGCTGTGTCTTTTCAGATGCAGCGTGCTGACGAGTGAGTCCGTGCATCTGATGGAATTAAACCTCGAGGTAACTCTGAAGGTTGGTCAGTGCTGTTATTAACCAGGACATGGCCTTCATCTCCTCATAAAACAAATCATTTGCTGCATAAGAAGCAGCCACCGTTGTAGTACATTTTAATTATTAAAGACCATATTCAGTAAGTGGATGTTGGAGTTGCAGGTGACTTTGATGTTTTTATGGAGATACTGCTCATGGCTGAAGGAGCTGACCTGCTGAGGATGCTTTTAATGCCCTCCGTTGCATAGACTGTGAGATTGGAATTAAAACCCTCTTTATGGTAACTTGTACTTGAATTAATGAATAAATTGTTGGAGTATCTTTCGGTGGAAATTATGATGTCAAGACACGATCTGCAATATCTTACTGTTCATTTTAGAATAACAAAATGATGAGTAAATAACCAGAAGTTATCTTAAAATTTTGTATTTTCATAAACATAACAAGAGAAGAAGACACAGATGCTGACTTTGCTCAGACATGTCAGGATCCAAAGCATTTAGAGGATTAGTTCTGTCAGGGGTCACCAAATCTGCACCTTTAGGACCAAGCATCCTGCAGGTTTTCAATGTGTGTCTGCTCCAACAGCTGATGAAGGTCATTCATTTGAGACAGGTGTGTTGGAGCAGGGGAGCATCAAAAACCCCCTCCCTAAAAGGTCTGGATTTGGTGATCCCTGGTCCAGGCTAAGAACAAATCCAGGATGCAAAGATAGTTTTAAATGTCACATCAAATGTGTGAAAGTAGGACATGAGAACAAGTTTGTTTGGAAGAATGACCTCAAACACAACAGCGAAACTGCAGCAGAACCACAAGTTGTGGATATTGTCCTGTAAAAGTTCAGACCGGAACCTGGTTGACCTGCTGTGGGAGGAACGTTCAAACGTTGTTCACTGAGTTAATCACCATGAACCAACTCGTATTTATCAGAAGAAAAGCAATAGTTGCACGCAGGATTCAGATGATTTAGTGGCATTTTTCACAGAACGGTAAGATGCATCTTGTCAATCAATCAGTCAGTCTTTATTTATAAAGCACTTTTCATGCAATGAAAATGTAGAGCAAAAAAAAAAAGGTTAAAACAAAACTACTTCTCAAATCCTCTGAAATTAAAAGCATGTGAGATCAACATATACACAACATAGCAGACACATTAAATGATGTTGAAAGAGGCGTTGTCCCAACCCCATTAACCGTGTCGGGAAGCTAAAACACTGGAAAACATCAAATATATTAAGACTAAATAAAAATGGAAGAAAATAAAAAACATTAAACATAAAAATAAAGACATGTAAGAAGGAATAAAAGACTATTTATAACATTGCAGTGAGATTACAAATCTAAGAGAATAAAAACATATATAAAAGTTAACATTTAAAATAATAAACCTTTAAAAAAGAGAGAAATGAAATCCTGCTGCCACATCACACCTGCATGCATCACCGGTCCGTAGAGAAAATCAACACTTCAAGACTGAAAACAGAAAAGTGAATCTGAAATCCTTGTTTTACAAAACATCTCATATTGTGTGCAACACATCTGCAGTGTGAATATTCTTCTGATTCATGATGAATAAAGTCTTTTTTTCTTTTTTTTTTCTCTATTGATGCCCCCAGTAATTTTCTGTTTGCTGCTTTCGACGTGATTTTAAACTCTGAGCGAAGCTGTGAAAGATGGAAACGGTGAGCTCCTGAAAAGAGAGAGAAAAAAAAACCTCTGAGAGACATAAGGTGTCCAAAAACTCTCAGAAGAAATAAAAAACAAATTGTTTGTGACCTTATTATTTACAGGAAAGACTAAATGCTGGTCATTAACTGGTGTGAAATATGAGTCATTTTTCTGAGTGACTCAAAGCGATTTCATCACAAATGCGACTTGTTTGCTTTGCTCATTTAAAGGCAAAACAGAAGAGCTGTTAAATTATCAGCGCAAGTGATAAATCTGCTGCAAGGAGCCGCATAATCAGCAAACACTTATTTCAGGAAGACGTTTTTGTTTTCTAGCAACATATTTTAGTAAACAAAGGGTTAATTAAAGCTTTAGGGTTACCTCGGTGCGTTAAAACGCTCCAACATGGAATTCCATGAATGTCATTAAACTACAAACTGCTTGAGTCGTGGAGCCTCGTTTTAAAAAGATTATTTCTGAAGTCAAACTTGTTTTGTTGTGCTCAGAGGGAAATGGTGTCCATTTAAAGTCATGTAACTTTCATTCATTCATTCGCTTAGTCCGATTAAAGGTTGCAGGGAAGCTGGAGCCTATCCCAGCGGTCTTAGGGTGAAAGGCAGGGTACACCCTGGACAGCTCGCCGGTCCATCGCAGGGCCACACAGAGAGACGAACAACCACTCACACTTATTTCTTGAAATATTGACAGAAAACAGGAAACATGTAGGAATCAAGCATAACTGAGAATATGAGGTAACAACAGAGTTGGGATCATTCTAGTGAAGCTGAAAGTAAAGATTTATTCTGCTTAAAGTCTGAACCAGCTTTCTGTTCTGTCTTTAAGCGGCCTTCAGGAACAGCTCTCTGGACTTTCTGAAGGACTCCCTGAAGTTCCTTTTTGGATGTAATTGGCTCCTTTTTGTTCTGGTTTTTTTTGGTCAAGATGTCCCCATTTTGCTTCACTTACGTTGAGGTCTGGGCTCAGGGGAGGATTCATCAGATCAGATCATCCATCAGACCTGTTGCTGCAGATTTTCAGTCCCTCAGCCTTTTATCCACGTTTCCCTTTCTAAAGAATGAAGTCTATATTTACAACCAAAGAAATGCCTGAAGATCCAGTTTTAACATAGACACAAAGTTCTGTTATGTGAAATGCCCCCCCCCCACCCATATTTGGTGCTTTATTATAATAAAAAGAAATGTTTTAGCTAAACAAATCCACTTTGATGGGGTTCTTTAATTGTGCACTGCTTGCAAGTTTATACTTACTCTTAATATTACACTACATATTAACATCATTTGGCTTAATACCAATTATAAATTGTGTTCGTGCTGCGTTAGCTGGTTTGCTGTAAGAGATTCATCTAAAGCAGGAGAACCAGTCTTATCTACTATCCTGCAGCATTTGAATGCATCCCTTCTCCAACACACCTGAATGAAATAAATGCCTCATTACCAGGCGTCTGCAGAGCTGAATGCAATGCTGATGATGGAATTCAGCTGTTTGATTGTATCTTACAGGGAGGAGAAGCTCACTTTAAAGAGTAAAATATTGGATTTTTAAACTGTATCATAGCGAGAGGTGTTCAGGGTTTTATACCTGACTGATGGTAATGATGGGAAATCATGAAAAGGAGTAAAAATGATCAATCGTGCAGCAGCACAATCCTGTTTGCTCGCACTGAGCTCAGCTTTGTTTGCCTTTTCCCTGTTTTCCCTGCTTGTGGTTACTCTGACCTTTTCTTTTTTAAGGTACACTGCTCATCCATATGAGTGACATCCGCTGAGGCGTGAAGCTGACGGGTGCCATCACAAAGAAATTGAATACACATGATGCATGGCGTGTTAGAACAGGTGTTATCATGTTTCCCTGGCAGTATGAACACACACCTACCATCGTGTTAGAAAAAGAAGTCCTTTGAGCTTTATATACCAGAGTCAGTGACTAAAATGAAAGAATATCCCTGATTATAAGCCAGAGCTGAAGCTGCACTTTTCTTCTTTGGCTAATCCCACAGATAGGCCCCTTCATTTGGCTCAGATGAAAGGCAAATGAGGTGTCATTAACAAGGAAATAAATTGTTGCACAAAGCCTTTGTAGGGCTCGCTGCAACACAGACACCTCCTCTAAGAGACAAAATACCACAGCAAAACTAAACCACAGCTCGGATTATGGATATTATTTTTCTTCCTCCCTCTGAACTCCACTGGATCTCTAATGCAGAGATTTCCACTGGGAAACGCAAGCCTCTTTGTGTCTGCGGTTGCCGAGTGTGTACAACAACTGGAAATGTGTTGTGCACATGTCAGATTTAATGCGGGGCTGCATGGCGGCAGGTTGGGGCTGTAGAGGATAAGCTGTCAGAGAGGCATGCCTTCTACTAAGTCTATTTATCCTAATGGGTTGAACCCACAGGGGGGAGATTTACAGGGCTTCCCTGCAGCAGATGCAGCGATGTGCAGGAGGATTGGGCGTTTGAAGGGAGGATGGACATGATGTTAACACTAGGTCAGGACGCATGGTGCCCTGATGGTCCACACATTAATGAGAAACTGTTTTAAAATGAATTACTGGGTTTATTTCTCTTGTTATGTGTCAACTAGCCCTGTGGGGGTAATATGGCACTGTGATATTGTTATATATGGCCCTTTCTGCTATTTATATTATTTTCTCTGGCGCTTTGGGTCTTGTGTATCATATATAAGGAGCTAAGTTTAGTTATATTTAACGTCTCGGTGCTGAAGTTGCAGGTGCGCTTCAGCTCCACTCAGACATGTCAGTACACCACTAACAGAATAACTTCTACATCCCAGGCTAATATTGTTCCATGTCAAGGCCTTTTTAATCTCAGAAAAATGAATGATCATCATTGTTTTACTTCATTTTTAACACCAGTGTCGTGATACCACAGCAGGCCCCAGTTCAACCAAAATACTGGCTTAATAATAAATGACTAAAGAGATTAAATTCATCAAAATGCTGATTAAATACCAGTAAAATCAAGAATATACATACTAGTTCTCATTTTTCCATTCAAAACCCTTCTTTACCATGATCCATTTCAAGTCAGGCTCATGCTTTGGGATTGCGCTCCTTTGCCACGAGTCAACAGGTGTCTTTAACATAACTGGGATCTGATGAACTGGTCTGAATCTGTATAGGTTTATTATAAGGTGGTGCAGAGTGTCACGCATGAGCAAGTTTTACAACAAATTCAGGGTTCAAAAACAGGGATCAATTCAAGCTTAGAGACCATGTTAAAGGTAGCAGGTCCTGGAAAAATGGTTGGAACAAGCTACATTTTAACAATACACCATCCATCCATCCATCCATCCATCCAGTGGTGTAGTTCAGGATATATGCAGTTATACGGAGTATACCCACTTGTTTTCAGTAAGCATTAAGTAAACCCACTTCTAACCCCCCTGTGATGCTGCTTTTACAGTTACAAACGTCCCTACAGATGTACAGGTACCTACGTCACCCAGCAGCTCAGCTAAGGTTACCTGTGCAACACTGGTGCAGTTAGCTGTGCTAACTTTAGCCTGAACATATGAGCGTGTCTCTGACCAGTCTGTGTGCCAGTACTGGTTTAGTCCCTTCATAACTCTTCCTCCATGAAACCAAAGAGCAGAAATTATGTGACAATGAGCAAATATACTAATGGATTTTTGGGGTAAACTAAAGAGAGTAGTCTTACATGTTTCTAAAATTGTGTTTTTCTGGGCTACTTTTTCTGTTTTTAAAGCAGCTCTGTGATACTATTTCTAGTTTTCGGAGCTTTCTACAGTGTTATAGTGTTGAATACTCATCAGACATATGAGCATTGCCATTTTTTTTTATTTTATTTTTTTTTAAATTTATCACCAAAACGTATGTTTGAGTTTTCCAGCACTCTATATGTTTGGTTTCCATGGCGACACAAATGATTGGCTTTAGAGAGTTTTTTCCACTTCAAAATTTTAGTGAGGTCCCAGGGGAGGGACTCAGTGATTGGTCATCTTCACTAGGTTGTGCACGTTCACGAGAAGAAAGCCACGCCCACCTTCGCTGCTCAGTATAACTACTCCTTACAGTTGACCAATCAGACGCCCGGAGGCAGGACATAGGGCGGAGCTTTCTCTGTTTGTTTCTGGTCGAGGCTGATCGGAGAGGATCAATACAAAATGAATGAAGGGATTTGTGTAAAATGATTATTTCTTTCCCTTCTGGACTTCCATATTGAAATAAATTAGACTGAAATGTGCATAATAGAGACACTTTAAAATAAGGGCAAAAAACTGAGTGTGTATCTTCAGGTGAGAAATGGCTTGGTGAAGGTTTAGGTTCTCTGTGTGCTTCAGTTTAGAATAATGTTTCCAATAGAGAAGACCATTATTATTGTCCTGTTGATATTATCGGCTGATTTATGCTTAAAATATAACATCAGAAATGATCTGTATAGACTTTTAACAACTTTTCAACAACCTGTACATATTATACATCAAACTCTTTAGTAACGTCTCTTTTCTCAAAATGTCAAAATATGAGGCGTGTCATTTTTAGTTTTTGAGCTATTTTTGTTTGTTTGACACCACTTGCAATACATTCTGCAGCTTCCGCATTTTTCAGCCACCCTTAAGGTCGATGTCTACACTTGAGATTATCAAACTGCGTCGTCACCTGCAGCATCATGAGCTTGTTAGTCGACTCGTCCACACGTCTTTGACTTGGAATTATTTGAAGTGTCTCCAGAAATCAAATTAGCCATTTGCAATGACTGTACAGCGGAAGTCAAGCAAGGAGGAACCAAGAGACCCAAACTGGTGTCAACCAGTGACGTGTTAGGTACCTAAAATTATTTGAAAGGTTTGATATCATTTGGTTCACATCACTCAGTACTGACAGCCCCCGATACATTCATGGGAGGGAAACTGAGTTATAATCTCTCATCTTGTGTTCCATAATTAGCATAGAAATTGATTATTATTATTATTATTATTATTATTATTATTATTATTATTACTAAGACCCAAGAACCTACTTGTAGAGCTAAATTTAATAATTTGCTTTTAATGGTTGTTGCATATTTATAAACATGATAATATACCTACATGATAAAACTACCATTTCTTTCACCTGTCACATTAAACTGCTGCTCTGATCACACTGTATCCTCCAGGCTTCATCATGTGGTTGTTTTCAGTAAATCAGAGAATCAGAAGAGAAAGGAAATGTGTCCAACACCAGGAAGTGATGAGTGTTTTGTGTATGAGTGTCTGAAACAGGCTGCTGAAGTCAGTTAGTGTGTGTCAGGACCTTCTGTGAATTAACTTTCCTTCTGATGTAAACACTTCATCAAGCTGGATGCTGAACTTAGGATGCATAGTGTTGAAGCATCCTTGTAATTCTCCACTTTAAGTGTCTCTCTAAATATCTTTGTAGCCTGACTCTCTTTTTAGAAGTAAAACAAGAGGATTGACACGTCAAAATAAATTATTTGCCAATTTAATGTAGTTTTCTGTTGTTTATACTTCTTTTTTATTTATTATCTAATCAAAATGAGGAAGATTTGCAAGGAAAGGAGAAAGGACACAAGATGGGGTGATGCACCAAAGCTTGCAGGAATGATGTGATTACATGGCATGTACCGTGCACCTCTCTGGGGCCTGGATAACCATTTGTCTTGTATTGATTTCAAAGTTTTAATTTAACTTCTTGTGGTATAAGACATTTATGCCACTAGGGTGCATCTGCACTCTGACACCACACTAGTGAAATGTTCCACTCCATTTCAGCCTCAATTCTATAAAAGTGCAGCTTAAAGCCAAATTTAACAGGTTCATTTGCTTATTTTAGCCTAATTGCTGCAATTTGGGACGTTATTACACAGCATTTTCTCACTCATTTGCTTTTTCCTGGATTGATTTTCATCTGTTCCAGTCAGCGACTGGCTTCCTGTTTGCTGCCAGCTTTGGAAATGTAATTGTGGAGAGTCGAACGCTGGATAATTAAGGTTAATCATCAAAGCTAACGTTCAACGGTCATAGTTAACATGGCTCTCGAAAGGACATGACAATCCCATTAAACCCTCACTAACGGCTGAATTTAGAGAGTGGTTGAGACTTCTGGCTGTGTTGACATCAGAGCCAGAAAATAACTAAACAACATGCAAACAATTAAACCACAGTCATATTCATGTTCAATACCATAACTTCTTATATATATATATATATATATATATATATATATATATATATATATATATATATAAATTTACTGATTCCCATGCAGAAACGTGCATCATGTCATGTCTATCGATACCGATCAGCTTCGCTTTAAAGGAGAAATACCTTCTCCAAACTGTTATCTGCGTTTGGTTTCTTTGATGTTTTTCCTTCATTTATTTTTTAAAATAGATTTTTTAGATACATGAGATCACAGTCACATCAGTTGATCTGAGCTCCAGGCTATCAGTTTGCGGCTGCAGGGAGTTATTGGTGTGATGACGACACTGCTGGCTCCCATTTGCTGACTGCTATAAGTCAAAGCTATTTATAAACATGTGTAAAACACCAGACGCTGACAAAACCGCTGTAAGTTAAAAGAAAAAAACATGAACAGTAAGACAAATAAGTATCCAAACTGTAAGGCCCAGAAATTGATTTTTAAATCTACTTTTTAAACTGCTGGTCCAGTCCTAATGTGGAAGTGATGCAGGCACCACATTCTGTGGCCAGTAACAACAAAAAGCTGGGTCAGCGCTGGATGTTTGGACTTTAAGTGGACTATAACTTTAAAGTTCTGATGGCTACATTAACAGAAGCAAACAAAGCCTCCCAACTGGAAACGGCTTGATGAGAAATCACTCCTGCTTCCTGATGATCTGCTGTAGCATCAATGAGGTCCAGACACTGATTGGCGTTTGGAACGCCAAGATTGCACAAATTCAGTTTGAGAGTATTAGGTTTTAAGCTGAGGATGTAAGATCCTTGTTGCAGGTTTTGCAGTGTTACACACTTCTGAATCACCTTTAGTAAGAGTTAGGAGTGGGAGGGAATGAGAAAATATCTATTTGACTAATAATAACATAGTTGAGTAATTGGAAATTGCAGAAGTGCAGTGGACCGTCGTACATGCAGATAACGGATAAGATGAGCGAGCGGGAAATTGAACTTTGGTGGCTTGTTGGCGTGGAGAGTTCAATGTTTGTCAAGATGTGACTGCGAAGCTCTGATGCAGATCAAACAGGCAAACTCTGGTCCACCTGCTACTGGTTAACTTCCACACAGGAAGCAGAGTATAACATAAAGTTCACTGTGGGTCCAGTGAAAGGCATTCCAGGTAAACACAATCAATAAGAATGTTCCTCAGATATCTGGCAGCTCTGGCTGGAAGAAATGGTTCATTGTCAGCAGCTTTCTTCTTTGTTTGTCATATCAAATATGTAGAGAAACCCTCTTTCATGTTTTTAGTTGTAAATTAGTCACACAGGGGAAAAAAAAACAACAACTTGCAACACTTATTTTTTAACTACATTGTGACAAAGCAGCAACCTCCGGCGGTTAACAGTGAAGCCTATGCAGAAGTGCCAACAATTGCAGTTCCCCCCTCATCCACTAGGGGCTCTAAAACAGAGCAAATCTCCTTTTGACTCCCATGTTTAAAAGACCAACTTCACAGCAGAAATAAACATGTTTTACTGCCTGGTATGAGAACGAAACGTTTTAGGTGTAATAGGTCAGGTTTACCTTAATAACTGTGGAGGGAGTGATTTAAAAAAAAAAAAAAAAAAAAAAATCTCTGTTAAGTTGTAGTTTTATCTAAAGATTCTGCATAAATTGGGGGTGTGTCCTTTTGATTGACTGTAGAACATTTTTAGTTGGTTAACGACATGATTCACCGCCTTCCTGGACTCTGTGTGTCTTGTTTAGTTTGTGCTTCAGTGTATGAGGTTTTTTCTCTGTATTTTCAGACCGTGTCTTCCTGGCGCGGCCCGGAGTTACATGAGCTTTTTTGCCCTCGACCCCCTATGATCCTATTGTATCTCTGTTCTTATCTATTGTAAGGCAGCGCTGGTATAATAGCTGCATGGCCTAAGCTTAAGCTCGGTTCTATATTGCTCTTTTGTCATGAATGTTACATGTTTGTATGCCTGACCTTGGACGAGCTGGCTGGAACTCAGAATTTTCCCTTGGGGATGAATAAAGTATCTTTGATTTGATTTAGCATTAGCCTGCTTACCTCTGTTAGCTGGTTAGCTCTGGGTTAGCCTGATTAGCTCTTAGCTATAGGCAGGGTTGAATTTGATAGGTGTCAATCACCCCCATGCTTCCAGCCTCCCCTCAGCTGCCCGACCCTGCGGGCTGCATCTGACTGGTCAACTTCCAGGAGTACTCATACTGAGCAGTGAAGGTGGGCGTGGCTTCCCTCCTGCGAACGTGCACAACCTCGTAAAGATGACCAATCACTGAGTCCCTCCTCCGGGATGTCACTAAAATTTCGAAGGAGAAAAAAGTCTCAAATACAATCATTTCCGTTGTTATGGAAACAAAATGTAAAGCGTGTTGGAAAACTCAAACATGCATTTAGGTGATAAAAAACGGCGCCGCTCATTCGTCTGATGAGTATTCAACATTATAACACTAAAAAGCTCAGAAATAGCATCCTGGAGCCGCTTTAAGGACAAACCTTTTGTCTCGTTGACTGAAGTTTGGTTGTGACTGATAAAGTCTTCTGAATGTAATCTCAACAAGTGCCAGCCCTTTATCTAAACTGTTGCCAAGGAGGACTTCCCAGATGGTTGTGTGAAAGAAGCATCAGGTTAGATGCAACTGTGTATTCAGGTTTCATGAATCAAATAAACCCTGATATGAGCTGGACAGCTGGAGGCACACACACTGCCATCCTCCTAAAACTTTGCAGAATAAATAGAATAAAAGTGTCCAACACATCGACCCCTAAAACAACACAAAGTCTCTTCTCGAATGCTCTGAGTTCAGTGATTGGCTATAATCATCTGCCAGCAAGCGGTAAACTCCGATATGATGAGGGTGATATCACTGGGATCATTATGTAATTACTCCCTTGCCAGTGTGCCAAGGATATAAATGATTTGCCAAAATCAATAGGAATATGATTATGAAAACGCTCTGTGCCTGCAGCAAAAAGAATAGATCTATAAAGGATACATTTCCCTTATTTTTAAGACACGAGTGAAACAAACACCATCACAGAAGGTCAATTGAAAATTCATGATACTTTAAATTGTGTTTCAGCAGCAAGACTAACACAAAAGTCCATGGATCACATATGGCTGGAAAAACATGCCCCAAGGCTGCAAAACATATTAACTCGTAATAGATCTCAAATAAAGAATGATAACCCACTTAATGGTCCACACTTTCCTGGGCATGCGAGCGCCAGCTGCAGTCAGGGGGCGCGTGCTAAAAACAGGCTTTGTCTCGGTCATGACAGTTATATTGTTTACTGCCAAGCAAAACCAATTACTAAAAAGTTAATGTCATGTTCATGTCTAAGTGGTGTGTTTTAATAACGTGGAACCGTGTTTGGCAGAGAAGGCGCTGCAGTGTTACCCTTTATTTGTCACTTTGATTCCTCTACTTTCCTGCAAACTGGGATTTATGGTGGTTTAAGTGCAGCTGACCTTTATGGAAGAAAGTTTTCACCTGGTGACAGGTGAGGGGTCCTGATGTTGGAGCCTAAATCCTGTAAAAAAGATGTGAATTATATCACATGCAGCTGGATACTTTTAAAAACTCAGGCCTATTTTAGTTGTTTACTGTGACAACTCTGACATGAACAGAATAATATCTGATATTTCATCATCTTGCCAGAAACTGAGCTAGTCGGCACAATACTTCCACTGTCATTTTTGTTTTCCTTTGCAAAAAATAATCAGCTTTTAACCTTGTTAATATGACTTAAAGATGTTTTTCTCCATGTCTAAAAGACATACTATGAACAAAAAGTAGTCAGGAGTTCTGCTATCTGCTACCAGGGGAGTCCAGCTCCAGTCCTGGAGGTCTGCAAACCTATGGGTTTATAGATGTCCCCCCGATCCAACACGCCTGATTCAAATGAAAGAGCTGAAATGTAATTCTCCACAGCTTGTTCAGTTCTGCCAAAGCATGTTGACTCATTTATCTGATTCAGGTCCGATGGGGCCGACTGTAGACCAGGGACGGGCAATTCCACAAATTGTCCTGTCAATACAATACCTCTAAATGGCACATTTAAAAAAAAAAAATTAATTTAATTTAATTTATTTTATTTATTTCATTCAAAACAACATTAAAATAATACAAAATAAGACTGCCAATTAAATTTGGCTTGAATGAAAAGGAGCAGAAAGAAGAGCAATCTTATGATATCTGCCCCTTAATTAATTTAATAATCATCTTATGTCCATTCCAATGATACATTTTACAATATTCACAACATCCAGTTGTTCCAAAATTTACAGTAATGACTCATTCTTTATTTTTAGTTTTGAAAGCATGTACAGATTTCCAAAATGTAACACCATCGTAATTATTCAAGGTAATTCACATTATGCCTCTAACTCTTCATAAGTCTTTGATATTGTTCTTTTTATGCTTTTTTAAATACAATTATTTTCTCTGATTCTTTAAATTCTTTTTGAAGCTCATTCCATAAATTTATTCCTTTCACGGTAACAGTTCATTCCAGTTCTGAACCTGGTTTTTTTAAATATGTCAATTCCTTTCAAATCATAACGACTTTCTCTTTTTTTTTTATTGATACAGATATTGATACTTCCCACCCTGTAAAGGAAAATCATGATTGTACAGTGTGCATTTATATCTGTTGAGCTCATTGTGTCACTTCTCCTTATGCAGCATCTGCACCTCAGAGAGTCTCACCCATGTGATGCAGAAAGGGTCAAAACACAAGCAAGCTACGAAGATCAGCTCAGAACGGTGACTTTAAATGACTCATAAATGATCACTTCACGCTTGAATTACCGGCATTTACTTTTAATCATGGATGAAACATCACTGTACATCTGGTGTGACACCCTGTTCTTCCCATCTGTCTGATGTTCGCATTCCAGTTCTGTTATGAATCCATCCATCTTGTTAGCATTTGGAATACACTCCTTCATGGTAAGCCACTGCTGAAAGAAGACTTTTACAGGCTGAAATGAGATTCTGTCCTCTTACTGAAAGTGATCCATTTTGTAAAACTGATGTACGATGGGCTGCTGAAAATGGTGGTCGAGACATTCCCAGTGGTAGAACTGGTTCAGATCTAAAAGAATCAAGCACCCAGATGAGGTATAAGACATAGATTGATCCTTTTGCTTTTGTGGGCTTCCATCTCCTAAATCCAAACAATCTCTTCAATCTTATCCACCCGTTTGCAGCCACAAAGCAGAGTGTGTCACGTCTGCGGGATTCTGGCGCTGAAAAGCCCTCTTCAAGCGTATGTTTGCCAGTTCATCATGAGTCTGCTGTGGCAGTTTGGAGAAAATCGAAAGTGTCCCCCATATGTTCCAGCAGATTTATTGGGAATGTGTAAAATGCTGCCATGCTGTCTGCAACTGGAGTGAAAAATAGAAGGCTTGAAACATTCTGGAAAAGATGAAGCAGTTATTGAAAATTGCTGATGTTGGCAAGGGCAGTGAAGCTTCAGGACAAGAAAAATGTTTTTGAGGGCGCACAAGGAATGATCACTTACCCCAGAGTGTGGACTGCATGCCTTGGGGGGGGGGGGTGCAGTGGATGTTTTACATTAATGGCCAGTTGAAGCCTCAGAACAGCAATGTGACTTGTGAAAACCACAATTTCACAGCAGTAAATATCTGTCAAGGTGTGAATTCTGCTCATTAAGCAATTCCCATATGGAATGGCTCTTTTGGGATGTTTCAGGCTCTGCTTGTTAGCTCTGTGTTGGATCTGACTCCACTTTAATCAGTGTTCATATTTGAGCTGTCCAAAGAGTTGTCAGAGAAATGAATGGTTTTATAGTGAAATATCTTTAGAAAAACATAAAGAATGAGCTTTAAAACTGCCTGAATGCAGGCCTGGTGCAGTAATTTGTGATGCTAGTTAAATATTTTCATTTGTATATTGTTACTGATCTAGATTATAACTTGACATGGTGTAAAATCCAGGGCTTTCACATTATATTGTAATTAGACTCTTCTCCATGGCTTCTCATCCATCTTTGGCATGGAGTATCTAACCTCACTGCAGCCTGATTGGACTTCTAATATCACACACCTGCTTCCTAAAGCAGACAGTCACTGTGTACATTTAATTAATGCTGTCTGTCTATAAAATGTAAAAGATGTGTTTTGAAACAAACTACAAATTGATCAACACAAGCAACACAATACACTTAGTCATGTTGACGTGGTGAAACTACTTGCTTAAATTTAAAATGACCATCAAAATGAAGAAGAAAGATTTAAGTGACTTTGACTGTAGTGTGGTTGTTGGTGTGAGGATTTTCAGAAACTGCTGATCTGGTGGGATTTTTTTTACACACAACCAAACAGAGAATCGTCTGAAAAAGAGAAAATTTCCAGCGAACAGCAGTTGTGTCTGGAGCAGAATGCCTTGTGGATGAGATCTGGGGTCAGTAAGAACAGGAAACTGAGGCTACAATTCACACAGACTCACCAGAACTGGACAATAGAAGATGGAGAAACGTTGCTGGTCTGATGAGTCTCCAGTTCAGCTCCATATTCACATGGTAGGATCAGAATCTGCTGGAAACATCATGACAACATGGATCCATCCTGCCGTCAGGATCAACGCTTCAGGATGCAGGTGGGGGACACGTTGGTCTCCTTAGTACCAACATCATCTAGTTTAATCAGCACAGCCTACCCGAGTATTTCTGTTGGCCATATCTCCAGCTTTCTGAGCACAGTGTAGCATCTTCTGATGGAAACTTCCAGCAGGATAATGCACCATGTCACAAAGCTCACATCATCTCCACCATGACGATGAGTTCACTGTCCTCCAACGGCCTCCACAGTCACCAGATCTACATCTAACAGATCAGCTTTGGGATGTGGTGGAACGGGAGATTCTCATCATGGATGTGCAGCAACTGTGTGATGTTTCATGTCACTATGGAACAAAATCTCTGAGGAATGTTTCAGGACGATTCTTTGCTAGCGGGTTTGTTCAGCAGATGGAAAATCTGTGACTACTGTGATGCTCCCCATGAGGATACCATCCATGGTTGCTCCTTTCTGAATGGCTCTCGGGTCTCTGCTCCTGGTCCAACATGAACCAGCAGTCCTCTGCTAATACACAAACTGCTAGTGAGAAACATTTCAATTTTACACTCCAGAAAATATGTGAATATGTCAAAAATGTCAATGTTTCACAACTAACACCGCAAAACTGGCAAAGCAGTGATTAGCAGGATGAATCATAAACTACTCTGATGAACTGCAGCAGGTCAGTCTGTTCCTTTTTTATTCCAGCAACCAAAAAACCAATCAGGCTATGGAAGAGACTAAAATGAGTAACATTCAACTCTACAGTCATTTAGCAGACACTTTTATCCAAAGCAACTTACATACATGATAGATCATAGCAAGACAGTGTCTTGCCCAAGGACACTTCGGCACTACAGGGGAAGCCTGGAATCAAACTCCCAACTTCCCAGTTACAAGCCAACTGCTCTTCCTCCTGAGCTACAGCCGCCCATCAAAAATAAGATTTTCTATTTCCATTTCATGCATTATTTTTTATTTTTCCTTAAAAAGTGTGTGCCACTTGAACAATCTCAGTCAAATGTTTCAGAGGAACACATTGGATTTTATTCTCGCTTTCAATATGAAATATTATTTATGTATTATATGAAGAAACACTAAACCACCATTTTTTATTTTAAAGGAAAGGACAATAAGAAATATATTAATCTGTCTTCTGATTTAAAAACATCCTTTAAGCCAAACCTCTGACCTCAAGCAAATTTTCTCACTATTGTTCTACTAAATTGTTCTGTTTGCATCCTGTCTCTTCTCTGAACTCTTTTTAGGCAGTAAAAGTCAGTCAGATGTAGACTCTTCTCTTATCACTTGCTCTGTTGCTGTTTTACTCTGTTTTCTTCCCTTACTATGCTGATTCTGCCATGGAAATGGCCCGTATGTTGTAAGCTGTAAATAAAAAAAGTAGCTGTCATGTGATGCCACGGGCTGGAAAAATACAGATTGTCAGCTTTTGGATGCTGCAGGGCAATGATGAAACCAGGATTGTGTTTAATGAAGGAAAAGTGTCAGAAACACTCAGGGTTGAATGTTACTTCAAAGCATTTAGTTGCTTTTTTTTTTTTCATTTATTTTGGTCTGTGACTATTTTATTTATTAGATGAGGCTGAAACCTATGAAAACATGCATTAGTGGTTTTGTGTGGTGCTCCAAATTTTGTTTGTGTTTATATTTTAAACCAGGACTAAAAGTGGAACATGAGTGGATCATTCTGTATGAAAACTATTTCATGCACTTAAACAGTCATGTTCTCCCAATTTTCCAATTAAATAAAATATATTTTCCTTTTTAAAATAAAATTCTATCAATTTGACAATCTAAATTTCTAAAATATAAAAAGGAATACATGTGCTAGTATTTAGAATAAACTGTACCAAGCTACCATTAAGACATACTTCCATGTCAGATTGCTCTTTGAACTTGTATTCAGTGTCCACTTTACCTTAGAGACAATTTACAACACATCGCAAATCCATTCACATTTCAAAATATCTTGTTGGCATCGTTGTACCAGCATGTTATTTCAGCTCATTACAAGTAATACATTCTTAAAGAGGATGTGTTTATGTTGTTTATAACTGTAAAATCAGCATAACTTCAAGTCTGGACCACTGTTTGGCCAAACTAACCAAACTGAAGTGGTAGAACTAGATTTGGGTGCGCAAAACAAGAGGGTCACATCCTAAAAAAATTATTGTGTTTCTCTCTTTAACAGACACACAACCACTGCTGTGATAACTGTGGTCACATTAAAATGGTATGAGAAATAAAAGAGACTGACATTAATGATCTGGATCAGAGTGAAAATAGTTCAAAAAGGTCAAAAGAAAGGCAAGTTGCTAGCTTCGGGGTGAAGTTTGCAGCACTCTGTGTGATCATAGGGGTGAAATGGTTCTTCCCTTTGGCAGTACTGGCCTACTGTCTGCTGGTAATGGATCCTTGTGTGGTTAGCTGCTTGTTAGAAGCTGCTGATACTGGGGTGGGGGTACTTTAAAATCAGCTAGCAGCCTTGCTAACTTCTTGTTCAAAACAAACAAAATGATGTAGCTCTAGCCTAGTCAGGACTAAGTAACCTGGATACTGAGGTATGTTTTAAGCATTTTTATTGTTTATTTTCAACTCCAGTGTGATAATCTTGATTACCTGAGTTAAATATGACACGGTTTCCCCAAAACATCTTAAAGCTAGCCTGGCGCAGTGCTACGTAGCCTCATGCTAAAGGCCCATTCATGTGACCTTATGTAAATGGGTAAGTCCATTTCAAACATATTCCTACATCCCTGCCTTCATACTTTCATGCGTCTTTTATGTTACCATAGTTGTAAATTCGATTCATCCACTAGTGGGTTCACAGTTTCCTTCTGCATTTTGACAACCGTTCAAAATCCCTGGAAGTTGGAAACTAAAAGCACAAAGTTTTTTTTTTTTTTTTAACTTCTTCTGCATCTTGTTCAGGTGCTTGTTATGTGGCAGTTTCTATGTTATCTTCTTCCTGTGACTCTTCTTCTCTGGTTTTTCATTTTTTCTGGTTGCATGTCAGCTATACAAGTCAACACTGCACCCATGATTTCCAGTGGTATTGCTCTGTTTGCTGCGTCAAGTGACAAATAGCTAAGCCCCTTGAAAACAGATTAAATTAGTTGCATAATTAACGCAAGAAATGGATGAAACTGTCCCTCAGTCTTCTGTGTGTAGCATAAATAGGCCTTAACAGGCTAATGGGTCCCCATTATATAATTTAGTATGAAGTGCTGTATAAATAAAGTTTGATTTTATTTTAAGTTTGACAACCTTTCATAATGTTTGTACTTACAGAAAGACTAAATTATCTTATAGAAACGTGCCGCCAAATGTCAATATATATCAACTTGTTAAGAAACCACTTTAAACTTTACATCACACTAGTGCAATGATAATACAATAATTGTGGTTTTAAATAATATATTACTTACATAAATAAAGCAATAATGACTATTACACAATTCATAATAAATTAAAAATGATCATTATAGTGTAGTACAGGCTGATGAATGCTCCTACAGTGACCTGTCAAGTCACCTGAGATGGCACATGGGGTCTAAGATCTGATTAGAGAGGTTGCCAATGCCATCCGGGTCCCCTTGTTAGCTCCGCCCCTGACCATTTCACCGACTGAATCCCTCTTAATTCAAAAATATTTATTATTTAGCAAGAGTGAAGGGAGAAAGAAAAACAGCCGATTGTTTTTAGGGTAATGCAAAAAAAAAAAGAAAAAAAGAAAAAAGAATAGGTCAACTCAAGCATTATCTTCTTGCAGTTTTCTAGGAAAGCAACAAACATTTGACTCGATGTACGACACTCCTGTGTCCCTCAACACAAAAGAGCCTGAAAAGGTCCCCCAAAGCCTGTCACCTCTCATCACTGGTGCATTGTGGAGGCAGTGTGAGATTTTATGCGTAGTCAGTTCAGATGATCATCCTGCTCATTGTTGCCGCCTGCGACAGAAATGACAGCATCATTATTGTCTCTTTGAGCGTGCTGGTGACATTGCCTCGCCCCCCCGGCCTGATGAAATTGGAGCTTTAAAAGAGTGCTGTGGTGGTGATGATTGCTCTCATTCTCTGACGCAGGTTTGACTTGTAGGTTTCTTTCATGCATACATGTGCTTTCACCTGCAAAACTGCTCAGACTTCACTGATGGAAAATCAAAGAAAAACATATTAGAATGCCGTGTTTTTATTAATAGCAGACCAGAACAGCATGCATGAAAAAACTGCCTTTTTTTCCCCCGATTTTTCCATAATGGAAAATTCATTTTTGCTCAGTGAATTTTTGAAATTTCAGTGTAAAAGAGGGATTTATTTAGCAGGGGAGGTCAATGGTCTCCTGACACATTAAGTGTCATTTACATTTAGAGAAATGGAATTCAGTAACTGTGTTGGTCTTAAACAGCAGAACGTGCGGACCAGTTCGGGTTTTATCATAAGCAAATATTCATATTCAGACTACTAGCTTAAAAATGTGTTTTAGAGCTCCAGTGAAGAGATGATTAAGTGATTTTCTGGAGTTATATTTTCTATCTTTATTAACAACAGCTGTGGCTACAGTTTAATGAACTCTATTTATTTGTTTTAGTCTACTTTTTTTTATTCATTTTATATCTATTTATGTATTTAATTATCTGTTCATTTCTTGTTTTTGTTATTTGTTCTTATTATTTTTCAGTTTATTTTGACCTTTTTTTATTTTTTAATTCCAGTATTTTTCTCATGGGGATCCTCCACATGGGAAGCTATGCCTACTTGATCTGTGGGGTTGTTGCCATGGAGATTGTCCTGCTTTTGGTAGTTGGTGTGGGTGGTGTGGACCCCTGACTGCACTGATCTTGGGGGTTCCAGTGGTGAGACCCTCTGCAGACCTCGTGGGCGCCTCTTGGTGCAAACACTTCACCTCAGTGTCAAGCCCGACATTTATCGTCAGATGTTTACCTCCAGTTATGTTTTTATTTTGGTGTTCCACTTAAAGAGACAGAAACTACAAGTCAGAGTTTATGTTTGTGCAAAGAGGGGTGGGGGTTGTATGCGTCCTGTGTTTGGGAGAGCTGGAGTGTGTAAAGGGAGTATGACCAGGTGTGTGTCTTTGGACACATGTTTGATGTGTGAAAATTTAAGATTATGTTCAAAATCAGGTTTTAATATTCAAAGCACTTTGCGCTGCTTTTGTATGAAAAGAGCTTTATAAAGTTGCACCGCCCTGTGCATGCTCAGGATGCAGGACCCAGAGTCAGTGCAGTCTTCGCTAAGTGTTTTATGAACTGGCTTATATGGACACAGTTGGACTGATGAGGTTTTTATAGGACTGAAAAGTAACAAAGTTGAATATTCAGAAATTTACAAAAGTTATCAACACGAATAAACTTATGGTGGTATTTTTTTTTTTTTGTCAGATTTTAGAAAATAACTTCTGCTAATTTACAAAACTTTCTTACCTTAAAGACATGCAGTGTAACTTTCTGATCTTAAAACTGAAGTGAAATTCATTCATGCACATTTCTGATGCTGTGGGTACGTTATGCTCCTGCCAAGTTGTGCGAAATTCAACAGTTTTTAATGTGCACTGGGGCCTATTCAGCAAAAAAATGTTAGAAGACATAATCCAAAGAGGAAAATGACACTGCAAGACATAGGGCAAGACTTAACTCTGGACGGTCCTTTACTGGCTGGAGAGGTTTCAGTACAGGTAGACTGCAAGATGGATCAGCAAATCTGCAAAAGTTCGGCTAAATTAAATACACCAACACTTTTATTTCCATTCAGTTAATGCCATTTTTTAGTGATTCTATCCTTCTATGCCGAAGATGGCCGTTCTTCATCCCGGGGCTGCTCACATGTGATGATTCAGTCCATCATTGTCATTGACAGTTGAGGTATGAGATGGGTAGCTATTGGGACACTTTAGGCTAATAAGGGCTGTTCTCAGGCACCTTTGCAGTTATTTGGAGCCAACAGTCATTTTCCACCTTGGACCTTTAGGCTACTGGAACATTTGAGCCAGAACTGGAAGACAGGATGGGCATTTCACAGCCATCCATCAGCTATGCTCTCCCTTCAGTTGTGGCCCAAAGAATACATAAAGTTTCCATGTACAGCTGTAGAATATGTCCCAGTGAAGAGGGGATTAAATTCTATTGCTGGTCAGTGCAACAGACTGTGCATTAAAGCACCCTCACCACATCCATGCTCACACCTCAACCACAGGCCATATCGCTCCATAAATGTCCGGCTCATTTGACAGTGATTCACGGCTCATTGGTGCACATCTTTCAGTTATTAAAATCCTCTACAACAGCAGCTTTTTATTATTGTGATTTGTTTTATAAGGAGATTGAGAGTAATAACACCACTTATGTCTTCCTTTGTTTCTGCACAGGTTCAACTTCAATCGCTTTTTATGGGCATCTTTGGGTGTTTTCCAATGCAAATTAGGTATATTGGCCCCATTCATCTCACTATGAGATTCGTTTTCACCAGTCTGAGAACAAACATGAATGTTTTATTTAAGAAATGTCTGTAAAACAACTTAAAGAATTTTAAAGTCTTGAAAAGATGTGGCAAAGGAGTCCCAGTGTGAGTTTTTTTGTCACCAAAAAGTGTCAAAAGTTATTAAAAAAAAGTCAATATTTCTTGACTAAAGGATTGGATCTTTATAATGACTAACTTCAGGCAAACAAACTTTATTTATAAAACAGTTTTTGTACAAACTAAATTGCAATCCAAAGTAATTTACATTAAAATCTTTCAGGAAAATACCCTCACCATAAGCCATCAAATCCCCAAGTCTACCAAGCAGCAAGTCAAACACAGATAAACATAGAAAATATGCACATATTCCTATAAACACACATAAATAACCTGCTCCTGTGGACCAGTGCTCCCCTTACCCTCACCAACAGACCCATTTTGTAATTTATGCATGCATGTAACTACCAAAGGCGTCCAGAAGCAGATCTGAAGAAGCTGAAGGAAAGAGGATTATTAGACACTGCTAAATATTATTCTAACCTGCCCAGTGAGTCACCTAAAACATCTTTAATTACAGTTTTCACTGAAATCAGTATCAGCCATGGTGTGTGCCAGTGCTTAGCTTGACATTTTCCCAGTGATTGACTTGCTGCAGCCTCCTACTCAGACCACTGTCTCTCATATCTTTATCTTTACTCTATCTGCAGACGGATAATAGTTGATGTGTGGCCTCATCAGATAGTCAACCATCTAGGCTGCTCGCTGCTGTTTCTTCACGGGAAACGGATGAAAACTTATTCCCCATTTAGGTGACTTTTCTCTTTTTCTACTGGAACAGTTGAACATCAAGTCTCTGACTTTATTCTAACTTTCCCAGGACTATTTTTTATGGAGATTTCCAGAGACATCCAAGCTTTCCAACTTTCTTGGGTAGTTACGAGGATCTACGCATGACATATGCATCGATGCCAAAGATTGTCTTTTGCATCGGAGAAACTAAAACATTTCCAGTGTGAATTTCTGTAACTTCAGTCGACTTAAAATTGTGCATTCAGAATAACCAGCAAAATTTAAGTTATTTTTCACATTTGCCTGAAACCTCTCAATCCTAAAAGATCAACATCTTTCCGGCTAGATTCTGGATTCTTGCAGTGCTGCTCTCACCATCTCAACTCCAGTTAATGGGAAAACTGGGTTATCCTCTGGTGAATGCTAACCGGTTGCTTTGCTTCTTGTCAGTTGGCAGACATCAGTAGGGTCGCCCACACGCACCTGGAAGATCTTCTAGTTTCTTACATCACCGCACCTCATTGCCACCTCGTCTTCCCTCATCACTGGCAACAGGTTTGTGTGAATACATCCATTAAATTGGATTCCTGGCCTGCAGGGAGTGACAAGCAGAAAGAGGTGTTTGAACCAGGAAAGAAGGATGATGCGCACTGTGGAGGT
The DNA here is from genome assembly GCF_933228915.1 of Telmatherina bonti. NCBI lineage: Eukaryota > Metazoa > Chordata > Actinopteri > Atheriniformes > Telmatherinidae > Telmatherina > Telmatherina bonti. The sequence continues at coordinate 7,415,456 of NC_136631.1, forward strand.
GACGGGAAAACCGTCCCTGTTGTAATAACATGCCTATTTTGTCTGTTTAGGCCCCAATTTCCACAGTCCAAACCACTGATGTGTTTCAGACACAGTCAATTTGGGGGATGGCTGATCACAATAAAATAGTGCTGAAGGCGGTCCCGCTTGGACTGAGAAATTTTCCTGGGAGTAACTTTTTTGCAAAATAATAAAACAATTATTTATACAGCGTTGTATTAAGAGTGTCACTTCCCCCTGCTCATGTGTCCCTCCAGCTTTTTAACGAGTTTCATTATCATTTGGTACCTGAACTGCTGCCTTCAGTTTTACATTTCTGCTCACGTATTCCTCTTTCAACCAGGCCAAATCAACAAGCATTACAGCAGCACTAAATTCAGTCCAAGGCTGATTCATTTCCCAGTGCAGAGCTTCTCATGCCAGTATCACACACACACACTCTCCAGTCAAGCTGCTCAGTCAGTGGCTCATAGTAGCCATTTTCCAGTTATAACATTCACCTCATGCATCCTCAGACCTGAACAGATGAGGTCCCTCCAGTCCATTAGCTTCCAATTAAAATGGATCTCAAAATGGTTTGAATGCTCATTTAATGACTACTTTGGCAAAAGGCCATGAAATTGTCGTCTGTGGGGAAAAAGAAGACGCCACCGCCAGACAGGATGGGCCTCATGTTTTCTTAATTGGACTTAAAGCATAAAACAAAGCCATCTGTTTCACAGAGTTCTTCCGCTTCCGAAGAGTAGATGCAAATATGTGGGTCAAGTATCAAACATTTAACGTCTTATTTTAAAGATGCTTGTTGGAAAATAAGTGCTTCATGGTGAATCAGTCCATTTTAGGTAAGATGGAAAAAAAAACAAAAACTTTTCAGTTTAAAACAAGTAAAAAGCATTCAGTTACGGACCCAGGAAAAGTACATAACTTGTCTTTTTTAAATTTAATGACTGGTATTTAAGGACTAATCCCACATCATTCAAAACTATGGCAGGGGTCCACAATCCAGCAGGTTTCTCTTGTATCCCTGCTCCAACACAGACAACTCAAATGAATGAGCCATTGTGCAGAACCTGATAGGCTGTTAGATCCATTTAATTGGATTCAGGTGTGTTGAAGCAGGAATACATGAAAAACCTGATGAACTGCAGACATCTTAGGACTGAACTGAATACTCCTGAACAATAGGATATTAGAATATCTGAATCTGGGATCTGATGGTAGGTTTGAAAGACAAAGTTGCACTAAAGCCTTTTTTGTAAGTAAACAGCGACGCTCTAGCAGAAGCTTACAAAGCTATAACCAAAACAACTTATTACAATTAAGCCGTAATGTCCTCTTAAACAAAGAGGAAATGAAACGATTCCAACAGAAACTGACTCAAGGTGTGTAATGATGGATTGTTTTCTTTCCAGCATAATGTCTTTTTTTCTTATATATTTTTTTATCCATCCATTTATTTCTATCGTGTAATTTGCCTTGTATAGTGTCTTCCTTCTGTACATTTATTTACATATTTGATATATTTAATACTTACTTTTAATCCTAGTTTTAACTCACTTACTTTTGAACTTTTTAATTTATTTCCTGTAACTCATGACAACGAGAGCTCTGCACAAGATTTCCAATGTGCTTGGACTGTCAGTTTATGTACTAATGGCTAAATTAAAACATTGAACCTTGAAATGTCATTGTGATTATATGTTTTAGCTATATATTATGAGCCCTTTTAATGTTGGGGTTCTCTTACCTGACCTCTCCTTACTCTTGTAAGCTGCAATAGTGACAAAAACATTTTTTGTACAAACATGTGAATATGTGCTATGTGGGGCGTTTAAAGACACAACCATCTTGCATGCTACCTGTACTGTGAGCTCTCTCTGCGACTGGGCAGGATAATAAATGTCACTGTTCCATCGAATGAGTCCAGAACGCAAAGCTTTAAGGTGGGAAAGTTATGTAATACATCTTTAAAATGGTGTTCCAGTGCAGCTGTTGTCAACTTTTCCCTGAGGACACCCTTCATACAACGACCAAAACGCTGTTGACCTGCAACCCCCCCATGTTAAAATATGCTTTTATTAGCTGCTTCTCACTACAAATGATGCATTCTAGCAGACTCCTTTCCTTTTGATAAGACCAAAGTTAAGCAACTTACCAACATGGCTTACTGCATTATCTGCATTGGCATTTCTCAGATGTCTCATTAATGAAATGGTGCAAAGTGCATGTTTTCCTAAAATATTTAGGAAACTCCCAAATGATAAAAGGAAAAAAAAACTCAGGTGGATGCAGTTCAACTCATGTCTGTGTGGACATGGCCTTAATTTAAATCTCACTGGCCCTGAACCGCCAAAGCCTCGGGGACTCCTTGCACTGTTTTTGGGATCTCCTTAGGGGTCCACTGATCCCAGGTTGGGAACCACTGTTCTAGTGCCCGTATATGGGCAATGCAGTCACATCTGGAGTTATGCTCAAGTGACTAAAAAAACACTTCATTTTTGACTTCATATTTTTCAATTTAAAATTAATAGTTGAAGCTCTGGGTAAACTGGAGATGCAATACTCTATCAGCTGCCAGACATCTAACCTGATGAAGAATGACAAGGATTGCTCCTCCTTTGTGTCTTTGTTCCTTCTTCACGGGACAGTTTTAGGAAGCTGGAGTTGGTGTAATGCAAGCTGTAAGCAAGGCATCAAAATTTACAATACTGCAAACACTTCAGTCTTCTCATCTTTTCCCCAACAAAATAAAATATATTTCCTGCAAGCTGAAAAGATCCCTTCCATGTTTTATCCAAGTTTCATTTGCCAACTTTATGAGATGAATAATGAAACAAGTGATGGCTGGTCTGGCATGATGGGCTAACCCTGTCTGACTCACACACAATGCAACAATATTGATTTCCAACATCCTGACGTGTTTCCAGCAGTCCTCTATTCCCTGCAAAGCCTCGACCAGCATCCTCTCTGTTATGTTTATATCTTATGATGCAGTCTGACTTTCTCATGGGGATTTCAGATGGAGTGTAGCTGCCCATTTGCCATGCACTCACACACAGGCATGATGTGAGCCAGTGTGACAGCTGTCAGTTTTACAATCTTCAGTGATTCAGGATGGTGGATGAAACTGTGAAACTGTTGACGGGAAGTCATAAAAGCATTTATGGCTTGAATTATGCTTTATCTAAGCATCATAATTTGGGCAGACAATAAATCTAGGAAACAAATAACAAGTAAAAACTTGCAGTCTCCTTTGAGCTAAATGTTATGTGCTAATAGCAACATGCTAATATGCTAACACTGCCGATTCAACAGTTTTTATGGGTAAAAAATGGGCAAACTTGTTTGCAGGGAACTCTCTAACTTTTTGCTTTAGAACATATGCCCGGTAAATCGAAACATTTAACAGATTACTTTTGTAAGCATCATACTTTGAGCAGACAGTAAATCTAGTAAACAAATACCGAGTAAAAAATTGCACTCTCCTTTGAGCTAAATGCTATGTGCTAATGACAACATGCTAATATGCTAACACTACAGATTCAGCAGTTTTTATGGGTATAAAATGAATAAAATTGGGAAAAACTTGTTTGTAGGGAACTCTCTAACTTTTTGCTTTAAAAAATATACCTGGTAAATCAAAAAATATTTAACAGATGTCTTTTGTTGATTTCATTTAGTTTTAGAAGATTATTAAAGTAAAGCATAACTTTTAGTCTGAGTTTGAACCTTTTCTTCAGGTTAAAGTTTTACAGCAGAGGCTCAACATACAATAAAACATGAATGTTTGTTATTCAGTGTCAAAAATAAGGTAAATCTTTTTGATAACTTCCAGAGCAGGGCTGTTCAGCTTGGTCCCAGAGGGCTGCAGTCCTACAGGTTTTCAGTGTATCCTTGCTTCAACACACCTGACCTAAATTATATGGAGCCAGCAGCTAATGAAGACTCATTAATTTGAGTCGGGTGTGTTATTTCAGGGACATGTAACAAACCTGCAGGGCTAACGCCCTTGTGGGACTGAGCTGAACCTGCTCTAGAGGTTGCTCCCACCTTGGACCTTAAGGAACATTTTAAAAGGTACCTGACTGTTTTTATCTTTTAAATCTAAGTAAATATGTTTTCCCCACAGGTAATTGTGGTGGCAGTAATTGCGTTTCCATCACCCCTAAATTTTAGCAAAACCTAAAAGTCACACTAAAAAACAGGTATTGATCGTCAGATTAGCATCTCTCTCAGGCTCAAACCTGGTATTGGAAACACCTCAAAAAAACTTTAAACATTGCTAAAATGCTTTTTTCTGGTTTTTATATAACTATATTGCAAAAGTGTAAAGAAAACACTTTTCTTGCATTTATATGCCACCATATGTGACATAGGGAGTTGTGTGACCTGTTCATTAGAAGAAAAAATGCCTTCTGGATGACTTCTTTCATCTGAGGATATCAGCAACAGCAGTATTCAGAGCTGAAATACAGTTGTGCTCATATTTATTCATACCCTTTCTAAAAGAAGGAAAAAAAAACAGCTGTCTGTAAAATAAGCTGAAATTGACTGAAGTAATAACTAAAACATTTATAAAAATCATTACATTATTTTCTAATTCTAGTTCAATAGAAATATTTTTTTTTAAAAAAGCAAACAAATAAGATAATTTATTACATATTACATCACTCATAAACTAATATTTAGTTGAACAATCCTTTAATGTTTCCGCTCCAGTCAGGTGTTTTCTGTTCCTCTCAGTCAGACTTCTGCACCTGTTGACAGGTATTTTGTCCCACTGTTCAACAGAAAAGTGCTCTAACTTGTCCAGGACCAATTTCTTTGTTATATTTGTTTTTTTTTTCTTTCTTCAACTCAGTTAAATGAAAAAACAGTGTCTTATATTTCTAAATTATATTTCTGCAAAATTTTTTATTTCTTTTTTAAGTCTCCAGTTATTTGAATGACTGTTGTAAATTCAGCCTTTTCTTCAATGAAAGAATGAATTAAAAACTGCTGTGCAGATTTAATGCAAAGGCGCATGAGAAAAGAAATTTTTAACCTGGATTTAAAAGTTTCTACATTTGGTGAGAGTTTAATCTCCAGTGGCAGTTTGTTTCACTTGTTTGCAGCGGAACAGCTAAATGCTGCTTCTCCATGTTTAGTCTGGACTCTGGTCTGGACTAGTTGACCCGAGTCTTTGGATCAAAGAGCACTGCTTGGTTTCTATTCTCTTACCATATCCCTGATGTATTCTGTACGGTGGCCGGGAAGTGCAAAACAAAATTACATCCAGTGAAACACTTCTACATTTTTGCGATACAAATTTCCATCTTGTGAAACACTCTTACAAGTTTACCAAAACACTTTTGCAAAGATATGCCCCGGAAGTGCTATCGTGGGGGCTACATTTAGAGCGCCAACTGGAAACTCCTCAATCGAATATCTGCAGGAATCGAACAGACATGTATTGTCCGTTCTGTGGCAGTTCTCTGAAGAGAACAACGCCTTTCTGTGAGTTTTGTGGATTCTCCCTCCATGTCCTGAATAAAGTTGATGAGGAGACAGCTGGACCAAGCAATCAAGGTGCATACGCTCATAGTCTCATTGGAACAACGCAGAGTTTTTCACACATTCCAGGAAATTGTGAGCGATTGTTATTTGAGGATCCACAGTGGAGCCATAGCACTTTCCGGTGAAAACCATCAATGCAGCCTGAAATGGCAAGACCAAATGGCTTCAGCTTATCATAGCCGTCCACATGTCACATGTAGTTCGGTCCCAAAGAGTGATATGTTCGTCTAACAAATCTTCTTATAGCTATCCTCTCACAACCTCGAGGGTTAAGCTCTCGCAGAAGAGTCATGACCTTGTCTCTCCTCATGCGAAGTTTATATTTCTGCTTAAGCACCTGAGTCATTGTCCTGTAGCCAAACAGTTATCCTTGTCTACGAAGTTCCAATCTGATGGGGTTTCTTATCTCGAATGAAGATGAATAATTTTTTCTGCGATAGAATCCAGCATCATTTAAATAAAGTTTCACGGTCCGCAAAGACACTGTCCGCAAAGACAAGCGGACATAGTGCAGCCTTTCCATCATGTCAACAATCATTCTGTATGTGTGGCCTTCGTTGAAATACTTAACAAGACAGTCCATTAAAAGAACCTCTTCTCCCTCCACATCAGCGAGAAAACCCAAGCTGTGACCACAATCGCCACAAAATTGCCCTAATACTTGAAAGTAAACTCCACAAAACGGGCAAAACATCTCTGCTTCGATTCTGCTACCAGTTTGTTTCCTGTTTACATGGTCTTGTCCCACCCAACCACGATATAATTTCCGGGGCAAAACTTTGTAAAAGTGTTTCGGTAAACTTGTAAACTTGTATGGTGAAAATGTAAAAGTGTTTCACTGGATGTAATTTTGTTTTGCACTTCCCGGCCACCGTAATTCTGGTCCTAAACCATTCTGGGATTTGTAAACAATCAGCAGGATTTTGAAAATCTATCCTGTGACTGACTGGAAGCCAGTGTAAAGATTTTAAAACTGGTGTGATGTGTTCAGACCTCTTAGTCCTAATTAAAGTGCCAGCAGCAGCATCTGGATGAGCTGCAGATGTGTAATGTTCTTATTAGGAAGTCCTGTTAAAAGACCGTTACAGTAATCCCATCTGCTGGAGATGAATGGATCGAGGAGTTTCTCCTGATCTTTCTGGGAGACTAAACTTTTAATTCTGTTGATGTTTCTGAGTTGGTAAAAAGGAGTCTTAGTGAAACTTTGATGTGGCTGCTGGAAGTCAGATCTGAGTCTATCAACACTCCAAGGTTACAGGCCTGATTGGTGGTTTTGAGAGCTCGAGTCTTCAGGTGTTTACCAATGCTCAATTCAATTCAACTTTTTTTATATAGCGTCAAATCACGGCAATGCCATCTCAAGACGCTTTACAGACAGAGGGGAAAACATAATGAAGGCCAATTCATAATAGCCTATATAAGGAAACCAACAGATTGAGTTGAGTTCAACTCAATCTCCCATCCTGAGCAAGCACACTGGCGACAGTGGGAAGGAAAAAACTCCCTTTTAACAGGAAGGAAACCTCCGGCAGAACCCGGCTCAGGACAGGCAGCCATCTGCCTCTGCTGTGTAACGGGAAGAGGACAGAAAGACAACAGACAACAGGAACTGCTACTCCCGGCCAGGGAGACCTGCTGAGACAGGAGACATACATGTTAATGATGCAACACTGTTATGGGGGGGGGATAAAATAAAGAGATAAAGAGAAAAAGAAAGAAGCTCAGTGTATCAGGAAATGTCCCTCAGCAGTCTAAACCTATAGCAGCATAACTAAGGGATGCTAACCATTCCTAGCTATAGGACTTATCAAAAAGATAAGTCTTCAGCCTAGTCTTAAAGGTGGGGAGGGTGTCTGCTTCCCTAACACTAACTGGGAGCTTATTCCATAAGAGAGGGGCCTGATAACCAAAGGGTCTGCCTCCTGCTCGGCTCTTTGAGACTCTAGGAACCACAAGTAAGCCTGCAGTCTGCAAACGAAGTACTCTGCTTGGTATATAAGGAACAATGAGGTCTTTGATATATAGTGGTGCCTGGTTGTGGAGGGCTTTATATGTAAGGAGAAGGATTTTAAATTCTATTCTAGATTCAACAGGCAGCCAATGAAGAGAGGCTAAAACTGGAGAAATATGATCTCTCCTACTGGTTCTGGTCAGGACTCTGGCTGCAGAGTTCTGGATCAGCTGAAGGCTTTTCAGGGCATATTTAGGACAGCCCAGTAATAGAGAGTTACAGTAATCTAGTCTCGAAGTAACAAAAGCGTGAACCAGTTTTTCTGCATCACTCTGAGACAGAATGTCCCTAATTTTGGCTATATTACGTAAATGAAAGAAGGCTGTTTTAGTAACCTGCTTAATATGTGGGCCAAAGGACAGGTCAGGGTCAAATATTACTCCAAGGTTTCTCACTGTAGCACTGGAAGCTAAAGTAATGCCATCCAGGTTCATTACGAAACCGGAAAATTTAGCTCTGAGTTTTTCAGATCCAACGAGAATTACTTCAGTCTTATCTGAGTTTAAGAGGAGAAAATTTCTAGACATCCAAGTCTTTATGTCTATGAGACAATTTTGTAGCCTATTGGGCTGATTTGTTTCATCTGGTTCAAAGGATAAGTATATTTGAGTATCATCTGCATAACAATGAAAGTTTATTCCATGCTGTCTAATAATTTTGCCTAAAGGGAGCATATATAGCGTGAAGAGTATTGGTCCAAGTACAGAACCTTGAGGAACTCCATGACTTACTGTAGTTTGTGAGGAGGACTTGTCATTTACATGAACGAACTGAAGTCTATCAGATAAATATGATTTAAACCAGCTTAACGCTGTACCTGTAATTCCAATCACCTGTTCTAGTCTTTGTAACAGAATGTTATGATCGACTGTATCAAATGCAGCACTCAGATCAAGCAAGATAAGTACGGACACAAGTCCTTTGTCTGAGGCCATAAGAAGGTCATTAGTAACTTTCACCAATGCCGTCTCAGTGCTATGATGAGCTCTAAATCCTGACTGAAACTCCTCGCATAAATTATTTCTGCTCAGGTGGGCATGTAGCTGAGCTGAAACTATTTTCTCCAGAATTTTGGACATAAACGGGAGGTTAGATATAGGTCTATAATTTGCTATCACCTCTGGATCCAGAGATTGCTTTTTAAGTAAAGGCTTGATTACAGCAGTTTTAAATGATTGTGGTACATATCCTGTCACTAAAGACATATTGATAAGATTTAGTAGTGATGTATTAATTAAAGGGAAAATGTCCTTAAAGAGGCTCGTTGGGAGAGGGTCTAAGATACAGGTGGATGGTTTAGATGAAGCTATTATTTTAGTTAATTCAGAGGGTTGGACAGGACAGAAACTATTTAGACACAAGTCAGATCCTGGTTCTAAGGATGCTTCGGAGACCACAACAGGCTCAACATTATAGGTAGAAGGAAGAGTATTGTGAATTTGATCTCTAATAGTGTCAATTTTATTCCTGAAAAAATACATGAAATCATCACAGCTAAGTGAGAAAGGAATACATGGCTCCACAGCGCTCCGGCTCCTAGTAAGCCTAGCTACAGTGCTGAAAAGAAACCGAGGGTTGTTTTTGTTTTCCTCTATCAATGATGAACAATAAGCTGTTCTTGCCGTATGTAAGGCTTTTTGTATACGATTAAACTTTCTTTCCAGGTTAAGTGAGACTCCTCTAGTCCTGATGAATGCCATCTGTTTTCCAAACGCCTTGACGCCTGTTTTAGAGCTCGAAGCTGGGAATTAAACCAGGGAGCCTTCATAATCTTACCTAATTTCTTCTTCTTTAGGGGGGCAACATTATCCAAGGTTGTACGCATTGAAGCTGCTATAGTATCAGCATGTTGATCAATCTGAGCAGGAGTAAGGCTTAAAGGGGGACTCTCAGTCATGCTAACACATGGTAGAGGTGAAAAAATTGATTCAATTGATTGTTTAAATTTTGTAATATTGTCTGATAAACATCTACTATAGTAGAATTTATTTTTGGTCAGTGAGTAATCAAATAAAGTGAATTCAAAGGTTAATAAGAAGTGATCGGACAAGACAGGGTTTTGAGGAAATACTTTGAGCTTATCAGTAAATGGTAAATGGACTTGTACTTCTATAGTGCTTTTCTAGTCATACAGACCACTCAAAGCGCTTTACACTACTTGTCACATTCACCCATTCACACACACACTCATTCTACACACTTATACCCCGATAGGCACATCGGGGGGCAGTTTGGGGTTCAGTGTCTTGCCCTAGGACACTTCGGCATTTCAGGGGAAGCCTGGAATCGATCCCTCAACTTACCTGTTGAAGGACAACTGCTCTTCCTCCTGAGCTACAGCCGCCCCAGTCAGTCTCAATACCATATGTTAGAACAAGATCAAGAGTATGACCATGAGAGTGAGTGGCACCATTGACATTTTGTGAAAACCCAATTGAGTTTAGAATAGAGCTAAAGGAAATGTTTAAACTATCATTTTCATTGTCAACATGAATATTAAAATCACCTAGTACAATGACCTTATCAGTAGTCAGCACTAACTCAGACAAGAGATCAGAGAATTCGGTCAGAAACTCAGAGTAAGGTCCAGGTGGGCGATACACTAATGCTAAAAGGAGCGGTTTCTCTAAACTCCATTTTGGATGAGATAAATTTAATGTCAGGAATTCAAAGGATTTATAGTTAGTTTTGTGCTTAGGATTAATTAAAAATTCTGACTTAAAAATAGCTGCAACACCTCCTCCTCTGCCTGTAGTTCAAGGAATGTGAAAGTTTAAATAGTTAGCTGGCGTAGCTTCATTAATACTAACATAATCCTCTTGCTGTAACCAGGTTTCCGTAAGACAGAATAAATCAATGTGGTGATCACCTATCAAGTCATTGACTAATAAAGACTTATTTGGGAGGGATCTGATATTCAGTAGGCCACACTTTATTGTCTTATTTTCAGATTTTATTAGATCCATTGTTTTTATTTTTATGAGGTTTTCACGATTAACCCCAGAAGTGTTTTTGTGTTGTTTAATTCTTACTGCTGGGGAGTTGTATAAGGTCAGAATGGGGTTTTGGGTGGGCGGCGGCAGGTGGGAAGCTGCAGAAAAGTGTGTAGGACTACAATTCTGCCTCCTGGTCCCAACCCTGAGTTGTCAATTTAGCTGACTAATAAAAGAGTCCATTTTGCTAGATAAGAGAGCGGCTCCATCCAACGTGGGATGGATGCCATCTCTCCTAATAAGACCAGGCTTTCCCCAAAAAGCGCTCCAATTATCTATAAAACCCACATTGTTATCGGGACACCACCTAGACAACCAGCGGTTGAAAGATGACATGCGGCTAAACATGTCATCACTGATTAAATTTGGCAAGGGACCAGAGAAAACTACGGAGTCCGACATGCTCTTGGCAAAGTTACACACCGAAGCAACATTAATTTTAGTGACCTCCGATAGGTGTAACCGGGTGTCGTTACCGCCGACGTGAATTACAATCTTACGGTATTTACGTTTAGCCTTAGCCAGCAGTTTCAAATACGATTCGACGTCGCCCGCTCTGGCCCCAGGAATGCATTTGACTATGGTCCCCGGTGTCTCTAGAGCCACGTTTCTGACTATGGAACTACCTATAATCAGGGTTTCTGCCTCAGCGGGTGTGTTGCCGAGCGGGGAAAATCTGTTAGAAACGTGAACAGGTCGGTGGTGGCCAGTGGGTTTTGGTTTGGGGTTACGCTTCCGCCTGACCGTCGTCCAGCCCACCTCGGCTCCCGGCTGCGCGGGAACTGCTGAGGGACCGCTAGGGATGGCTGCCCTGGCTGGTAGCTCCGCACTGGCTAATGGGGGAGCTGGGCTTCTAACTCGCAGAGCCTCGCCTCCAAAGCTGCCAAGCTGCTACACTTAATACACCTACCGTTATCACTAAAGGAGGCGGAGGAGTAGCTAAACATCAGACACACCGAGCAAGAAAAGGCAGGGGACCGGGGTGTGGGAAGAGAGCTAGCAGCCATGCTAAAACCGAGTGCTTGAGCTGTTTAAGTCAGTAAACAGAAAGCCAAAGATCCCAAAAATAAATGCAATATATAGAACAGTGGTTTGGGAAGATATTGTGCGCTAAAGTGAGTGGTTGGTTAACAATAGATAGAAGTTAGAAAGAAGTTAAAGGAGCCAATGGCTCGTAGCAATCCGCAGTGATACACGCTAGGGAAACAGGAAATGACACAATACGTTACCGCAATGTCAGCGCGTCCCTGTCTACACCGATGCCAAATGCTGACCCTGTTCTCTTTGCTACCAAACAGAATAATCTTAGTTCTTAGAAAATTCTCTCTCATCCAGGTGTTCACTTGCTCCAAACACTAGCGCAGTAAGTCTATTGGACTGTGATCATCTGGTGACAAAGACACATAAAGCTGCGTGCCATCTGCATAACTGTGATAATTGATGTTAAAGTTCTGTATTATTTGACCAAAAGGGAGCATATACAAGTTGAACAGAAGAGGTCCAAGGACTGACCCCTGAGGTACTCCACAAGTCACGGCCAATCGCTCAGATTCATAGCTGTCAATTGTAACAAAATAACTTCGACCTTCTAAATAAGACCTGAACCAGTTAAGGACCACTCCAAAAAGTCCAGCCCAGTTTTCCAGCCTGTCCAACAGAATTCTGTGATCTACAGTATCAAATGCAGCACTGAGATCCAGCAGAACCAGGACTGACACTGGACCAGAATCCATATTCAACCTAATATCGTTTAAGACTTTGACCAGAGATGTTTCAGTGCTGTGCTACTAAAAAAGTGAGCAAATTCATTTTATTTCTCAGTGGAGAGGAGGTCTGGGCTGAACTGTTTAGGAGGATTTGTACGTTTTTCTATCATATCAAACAGCGTGCAGGAATTGTTGACATTCTTGTTAATCATATGAGATAGATACCGCTCTCTGGCCTCGCACAGCTCATTGTTATAATCTTGCAGGCTTTGTTTGTACAGCTCATATTGGATCTGAAATTTTGTTGTCCTCCACTTACATTCTGCTTTTCTGCATTCTCTTTTTAGGCTTACAACCATGTTGGTATTTCGCCATGGTGTCTCTTTGCTTAAGTTGCTCTTGATTCATATCTGTGCAACAGCATCCATCACATTCAAGATTTTCAGATTGAATTATCCAGGAGTCCATCAACTGACTCTGGAGTCATTGTTGGCACCAGAGCTACGGTCTCAATTAAATTCTGCTCTTTCATTAACAAACCTTTTCTGAACAGGGAAGCAACCCTATGATGGCCGATAGACCTGTACCCTTCCTATCATCTAATAGCAGAGGGATTGTTTTTTACAGACATTTTTTGTGTCACCTTGCAACATGGGCTTGTTTGAACCCAGTTAGAATAAAAACAAAACAAAAGTGCCCACAGTTCTGCTGTAAACAAAATTTTGGACATAAGAGCTAAAAAGTGCTGCCCACGTATGTTGTCGCTAAGTGACGAGTGACTCTGCTGTGACTTGTCACTTTACAATGAAATTAAAGGAATTAAGTATTTATTTATCAGCCATCCAAAGAATTAAGTTAGTGTAAGGTCTTTTAGATGACGTGCCACAGATAAAAATGTTCTTCTAACGTCATAATCATTTGAGACCAAGGACCTGCTGTTCTAAGATGTTCCAAAGGTCAGCACCGTTAATCAGTCTGCTTAAAGATTTCAGAAAATCTTCAAATAAATCATTTAGCAGTGACAAAAAATTATCTTCCAAGTAATAAAAAATTATCTTCCACATCTCAAACATCTGCCAATTTATTTTAGACATACCATCTCAGCTAATTCCATTAAAAAATGAGAAAGTAGCAAAACAAAATTCCTTATTTGATCCCATTAAAATGCTGCGGGGCAATTTGAAATGTGCAGTAATGCAGCACCTTCAAACATCTTCCAACTGAAGAAATTCTGCATGTAAGAGTGGTCGAGTTCTGCTTGATATGTAACCGATTGAAGGACCACAAACTTGGGGATAAAGTTTCTGTCAGTTCCAGGGCTTACAGTCTTATGATTAAAGCGGCTACAAAAGGGAGGTCTGCTGGTAATGACGATAGAGCCGTGACAGATAGATCTGCACTGTCACTTTGCTTTAACTCAGCAGTCGCAGTGACAGACACACACAGTAGAAAAATCAGTCGTTAGGTTCATGGGTCAGTGTTTTTACTACAGAATTACACATATTGCAACAAAGATCAAAGAGGAACTGTAAGATGCATTTTTTAATTGAGCTTCTTTGGTATGAACATCGCTGCATGAGTTTCTTTTTCTGTGATGTTTGCTGGTAAGATGCTATGGCTACATGCCTTGCTCAGGGGCATCTTTGACATTTGTTAACTTCAAGTTTATAAAGTGTGTAACTGAGTTCATTCATCAGGGACACAAACACTTTGAAAGCCACAAATAGCTTAATGAATGTATATTATTAGTGCTGAGAGTAATTAGCATAATTCAAGTTTACTGTTCTAACTTGAAAGTATAGGTATAGTATAGTACTTTTTCAGCAAGATTATAATATAAAGTTATACAAGACATTCTAAAATGCCTTATAAGTATGTTCGGATGCTTTCACATCTAACTTGTGTGGTTTGGACTTTCAGACCAAACTTTTCAGCTGCAAAAAGCTCAAAAAGCTGCTTTGATCAGGCAAGAACTGGCCTCAGTTAAAATGATTTTTTTAGTCTAAAATGCTTTTTTGAGACTGGATCTGGGTCCAATCACTGGGGGTTTAAACAGAGACTCACTAAAATACAATTGAAGATGTCGCCACATCAATGCAGATTCCTGAGTTCAATTAAGTAAACCCTAAACTGGTTGAAGATCCAGTTTTGCAATGAAAATCCTGCACAAAGTCAGGGTTAGAGGGACACCTTGAGACCAAGTTTGCACAATGCTACCCTTACAAGGAGTTTATTTACTGGGACTTCAGTGATCTGGGACCAAAAGTGTCTTTATATTTTCATAAACAGCAACAAAAGAAAGCTTTAGGAGTAATGTTTCAATTTTCTACCTGGTGATAAAGAAATGATTATGCAACTTTTGGGTAGTTTTACCAAATCTTACAAAAATGTTTCTATAATGACTAGTATAAACCACAAATATCCTAATTAATAATTAGCTAAATAGGATTTAAGAAACTCAACCAACAAGCCCACCAAACGGGTTTAATAAAAATCACTCACTTTAGCAGCTTCTGCAGTAGTGGAGTCTCTAAGGCCGGGAGGACTGATCCCCTCTCCAGTTTAAGAGGATTCAGAGTGGTGCTGGCAGGTAGTGGAAGGAGGCTGGGTGAAAGAGAGGGCAAAGGAAAGCAGCACTGACTGAATTGCAGCAGGATGAGGCTGCTGCAGACAATGTCTCAGGGCAAATGTAACACCGGGTTATGTTTGGACTGTCACCATGGATCCATTTAAAAAGCAAACCTGAACTGCCTGCAGTCATGAGAGAGCTCTTAACTTGTTAAAAGCTCAGGCTTTAACAGGCAAAACAAATCACGTTTTCCCTTTTTAAAGATGCATTTTGGTTTTTGTTCTCTTTGCATTTGGTTTTTACAAAAATACATGATTGTCATTCTGAGCAAGGTTCATAGAAAAGCTCTAAGTTTGGGTTGTCTTTGTCTGTTAGGACGTAAAAAAAAGGGATAAAAATGCAGGGTGCTTGATATTAGTTCTTACAAAGCACTTTTATGCTTGTCAGTGATCAAACAGCTTTATTGTTAGTGTATTTCCAACTGTTAAGTTAATCAAAGTGTAATAAAATGCCAGAACAAGTCGACATCATGAAGCTGCAGTGTGAAAGGGGCTCCCCGCTGGGTCTCCGTTTATCGCCAACGTCTGGGCAAAACACATCAGACACTGAAAGACAAAGTTTTACTGCCAGCTGGACTCAACATCTAGAGGCCTGCCCTGGGATTTGGATCCCAGTGGACCAAATGCAGAACTTATATCATGTGATATGATGCTGCAGTGAAAACGGTTCCCTGTGAGACTGAAACGTCGGGATAGAACCTGTTTACGTCTCCAGTTCTTCTCTAAATGACTTCAAACATTCAAGAAAAACTTTCAAACGATGCAATACCAACTTGATATTATGGTCGATTAAGTCTACTTTTGGTTTGACATTATCTGATTAATTTGAACAAAACTAAACTAAAACTCAGATGAAAGTCCAGCAGTCTGACATTAAAAGTTGACCAGTATAACCAGTTACTCCTGCTTAAACATTTTATGCGTTGATGTAATCGAACAACACAGTCTGCAGAAGGGATTCCAATAAGCCAAGCTGCTGATGCCACAGTGTCAGCTTCAGATCTGCTGATATCCTAAAGCAGGATTCTCAATCCAGGTCCTCTAGGGCCGGTTGTCCTGCTGGAGCACACCTGACTCAGAATTAGACAAGCCCTGCACATATCTGCTGCAACACACTGATTTAAATCAGGTGTGTTTCAGCAGAGTCACTTGGAAAGTCTGCAGGACAACTAGACTGAGAGGACCAGGATTGAGGCTACCTGCCCTAAACAGTCAATGCATCTTGTTGCACCGACATAACAGGCTGCTGCCAATACGTGTCAAATACATTATGAAATACAGAGGCTGTAGCCCAAGGCAGTGA
Organism: Telmatherina bonti; assembly: GCF_933228915.1. Lineage (NCBI taxonomy): Eukaryota > Metazoa > Chordata > Actinopteri > Atheriniformes > Telmatherinidae > Telmatherina > Telmatherina bonti. Next base: position 7,431,653 of record NC_136631.1, read on the forward strand.
AGCCTTGCTCCCCCTCTGATTAATGCCACGCATGAGCGGATGGTTTTATCCACTGCTGCAGAATATTAGCCGCCTTCATCAGTGGACGTCTTGCCTCCTTGCTTGCTCGCAGACTATACAGCTGTCTGGCTTTGCTGAGCAGAATACGAGCTTTAAGCCCAACCTGCATACAGAAAAGTAGGTGACAGGAAAAGAAACAGTGAATTAAGCTTTACATTTCATGGCGGGGGACATCTCTCCATTAGCGAAATGAGACTGAGTGCAGCATTCGAGCAGAGGCGATAAGAAAGCAACAAATACAAAGGATTGGTATTACACTGACAGTGTGGTGACCCATGAGATGGCTTCAGCTGCTCTAAAATGAAAGGTCAGATTGGTGGGGCTGTTCCTGCTGCATGAAAGCAGCCGTCTCCAGGGTTTTCCAGAAACATGGCTTATTTATTCAACAGGACTTAATTAAAGATGCCTGACTCAGTGTACCATGTTAGCAGTGATTTCTCGAAGGAGGTTCCAGCGTAATTCACATTAATTCATCGTGCAATAGATAATCCTCAGGTGCATGCTGTCGTTCATGGCTAAATAAGACCATCTGTCCACCCCCCCCCCCCCCCGCTGCTCAATCCAACTTTGAAGTGACAGCTTTCTGATAAAGATTTAGAAGATCAAATCATGTGGTAAAGATGCTCTTCGGGTTTTGCTGTAGATTTGTTTTCAATGCAAGTCTTATGAAGCGACATAGAAATCCTTCAGTGACAGTTATTCTTGAAATTTCACACAGAACTGATGGTGCCTTTGAAGTTGTGGGGGGGCTCACCATGACTCCTTTGTTTTCCTGACACTTTTGTTTACCTCCTTCCTTTCACCCTGCAGAAATGATGCATGTTTTGCCACTCTTGAGGACTAAAACACCTGTTGTGAATATAGTTCATCTTTCTTTAATGCATATTCAGATGTTAAAGATATTTCTAGCTTGACTGATATGTGACTTTTAATGATATGTGTATGACAGCAGGGGGTATGTGGGGGCGATGACATGACAAACAGGCACTTTTATTTATATGCTTTGAGAAAAGTAGAAACTAAACAAATGTCACCAGGACGTGCATAGATATACATTTTGATGGAAGACAAGAACAGAAAAACAAGAGGAAATGAGGTTATTTCCTGTTTTAACCCCTTTGTGGACATGTCTTTGTTGCATCACCTAAAGCACAAACATACAGCTGTGCTTCCATCAAATTTCAAGTTCATTAAAAACTGTTCATTCAAAAATGTACATTTCCATGAATAAAGAGCATCTACAACACACATGGCTGCAAAACAAGGCTAATGATCAGTAAAGAAAACCGAACAAGAAGACAAACCTGTTGGGTTATGGCTGAATATCAGAATAAACACTTTTCCTTTTTTAAATGGATGTTTAATCAGAGTTTCTGAAATAATTTTCATCCCTGATGTGCACCGACTCAAAGCCAACATACCCAAATCCCAGCATAAAAACATTTTGGTTTATGTTTTTAAAATTCTTTTTATCATCTTCAAATTAGGTGTAGTGGCAACGTAACTTAAAGATAATAGGACCTGTTCTGGCCACTCTTGCAGGACGTGAGGTTTCTGACTCGTGGCCAAAACGAAGCAAACGGATACAAAAATTATCTCCATTTATTAAACAAACAATGAAAAAGAAAAACTTACATGTTGCGTCCACAAAACTACTGCAACTACTTTAACAAACAAAAATATAAAAATTATTTTCTTCTATGCGGTCAGAAAAACTGTAGCTCCTCGTCCTGCTCCATTTACAAAAAACACAGAACATGCGCTCTGCAGCGCGCTCCCTCTTCATGGTCCTAATGCAGGATGTTAAAAGGAGCCTAAAATAGTCAATTTAACTATAACATATAAAGACAAAAATATTATTAAAACTATAAAACACCTAGCTAAATTTTCCACAGTAGGATAAATACTACATTACTTATTACAACAAAATATGGTTCCATTATAATGTTCTGTACAAAAACATACAAAATAAGCACAACTTTTACATGGCTCTAACGTTAGGGATAATGCTAACATTTTTTCCTGTTGATATGACATCATTAGTTCATGGCACTTCGTCGATATCAATTTTTGCCCCTTGAAGGAAAATCCTGATTTTACAGTGTTCATTGATATTTTTTGTTTTCAGTAAATGGATTATAAATAAAACTACAGAGCATCAATACTTAAGTATATGTTTTTTAAACAATAACAAATTGTACCGATCTATGAAGTAAACAAAATTACGCTAAAATATTTTGTTTAACTATAAAAAGTCTATATTACGTCTATTGATCCACCCATTTTCTTAACTGCTGGTTCCAATTAAGGGAAACTGAATCCCATCCCAGCAATCATCGAGAGGCAGGTACACCTGGACAATCAATCAATCAGTCAAGAATACTTTATTCATTAATGCGGGGAAACTCAAGCCTATGTGGAACATTTCTATGATAAATATAATGAAACCTAATGTGCAGTAACCTGCATTGAACCAGTAAAATAACAAGACACATCTTCATCATCACTAAGAGAAGCAGCTTCATCATGACATCTGGCTACTGCACACTATAGCTGGGCTTCGTACGCAGTTTTATTGCCTAAAACTGTCATGATGTGGAGTTTTTGTGGTCTTTTGTGTTGGTTTCCTGTTTTATTTCACGTATTTTTTCTCCCTTGTGTATTTTGGTTTGCTTCCCTTTCCTGTTCATTATCTCACCTGCTTTCATTTGGTCCATTCAGTCCACCTGCATCTCGTGTTTCTGGATATAATATACATGGTTTCTGTTCTTTGCCAGTTTGCTGTCCTTGTCATGTCCTGCTGACTCCCCAGTTGTCCTTCAGTTTATTAAAATAAGCTTTTCAGCACTTCTTCTGTCTCTCCATCGTGCAATCTGGTCCCCACATCTCTGTCCCTCCCTGACAAAAACTCTCAGAAGTGAAAACAAACTGCATGTTTTGTATCAGCGGACATCTCGACACTCAGAAAAGTTTTGAATCCAGTATTTTTCACTGGCAGACATCAAAGCATGAACTCCAGAGTATTGGCATGTCAATTGTTAATTCAGCATTTGGATATAAAATATTGGTGGAACCATCAACAATGAAGAAAAATGTTTATAATAATGATGCAAAGCACCATTTAAACACTGGCTCTGCATAAAAAGATTCACTTGTGGCTCCTCATAGGGAATTTGTTTCTGTGCCCCAGACTTAAACTCCAGCCAATCAAACAGCAAGCAGAACTGCATAAACAAGTCTGTCAGAAGGAAAGTTTTCTTCTTCACGTCGGTCTCTCTTTTCCTAAATACTAGTGCAGCGCCACCTTTGGTGGGAATGGGGATATATTATTGTTAAGGCTTGGCTTTTTTGACTGAAGTGCAGTGTGAATGGATACACCCCCATACAACCGAGCCGGGTAACTAATATAAGCCAGTTTAGCAGACTTTCCTTGTGTAAATGTACTCTAAGGGTTGTTAATCTGAGCATCAAAATATCTATAATAAAAGATACAAAACTCGATCTGTGAAACCTGCAGTGTGACACTTGGGGGAATGTTATGCAGCTTGGCCGTGGCATTTTAAAAAAAATATCAGACTTTGTATTTGTCTTCATCAAAAGTCCGGAATAATAAAAGTTGAGCTGAACTGTTGAAAGCCAGTTTTTGCTGGGAGTAGATTGATGGCTGTACAAGACATTTGTGTCATCAGGATATAATAAAATCTGCACTGGATGCATTTTGGTCTGTGATATAAATTTAAAGGATAAACAGAATACCCTGACACTGATCCCTGAGGCACTCCTGTTTGTTTCTTCTGGAGATGCTCAGAGGTGAAACATTCTGCCTACACACACTGTTCTCCATCTGCTTTATCATTTCCAAACCAGCAGAGTTTCAGCAGACAGAGCTGCTCCAGGTCTGTGGTCCTCTAATAGAAATGTCTCGGAGAGGTCGATTAAAAAGTACAGCACAGTGTTGTTTACATAAAGTCACAAAAATTAAACACTTTGTGGTCACAGACTGCAAACACTGTCCTCAGATTTATTCACAACAGTCACGCTTAACGGGTACAACTGGATTTTTATTTGCTTCTTTTCATTATCCTGTGCTAGAAGCGATGAAAACAGAAGCATCGACAGATCCAATAACAGGTGCTCGGATACTTCCAGGTCATTTTACTCAGGAAATTCAACTATCGTCCTGATGGTTATCCTTAACAATTCATCCCTCCTATCTGGTCACTTTGTGAAATATCAAAATACAGACAGGTGGAGAAAAAGGGAGTAAAAAATCCTAAAGTTTGGCCTCAAACACCAACCTTACGCATCTCTCCCCTCCTTCGACCTCCCTACGCAGCAGATGTTAACTGTTTTGAGCTCGGGACGACTGAGTGACATTTTCCTGGTCGGCTTTACTCCTGCAGCAGCTGGTGAATCTCTTACAGCTGCTGTAAGATGCATGCAGCCTTAAAACACACACACACACACACACACACACACACACACACACACACCTCCCCATGTGTGGAAAGTGAAGTGACAGACTGTTGACCAAACATCCGAGTCTCACCTGCGGGGAAATAAGAAAATGTTATTTGGAGCTTAATTTTTCTTAAATTGGGGAAGTTTGAGGTAAAGATCAACATGTCAACATCCATTATGATTCAGCCGCGTTTCCACAGCAGAACTTCCCTAGCTGTAGGGCTGTCGTGAGACTTGTGGAAAAGGTCAAGGTACTCTATGTGTAGCATGAGCAGACCTCAGTAACCCCCCCTCAGATGGCACGCCTGTGCCAATAGACCTGTGAGGCTCTCATTGTCCAGCCAGCCATGTGGAAGTGATGAGGTCCCTTTGTGCCCTGGCTGCTGTCACAACCAATAAATCTGGCCTGGTGAGAGTCAGGGGCTGGGATGTACTAATTGTTTTATTGATTTGGAGTTTTCCTCCAAGACATCACCTGATAAACGCATCAGCGAGACAGGCACATAAGCATGTGAGCCTGTAGAGCTTTACTGCCCACCTTTATCATTTAAAGCCCTGGGAGTGAAGCTCTGTAGGGGTGACTGGCTTCGTTGTTGTTGTTGTTGTTGCTTAAACACACATCACTGGCTTTAAATTTACCAAATAGGAAAATGCTGATGTGACCACAGGTGATGGTGGGAGAGAACAGGGAGCAGCCGCAAACGGCATCGATGCTTGCCTCACATGCCTCTTTCTGCTCTCATTTCGTAACAATGGTGCAAAGATCCAGCATTGTGACTTCAATCAAAACAAAGGTTTGGCATCGTTTGTCTGCTGCTATTTAGTTATGCTTCACTGAGCATGTGTTAAAGACAAGGTGGAACAGCTAAAACCCAGTAGCCTGTCAAGCACAGCCTCTAACTTAATTAAACTATCTAACAGACTTTGGTTTTAATGAGGGCCACATGAGGTTTGCTAAAGCCTGTAGGACACTTTGCTTAAACAGCAATCGCTTACTTGCAATATGTCACCGGCTCTAACGCTGCACAGCAACATAAAAATAACATCTTAACTCTTAAAATAGCTTAAGTTTATTCTACATCACGCCAAGAATCATCTGTTTTGCAACCAAACTTTTAGAATAAACAGGAATGTAAATTGCACAACTATTGTGAATTTTCCGAGTCTCTGAGCTGGGCTTTTCAGGGCAGCAGACTGACATTTGAGGGCCAGCGTTGCTAGGAAACAGACTGGAGCCCTGGAGCTTATGAACATTGACACAGGATGTTTAATCCCCTTTTTCAACAAACCCATCTACAGTTTGCCATGTACAGTAAGTGAGTTAAGCCGTTTGTACTTGCATAGTGTTTGGGAACGCCTGAACCTTTGGCGAGCTCATGCTGCACAATACCGACATAAAATCTGTTTTCACCGTAAAGTTTTGACACAGCTGGGAAGTATTTTGTAGCTGAAGGCACATTAAACTATACCTGTTTAAAATCAAATATATCTTTTGCTAAAAAAGACCTTGTTGCATTTGATTTTTAGCTTTTGGTTGCAGGTACAGACTGCATTTACACCTTTTGCAGCATTGTACCATATGAGCTACTGGTCAATGGAAAAGATATAGCTAAGCCAGTTTAGCTGCCAATATGTTTGTAACCAAAGAAACATCCACTAGCCACTTCATTAGGCGCACCTGTTTATCTGTTTAACACAAATAGCAAGTCAGCCAGTAACATGGCAGAAACTTAACGCATTCAGACATGTAGATATGGTTGAGATGGCTTGCTGAAGCTCAAACTGAGCAACCAACTGACGCAATGAAGAGTATTTGTGACTTTGTGTCTGAGACATAGTTGTTACAACCAGACAGTTCAGTTTCAGTATCTCAGAAATTGCTGATCTACTGAGACTTTAACACACTTCCATCTCTAAGGTTTACAGAGAATGTTCTGAAGAAGAGATCCAGTCAGCTGCGCTTGTCGGGACCAAAACGTCTTGTAGAAGTCAGAGGAGGTAGAGCAGACTGGTTGGAGATGATAACAAGGCAATAGGAAATTAAATAAGCACTGGATGGTATGCAGAACAGAACACAAAACGTCCAGCAGCAGAAGACCACACCGGGTTCCCTCTTGTCAGTAAGAACAGGAAACTGAGGCTACAATTCACACAGACTCACCAGAACTGGACGATAGAAGATGGAGAAACGTTGCTGGTCTGATGAGTCTCCAGTTCAGCTCCACATTCACATGGTAGGATCAGAATCTGCTGGAAACATCATGACAACATGGATCCATCCTGCCGTCAGGATCAAGTTTTCCAGCACGCTCCATACATGTGAGAAGCGAGAACTTTTGGCTTGTTGTCGAGGCCCCAAAAAGAAAATTACATAATTTTGTTCCTGCAGACTGGAGACAGTTCTTGAGACATCGGGCTGGCAGAACTTTTTTCTTGTGGGGCTGTGATTGGTTGGACATTTGAGGTGGTTAACACAGAAAAGTGTGAAGCAGAAAGTTGCCACTTTTACTGATGTGGGTTAGACAGATTGTTTTAATGACAGCTGATCAAGATGGTGAGAAAGTATGAAAATTCTTCCATGTTTTAGTTGAACCTGCCCTGCTGTGGGCGGAGTCTCATTAAATATGGCATGACTGCTTGATAGCACATAAAAACAAACATCCGCCCTGCATGAACCCCATTGCAGACGGAGCTTATCATGGAGGATGTAACATGCTTCTGCTGCTGGGGGTGTGATGGTGTGGGGAAGTAGTACCAACATGACATGGTTTAACCAGCCTGCCTGGACATAGCAACTGAACATTTTTGAAAATGCCCCCGAAGAAAGACGTAAAATCTAAAAAAGCCTCAGAAGAAAACGAGGAGGAAACACATGGGAGCAACAGGTTAAGTGAGCCAGCCGCTGGCCCCTCAGCCGATACTGCTGCGGTGCTCGCTGCCATTGGTGATATGAGCCGAAAAATGGAAGAAAGATTTAATGCTTTGCAGTCTGCGCTGTCCGAAAACCAGGCCATGGTGGAGGAACATGAGGGGCGCTTATCTTCGGTGGAAAATGCTACTAGTGACCATGACGGCAGGCTGGCTAAGCTAGAGCAACAGGCTGCGCGGCTAGAGGAAACTAAAAAGGCCCTGCGGGATAAAGTCATTGATTTAGAGGCCCGTTCCAGACGACAAAACATAAAATTTGTGAATCTGCCAGAAAAGGTCGAGGCTGGAAACCCAGCGGACTTTGTGTCAAAGCTAATGCCTTCTCTTTTTGGAACTGAGCATTTTTCAAAGCCCGTTGAAGTGGATCGGGTCCACAGGCTGGGTAGCCAAGCGGCTAGGATTGCTAACAAGCCTCGTATTTTGATAGCGAGGATTCACAACTACCGCGTCAAGGAGCTCATAATGCGCTTGGCAATCGAGCAGTCTCCTCTGATGTTTGAGGGACATCGCATTCATATTTTTCCGGACTTTCCGGCTGAGATCATGAGACGTCGTCAACTCTTCGATGATTCAAGGCAGAAGCTAAAAGCAGCGGGTCACCGCACGGGCTTCATCTATCCAGCTCGTCTACGGGTTAGCCATGGCAACGAGACGACTACGTTCAACACACCGGAGGAGGCGAGGATTTTTGTGGACAGTCTGGGCAGAGGCGAAGAGGATTAAAGAGAAGTTTGGTGCTGATCACCATTACATCTGCTTCTATGACAATCTGCACTGTGAATGCAAGTTCGAACTGTAATCTCAGGTAATATTTTATAAAAGTTTATAAAAGTCCTTTCACTTAAAAGTTATATGTTTTTGAGAGTATGGACCGCTTATTGACTTAAGAACATTTTTTGTGCCTTATCCGTGTAAAAATAACATACATCAGGTGTTTTACGTTACTGATGCTCTTTTCTTTTTCATTCTTTTGGGAGGAGGAGTACACTTTAAGTAGTAGTTAGTTCACTGTGCTTAACAGCTTAGTAGGTTTGTTACTAAGTACTGTTAGGAGTACCCCCTAAGACATATGTTAGTTAGGGTTTTTCTGACCCACTGCGTGTGGTGAAGGAGGGAGGGAGGGAGGGGGGAGTGGTGGGTATGTTCTGAATGTATTGTATTTGTGTGTGCGTTTTTTTATTATTATTTGAGTTTATATGGAGCACTAAATTGGTCCACTTACAAAATGATACAAATCACAGTTTTTGATGACAATGGCTAATAAGAAAGATAGAGATTTCAATATGATCAGTTGGAATGTGAGGGGTTTGGGTAACCATATAAAAAGAGCTAAGGTTTTTGCACACTTAAAATCTTTGTTTGCAGATATTTCATTTCTACAGGAAACTCATATCAGACCAAAAGATCAGACGCGCTTAAAATGCAGCTGGGCAGGGCACATATTCCAATCGACCTTTTCAAGTAAAGCACGAGGGGTCGCCATTGTAATAAAGAAAAATATTCCATTTGTGCATATAAAAACTATAAGTGATGTTGATGGAAGATTTTTAATTGTAATTGGTAAATTATATTCCATGCATGTCACTTTAGTAAATATTTATGGCCCAAATGTGGATGATGCAGGTTTTTTTCGAAGAATTTTTGATAAAATTCCAGATTTTGCAAATACTACTTTGATAATTGCTGGGGATTATAATTTGGTTTTGGACTGGAACTTGGACAGATCGGCAAGAAGACAACCTGCACCATCAAATGCCTCGATAACCTTGAATAGTCTTATTTCGTCAACCAACTTAGTGGATATCTGGCGCTTACAGCATCCTACAGATAGGGATTACTCCTTTTTCTCAAAATTGCATAATTCTTACTCTCGAATAGATTTTTTTTTACTGGACTCTAAGCTTTTACCAAATGTCATTGATAGTAAATATCACAATATTTTAATTTCGGACCATGCACCTACTAGCGTAATTTTCGATCTTAATCTTCCGAAACAAAGTTCAACATGGAGATTACAACCATATTTACTGAATGACTCCAACTTTTGTAAATATCTATCACAGAAAATTGAGGAATTTTTACAGACCAATGACACAATGGACACATCGGACTCTGTTTTATGGGAGACATTCAAGGTGGTCTTGAGAGGACATATAATTTCATATGAGGCTTCTCAGAAAAAAATGAGGGATACTAGATTAAAGAATATTGATAATAAAATATCAGAATCAGAAACTATGTATAGACAAAATAATTGTAATCTTATTCTACAAGAAATTACTAATCTTAAATATGAATACAATACAATTTTAACAAAACAAGTAAGTTCCCAAATGTCACGTCTGCGTGTACGTTATTTTGAACTTGGAGATAAGCCTCACACTCTTCTGGCTAGACAACTTAGAAATCAACAAAATAGCAGGGCTATACATAGAATTAAATCCAATACTGGAGACAATATTACTTTGCCAAAGTCCATAAATGAATGTTTTGCCAATTTTTATAAAAATTTGTACAGGTCAAAAGCACAAGGAGACGTAGATTCTTGGCTGAGGGACATTCCAATTCCAAGGTTAGATGATTCCTCACGTGACAAATTGAACCAACCTTTGTCGACAAAAGAGGTTTTAAATTCCATTGAATCATTTTCTTCAGGGAAAGCCCCAGGCTCAGACGGGTATGGGGCGGAATTTTATAAGAAATTTGCTGTACAGATATCCCCACTCCTACTTAGAATGCTCACACATTCAATAGAAACTAAATCTCTTCCTCAAACGCTATATGATGCAAACATAGCCTTACTACTAAAGCCAGATAGGGATGATTCCAATCCTGCATCTTACCGTCCAATTTCAATGCTAAATCTTGACTGTAAAATATTCACTAAAATACTTGCTACTAGATTAAATGTATGTATTGAATCTATTGTTCATGTTATCCCTAACAGGTATTCTTTTTTCAATACAAGACGGGTGCTAAATATCACATACTACAAATTCCCAGTAGGTTCTAAGCAAGCAGTTTTATATTTGGACGCCGAAAAGGCATTTGATCAAGTTGAGTGGGGATATCTGTTCAAGGTGCTCGAAAAATATGGTTTGGGAGAATCTTTTGTGTCCTGGGTCCGCTTAGTTTATGCACAACCATCTGCGTCAGCTGGAACTAATCAAGACAGATCACGTCCGTTTCCGCTGGAGAGAGGCACCCGCCAAGGGTGCCCACTATCACCGTTATTATTTGCTCTGGCGATCGAGCCCCTGGCTATCAACATCAGAGCAAACCCACTTATCAAACCTATAACAATCGGAAGAATTGAACACAAAATATCACTCTATGCTGATGATGTCGCCATTTTTATATCAGACCCCGAGCATTCTATTCCCATTTTGTTAAAATTGATAAATGATTTTGGGATGGTGTCCGGTTATACCATAAATTGGCAAAAGAGTGACCTTATGGTACTTACAACAGAGTTGGATCCTGCATTTGTAGCTTCAATTCAGTTCAAAGTTTCAGATACAATTAAATATTTGGGAATTACAATAACAAAGAATCCAAATTCTCTATTCAAACAAAATTTTACTAAAAGATTAAACTCTCTTAAAGAAAACGTTGAAAAGTGGAGAACGTTACCTCTATCATTGATTGGTAGAATAAACACTATTAAGATGGTTTCTTTACCGAGATTTCTTTATTTGTTTCAGAATATCCCGGTATATATCCCAAAATCTTATTTTAAGCTGATTGACTCGGTTATTCTACCTTTCATATGGGGCTATAAGGCTCACAGAATATCAAAACAACATTTGCGACAACCCAAGGAACACGGTGGCCTAGGCCTACCTTGTTTCTTGCACTATTATTGGGCCGCCAATGTTAGAGTTATGGTATACTGGCAAATAAATCAAGATTCTCCATCATATAATATTCCCCCTTGGCTGACAATAGAGCATACGGTGGTTTCAAAGACTTCTCTCCGTGCAATTCTTTTCTCATCCCCTAGGCCTTTGGCTTCTCGAAGGGGAGAACATTTTACTATATTGCACTCTCAAAAAATATGGTTGCAAATCCGAAAATTTTGTGAACTCCCAAATACGGCTGTACACACTCCGGTATGGCGCAATCATGCTTTCCCCACTTCATTTACAGATGTTGTTTTCAGGGAATGGAGTCAGAAGGGTATTGACACAATTAAAAATTTGTATATTAACAAAAAATTTTAGCTCATTTGAGCAATTGCAAACAAAATATAACTTGCCTTAAAGTCATTTTTTTTAGGTTTTTACAATTTAGAAACTATTTTAGGCAAAATATTCCAACATTTGACTCCCTTCCTACGGAAAATGATCTCTTTAAAATATTACTGGGGCCTCCAGACTCCAAAAAATTAGTTTCTTCATTGGTAAAATTCTTTTTAAAAAAATATTCTCTTCCTACTCTGACAATTAAACAGAAATGGGAGGAAGATTTAAATATCTCAATCAGGGATGATGTTTGGCAGAGAGCACTGAGAGACATTCATCATTGTTCTGTGAACTCAAGACTTCAGACCATTCAGTATAAAGTAATTTTCAGATTGCATTATTCAAAAGTGAAGCTACATAAGTTTTTTCCACAAACATCACCTTTGTGTGAAAGGTGTAAGATAATGGACAGTACACTGGCACATCAATTTTGGCTTTGCCCAAGGATTCGGAATTTTTGGGTCTCAATATTTGAATGGTTCTCCCAGGCGCTTAAAATCACTATCATCCCTGACCCTGAAACGGCTCTTTTGGGCTTCTCAGAAGTATTGCAATCATTGGGTCACGATGTGACTTCACTGATTGCATACGGTATGGTCATAGCTAAAAGGTGCATTCTTAGATTATGGAAGGCAGATGTCCCACCTCGTTTCGAAGCCTGGCTTAGAGAATTTGTAGGAGTACTGCACATTGAAAAGCTAAGATTTGAAATATTGGGTAACCCCCAAAAAATTTTTGATGTATGGAAACCAATTTTAGATAAATTGAAATTATAGCGTTCCCCCATACTCTGGGGTGAAATTAATGAACATTTGATCTACAATATGTGGACTGTAATTGTATAAGTTTAAGCACTACATTTTATGCTGCTCTTGTGGGTTTTATTTTGGTGTTTTTTTTTTTTTTTTTTTTTTTGTTGTTGTCTGTTTGTATGTAAGTCAAGTGATAATTTAAGTAATTTTTGTAATAACTGTGACTATTACTTTTTTTTTTTGTTGTTGTTGTAAAATTGAAAAACTTAATAAATACACTTGGGGAAAAAAAAACAAAAAAACAGCCTGCTTGAGTATTGGTGCTGACCATGTCCATCCCTTTATAGCTACAGTGTAGCTAGCATCTTCTCTCTACTGTCAGAAGTCTGTTACAGATATAAAATTAAGCAAATAAATCAAAGTTGAGGGTAGTTCTGCCTTTTCCCAGATGTCCACCTGAAACATGTAAAAGCCATAGATTATAAAAGCTGTCATAGTTTGGAGCTTTTGTGTCGTCTTTAGTTCTGGTTTCCTGTTTTATTTTGTAGTTTTTCCTGTTTAGCTACCCTGTGCATTGTTTCCTGTTTTGCTTTCCGTTCATTAACTCACCTGGTTTGATTTCCTCATTTCCTTCACCTGTTTCCTATTCGACCCTCAGTTTATTTATACACCTCAGTTCTAAGTTTCCTTTGTCACATGACAGTCATGTTTCTCCATCCATTCTTTTTGTTCAGTCTGTTTTGGCTTATATGTTGGCTTAAAACCATTGTTCTTACATTCCATTTGCCTTCTACCTCATTGTCCTGCATTTAGGTCCACATTTCCACAAACCCTGACAAAAATAGTGTAAAACCTCCTAGTCCAGTGTATAAGTTGTGAAGTCGCAGAGCAAAAGCAGTTCAGAACATAACTAATTGCTACACTAAAGATACCAAGGACATGGCGAACAGGTTTAAATGGCTTCCTCGAGCCCTCGCTGCACTAGAAGACTCTCTGCATCAGAAAAACATTTAAGCAATGTCAGTAAACTTTGAAGATGCAGAAATGTTGGAAGTTAGACTATGCAAAAAGAGAGCCTGAAATACATCCCTACCTCTGGTCTTACATCCACCCTGGTGGTGGTCATCCAGGTTTTCTAGTTATTCATATTTCTTAAACCTGAGATCCCTTTTCTGTGGGACCAGTTCCCAGTCTGGGTTTGGGAAGCAGAAATCCTCTTGACCTTTTAAAGGCAGAGTGGGGGGAGTTTTTCACTTCACACCCCAAATGCAGACAATTCGTGTATTACTTTAACACAAAAAAGAAATAAAGAACCTGAGACACGTGTGGAACGGACAGGCACGAAGAAACGTCTAACATCAAGCTAGATGACTGAATGGTGATATGTATATTAAACCCAACCGCCATCTGCCCCCCCCAAACCCTACTGCACATGCCCCTCTTTGGCTACTAAGCCATAGCTTGGCGAGCTACGTTAGCCAGCATACTACAATACAAAAACAGATTGAACCCTTGGGAACAAACGTTGCGTGTTTCTGCGCTTCGGAGGCGGGGCTTCAGCGGAAAGTCTACAAAATGGGGTTTGGACTTTTGAATTATTTTCTATATGCAACTTGCTGAAATAGGTTTTCCAGGATCCTCCTCCCCTGCCTCTTATGACTGATCTTAAAATGTTCTTTTTTGATGAATCTCACAGTTAGTGTGGTTCAGCCATGCTTAGCTTCGGTAACCAGAAGCCTAGACTGCAGGAAACATCTTGTGATGCATTCAGCACCTCCTCCCATTTTATTCTCCATTTATAAATAATAACATTAACTCATACTTCTCTTCTTGCTCTGCAGGTATCTCTGGCTGAAAGTTGTGGTGCTCGTTGATCCCTCTTTCTTGCCCTCTCCACTCCCAGCCGGTCGAGGCAGATGGCTGCCCTTCCCGATCTGGTTCTGCTGGAAGTTTTTCTTTCCTGTTAAAAAGGATTTTTTTTCCCTTTTCACCGTCGCCCGCTGCCCCCGTGCACGCTCGAGATGGGGGCTGAAACAAAGTCAAGTGTTATTCCTGCTTTGTCTCAGCCTGAATTTGGCTTTAAAACAATATTTATAAGCTGGACGTGTGAATCTTTTGGACTTTGCTTTCTGTGAATTGGTGCTACAAATAAAACTGAGTCAAACTGAATTCAACACACACACACACACACACACACACACACACAGGGATGAAGTTACTGTTTTTATTTCACAGGTTACATGCAAACAACAAAGGTAATTATGTTGTTGCATCGGTAAGGATCTTATTTACTTAAATTTATTTACAATGAAACAGATTTCTGAAAAACAGCATCCAACAAAGTCATTATAGTTGTGGAAACTCTCCATTCTGCAACATCATCCTATCAGTTATGCTCATTATTGTAGTAACACTGTCATAAACGGGGATTATCACATGCCTGATATGCCTTTTATACTTTCACACCCACCACAGAGAACACTTAACCACACCGAAAGGTAAACAAGACTGAGTGGACGTTCAGACTGAACTCCAGAAAAGGTGAAGAAGGACTGCTGATTGGTGACTGCTGTGGAGAAGTAGGCTGGCTTTAAGGAAGATTGTAGGCAGGTGCGTGCTCATCAGGTTGACCAGGTGCAGCTGTGGTTGGAGAGGAAGGACAAACTAAGCGAGGGCAAGGCAGGGCATGACACAGAGACTGATGGTGGTGTGACCAAGGCAGGGCATGACAAAAGGACTATCTTTCAAAACACAAAAAAAATCTCTTCTCAGCTAAAGAAATGAGATTAATTCCAGTTTTAGTGATGAATCTGGGTGTCATGTGGTGTTTTATCTAAGTTTCGCTTCAAAATGACAATTTTTTCTTTTTACAGACGTCTAGATGTTCAAATACTTCATGCTTAATATAAACATTTCCTCAGTAAAAGCACGTTTTTTTTCTTACACAGACCAGTGCAACTCGAATTTAACACATGCACATGCTTAGGTTTGTACCTATATGTTGCTGTTTGCAATAAATGAGTCACTTTTCACAAGTATGCAGCTTTCACATTCCAAGTTCTAATAGGTTTTCATATTCCTTACTGCCAAAGCTATTTGTGTCTGTACATATGCAGCTGATAAAAGATGAATAAAGCTCAAATAGTCCTGCCGCAATAATTCCCGTTGCATGAAACAAAGTGACATTTTAAATCCAGAGAGCGTCACTTTTTTTTGTTGCAAGTGTAATAATTTTGAAGTTTTGACCTTTAGCACAACTGTGATATTATCAGGACACAGAAACATGTTCAGTTGCTCGCTGAATACTGATGTTTCCCTCTGAACAACTGGTGCAAGTCTTTTTATCAGGAGTATTCAGCCATCAGAGGGAGGCACTTTCTAAAGCATGCGGATCATCATAGATATGAGCTCTTGTTTTAAAATGGCGGGAGAAAATATGGAAAGATGCACAACAGTCTGGATCCCAATCCAGAAATAAGTCATCAGGTCCACTACAGGTACTGTAGGGATGACGCAGGGCAGACGCCGAGCGCAGTCTGATGTAGACCGACAGAGGAAAGAAGTGATGCAGGTTATTGTTTGGGTAGAAGAAAAGCAAACCCAGCAGCATGTGGCCAGAAAACAGATGTTTTGCACACCACAAAAATTTTAGAAACACAATGACCGGAGTCCTGCAGGGGTCCGGTTTTACCAACCTGCATCCACCAGAATTTTAAGCAGAAATTGATCTCAGGTCTTAATTTCTTGCATAATATCCCACCGAACCATGACAGCACCTCCCCACAGTCTGTTATTTTGCCACTTGGGGGCTTCACTTATTTGATTGTAAGAATGCTGCATAAAGCAGATACCATCCACCAACCCTTGGTTCAGCTGTGTTCTCTGCTGGTTCAGTGATTCATGAACAGAGTAAAAATCTCTCAGTAGCTCCTCTGGAGGCAGGATGACGAGAACTTTCCTCTCAGTGAGTTGGAGGTGAAGATTTCCCCGATAGTGTCTTTTGTTTGAATTCCACTGTAAAATAAAACCCCATTTTTGTTCCGAACTTTTAGTTTCATTTTGGGTTACCACGCCTTTTTTTTTTTTTTTTACTCCTAGACACCACGGGGGTTGTAACACTGGGACATTGTTTCACTTCCTGTTGTTTATTGGCCAAACTGAAAGTTTGCATTAACATGCACGTTATCATTGGTGTTTTATGACCTCAACTAATAATCTGACACATTCTCGTGAGTGAAGAATTTTAGATTTGTTTATACATATGACAGGTAAGTCTGTAGAGAAGCGCCATGATAGTCTGCCATCTTTAAACTACGGTAGCCAGGAAGGGACAAACAACACCAACTTGCAATAAAAAAGCGTTTTCCCTGCGAGCCAGCGCACGGTGATTGACATGCCAGAGGCTAAGCTTAGCCTTTATTAGGGGCGGTAAAGCCAGTGGGAAGGCTTCATAATCTGATGTTTAAAGCCACAAAAAGCAACACCAGTCAACGGGAGCGGTTCCGCCAGGTAGGGGGGGTAAAAAAATATTTATATATGAAAATATCGCAATATTTTGTGTGAGAATATTATATTGATATTCAAAAGCACTGTATTGATTTTATCAAACAACCGATTTTTACTGATGAGGCAGTTTTTTTTATTCCTTTTTTCATTTTTTACATAAAGTTCAGTGTTTTTATTAATCTTGCAGTGAAATGTATATCTTCTGTTCTTATTCAACAGGCTGATGTCAAGCATGCAAAGCTTTCAGTGTTTACTAGTAAAGAAAAATTACAGCATATTGTCTTGCTTATAGTATCCTAATATATCACAATATATCGTGTTGTTGGCCCGTATTGTGATTCATATCATATCACCAGACTTGTTCCAATACACACAATGTCATACAAAATATTGCCATTTTTCTATATCAATATTTTTCCCCCCTACCTGGTAGAACCACTCCTGTTGACTGGTGTAGCTTTTTGTGGTTTTAAACGGCACCTTATAAAGCCTGTGATGAAAGCTACCAAAACTATATAAAAACATAATTACACCAGAGGACTGTAATCTGATTTCACTGTATGTATATCTGTGTTGTTACATATGAGTTTGTTGTGCTGAGGAACTCCAAGTATTGGATGCCATAGTTTTATGAGTGGCGTTTTGATACATGCCAGCAACCGTTGCAACAAGTGCTAAAAATGACGAGGCGTTTGAATGCAAAACCCTTTCAGCGTGAGATGCGGGTAACTCTTACGCAATATCCCTTTAAATAAAGACAATAATAAAAACATGGTTCTGCTAACTTTGCAGCTGCACATACACATCTACACATGTAGAAAGTTTAAGTCTAAATGGACAGGCGCCCTCTTTGTGCTCCAGTTCTGATCATCTCAGTGAGAAATGATAATGGAACCTGACAGATCAGTGGATGTGTCCTCTGGTTGTGCTTCAAACTAACTCACCATGGATGTACAAAGAGCTGTAAACCAGCCATCAAAGGCAGAACAGCCAATCGCATGCCAGGATTGTGTTGAATCATCTGTATTGATACAGTATAGGGATGTCATGCCTGTTTCACTTGAAAAGGACGGGCTCCTATCAGCTTTCAGCAGACTGCTGTGACTGTTCTGTTTGGTGTTACAGTGGCAGAGATAAGAAATAACTCCCACAGTGGATCAGAGCCTCTGCAGCTGCAACGCTGATTTAATTAAACCAGGAATTTCACTCTTCATAACAAATACGCAAAACTGGGTTGTCATCATTATTTCATCTGAACAGATGGTCATCACAAAGCGGGGTCCTGCACAGCAACCAGGCAGATGTAATCATCGTCTTGGTAATCAGCACACGTCTGCAAGCCATACACGTCACGTCAGCGACGTGGACAGAGGAAGCCCGAAGCGTCCCTGAGCCGCAGAAGAAAATGAGAAAAACAAGCTCATTAATGGAGTAAATAAAGTCTCAGGTGACAGCAATTAATGTAGTTTTAATATGCTAATAAATCTCAAAGGGGATAATGGTGTTGGTGAATATTGCTGAATGTGATTTACTGTAAAGGTTTAAAGACTGGAGGGACTCCCTGACTGACTTCCACTCAGCAGACACTTTATCAGGCTCACCTTGGACCCTTCTTTCTTCCAGAACTGCCTGCTGACTGGAGCGTTCTCCTGCTTCAAGGTGTTATTTTACTTTTTTATTTTTAATCTCTAACCAGTCCATCAGTTCTACTGAAGGTCATCAACATACTGGCATCCAGGAGTCATTCTGGTCCAGTCACTGGATGTTTCCTCTTTTCCAGAACATTCTCTGTGAACCCTGGAGATGGTTGTGGTGAAAATCCCAGTAGATCAGCAGCTTTCCAACAACGTACCACGTTCAAAGTCACTTGAAGCTCCTTTCCTCCTCATTCTGATCCTCAGTTTAAACTTCAGCAAATCGTTTCGACTTTAATCGTAAATGTTTGCTTGATTGTTCTTACAGGTGTATCTGTTAAAGTTTAGATTAGAAGGATTTCTTTTGCAAATGCAAATTGCAGTGATGAGCTGGAATATTATAAATTTTACTTTTATAGTAACAAAGATTTTTTTTTTTTTACTGTTTATTATGTTTGACTTTTCCTTTAAATCGTAATGGGTAATTTATATGAAATGGTCTGGAAGGGGTTTGTTTTAATTTCATTTCATTCAGGACACAAGTCTGCACTCACTCATCTTTAGATTCATTTCAGGTCATCTTCAGCACCTCCAACCCCAAGTCCACCTCTCCTACTGCTGCTTCAATGTTCCCAAGGTTTTTTTCTTTTTAATTTTTGACTGATGATACATGTTTTATAATGTTTTATACCATTTTTGTGGCCCCCATGTAATCACTGAGGGACCTGGTATAAAAAGTTTGTCAGGCTTTCAAAACGTCGGTTCCATGTAAACATGTCCAAATAATGAAAATCTTAAGCTCAACGCGTCTCCGTGTGGACATGACCTTAATTTAAATCACACTGGCTCTGAACAGTCATAGCCTCTGGGTTCCTTCTGTCCTCTGGGGGTGGCGGACCCCAGGTTCAGAACCACTGCATAGGCTACCCTCCAAGTAATCATTAATTACTCATAAAGCACACTTTCTTTGCAGTCCCAGTGAAACTGTCCGTTCGCTGTTATAAATGAGTTAATCAGCCAGGAGGCTTTGCAGAGGCAGCTGTCTGATATGCAGCGATTATGAGCACAGTGTGAGCCATTAAGGTGTCATTAGAGGATTTGTGGATGCATAGCTGTGACCACCATTTCAAATTGTCATGACTGCATGAGTTTGATATGATGTTCACAGATGGGGGATTATTGCAGATTTGAAATGCGTTTCTGAACACACAAACTACAATAGCAGTGTGTGTTTTTCTGCAGTTGTACATTGCTACATAGTTCCGTACGATATTTACATTTCACTTGCAATATGTGCAAGTAAAAGCACAGTATAACTAGCATGCATTGCTAGCTATTCGGCCATGTATCTCAAACAAACCAGTGACAAAATCTTCATAACCAGAAAATTAAATTGCTGAATTTGTCCACACATCGTGTGACAAAGCTCACAAAGTTCATGCAGGTCCTGCAGCTTACATCTGAGAGCTCAGCAAAGAACAACTTTCAGCATTCTGAGATTGTCTTAATTTTTTTTTTTATTTAATCCATTTCTAACACTGAGTTGTCATCAGTCTCCTTGTGCCTAAGTTGAAGTCACATCCAGTGTTTACACTGAGTGTTTCTGAACGGTCCCTCTGGAACTAATTAGCATGTGTCCTTTAGGATGGATTGATGTAAACCCACAGCCAATCAAAATTCAGGATTCTGCAAAACAGTGATGTAAGAATCTAATAATAAACATTTTTCACTCTGAGACAAGAAAGACCTTCTGAGTGGTTGCCATGTCTAAAAATATCACTGATAAAAGATGGTGGCATCATGTTCTCACTGTTGTAAAATGAACTTTTAAAACCGTTTTGTCAATTACAAACAAACAAAATAACAACAAATATTCATGTTTGGAGTCTGTTTTAACTTCCTTTTTAATTTTATTTGTTTCATAATTTTACTCACAGTACAGTAAGAGGTTTCGGTGTTTCCTGTTGGGGTGAAGTCCGCCTGACTTGTAGCTCTGCTGCTGCGTTCTTTCAGCTGGACACACAAACCAGCAGCTGATTCAGTGGTTAAAGGGGTCCTATTATGGTATTTGGAGTTTTCTGAGCTTTCTACAGTGTTACAGTGTTGAATCCTCATCAGACATGTGAACGGCACTGTTTTTTTATCACCTAAACGCATGTTTGAGTTTGAGTTCCAGCACTCTCTCCATTTGGTTTCCATGGTGACGAAAAACACGTCGTTTTAGAGAGTTTTTTCTACTTGGAAATCCTTGTGACGTCCCGGGGGATAAGGTTCGGTGATTGGTTACCTTCTACTGGTTAACAAGGACATCTACAAATACATCAGGCAGGTGGAAAACATGGGATAAAGTTATTTCCAACGATGGCTGGTGAGTTTACCAAAGAGAGACATCCTGCTGCATTCGTTGCTGTGGGTTGCTGTTTTCCACTTCGTTTTCAGGGTCGGATTCAGGTTCCAACATGTAGGGCTGTATGCTATGTGTTGACATTGTATTTAACTGAGTTCATATGAGCCTAATCCTTCTGTTTATGAGATGTTACAATGATGGTGAAAGCAGGTGCGGTGCGCGCTCCCGATGTAGTGCAGTGGCGGGAGGCGGGGCTTAATGCGGAAGAGTCTCAATCCACTCGTTTTGCCCGCAGGCTGATCTGACAGCCTACGGAGAGGGTCGGTCTGAAGTAAATAAAGCGATTTGTGACAATAACTCCATCAATCCCAGCCCTTCTGGTCTCAGAAATAAAAATAAATTAGCCTGAAATGCACAGAATAGTTCCACTTTAAGCATTTTTCTGCAGAAGTTGTCCAGCAGGAATTTGTGAAAACATTGTTTTGAATGAAAAATCTTTGCTTAAAGAGCACATCTTTAGGTGTTTGACATCACCACCACTGGCGGCACACTCTTTGTGGCTGCTCATGTTTGTCATGGGGCTTTTCTACTGAGCTGGTTACAGAGCTGGTTTGAAGCCAGAGACAGACTTAGCACGGGATCTTTGGTTTTCGACTGCCGAAGCACCAGCTACTGTTTCTTACACTTTGCTGTGCCAGAGCTGAAACTGCTTCACGTTGTGTGGGTCAGCAGCGGGGGGTGGGGTTACCTGGCCAAAATATGACCTTTGAAAGTTGGATCGACATCTTCTAACAATGCTATTTAATAAGCAATCAGCACAATATGGTATATAATGACTGAGTTTTGTTTAATATAATGATTTCAATCTATATTTTGTGTTGTTGCAGTGCGAGGAATGTTGAGGGTGATGAGAGCAGCACATGTGGTGTCAAAGCATGTGCTGTAGGAAACCTTTATTTTTGTTTTAAATGCTGTTTTGTAATTTTGCTCTTGTAACATGTTCTTTTATAAGATGATTTGATATGAAGAAAGATTCTTTAATCTGTTTGCACAGCACCTGTATTGTAAGGAGGGAGTGTGGTAATCATTGTCTTTATTTATCCTTTTAGGTGCCACTGCCGTACTCTACTACCAAATTAATTTTAATATTTCATATTTTCCTGATGTGTCAAGTTTTTCACATTGGAAAATATCTGGCATTGTTTAATGTGCCTGAAGTCCATCCATCCATCTTATGCCGCTTATCCAGGGTCGGGTCGCGGGGGCAGCAGCCTAATCAGGGAAGCCCAGACTTCCCTCTCTCCAGCCACATTTACCAACTCTGCGGGGGGGAGGGGGGATCCCGAGGCGTTCCCAGGCCAGCCGAGAGATATAATCCCTCCAGCGTGTCCTGGGTCTTCCCCGGCGTCTCCTCCCAGAGGGACGTGCCTGGAACACCTCACCAGGGAGGCGTCCAGGAGGCATCCTGACCAGATGCCCGAGCCACCTCAACTGGTTCCTCTCAATGCGGAGGAGCAGTGGCTCTACTCTGAGCCCCTCCTGGATGACTGAGCTCCTCACCCTATCTCTAAGGGAGAGCCCGGCCACCCTGCGGAGGAAACCCATTTCAGCCGCCTGTATATACAGGTGCCTGAAGTCTGTTAGTGAATTCTTTTTTTTTAGTCAAAGTGAAAATGCACTGGCAATAAAAATACGGGAGACCTGAACCCCGACAAAGACCAGATGTATTTGAAGCTTTGTGTGTTCGTTTCACCCCTGGCTTCACTTGGAAAAAATAAACAAAACATGTGAAATATGTTTTTTTCTGAATGTTCAATATGTTGATGATCTAAAATACAGATGAGAGGAGGGTAAAGGTTAGGGTTTGGAGTTGTTGGGAGTCTCCCTGCTGCAACACACCTGGCCCGACACACAACAACGGGTAATTAGCAGACTTGAGCAGAGATGAGCTCTGCACAAGTTTGCGGATCCAGTCTGATGTGTGTTGCAGCAGGGAAACTCCCAACACTTGCAGGTCTGCAGCTCTAGAGGACCAGAGGAATTTGTGATAATAAAGATGACTCTTCTGGTGGTTCAACCCTAAAATTAAAATGTGGCAGAATGACAACCACAAATCAGGCATTCAAGTCTGACCTTCAACTTAACATTAGTAATATCAGTTTCATGCTAAAAAAATAAAGAAAATGTGAGACTTTTTGGATTAAGTCTGCCTGGATGTGCCAGTCCTTGAGGACAGTACGCGCTGCTATTTGCCAGTTCTTTTAAACCTCCCTTTGAAAGCTCTTGTCATTTAATTATTCACACAAAGAGTTTTTGTTTATACAAACAGACGACTGGATAAAAAAAACAAAAAACAGAGGTACTGTTTTACAGAGGTAAAATGACTGTACTGTCAATGACAACCTGGAACTCACAAACATGAAGATCACTCGCCTCACATCTGTAGGCTCTCTGATGAACTGAGGTCTGAGTGGGAAATGCTGAACACTGCTGGACCTGGGCCTACAACAGTCCACGCACACTGCATCAGGAACGGCAGGATACGGTGCCTTAGGACACCAGCACTTCGCTCCAGCCCTCCTTAAGGTCAACACTGAGCCCATATTCATTTTTTACTTAGAGAAATAACTCTAATGTCCACTCACCTGGCTACTTTGCAAATACACTGTCCACACCCATGCACATGTTGCAGCCTGGAAATAAGGCATTATTAACATCTAATTCAGATGTCAGTCAGAAGTGTTATGGACATTTTATTTTTGTTTTTTTTTCTTCATGTCATGTGAGAAGCTCTTGTTTTGTTCAGTTATTATTACTACTGTTGGGACATGTTGGACTGGTGGACAAAAAGTACGTCATCAGCCTGCGCATAGTGGGTGTGCGACGCATGTCTGTGGTTGCTAAGTGTAATGTGGTCATGTTGCATGTCCTGGCTGCCTAAAAAGAATCCCTGGGATTGAAAAGATCCACGCAGCCCGGGGTGAATAAAGTTGCCAAAATCGAGACGGAGTCCTATCTCTTTTAAGGGTGCAACATAGATTTGGTGTTTCCGCCCGGTTGGATTTCTCCCACAACGAGGCAAATGGACAAAGAAAGAGAGTGACCGCCATGAAACAAGTGCCGTAGGTGTTAACATAACATGCTAACGTGCAAGACAAAGTTCTGTAGGATAAAACAGCAAAGATAACAGTTTTACGTCATGTCTACAACAGTACAGATGTCGCTGGAATGGGAGCATGTCTATGAGGAAATCGAGGAAAAGCTACTGACGTTGACGGCACCGGAGTTAAATGAAGCTTGTGAAGCACTCGGTCTAACTGTCAGTGAGAGTGACAAAGACTTACCTCGTAAGCTGAGAAGACTTATCCTGCAGTATATGGAAAGTGAAAGTGTGACATCACTTGAGGATGATGGCATGTCATTGTTACTGGGATTTAATGACAGGATTAATGAGTTTAAAGACAAAAACGAGCGCTCTGATCAACCACAGTATACACAAACCGCGCACCAGCACCATCCAGTGGAGAATGGTGGTACTGCAACCCGATACACAAGTGGCGAAAATGAGTCAATTTCTGTGCCTAAATTGACAGAAATAGTTACTGTTCCTGACAAAAACGCCACCTTTATGCACCCACTTTACAGGAGAGACCTGAAAATTGTGGGACAGATTGGAGAACCAAACCAAAAAGACAAATTAGGATATGCCAGTCTAGAAAGACAAATCCAAAAAGCACTAAAAAAGGGATATGATGAAGGAGAAGTTGTGGAGGCTGTCATTCAAGCCATTGTACCAGGAACTAAACTAAAAAGCTACCTAGAGAGTAGGGTTGATCTGAAGCTGCACGCTCTCAGACAAATACTACGGACACATTACATTGAGAAGGATGCAACAGAACTTTACCACTCCCTTACTCGTGCAGTGCAAGAATCCAAAGAAACTCCAATTCAGTTTTTGGTGCGTGCCATGGACCTAAGACAGCAAGTTCTTTTTGCATCAGAAAGAGTTGAGTCTGGACTGAAGTATAGCTCAGAACTAATTCAAAATCAGTTCCTCCAAACAGTCATTACTGGTCTTCAAGATGACATAATCCGAGCAGACCTAAAACCATACTTGCAGGACCCAAAAGTAAAGGATGAACTGCTTTTGGAGAGAATGACCGCTGTGTACAGCCTTGAAATGGAAAGAAAGAACAAGTTGTCAACAACAGTAAAACAGAGAATGGTCAAAGTTGCAGCAGTGGGTGAGGAGAATGCTGATCATGGAAAGGAGGCTTGTACAAATGAACTAAAAAATAAAAACAAGCAGACTGGAACCATGAAACGAGACACGCTGATGGAGAAGGTCGACCAAGGTAACAAAGCAATATGTGAGGCTATCCAGAACCTCTCCTCCCAAATTGCAAATCTTAATCAGCATCAGCAGCATCAAAGACCCCGAACAGTGAGAATGAGTGAACAGCAAAACTGGAGACCTCGACCACAACCGAGAACAACAAACAAGCAATGTCAGCAGTGTCAATTGACCAACCAAGAAGGAAAATGCAACCACTGTTACAAATGTGGCAGCACAGATCACTGGGCAGCTGGTTGTCGCGCTAAGAATGTTGCTGCTGCGACCAATAAGATTGAGATCCAGGTATACCCTGAAGAAAAGGTGGGCTTTGGGGACCAGTTATGCCAGAGAGCATCCCTTACTGGTAAGCAGCAACAAACAGCAAAGTTAGTAGGGAAGAGATGTTTAGTCCGAGCTTCCCTTGGCGGTGTTGACACCACCGTACTGTGGGACACAGGGTCACAGGTATCAATTGTGGGAGCAGACTGGAAAAGAACTTACCTGCCAGATATGGAAGTGAGACCAGTAAAAGAGCTGCTTGAAGAAGGTGCATTAGACCTCTCAGCTGCAAATGGAACAGCTATTCCATATGAGGGATGGATCGGAATTGAATTTACGCTGTCCCAAAATGCTCTGACTGGAGTGAGTGATAAACCAGTTCTGGTTCCAATCCTGGTGGCTAACAGTGACCTTGAACGTCCAATCATCGGGTTTAATGTAATAGAAGAATTGGCCCTGACAAATGATGCAGCTGGAAACCAAATCTCTTCTGGTCACATGGTGCAAACACTTTCCTCTGCATTGGAAGTGGGACGCAAAACGGCCCGCGCTGTCTTATCTGTTCTGAAAAAGAAGCAAGAAAACTGTCCTCATGTTGCAAAACTTGGCAGGCGGCCAGTAGTCATACCCAAAAACAAAGCAATAGAGGTGGAATGTGGTCATGTGCACAAAAAGATTCTGAGTGGACCACATTTAGTATTTGAACCAAATCAAGAAGCACCATGGCCAGCAGGGCTAATAATCAGAGAACAGTTAATTCAGGTGCCACAGCAGGATGATGTGAAAATAGCAGTGACTGTGGAAAACTCAGCAGACTATGATATCACCCTCTGTGGCCGCACAACATTAGGCTGGTTATATGGTGTTGCTGCAGTCTACCCACTAGAGACACTGCCACTGGAGGGCCACGAACACTTGTCACCACACAGCAGAACTCTACCTGAAACAGACCATCCAAGCAATCTGCCACAGGATGAGCCGTGGGATCCACCTGTGGACCTGAGTCATCTGTCAGAGGAACAACAGTTGCAGGTACAAAAGATGCTCAGAGATGAGTGTGATGTATTTGCAAAGGATGAGTGGGACACAGGACTGATCCGAGATTTAGAGTTGGACATACATCTCAAAGATAATGTCCCAGTACAGAAAACATACAACGCAATTCCCAGACATCTCTACCAGGAAGTAAAAGCACATATACAGGATTTGCTCAGCCGAGGCTGGATCCAGAAATCTTACTCCTCATATTCATCACCTGTGGTATGTGTCAGAAAAAAAGATGGGAGTCTTCGTTTGTGTGTAGATTACAGACGGCTGAATGAAAAAACAGTACCTGATCGTCATCCAATCCCCAGAATACAAGAGATTCTGGACAACCTTGGAGGCAATTCCTGGTTCACAGTTCTGGACCAGGGAAAAGCTTATCACCAGGGCTTTGTGGGCAAGAAAAGCAGGCACTGCACTGCATATATAACACCATGGGGACTTTATGAATGGGTTAGGATCCCATTTGGACTCACCAATGCACCTGCTACTTTTCAGCGCTACATGGAAGGATGCCTGGGAGACCTCAGAGATGAAGTCTGCGTTCCCTACTTGGATGATGTGCTGGTGTTCAGCAACAGCTTTGAACAACACATACAAGCTGTGAGACAGGTACTGCAGCGACAAAGACAGTGTGGCATTAAGCTAAGACCAAAAAAATGTGACTTTTTCAAGCGTGAGGTCTGTTATGTCGGCAGGATAATTTCTGCTGATGGATACAAAATGAACCCTAAAGAAGTGGAAACAGTGGAAGCCCTCAGACATGAGATACCAACTACTGTCCAAGAAGTGAGGAAGTTGATGGGCTTCTTAGGTTACTACAGAGCTTACATCCCAGACTTCTCTAGAATTGCTGCACCACTCTACAAACTGTTGGCAAAGCCCAAGTCAGAGTTAAAGGGCAATCAAAAGAAAAAGAGAAGCGGCAAACAATCCAATCAGCTGCTATCATCACAGCCAGTTCAGTGGACAGAGATCCATCAAGAAACACTGAAAAAAATAGTGGATCATCTCACAAATCCGCCGATCATGGCATACCCGGACTTGGACAAGCCTTTTGTACTGCATGTAGATGCCTCAGAAGAAGGCCTAGGTGCAGTTTTGTACCAGCGACAAGATGGAGTTCTCAGAGTTATTGCCTATGGATCTAGGACACTGACAGCCGCAGAGAGAAATTACAAGTTACATTCTGGCAAGTTGGAATTTCTCGCTCTAAAGTGGGCAATAACAGAGCGCTTTCGGGACTATCTGTTTCATGCACCTCATTTTGTTGTGTACAGTGACAACAATCCACTAACATATGTCACAAAATCAGCCAAACTCAATGCCACAGGACATCGCTGGGTGGCTGAGCTGTCAGATTTCAGATTTACGATTAAGTACAGACCAGGATTGGCAAATGGTGATGCAGATTTCTTGTCCCGCAGACCGAGACCCATTGACAAAATCATCCAAGAATGCACAGCTGAGTGTCAGCAGGATGTCATTGAGTCCATCGGAAAAGCTTTGGAGGCTGAAAACACTGGAGAAATAAACTGGATCTCAGCTGTCACCTGTAATACAGATGCGCTTCCACAGGAGGACAATGTTTCAGAGTCAATTCAGCCCATCTCAGTAAAGGACATACAAACCGCCCAGAATGCAGACCCGACAGTGAGCAGAATTTTGGTCCTCAAAAGAACACAGTCCTGCATAAAATATAAAAACAGATTGTCAGAGACTGAAGCTGTTAGACGGCTCCTAAGAGAGTGGCCCCGTCTGCATATTGATGAAGATGGAATCCTGAGAAGAGAAACTGCAACAAGAGCACAGCTGGTTGTCCCTGAATCCCTGAAACCTATCATATACAAACATCTGCATGAGGAAATGGGACATTTAGGAGCAGACCGAACTATTGCTCTTGCCAGAGGACGTTTCTACTGGCCCAAGATGAGGGAGGAGATTGAGCACCATGTTACCCAAGTGTGCCGCTGCATAAAGAGAAAGAAACCCAACCGAATAACTCGGACCCCAATTCAAAATATTGAAACATCTGCACCATTTGAAATTATCTCTATTGACTACTTGCATCTGGAAAAATGTAGTGGGGGGGAAGAGTACATACTCGTCGTGGTGGATCATTTCACCAAATATGCACAAGCCTATGCCACAAAAGATAAGTCGGGGAAAACGGCAGCAAAAAGGCTCTTTGATGATTTCATCATGCGGTTTGGTTTCCCGTCAAGGATCCATCACGATCAGGGAAAAGAGTTCGAAAATCGCCTCTTCCAAAAGCTGCAAAGTTACTGTGGTATCCGCCCATCTCACACGTCCCCTTACCATCCACAAGCAAACCCTGCAGAACGCTTCAACAGAACACTGCTAGGTATGTTACGCACACTGGAAGAGACTCAGAAGTCAAGGTGGAAAGAACATCTCAGTAAAGTGGTCCATGCCTACAACTCAACCGTACACGAATCCACTGGCTTTTCTCCATTCTTCCTTCTCTTTGGTCACGAGCCAATCCTGCCAGTGGACCTCCTATTCCCTAAGAGGGGAAAGGAGGGGAACCAGTCACATTCAGGCTATGCAGAGAAATGGAAGGAGACTATGCAAGAAGCTTACGTAATTGCAAGGTCAAACATGAGAAAAAGCGCAAAAAGAGGGCAACAAAACTACAATCAGCGTATATGGAGCTCTGCCCTTAAACCAGGTGACCATGTCCTGGTGAGAAACCTAACACCAAGAGGGGGCCCTGGGAAGCTGCGTAGTTACTGGGAAGACACAGTGTATGTGATCAGTGAGAGGAAAGGCCCTGACAGCCCAGTATATGTGGTCAAACCACTAAATGGAGCAGGAAGAGAACGAGTGTTACATCGTAACCTACTACTGCCATGCCCCTATTTGGTGGATGAGTCAAAGGTTTGTAAGCCCACACAAAAAGGGGAAGCTAATGAAGACAAAGTGATGAAGACAACACGGCGTCATCAGAAAGTGATCTGCGATACTTACCAAACAGATACAGAGGATTCCAGTGAAGAGGAGTATGGCATATGGACAGCAGCAAGGCAAACTGACTCTTTTATCAATGCAGATGCAGAGGAATTCCATCCTAGAGATGAGAAACTCACAGAAAAGCTTGAGGAGAGACACATGTCTGAACAGAATTCTGAGGAAGAGCGAGTGGAAAGAGGACATTCTGCGACTGAAGGAGCTGAAGAAGTCACTGTTGAATCTGATAACTTGCAAAACAACATTGGAACACAAGGAGAGAGATCAGCAAGGGTCAGGCAGCCCAAAAGAATCTACACATATGATCAGCTGGGTCAGCCAACTTTTCAACTGTTGAAGAGCTGCTCGGCCAGAGTCAGGGGATATTCTGAAGTCAGCCACGACCCTTCCTCCAGATCATCATCCTCTTTGTATCCTTTTTCATTATAGTGGATATTGAAGGAATATAGGTAAAGTAAACAGTTGGATAGGGTAGTTAAACAATCCTACAGCATTCATCTAATAAAAATGATAGTTTCAGGTGATGGGATAGTGTTAACGTCATTAATACAGTACCTTACTGTTAAAATGTTGAAAATCTGGAAAGTAATTATAGTACAGATCAGAGCAGATATGGGGTACTATCCAGGCACAGAAATCAGATTAATGTATTGATAAGGATATCAAAATAATGCATGGCTTTGAAATGTGTAATAACATAGTACTGGGTGTAAACGGTAATTTCCTTGTCCCATTTTGAAGATTTGGGGGGCCCACCAATACTTCTATGGATTAATCACCCTTCAATACGTATGGACTTAATGACAGTCTTGTATTATCGCCATGAGGAGATCTCAGAGAGAGAAATAGCAAATGGATGCTGCCATGGGAAAAGACAACCCAATTTAGGATTTTTGTTTTTCTGGTCATGTTTAGTCTAAGTTAACTCTTGGCCCAATTCTTACCTGTTTACTTACCTTAAATTCGCTATGTTGTCAATCTGTTGTTTATAATGTTCACAGAAAAGTTATGGAAATGATGGACATCATTTTTTTTTTTTTTTTTTTTTTGTGGGGGAGGGTGTTGCAGCCTGGAAATAAGGCATTATTAACATCTAATTCAGATGTCAGTCAGAAGTGTTATGGACATTTTATTTTTGTTTTTTTTTCTTCATGTCATGTGAGAAGCTCTTGTTTTGTTCAGTTATTATTACTACTGTTGGGACATGTTGGACTGGTGGACAAAAAGTACGTCATCAGCCTGCGCATAGTGGGTGTGCGACGCATGTCTGTGGTTGCTAAGTGTAATGTGGTCATGTTGCATGTCCTGGCTGCCTAAAAAGAATCCCTGGGATTGAAAAGATCCACGCAACCCGGGGTGAATAAAGTTGCCAAAATCGAGACGGAGTCCTATCTCTTTTAAGGGTGCAACACACAAATAACAGGTTTTAATGCCCAGGTCAGTGGACTCTCTAGCTAATGTAGCAACACATTCACTGCTCTCTACTCACATGGGTGACAGCCATTGAACATCCATCTTAGTAAATAATAGAAGAAGGACAAGTGATACTCGTTCAAAGAAAGGCTAATGAGTTCCACAACAGAAGGGAAAATGTAAAACAGCAAATGAAAACCATTAAATATTCATCACGTTTTGCTGCAAATTGGTGCAAATAAAATATCTGGAATAAAAGTGAGATGTGATTGTGAAATGTTCCTTTATGTGAATACTGATCTATGTTTATATGACAAGAACATGCAGAATGTTTACTATCATGGACAATGATCGTTGCTCATTAACTCTGTAGTCCTCAAGACCAAAATGGTGTTTAAACAGCTAAACAGAGGTAAATAAACGTTACGGGAAGCAACTTAATGCCCCGACTTCCTCCCAGACAGGTGCGAGCTAAAGGTAAAAGTGCAGTAAATGGTGCATTGCAGCCAGCTGATACAGAACGTGTCTGAGCAGAAGTCCGTGGGCGTTCTCCTCCCAACAGCTGCCTCACCGGGGACGTGTCCACGCTTGGAAATGCTCCAAATTATGACAGTGGCATTATGCTCAGAGTTGAACTGACTAACACACCTCGCTGGACTGCAGTTCAACTTCTTCTCTTCCATTTCTCCTTTTCCTCCCATTTGATTAAAATAGACATCCATTTAAATCAATCTAGCTAGTTTCCACATTGAGGCTGACATTTCTAATTTCATTTTAAAGACATGATACACAAGCAGGTCCAGGTTTGCCCCACACATGCTGTAAACCTGGACTATCCAAAGCACACTTTAAGGCATTGTATTCCTGTAACACACACACACACACACACACACACACACACACACACACACACACACACACACACACACACACACACATTTTGGAGAGACATGTTAACAAAATGTAAACAAAGTGAATTTCTCACCAGTAACAGAAGAAAACGACAACTGTGAGACAGACCTGTCATCGCTTGGAGAGCCATAAATGTAAGAATCATGAACGGACCTCACATTCCTCATGGCTGCATTTATCTCTGCCTGAAGAGAAGTGAAGAGGCGCCACTCTCACTTCCACAGAGGAGACTGTCTGAAGTACTTGACTGTAATTGCCAATAAACAGCACCTTGTGAAATGGACTGCATTCATTTTTCGTGCCTCTTCAGGCGTTGTCCTTTTGGTCTCTCCACAGTTTTTCCATCTGGAGAACTTATCCTCTCTTACTTCAGGGGCTTTTCTGTTTTATCTCGTGGATTACAGATGACTGCAGAACTCTTCCTCCACCACATCTACACATCATGCTTTTAAAGGTTAATACTTGAGATAAATCGCCTGGATTAAAACGGTCAAGTGTCGGTTTATGAACAGAAAAATAAACTAAATGAAATCAAAGAAGAAAAAGGAAAAATAACTCCTCGTTTTCAGGAAGAGAGTTTACCATCTTTGTAAGTTGCAAGCATAAGTCTGTCAGCAACAAAGGGATGCATGTGCATTAGATTAGCATCATAGCTTCAGAAATGACAAAAACAATTTTATATCAAAACAAACAATAAAACCTGCTTTCTTTCTAATTGGTCAAAATAAAAATTATTCTCACAAATCCACCAGATTGGTTGTTTTTTTTTTTGTCTTGTCCAGCATTTCAGCAAGCAGAATGATGATCTGGATGCTGTGTTCTGCTGAGCAGATTCACTTTGCAAAGAGGAACATTTTAGATACCATGCTCTCCCTGATATTATGGATTATTATTTTTTTTCTATTTAATTTGCATAATTGTTTGTATTACAGAGTTTGCACTGCTGGGCCGGATCGGAGAGGACAAAAGAGGGTCAGAAAGAGAATGGAAAAGAAGAGAAAACAGAAAAACACCTTGTAGAGAGAGAGAGAAGAAAGAATGAGAGAGAGAAAAACCTACATACAGATGCATGTACATACACACGCATACACACCTGTGTATGTACACATACACATACACAGGTTGCACATGTGACACAGATGCATAAGTTTACTTTTTAAGTTTCATGATTTGGAATTCAATTAATGGTGTAAATTATTTTATTTGCTTTCATTTTATTTCAACCTGTGACTTTCCTTCAGTTCTTTATGTCTGTTAAATTTTCATCTCCACTTCAATTAAATGTGATGAGCATACAGTAAACAGAAACCTGCAGGATACTGGCCCTGGAGGACTGCAGATCCACACCTGTGGCTTTGTCCAGTTAAGATCTGCAGGGATGGAACCTCGATTGAAGAGTTTTAACTTTTATTGTGAAGATCTGAATCTGAAAATAAAAAAAGAAACTCATTTAGAAAAGTCATTTATTCATTCATTCATTCATTATCCTAAACACTCAGTCCGATAGAGGGTGGCGGGTAAGCTGGAGCCTGTCCCAGCAGGGCGAAAGGCAGGTTACACCCTGGACAGCTCGCCAGTCCATCGCAGGGATTTAGGAAAGTATCCCATAAAAAATTCACCTTAAAAACTTAACTTTAATTTTCAGCTTACAAATATGTGTTTCATGTAAACCAACATTCTGACTGTGATTTGGCTCCACAGGGAGAGAACTTCACCATCACTCAGCCATGATTTGGAAATTTCTTCTGTTTGCTTTTTTTAGATAAACTTTAATGAAATGAGATTCCTTCTTTATGTTTTGGCCTTGCAGCCGATGCCTGTACCGTCAACAAGCAGGGCTGATGCAGGTGTAAACAGAGAGGCTGATAATGCTGAGTAAAAAAGTAACAGTGGATTACATGTATGCATCATTTCCTTTTAATCCCCTGTGTGAGTCAAGGTAATTTGAGTCCTGTGCAAGAACTGCAAACTCTGCCTCTGAATCGTACCACCGCTATTGAGAGGTAATTACAGAATGCAAATACACTGGTTTGCTACGGTTGAAAAATGCAGACATGCTGTAACTTCCATCATAAACAGCAACTTGTGTAATGAAAATCCCTTTTTAATGGCTCTCATATTTATTTTATTTTATTCACACTTAGAGCTAAAATGCAAATAGTAAAGTCTTGAAATAAACATGAGATAAACAGATTCTGCACAAATCTGCCTCTTCATTGCCCCACATTCATATTTGCTAATTGATAGAAATATGTACAAGACTATTTAAAACTATAGCAATGAAGTAATAGATACACGTTTCCATGCAGTTATTTATGGTCTCTGTGTAAATATATCCATTATTCATGGCAGCTTAAATTGGGGCAGAGAAGAAAGGTTTCTTTCTTTCTTGAAAGCCGTCGCACTATATTTCTATGCTTCTCTTAACTAACTAGGTGCATTCCCTCAGGTCTAGAGGAAAGACTTTGGTGTGATAAGAAAAAGCACTGTAGAGATTCTTGCTCTGCAAAAGTTGGGATGATAAACTTCAGGTTTTTTTTTTTTTTTTTTTTTAAATTAGAGTACAATGAAGCTGCTTGGTGCACCTTTTGAAGAGACTTGCCTGTGGGATGAGAAAGCCGGGATCAAGTTTTTGTTTCCCAAATCTCCGACAGAAAGCCCACAACAACCACACTAACAAGCAGAACTTGTTTACTAGCCCTGAGGAAGTCCTTTTCAGAGCACAGAGAGGACAATTTAGTCCCAAAGCTTGGTCGGTGAGTACACAGTCGGCTGTGAGACGTGTGATGTGGCATATCAAATACAAGCGAGGCCCGGGGGGGACAGGAATCGGCGTGCTGCCACTTTAGGCACCTGTCCAACGTTTGGCACAAACTCAGACAGTTTAGAGTGCTCCTGATATGCTAGGAGAAGATAAATAGTGCCAAGCAGGAGATAACTTGCACTAGAGATTAAAATACCAACACACTTTGGGAAATTCAACCGATATTTGAATTCGTGCTGTGAAGAAAAGGCCCCGCAAGTGTGTGAGTAACTTCCCCCTCGAATCAGAATCTGAGAGTTTATAGGATTTTTGGTTTCACCACTGGGTTTCAAGCTTCTCTGCTCTCCTGTGCGCTCAGGACTGCAGCTAGAAGTGAATCGTCCCTTTGGTAATCTCCCCGCTGCAGCATGTCAGGAACAAACAAAACTTCTCAGTTCTGCTAATTAGAAACTAGACGCAGCAGGTTAAAACTTCTCATCAGGAAAAACATTAATAACCAACAAGCAGACAATACATTTCTGATTCTAAACTTTTATGGCAGCAATTTCCATTTTTGTGGAGAAATTTGGAAACAGTTTTTATCCTACTGTAAGCTTTACTAAGTTTAACATTTTTAATGTGCAGGAAAATTCAAAGTGCTTTACATTAAACATCAAAAGTGTTTCAGATGGTGCAAAGAAAGCATTAAAATGTTGAAAAAAGCTGCAATAAATAGCAAAAATTCAATGGATATTATTAAATAGAAGATAAACTAAACATCACAGTGCGGACTTCATGCATAATTGTATGAAAAAGATTTTTATTTGTATTTTAGAGTACCTACATGTGGTAAAGGTTTTATCTCCACTGGCAATACTGCAAACTTTGCTATCGATCTGATACAAAGTAAAGTATTGTCAATTCCAGTGTCAACAATGTTAATTTTAGTTTAATATTTCACAACTTTTAGATATTTTTCTCCTAATTATTGATCATGATTATGATCATAATGAAATGAAAAAGATTTGTGTCCAGTAAAACATTTTATCCACCAGCCAAATGAAATAAATGACTCATTTAAATTGAAGCTGTTTTGATGGTAAATAATTTAAGAAAATAATAAAAAACTCACCTCTCCTCTTTTATTATACATAATTGTTTGAGAAGTCAACATTGAGAGCCAACTAATTGTTGACAATCATATTCTTTGCCTTTTTAAAGCCCTCTGAAAGAAAAATATGGATCCAGGGGCTCTGCTTGGCTCTGCTTGGCTCGTCGCAGGGTTTTAAAATCCATTCTGTGACAGACTGGAAACCAGCGTAGAGATGTTAGAACTGGTGGGATGTTTCAGATCTTTTTGTCCTAGCAGCTACATTAGGACTTCATAAAAAGAACTTTAAACATCTGCAGCTTATCCAGAGTGCATTTAAGCTGCATCACAACATCAGAGCAAAACGTGGAACAGAAATCACAACGTTTCCAGTTTTCTTCCACGTCTGACCACAAGCTCCTTCTCCCTGCCAGAGCCGCATGTTGCCACACACTGCATATGTTTCGGTTGTGCTTTGCAGTCCGCCTCCTGGATTTGGTTGACTTGAACGAACCAAGGTCCGTATTTGTAGACTCCGAGAGTTCTTGGATCCGAATCCAAGTTCAGCCAAATGAATCAACTTTTCTGAACAAATGAAGCAGGATTTGATCCTGAAGGGATGGTGTGTAAGATCAGGATTATTTATAGCTTTGGACAAACTTTGTCATGCTTGTACGTATTTATAAGTTAACTGTTGAAAATGTATCCAAGAGTAACACAGAGCCACAATAAAAAGATGAGATAAACTTTATTTGTACACGCGTTTCATAAGCACAAGGTCACAAAGTGCTTCACAACAAGAAAAACATGCAACATTCCACACAAACTAATGGACATCCACAAACACTGCAGGTTGGATCCTTGATGGATCTGGTTTGCTACAACATGACTGACAGACACAGGCATGAGTTAATGCTTATATCCTTCATCCGTTGTCGTATTTCTACCATATTGGGGCACAAATGGTTCCATGCGTTACCACAGCCAAGCAACAGCTGTAGTTATACATTCATGTAGTGTTTTTTTGGACCAGTGCACAAGCAACACGGATTAATTGGTTTATTGCCTGAAGAATGTCCAACTATTTTAGTCTGCTCATGTCTACAGATGTTGACATTTCCCCTTTCAGCTTGTTAGCGTTGTGCTTTTCACGTTGACCTACTGCATCACATCAAGCTGGTGGTAAATTACTTTAAAGTGATAAATTGGCCTTTAGAGGTCTGCATATGGTGTAAAAATTGGATGCAGGCTAAAACGTGTTCATTTCTTTGTTGGAACTGCAATTAGATGTAAACGTGCAGGAGAAATTGGACCCCATTGTGGAGTAAAAGTATTAGCTTGACTTTAAAACAATCAGTTTGGTTTGATTTCCAGTATATTTCTATATGTATTGAACATCAGGTTTAACATGATGAGAATACCATGCTGAACAGAGGCCATTATCGCTGGGTGTGTGGTTGGTTTGCAGAAACAGTTGAAGAAAAAGGATGTTCTTGTGTTTTGAATATGTAACTGAGTGTTCACATGGCTTCAATGATGAACTGTGGCGACCATGAATATAAATGATGCTGTCAACATATGCAATGACATAGATGCCGACAGGAACTCAGAATTTTAAAAAAGTCTAGAGATCAAACATCCTGAAGATGCTTTAAAGCCCAAAATATTAAGGTATAGGAAGGAAAGTTGATGCCATCTCTCCAAGTCTGAACCTGCTCAGCGACATATTTTGGATGACCACTAGTTTAATCCTCATATTTTCCACGTCATACTGGTGTAAACACCAGTTAGATTCCTTCATTAGCTGCTGTGCAGAAGCAGCAGGTAGAGGAAGAAAGCATATAATGAATTAGTTCACTTAAGATGACTAATTTCTTGCTAATACTGCATAATTATCGGTTTACCACCTTAATTTTTTTTATTACATCTTTTCATCTTTCTTACTCTCTTTCACACACTCTCACACACACAATGTTTTTTGTTCTTTAAACACAGATTTTCTTGGAACATTTTGTTCTGTTTCTGCTTAAATCACTGATTTTAATAAGTAATTTGTTTACTAAATCAAGTAATCAAATCAAAATGGATACGGCACTTTTCATACTAAAGAGCAGCGCAGAGTGCTTTACATATTAACAACAGTGATTAAACATAAAATTAAGATAATATTTGCATCAAATTAAAAATAAACATTCATGTATTCAGGCATATAACCTAACCAAATTAAAAAAACAATCATCTAATCAGTCCTGATCTCTCATGAACAGATAAAACAGAGGTCCCCCACCCACCAGCCAATCACATTGTACATGAACAAACCTCAGTCCCTCATATGATCCTTGATGCTTCTGTGATATCTTGGATATCGGTTCGCACTGAGGGACCATCCTATCCAAGACCACAGAGCCCGGCACCTCAGGAACCACCATCCCACAGGTCCCCCATTGCAGCCATCAGCCTGCAGTGCAGGAAATAGAGACGGGAAGTTTGAAACAGAAGCCCCGAAGCCTGTTTCCTTCCAATGAGATGGACTTGGTCGAAACGCTGCGTTAAAGCCTGTGTGAAATCTCTGCCTTCACATGACCGATGACATGTGACTCTTTGTATGCTCAAATGAGACACTAGAAATGACATAACTGATTCAAAGCGCTGGCGGTACTGGTGCAGAGTGTTCCATCAGAACGAGAAACGCTCGGCATTCCCTCCTGCTCGCTGCTTTACAGGCAGAGAGAGGATTGCCATTTAGAGAGAAAACTTTAAGTATGGAGACTTCTAGTGGAAGAAAACAATCATGTCTCGGAAAATTTCCACCTTGTTTCACCCACAAAGGAAGGAGGATAGTAATATGTCAACAGATTAAATAGTATTAGATTACATAGTACTTAGTATAATTGTTGATGTAGTATTGTGTCTAGTATTATATGGTATTATATGGTATTGCTAAATAACTCTGTAACAGATAACTGACAACAGAAGATCAGGTCATATTAATATGTAAAATTTCATGATGTTCAGTGTGTTGCTGACTAACAAATATAAATGTAATCTATTGTTCAGAAAACAGGAAAAAAACATGTCAATGAAATTTAAGATTGTTCCCACTTCTTCTAAACCATCACATCTCGCAGCAAACTAATTTTGACATACCTGTCTGTCATCTTGTATATAAATCATGTGTTAAAAAATCTTGTGAATAACAGAACAACATATTAAACCATAACTAATATACTGAAAATCCAGAATCTTATAACGCTTATACAGATGATGACCCCTCAGAATGAAGAGAGCTGCAAGGCTGACTGAACTGTTTGTGTTGCAAGAGAAATAAGATCTGTGCCTGTAATAACTACAGCTGACCACCAGATGGCACTAGTATGGTCTATTTTATAAGACTTCGAATCTTCGACTCTTTTTTTTCAGTCCAGTCAAATAGAAGTCTCAAAAGCTTCGCAAGGCTTCATCGACCCATCTCTAGGAGGAACCCAACAGCTGCCCAGACAAGGCCAGTCATTGCACTGGCAACCCTGCAGACATAATGAGGTCTAGTTTCTGTGCAGTCTGGGGAAAAAGATCTGAATGCTTTTGCGTATGGAATTTGCAAAATGTATCTAGTTTCCCCCTCCCTGAGCCATACCCCTCCAAGTTATCATGGTGGAGGGGTTTGTGTGTCCCAAAGATCCTAGCAGCTATGTTGTTTGGGGCTTTATGCCCCTGGTAGGGTCACCCATGGCAAACAAGTGTCTAGGGGAGGGACCAGACCAAGTATGGCTCACAAGACCCCTATGATGAACACAAACTCGGGCAGAAATGTTCCCTTGCCCGGACGCGGGTTACCAGGACCCCCCTCTGGAGCCAGGCCTGGAGGTGGGGTATGAGAGCGAGCGTCTGGTGGCCGGGCCTTTACCCATGGGGCCCGGTCAGGCTCAGCCCAAAAGGGTTACATGGGCCCCACCTCCCGTGGGCTCACCATCTGCGGGAGGAGCCGTAGGGGTCAGGTGCAATGTGAGCTGGGCGGCAGCAAGAGGCAGGGACCCCGGCGGTCTGATCCCCGGCTGCAGAAGCTGGCTCTAGGGACGTGGAATGTCACCTCTCTGGTGGGGAAGGAGCCTGAGCTTGTGCACGAGGTAGAGCGGTTCCGGCTAGATATAGTTGGACTCACCTCGACGCATGGCTTGGACTGGAGTTCCTCATGGTGAGAGGCACCGAGCAGGTGTGGGCATTCTCATCAGCCCCCAGCCTGGTGCCTGCACGTTGGGGTTTACCCCAGTGGATGAAAGGGTAGTTTCCCTCCGCCTCCGGGTGGGGGGACGGGTCCTGACTGTTGTCTGTGCTTATGCACCAAACAGCAGTTCAGAGTACCCACCCTTTCTGGAGTCCTTGGAGGGAGTGCTGGAGGGTGCTCCTTCTGGGGACTCCATTGTTCTGCTGGGGGACTTCAATGCTCACGTGGGCAATGACAGTGAGACCTGGAGGGGAGTGATTGGGAGGCATGCTCCCCCCCCCCCCCCCCCCCCGAACCCAAATGGTGTTTTATTATTGGACTTCTGTGTTCGTCATGGATTGTCCATGACGAACACCATGTGAGGGATGCTGTCAAGCTGAAGAAGGAGTCCTATTGGGCCTTCTTGGCCTGTGGGACTCTGGAGGCAGCTGATGGGTACCGGCGGGCTAAGCGGCATGCGGCTTCGGCTGTTGCAGAGGCAAAAACTCGGGCATGGGAGGAGTTCGGCTAGGCCATGTAAAAAGACTTCCGGACGGCTTCGAGGAGATTCTGGTCCACCATCCGGCAACACAGGAGGAGGAAGCAGTGCTCCATCAATACTGTGTACAGTGGAGGTGGGGAGCTGCTGACCTCAACTCGGGACGTAGTGGGTCGGTGGAAGGAATACTTCGAAGACCTCCTCAATCCTACCAACACGTCTTCCGATGAGGAAGCAGAGCTGGGGGACTCAGGGGTGGACTCTCCTATCTCTGGGGCTGAAGTCGCTGAGGTGGTCAAAAAGCTCCTTGGCGGCAAGGCCCCGGGGTGGATGAGATCTGCCCGGAGTTCCTTAAGGCTCTGGATGCTATGGGGCTGTCCTGGCTGACGCCTCTGCAGCATCGCGTGGACATCGGGGGCAGTACTGCTGGATTGGCAGACTGGGGTGGTGGTCCCCCTTTTTAAGAAGGGGGACTGGAGGGTGTGTTCCAATTACAGGGGAATCACACTCCTCAGTCTCCCTGGGAAGGTCTATTCAGGGGTCCTGGAGAGAAGGTTTTCCAGGCACGTCCCTCTGGGAGGAGACCCCGGGGAAGACCCAGGACATGCTTGAGGGATTATATCTCTCGGCTGGCCTGGAAACGCCTCGGGATCCCCCCCGCAGAGTTGGCAAATGTGGCTGGGGAGAGGGAAGTCTGGGCTTCCCTGCTTAGGCTGCTGCCCCCGCGACCTGACCCCGGATAAGCGGCACGAAGATGAAGAAGATGAAGATGTAGATAAAGTATCTAGTTTCTAACTGACTATTTCTTACCATATATTCTTTCCAAGATGTATTCAATTTGCGGAAATGACACCGCTCCTTCCCCTGATGCTGAAATACCAGAATATTTGGCTATTATGTGTATGAAGAGGGACAAAGTCGTTGTGGGGCCACCATCATCACCTTACCTCAACTTACAGGGAACCTGGGGAGTATCCTTAAAAGAGGTGGGGGAGGAAAATACCTCCTAATAGCAACTTTAGGAGGTAAATTTGGTCTTGTCAATGAAGTCTCCACACAGAAACGTGAACCCTCTCCATGGATGTCCAGGTTGGATGATCAGAGTTGTGATAGTGACAAGTAAGAAAAGCCTGATTTTAACCTGGAACCTAATGGAAAAAAAAAAAAAAAGATTTTCTTCTTTTGTTTGTTTTTAGATAAATAATGTCCTATGTCAATTGAAATATATAGTATCGGAACATTTGCAATTTTTTAACAACCAGTTTAATGTTTTGAATTTATAACAGTTTTCAGAGTGACTGGGTGGGTTAAAAAGGGGGAAAAGCTGTTTTCACCATTTCTTTTGTTGAATAAAATCTATATTATATAAAAAATCATTTTTTGACAAAAACAGATTCAGTACCATTTGTCTTGATATTTACTAGAAAGCAAAAACATTGTGTGCTGAATCATTTGGATGATATTTTGTCATATCTTTGTTTTGTGCCTGGTTTCCTTTGACCTAATTGAACTTTTTGAGTTGGAATTTTATTAAGTATGTGTTTTCATAGATTCTTCGCCTTTTTTTGTCATGTTTTTTGTCAAATTCATGAAAAGTTTTTACATTTATTTAATAATGGTTGCAACTTCCTGTATTGTATTCACTCTTGCATCTTGTATTGTATCACACCGGGTTTCAGGATGTCACACACCTACTTTTTTTTTTTCATCAGCCATCATTATTATCATGAGATTTTAACCATGTTTATATGAACAGAGGCATAGTGTGATGCAAACCATACAGATAGTTATAATGCAAAAAATGTTGACTATCTCCTGGACACATGAGCAGCAGAACCAGAGTCCAAAAATCT
Source organism: Telmatherina bonti (assembly GCF_933228915.1). Taxonomy (NCBI): domain Eukaryota; kingdom Metazoa; phylum Chordata; class Actinopteri; order Atheriniformes; family Telmatherinidae; genus Telmatherina; species Telmatherina bonti. The sequence continues at coordinate 7,473,946 of NC_136631.1, forward strand.
TTTGTGAAGATGCTTCGGCAGTTTGTCTTTTCTGCCCAATTGCATCCGATTGCAAATCAAAGGCAGACATCTGTAGAAAAATCTGCTTTTGCCTAAATCAGAGATCTGCAACCCATACCTCTTGATCTGCAAGCAGCTCTTCAGCGCGTCCGCACCAACTCCAGAGGAAAATGGAGTCTAATTCTGCAAAGACATAATATTTAGGCTCATTGACATTTTTATTTGTGCCAAGAAATTATCAAACACAAAAAAAAAAGATAGCACGGAAAGACATTTACACACATTTGCTGGAAAGTACTAAACAGGAGATGAGTGCCGAAAAGCAGTTTCACTTCTATGGAAGGCTGACCAGTGGGTACACCACAGAAGTCCCAAAGTCAACTGGTGCTGCAGGTAACCTGGCAGCATAAGAGATGGAAAGGCCCAGAAATACTTTAACAAACAGAGAATGCATTCAAGAGTATTTCATTTAAATATAACAGCATCTATACCAGGAGAAACAAATGTGAAACAGAGATTTAGAGACAAGTTTTTCTCTGCAAAGACTGTCAAGGACAAGACCATTAAAATGACAACAGACTGACTCAGCTCCAGCAAACTTGATCACCTGTGAAGAGGTGAGAGATGAAAACAATATTAGTGCTGTTGTGTAGACATATGAAGGCTGATGGTGCATCGGTTGGAGTTTATTTTGTCATGACACATAAAAAGGAGTAAAAAAACATCTCTTTTGATTGTAAGTGACTTGCAAGAGTATTTGCAACTCTAAACTGGGCTAATATAGCAGGCCAGGTTGTAAAAATGTCTCATTTTTTTGCACATGCTGCAGACCCCAGGTCTAAATATACCTATGGAGAGTGTACTCAGAATGTTATCATTCTGATCCTTCCAAGGAAGCACTTATCTGCTCTTCTTTGTTTGTACATTTCTTTCAGCTTTTTATTAAACCATTTTAAATAATTTATTATGGATCAGTTGTGTGGACATCAGCGATCATCCTGTCTGGATGGTTGGGGTCCTGCACTGCAGCCTTATGGCTGTGGTGGGACTCCGGCTTGCCATGGTTGGGGTGGTTTCTGTGGTGTTGCCCACTGTGTTGTTGGGTGAGCCGGCTCCTGGTGGAGATAGATCCCAAAATATAGTTTCCTCATGGCAGCATGAAGGAATATGTTTATTTTGTTTAATGTTTGCAATATTTCCACCAACATTCAGTTAAGAGACAGAAATCAGGTGTTAGTGCTCTTGCTGGGGTAACATGATGGGAAGGAGAAATGGAGCTGATAAATAGTTTTTTACTCTGTAAATGTATGAATATGTGTTGCTTTTTGTAAATGATTGAAGGTCTTTAGAACTAAATTTAGATTTAATTTGATCACCAGATAATTGCTCTCCTTTACTGTGAACATTACTCAGACCTTACTTGCAGTAATATTTTCTAGGTGTTTTTAGTTTTAGAATTAACCTTTTGAATTTAAACACGACTGAATGGGGTGAAAACATGATCATTGCAGATTATGTTTCATTTTCCACCATGGCAGACTACAAAGTGGTTTCTATCACAGCTGTCCATCTGCAAACCTCCATCCAATCAGGCTTACTGCATGGCAGCAACTTTGTCCACTTAAAAAATCCTCCTGCTGCTTCTGTCACATGATCAATACACAGCAATAAACCACAACACCGGGAGACCTATTGCTCATGCCATCACACAACTTCAGTGTGTTAAAAAAATTATGCAAATTTCTTGGGACTGTGAGAGATTTCACATCTTCTTAATTTGTTCCTCAACAGAACTTTACCACATGTTCTTCTGTCACCTGGATGTCACAAAGGGGTTTTCTCATCCTCCACTGTTACATTATGTTCTCTTTCCTTCAAACCATTAATTTAACCACCCTTTGTGTTGCTTTTATCGGTCTGACAGTCTGACTAGGGATGGCCGTTCTGGTTACACTGAGCTTCTTTGGCTGCGCGTTGTGGCTTCACACTGACAGCTGCCTCCCTTTAAATTAAACAGCCCACACTTATCCATCTGAGCCCCTAAATGAAGCACACACTGTTATTGTTAAAGACTGTGGGCCAATTTGAAAGAGAGTAACTCAAATTCAGACGAAGAGTTTGAGCTCGAAGTTTCCAGTTTGATGTATCTTTGGGAAACTTACATTTGATGCAGAGCTTCAGCTTATAACTTGATTTATTCCATGTTACATGTGATGTTTCTTGTGTCAGCAATAAGAAAAAAATATTTTTAAGGAGGTCCTTTCAAAGAGACCTGGTAGAAAGCAGCCCGGCCTGATTAATCTGTGATGACAGCGTGTGTGTGTGTGTGTGTGTGTGTGTGTGTGTGTGTGTGTGTGTCATGTTGCAAAACCATATATGCTGAGTTTAAACAATGAAGTTGCATCAAATTTGCATAACTAAATAACATTTCAAGAGCATGGTGCTTGTGATGGTTGTTTTAGTCTAAAATGAAACGTAAGAAGCGTCATTATTGTTTTCCTGTTGATTAATCAGACTTTTTGCGTTACGTCCTGATAGGAGGAAAACTATTTCCAACACCAGGTTTGTGCAGATGTGCTGAAAATATCACACAATGGAGTTGGGAACTCATGATAAGCACATTTCTTTGTGTAGGTAAATAAAATTACACTAATTAACGCTGTTTCTGATTAACATCTGAGCTTAATGATAATAATTGCTTCAGTATTGAAAACGAGAGGCGAGATCAGCTGCAGGAAATAATCTCTTCCATTAATTCCCTTTATTTCAGAAGTGTAAAACTGAGCATTATATGGATTTCTGGCAACTTTAAGCTGCTGCCAGTAAAACCAGCCTTCCGGTTAAATGCCAAACAGGTGCAAAATGGCTCATTTTTGTTGTCCAGATGGAGAAGAATTTTACATTTCTGGTGACATGTTTAAAGTGCCTTTAAGCAGCAGGTTTATGATGCATTAGCTAGACAGTTTGTATCTCATGATTTAGAAATGATCCCAGATGTCTGCTGGGTTTATGTTTGTGGCATACACACAGGAAAAGTCTGTCCTTTATGGGCTGAGGTAACCAAGGTAACCATGGGAACAGCAATCCAGCCGCACCTAGATGAAGTGATGGCAGATTTTTTATCATTGAGTAATTTTTTCATTGTGTTCCTTCAGTTTCCTCAGAAAAAGACTTTAATGGTTTGAGAATCGAGGATAGAAATTGATGCAGTTTTTCAGACGAGTCTGACTCCTTTCCTAAATCCACGGTTTCATCTGCTCAGTGGTGTGGTTGTCTGATTCTCCTCTTCATGATGCTCCGTGCAAATTCAACAGGAGACTAGTTGACTGTAGACAGAACAGTCAAACACACACACACACACACACACACACACACACACACACACACACACACACACACACACACACTGTGTGTATGAATAAACACTGTCAGAAGTTATATAGAAGAAAGTCAGGCAATATACTGCTGAAATAATTACTGTAGCAAGTCATCCATGCTGTGAACACTCACTCTCCCCTGTAACATTACAGGCATACCTCTCATACCAGCCTGGATACTCTCTCATCTTTGTTCTGGATGCTTTATATGTACCTGTAGTTAAATTTGTGAGATATAACATCCAGTTTGCTGCGATGGACTGGCGAGCTGTCCAGGGTGTACCCTGCCTTTCGCCCAAAGACTGCTGGGATAGGCTCCAGCTTCCCCGCGACCCTAAATCAGACTAAGCGGTTAGGATAATGAATGAATAAAGGAATATCCAGTTTGACACACAGGTCGCAGGAAGGAAGCAACACAAAAGACAGTCACACCAGCCGTGTCCCAGTTCAGGGTCTGTGCACTTCCAAGTACGGATTTGTCGGGTATATACCTCATAGTCATAGACTGTATATAAAAGTTTGACAGAGGCTTCTGTGGCATAACCTACAGGTTTCTGAGGAGCTGAATTGAAACTGATTGGGTGGTCCTTGCCATCGCCATCTTGGCAGCTTCATGCATGTCGCCCCTTTTGGAAAATACAAAAATGAGCAAAGAGGTGGTGCTGATAGAGGGGCTATGAGCGTCAGGGTGGATGGTTGACATCTATCAAACTATGACCTGTTTGTATTTCAAAGTATTTCCTCAAAACCCTGTTTTGTCCGATCACTTCTTGTTAACCTTTGAATTCACTTTATTTGATTACTCACTGACCAAAAATAAATTCTACTATAGTAGGTGTTTATCAGACAATAATATTACAAAATTTAAACAATCAATTGAATCAATTTTTTCACCTCTACCATGTGTTAGCATGACTGAGAGTCCCCCTTTAAGCCTTACTCCTGCTCAGATTGATCAACATGCTGATACTATAACAGCTTCAATGCGTACAACCTTGGATAATGTTGCTCCCCTAAAGAAGAAGAAATTAGGTAAGATTATGAAGGCTCCCTGGTTTAATTCCCAGCTTCGAGCTCTAAAACAGGCATCAAGGCGTTTGGAAAACAGATGGCGTTCATCAGGACTAGAGGAGTCTCACTTAACCTGGAAAGAAAGTTTAATCGTATACAAAAAAGCCTTACATACGGCAAGAACAGCTTATTGTTCATCATTGATAGAGGAAAACAAAAACAACCCTCGGTTTCTTTTCAGCACTGTAGCCAGGCTTACTAGGAGCCGGAGCGCTGTGGAGCCATGTATTCCTTTCTCACTTAGCTGTGATGATTTCATGTATTTTTTCAGGAATAGAATTGACACTATTAGAGATCAAATTCACAATACTCTTCCTTCTACCTATAATGTTGAGCCTGTTGGGGTCTCCGAAGCATCCTTAGAACCAGGATCTGACTTGTGTCTAAATAGTTTCTGTCCTGTCCAACCCTCTGAATTAACTAAAATAATAGCTTCATCTAAACCATCCACCTGTATCTTAGACCCTCTCCCAACAAGCCTCTTTAAGGACATTTTCCCTTTAATTAATACATCACTACTAAATCTTATCAATATGTCTTTAGTGACAGGATATGTACCACAATCATTTAAAACTGCTGTAATCAAGCCTTTACTTAAAAAGCAATCTCTGGATCCAGAGGTGATAGCAAATTATAGACCTATATCTAACCTCCCGTTTATGTCCAAAATTCTGGAGAAAATAGTTTCCGCTCAGCTACATGCCCACCTGAGCAGAAATAATTTATGCGAGGAGTTTCAGTCAGGATTTAGAGCTCATCATAGTACTGAGACAGCATTGGTGAAAGTTACTAATGACCTTCTTATGGCCTCAGACAAAGGACTTGTGTCCGTACTTATCTTGCTTGATCTTAGTGCTGCATTTGATACAGTCAATCATAACATTCTGTTACAAAGACTAGAACAGGTGAGTGGAATTACAGGTACAGCGTTAAGCTGGTTTAAATCATATTTATCTGATAGACTTCAGTTTGTTCATGTAAATGACAAGTCCTCCTCCCAAACTACAGTAAGTCATGGAGTTCCTCAAGGTTCTGTACTTGGACCAATACTCTTCACGCTATATATGCTCCCTTTAGGCAAAATTATTAGACAGCATGGAATAAACTTTCATTGTTATGCAGATGATACTCAACTATACTTATCCTTTAAACCAGATGAAACAAATCAGCCCAATAGGCTACAAAATTGTCTCATAGACATAAAGACTTGGATGTCTAGAAATTTTCTCCTCTTAAACTCAGATAAGACTGAAGTAATTCTCGTTGGATCTGAAAAACTCAGAGCTAAATTTTCCGGTTTTGTAATGAACCTGAATGGCATTACTTTAGCTTCCAGTGCTACAGTGAGAAACCTTGGAGTAATATTTGACCCTGACCTGTCCTTTGGCCCACATATTAAGCAGGTTACTAAAACAGCCTTCTTTCATTTACGTAATATAGCCAAAATTAGGGACATTCTGTCTCGGAGTGATGCAGAAAAACTGGTTCACGCTTTTGTTACTTCGAGACTAGATTACTGTAACTCTCTATTACTGGGCTGTCCTAAATATGCCCTGAAAGGCCTTCAGCTGATCCAGAATTCTGCAGCCAGAGTCCTGACCAGAACCAGCATGAGAGATCATATTTCTCCAGTTTTAGCCTCTCTTCATTGGCTGCCTGTTGAATCTAGAATAGAATTTAAAATCCTTCTCCTTACATATAAAGCCCTCCACAACCAGGCACCACTATATATCAAAGACCTCATTGTTCCTTATATACGAAGTAGAGTACTTCGTTCGCAGACTGCAGGCTTACTTGTGGTTCCTAGAGTCTCAAAGAGCCGAGCAGGAGGCAGAGCCTTTGGTTATCAGGCCCCTCTCTTATGGAATAAGCTCCCAGTTAGTGTTAGGGAAGCAGACACCCTCCCCACCTTTAAGACTAGGCTGAAGACTTATCTTTTTGATAAGTCCTATAGCTAGGGATGGTTAGCATCCGTTAGTTATGCTGCTATAGGTTTAGACTGCTGAGGGACATTTCCTGATACACTGAGCTTCTTTCTTTTTCTCTTTATCTCTTTCTTTTATCCCCCCCCATAACAGTGTTGCATCATTAACATGTATGTCTCCTGTCTCAGCAGGTCTCCCTGGCCGGGAGTAGCAGTTCCTGTTGTCTGTTGTCTTTCTGTCCTCTTCCCCCCACACAGCAGAGGCAGATGGCTGCCTGTCCTGAGCCGGGTTCTGCCGGAGGTTTCCTTCCTGTTAAAAGGGAGTTTTTTCCTTCCCACTGTCGCCAGTGTGCTTGCTCAGGATGGGAGATTGAGTTGGACTCAACTCAATCTGTTGGTTTCCTTATATAGGCTGTTATGAATTGGCCTTCATTATGTTTTCCCCTCTGTCTGTAAAGCGTCTTGAGATGGCATTGCCGTGATTTGACGCTATATAAATAAAGTTGAATTGAATTGAATTGAATTTGTAGCTAAGAGCTAACCGAGCTAATGGAAGTGGGTGGTCTATAGCTAAATCACACAGTTAACAGGCTATAAAAGGCGGATGTTCTACGTTTCTCTCTCTTGAAGCGGGACATGGGGTTAGGGTTGGAGTTATGCTGAATTTTGAGATGAAATTATTTAAATTATTTTTAAATGGAGGAGATATAAACTGCAGGGGGGGGCTTTAATTTTTGGCACTTCCACATAGGCTTCACTTTTTACCACTGGAGGTTGCAGCTTAATCATTGTTGTGGAGTGATGCGTGTAATAACAATCCATGCCACCAGGGGGCCACCGTCTTTTTTTGAATAGGTAGTTGGGGAAGCCTGCGGGTCAGAGGGCAGATCGTAAATCCGTTAGCCTGTTATGTCTGCAAGTTGACAATTAAAGTTGGTTCTCACAAGTAGAGGATGTAAAATATGGCGACAAGAATAAAAGCCTGGTGTCATACGAGTTACGGCATGTTAAGGAGCAGGAAAGTTTAGTGACAGTGCTGAGTCATCCTATGAAGAAAAATACACCTGGGGTACGGTGTTCAGAGGAGCATGGCTACTACAGTGGGGTTGAGGGTGTCTTTTGACAGTGGATTGCAGTCCTGGGAAGAATACTGCAAGATTTTGGATTATTTCTTTGTGGCAAATGGCAACGAGGACCAGGAAAAGAAACGCGCTGTGTTGCTGAGCAGCATGGGCGCCCAGTCCTGCACGCTGATGAGGAACCTGCTGGGAGACCGTTCCTACGTGGACTTGGTGGTGTTGGTAAACAGTCATTTTCATCCTAAACCAAATGAGATATTGCAGCAGTGGAAGTTCAATACCAGGAACAGGAAGCCTGATGAAAGTGTGGGATGTTGTTGAGCTGAGGAAACTCACTCAGGACTGTAATTTTGGGGATTCCCTGACAGTGATGTGGAGAGATTGCCATTGTGGTGCGCCAAGTCATGTCGCAGTTCAAAGGACCCTTCAAATTCACCCAACACACCTGTGTTTGTAATGAACAGAGACTGATGTCCAACTGGTATTCCAGGGGGTCGCAGGCCGGATGCTTCGGGTGGTCCTGCAAGATTGCAGGAATTTCAGGGGGTTGAAGTGCAATTGTAGACAATGTTAAAAGACATAAGAGACGTAAAGGGGGTTGCACTACCATTCTTTAAAGATAAAAGTTAAAGTTTAGGCAGAAATAGATGCGCGCGCACACACACACACACACACACACACACACAAGAACAAACAAATGTTTGGCATCCAGATTTCTTTTATTGATTAAATTTAAAGTAGCTGAAATTTGGACTAGTTTGACCACTAAACCAGCTTTTTCTAAAAACCACAGGGCTCAAGTGTTAGCATGCTTATCAACATTACTGGAATAAATTAATTAAAACTGAAATGAATCATCTTAGCTGCTTTCCATCTGTGTGCTTAGTCTTCTTCGACCCAGAAGCAACGGAAGAGAACGGTGTCATCCAACACTTGCTGTGTAGATGTACCTTGTTCGATAGATTTAATCAACAAAAAGGAAATCTGTTGCTCTAAACATGAAAAATCTGATGTCTCAGCAGGATGTGGACAATCTAGTCCATCTGTTCATGTTTTGGCTTGATTATCGGTACAGGGTCTTTACAGGTCTGCTAAAAAAATCCGTTAGACAAGTGCAGCTCATTCAGAACTCAAGTCCTCGCCAAGAAAGTGGACCAAGTCAGTCCAGTTCTGAGGTCTTTAGACTGGCTGCCTGTCAGTCAGAGGATAGACTTCAAAGTTCTGTTGTTGGTCCATAACGTTCTGAGACAAAATACATCACTGACCTCTTGATCCAGTATGAACCTACCAGGTCATCTTGATCCCGTCTTTAATCAGTTCCCAGATTCCAAAACAGACATGGAGATGCTGCATTCAGCTTCTATGATCCAGATGTCTGGAAGAAACTTCCGAAAAGCCTCAGATCAGCTGGAACATCCAGGTTAAAGACCCTCCTGCTCTCAGCTGCATTAAAATGATTTTGGTTTTAAAATCCACATCTGAACTGTTTTCGTAAGATGAAATTTGAAAATTAATCATATTTTTATATTTTTCTCCATTGCTTTTTCTTTCGCTTTTATTTTTAGGTTTAAAGTGAAGGGTCTGCAAAGGCCTTTAAATCATCTGCTTTTTGATTTGAGGCTACAGACAAGTCAGTCATTCTGATTCCTAAACGGTGATGGTCTGACTCATCCTGCTTTGCTGATTTGTTTATGTTGATGCTGACTTCACTACATTGACAGCTTTCCTTATATTTAAGACCTGCTGCCAAACATAGAGGTTCAGATGCCATAAAAAAGATGGGATGAGACAAAACCTGCACGTATGATTATTATATTCTATATTTATACCCCATCATTGCAGGTTTTGTGCTTTCGTTTTGTTAAATGGTGATTTGCATAATTTTTTCCTCTTTCATTTCTACCTTTACGACATCATCATCCATCACAGCTCAAGCCACAACAGAAAATATTTTGTCCATGTGGCAGGCAGTCAGCTTTGTGCTTATATTAATAATTTTTTATGCCAACAGGCTCCGCTCAGCTTATAACAAGAGCCCTTTTAGCAGATTAGAGATGAAGATGGAGAAGCAGCTCGGGCAACCTCAGCCGAGGCTGCCCCCCTCTCAGCTGACTCCGAGCTCAGGTGCATAAGAGGTGGTCATGATAAACTCAAGAGCTTTAACTTCAAACCGTCCTTCTCAGACAAGCCACTCCAATCAAAAAGCTTTCACTCTCAAGGAGTCGTGGGATGGTCTGCTAATTCAAGTCCAACGGTGCACTGCTTAAGGAAAAAGCAGCGAAAGATGAGCATTTGCTGCAAAGGTGACTAAAAATCAGTGTGCAACGCTGGATGTCAACTGAAAGCTTCAGTAAAACCCTCTGGTGGTTGTTAAGTGCTCTTTCTAAAGAAGATGCAATGGAAGATCAGAGCTGCAGGGTGCTGATGTACCTGGAGTCCTGCTGGTTTTCAGCCCTGAACATGCGCCACGTGGGACCTGCAGGCTTGTTGGTATGCAGGTGATGCATGAGCTCAGCATTTCAGAGGAAGGGCTTGGCTGGGTTTGTGTGTGAAGGGGGTGATGCAGGGGGGGGGAGAACATTGCTCAATCATTCAGCAGCAGGTGTAGGAAGATGGCAGCAGGGAGTCTTAGAAGACTGTCGGGGGAATCAGAGAATAAAGAAAATCGCAGAAAGTCTGTTACAGTCAAAGCAGACAGAAATTCAGGGGATAAAAAATGCAGACTTTTCTACTGTACTGTGCATAACTTTGGAAAATCAGGCAGAAATCTGCTGCTTCTCACATTTGCATGGTATAATGTGCTTCTCAGTATGGGAAGACATTTCTATGATCACTTTATCTTCCTTTTAAGTTCCTCTGCAATCTGGGAGAGTCCGTATTAAAGCAAAACTTCTGAAAAATTACCAGGCAAACCACATTTATTTTAGAAATAGTTGGTGATGCTGGAAATATTGTAAACAGAAATGTTCCACATCGTTCCCTTGTTGTAAAAAAACATTTTTTAAAAGATTTTGGAAGTAAATATGAAAAAACATCCATTCATTGCGTTTAAACTAATTTGTATGTCATGGTTTGGAATTTGTGTGTCTTTTGTTCTTGTTTCTTGTTTTATTTTGTAGTGTGTTCATTACTTCCCCTGGATTCATTTATCTTATCAGTTACACCCGTATCTCATTGTTTTCCCGGTATTTATACCTCTTGGTTTGTGTTTTCACTTGCTGGTTCATTCTGTTTTCTTTGGCGGCCCCTGCGGGTTCCCCGTAGGTCTTCATGTGTATTAAAAGGTGTTCCTGCATCCCATATGAAAAGTACAAGCCTCCACTTGCAAAGAATATCATAATATTATGGTCAACACAGTTTTATGTTGAGTAACATCAGTATAAGTACCCGGAGAGCGCAAACCTTTGCCAAGAAGATCTCCACCCAAAGTGGAATTGGGTGGAGATCTTCTAGACCTTCATTTATTTATTTATATGTTTTATTGTGGTTTCTGACGCTTGTTGTTTGTCTTGCAGTGATAAATATTCTCCCATTTTTCTTTTTTTTCCCTGTTCTGGATGGTAGGGTCGAGGACGTTGTTCCTGTTCTGGAAGGTAGTATCCAGGACGATGTTCCTGCTCGATATGGTAGTATCCAGGACGTGGTTCCTGTTCTGTATGGTAGTATCCAGGACGTTGTTCCGGTTCTAGATGGTAGTATCTAGAATGTTGTTCCTGTTCTGGATGGTAGTATCCAGGACGTTGTTCCGGTTCTAGATGGTAGTATCCAGGACAATGTTCCTGCTCTATATGGTAGTATCCAGGACATTGTTCCTGTTCTAAAAGGTAATATCCAGAACGTTGTTCCTGTTCTGGATGGTAGTGTCCAGAATGTTGGTCCTGTTCTGTATGGTAGAATCCAGGACGTTGTTCCTGTTCTGGATGGTAGGGTCGAGGACGTTGTTCCTGTTCTGGAAGGTAGTATCCAGGACGTTGTTCCGGTTCTAGATGGTAGTATCCAGGACAATGTTCCTGCTCGATATGGTAGTATCCAGGACGTTGTTCCTGTTCTGTATGGTAGTATCCAGGACGTTGTTCCGGTTCTAGATGGTAGTATCTAGAATGTTGTTCCTGTTCTGGATGGTAGTATCCAGGACGTTGTTCCGGTTCTAGATGGTAGTATCCAGGACAATGTTCCTGCTCTATATGGTAGTATCCAGGACATTGTTCCTGTTCTAAAAGGTAATATCCAGAACATTGTTCCTGTTCTGGATGGTAGTGTCCAGAATGTTGGTCCTGTTCTGTATGGTAGTATCCAGGACGTTGTTCCTTTTCCGGATGGTAGTATCCAGGACGTTGTTCCTTTTCCGGATGGTAGTTTCCAGGACGTTGTTCCTTTTCCGGATGGTAGTATCCAGGACGTTGTTCCTTTTCCGGATGGTAGTATCCAGGACGTTGTTCCTTTTCCAGATGGTAGTATCCAGGACGTTGTTCCTTTTCCGGATGGTAGTATCCAGGACGTTGTTCCTTTTCCGGATGGTAGTATCCAGGACGTTGTTCCTTTTCCGGATGGTAGTTTCCAGGACGTTGTTCCTTTTCCGGATGGTAGTATCCAGGACGTTGTTCCTTTTCCGGATGGTAGTATCCAGGACGTTGTTCCTTTTCCGGATGGTAGTATCCAGGACGTTGTTCCTTTTCCAGATGGTAGTATCCAGGACGTTGTTCCTTTTCCAGATGGTAGTATCCAGGACGTTGTTCCTTTTCCAGATGGTAGTATCCAGGACGTTGTTCCTTTTCCAGATGGTAGTATCCAGGACGTTGTTCCTTTTCCGGATGGTAGTATCCAGGATGTTGTTCCTTTTCCAGATGGTAGTATCCAGGACGTTGTTCCGGTTCTAGATGGTAGTATCCAGGACGTTGTTCCAATTCTGTATGGTAGTATCCAGGACGTTGTTCCTGTTCTGTATGGTAGTATCCAGGACGTTGTTCGGGTTCTAGATGGTAGTATTCAGAATGTTGTTCCTGTTTTTTCTTTTATATCTTGTAAAACCAGTTGGGAACTTCTCCTGGATGTTCTCGGTTCTGTGCAGATGTACTGAAAATGGTCCTATCTCACAATGAGACTGAATTCTTCCCAACATTCCTGCATCCAGATGCTGATCCGGATTGCTTCCAACATTTTAGCAGAATCTGAGACCAAGACCTTCTTGAAGTAAAAAATGTCATGGAAATTTCTAAAGATGCTTACAAACTGACCGATAAACACAGTTAAGCTGCTGGTTACATTTGAATTTTATTTAAAAGTTTGATAAAAGTCAGACCACAGCGTCGGTTGGCGAGATAAACAAAAATCAGTAAAATAAATTAATGTGTTTTCACATACTGAATGAACAACTGGTCACAGCGTATCAGATATTTATTTCTAGTTTGCATACATAATGCTAGTCTGGAAATATACCACATTGTTTGTTTTACTGTTAAAATGAAAAATAAGACCTATAACAAGGTTGCTATCCTTTTCATAAATATTTGAGTCATAATAATAATCACATCTTTCTTGTTTCAAATGCTAAAAGTTTGCATCATCAATAAATCTAATAGCGGCTATAACAGGTTTAAAATGACAATATGGGTGAAATGAGCTGCTTGGCACATCTCTGCACTCTCCAAGTGTCGCATCATTAGGAAGAGACACATAATTATTCTGATCCGTCACTCAGAAAACTGTTTTACGCTTTGGCATCAACAACAGCCTCAAACCTTCTCTGGAAAGATCTTAAAAAGCAACATTTCCTTTTGCAGTTTCTTCTTTTAATCTGGAGAGAAGCATTCCAGCTCCTTGGTGTGTGACAGAGAGCAATAGTTCAGCCATTTTCAGATCAGGTTTCACGTCCAAACTCAGGCTCGGATCACTGGTGGCCCAGAAGACCTTACACAGCCACAGTATTTAAAATGCATCCCAAAGCAAAGCACTGAGGATGAATCTCACCAGGATATTTGTTGTTTTTCAGCATCTGTTCCATATGAAAAGGACATGATTCACAGCTGGAATGTTAAAATGATGTCAGCACAACTCTACATGTATCATTCACCTTTTTATCCACTAAGGTGGTGCTTCTTTCTTTTTTTTTTTTAACATTTTACACCCCTGAAGAATAACATCTCAGTCAAATACCCCTTAAACCAGGGGTGTCTATTTAAATTTTAATTTCAGGGGCCACATGCAGAAGAAGCTGCGCTCCAGTAGGTATTTACTGGTCTCAGACAAACCAGTAAATACCAACATAATAACCTGGAAATGATGGAAAGTTTTTGTTTTAGTTTAAAGAAGTACAAGTACTCTACATCAACAATATACTTTTTCTTTTGGGAAAAATTACAAGAAAAACCTGAAAATTCTGGAGAAAAATAGATGAAATTTGAACTATTTTCAACTAATTACATGTTGACATAGTTTGATATATTTGCACATCATGTTTTTATTTATTTCATTTGATATCTTAATCAAATATTTTACTATTAACTTATAGTTGTATTTGAAATGTAACTTAAATAATTTATTAATAATAATAATAATAATAATTAGATTAATTAAATATATTCTATTATATACATTACATTTATGTTTTTTGTAGGATTAATTATTTTCAACTTTAATAATTGTTTTTTTCCATGAACATATATCATAAGTTTGACACATTTACATTCATTCCAGCTTCCAGATCAGCATGGATTCATAAAAACAGCAAACATATAATTCTAGGTGTCTGGAGGTAATATTTCACATGATGATCAGAAGAAATTTTTCCTTTAGAAGTTAGTTTAAATGCACATGCGTGTATATTTCCACATGTTTGAGGGAATCCTGAACACCTGAACTAACTCATCATACAAATCGAAGTCGCATCTACTTAGTAAGAAAGATAAAAAATAGGAAAATTTATCCTTCTTCGCATTTGCACTGCATTTATTAATTCTGGAGATACATTTAGTGTGACGTTTCCAAACTGTATTTACTACTTTTAGCTTTATTTTTCTGAATATTTCCATCCAGTTGTTAGTTTTTAAAAGAAGATTCAAAGTAAGCTAGAAGTCTGAAAGCAGCTTCAAATGAAAGTTGGACCTAACAGGAGACGTTCACACAGCAGGTCTTCATGTTCATTTATCATTTTCAGCTGCCTTTGTGTTTATATGTAGTTGTGCACATTATATTTTAAATGCTACTGCCCTCAGCCTCTGGTGTTAACAGAAGTGATCCACATGCACAACAGATGACGTCACACGCTGCATGCTGCATCTCAGCAGGTAAATGTGGAGGAATTTTGATGCTTTTGTGCAACTGAAGCCAAGAAAGGAGGATATCATATGGTTTAGTCTATTGTTATTGTCATGTTGTGGAGTTTTTTTGTGTAGTCTGAGTTCTGGTTTCTTGTTTCATTTTGGAGTTTTTCTTGTGTTTTCTGCTTAGCCTTGTTTCCTGTTCTTTTGTTCACCTGCGTTCATTTAGCCGATCCTTTACACCCGTGTCTTGTTATGCTTCCTTTGTATTTACACCAAGTGGTTTCTGTTGCCACATCCTGGCTTGATGTTTATTCACCACATTTGTCCTTTTAAGTTAAATGAAAATATCCAGGTTCTGTATCCTGCCTCCTGGTCTGCATCTGGGTCCTCACCACTGCTCCATGAGTTATATTTGACTTCATATCTTTATTTCCGCCTCATCTGGTACAAAATTGTTCTGCCATATCAAATCCAATTTTATTTATAAAGCACTTTTAATCGAAAAAGTATTACACAACACCAAAAAAACCACAACAGACTATTTTAAAAACACAACTGTCTGTCTGACCTCAGTGGCGTAAAAGTTGGATGCCCTGCGATATGATTAGTCAGTGGTGGCTTTCATGGACTATTTGTTCTGTTCAGACTATCATAAACAAATACGATACTGGTGAGACATGTATCCAAAGAGCCTTAGATCTGCTGCTCTTTAGACCTGGTCCTGCATGTCTGTATGGAAAACCAGATCTGTCTTCCATCCATATGCAAACGGAAAGAAACGCTCAGCCGAGTCTTCACTTTGCAAGCTGGCATCTGATCTATTCTGAGCTTTGCAGCTTAAAAAAAAGCAGCTGCTGATGACAAGTTGTGGATTTAGATCTAACTAGGGTATGTGTTCACATGAATAAACTAGTTGTCTAACATCTCTATTATTCAGGGCAACCCTGCAGAGGCTGGGCTTTGCAAGACATATGACATCCGCTCAAGTATCAAAGAAGTGGGACAACATGACACAGACTTAATGTGCAGATAGGAATGCAGTTTTAATCCATGTTGTTGTGTGTGTTGTGTTTAGGATTTGAACATGTATCAGCTCAGCACTGCTGTGTCACTTATGTTGTTTTGTGTGTGTTGATGCTCTCATAATGGGATGTGAACTGATAAAGGGGAGGCGACAGTTCCCACTTGGCCGAACTATTTGGCAATGAATGAGACCGCACGTCCTTTGATAGTGTCTCTAAATCCATTGTAGCTTTGCAGTGTGAGGAGGCTTCTGAGTCCAGCTCAGACCGCCAGATGATGCTGAAGCGACCGCCTCTGCCAGTCTTGCTTCACTGGAAAAAAAAAAAAAGACGTTTGAAGTTCCTTCTTCACTCCGGGGAGGTGTCATACAGATCCAGTTCAAACCTGAATTCCTGTCCTGATAAAGAGCTGAACCATGGCGTCTTTTCACATCTTGCAGCTACATTAGTTCCAGTTCATTTTGTGATCGTCTGTACTGGATTAAAACCTGAGCTGCCAGCTATTCCTGATACATGGATCATATTGTCTGTTTTAACATACAATTCCAGATTGAACAGATTAAAAGACAACTTTGTTTAAACGAAGTTGACAAAACATTTCGAGGTTCTTAAACAGTCGCCGTTTGCAATCAGACGTTCCTGATGAAGTTAGAATAAGTAAGAAATAAAGCAGAGCTATGATGGAGGTCAGTGCAGAGATGTTTATGTTGAGTTATGATAAATAAAGTTAGATTTTCTGATGTAATTTATCGGTTTAAAGGTGCTGCCTCTGGTCGCAGCCTGGTATCGTTTCAGTGTTTCTGACATTACTTAACACGTTATCTTTCTTTCTTATTTACTTAAACTCAGAGCTTTACATCTCAGCAACTTTTCTTTATCTCCATTTTCCCTACAGAACTGGGTCATAACATCTGTCATATACCGTGTGTGGTCAGGTCACATCTGAACCTCTCCTCCTTTTAGGACTTGTGTTGTGCACAGACTCACGTAAAGGTGTGCAACCGACCCTTTACCATCACATACCGGTGGAAGCGGTGTGAATTGGAAGGGACTGAGGTGGATCGGATCCAAAAGGTTCTTCATAAGTCAGTCAATGTCAAACACACATGCACACACACCTCTTGAACTCCCCGTGTTGGACCAGCCCACTGACCGTGGCCTTATGAAGCACAGGAGAACACATTTCAATGTTGCATGATAAACTGTAGTATACCAACAGGTAAAGTGATTTGCTTGCAAACTGACATGTGGTTTGTGTTTTTACAGGTTGGACGACGGGTGATCAATCATTCCATCCATCAATTAGCGCTGAAGACCCAGCTCTATCACCTGTCGCATTTAATCAAAGTCGTTTTAAAAGAGGATGCAATTTTTCTCTCTTTTTCTCTCATTGAGCATCAGGACAGCTTGAGGAGTTCAAGCTCACATTTCGGTACCAAGAATGCAGCATAGTTTAAACTTCTCACGTGATCTCGTCAACATGGCAGTAGAATTCATTACCAGGCTGTTTTGTCAGATTTAACTGAGTGTTATTTATTACAAAGACAGATTTTTCTCACAGTTAGCAGAAATACATAGCTATATGTGGCATTTGGTTGCTTAAAAGTAGGAAATTCTAGTTTAGCTGCAGCTCTAATTAACACAACCGCATGAGTAAATGCTGCACCATACGTGGTTCTTTATTCATGTGTTACTGAATTAAACATGATGCTGCTTTTTCAGGCATTTGACTAATAGATAGTGTTGATTATATTGATGAGAAAAGAGGCAAACGCAAGGAGATGCACTGTTATTTTTTTTTCCCCTTAAACGCTGCACATTTAGTCACCTGGTGTAAGTAGGTCATGTAAACTGCAGCGACTCCTTCCTATTTTAGATATTTTATACTTAATGCACATGGTGGCACTGTGGAGAAATATCCAAATGTCAGCTTCAGCTGTTCCAGTTTAAGCTGAAGTGAAGGAATGGATCAAATGGAGGGGCTGAATGATGCACCTCACCCACTGGTTTATACACACACAGATGTGCCCCAAATACCGAATGCAGACCATAGAAGCAGCACATTTTCCAGATAGACTGCCAACAGTTTGTTTGTTTGTTTGTTTTTAGCCTTTAACTTTTTCTCACTTTCTCACATACAGAAAATCTTAAAAAGGAGCCACATTCAGTGGATTGACACCATGACCTCCTGTCAGACCCACAGAGACTCCTGTAAAAAAAAATTACGGCAGTTATCTGGAGCTTGGAGCTGCTCTGAAAACTGGAAACTTGAGTCTTTGTTAAGTTGGAAAAAGATGGGACATTGTTATGTGGTACCCTGTACATGCAGCTACATGGAAAATAAATTCCTGCAGAGAAATTTACCACCAGGAGGGGGTCTTTTTTTCTGTCCAAAGGGTCAAAAAACCCTCAAGAGCAGGGTTAAGTCTGAAAAATACTTTTCCAGAAATGTTCTGGTTTTTTTTTACCCTTTCATGCATAGTTTCCACTACACTAAAGACCTTTTTTTACACCATTTTTTATTCATGGGTGAAGACTGTATTTTTTTTGTACATTTGCTGCTTAATTGGCCTTTAACGACTTATCTGTAGAGCAAATATGTACTCATGTACATTCTTACTTTGTAAGTAACAAGTTTATTTATTGATAAAAAGGAAAAAAAAAACAGAATACAACAATATTCTTACAGAATATTCACATCATAGAAACATGAAAATGAAGCAACAAATAAAGGAAGCAACACTTTTATATTTAATATCACATGTAAAACACTCGGAGAGTGCAAAACTGTGCACAATGTTAAAGAATCTTTTAAACAATTCCTGGACCCAACGGTGATCTGGATCACCACCAAAAGTAAACCAGTTCTTCCTTTTCACATTTCCAACAACTCCTGAAAATTTCATGAAAATCCGTCAATAACCTTTTGAGTTGTCTTGAACACAGACAGACAAACAGATGAGCGCCGGTAAAAACATAAACTCCTTGTCGGAGGTAATAAAATGTAACACTTTTTCCCACATTTCGAGGTTCTTAAACAGTCGCCGTTTGCAATCAGACGTTCCTGATGAAGTTAGAATAAGTAAGAAATAAAGCAGAGCTATGATGGAGGTCAGTGCAGAGATGTTTATGTTGAGTTATGATAAATAAAGTTAGATTTTCTGATGTAATTTATCGGTTTAAAGGTGCTGCCTCTGGTCGCAGCCTGGTATCGTTTCAGTGTTTATGACATTACTTAACACGTTATCTTTCTTTCTTATTTACTTAAACTCAGAGCTTTACATCTCAGCAACTTTTCTTTATCTCCATTTTCCCTACAGAACTGGGTAATAACATCTGTCATATACCGTGTGTGGTCAGGTCACATCTGAACCTCTCCTCCTTTTAGGACTTGTGTTGTGCACAGACTCACGTAAAGGTGTGCAACCGACCCTTTACCATCACATACCGGTGGAAGCGGTGTGAATTGGAAGGGACTGAGGTGGATCGGATCCAAAAGGTTCTTCATAAGTCAGTCAATGTCAAACACACATGCACACACACCTCTTGAACTCCCCGTGTTGGACCAGCCCACTGACCGTGGCCTTATGAAGCACAGGAGAACACATTTCAATGTTGCATGATAAACTGTAAGCCTGAAAGGCTTAATTTTCACTTTCAGGCTTATAAACCAGTTGGGTTGAGATTATAATTCGTTTACGTCTAAGTGTTCAACATTTGCCTTGATGTTATTCAGATATTTTCTTTTTTTGAGCATCATTAACATCTGCAGGCTTTCATGTTGCCATCGTCACTAATGCATCTTATTTTTGCTGAGCATATAAATGATTGTAATAGCTATTAATGAGTCGCACCAATTAGCAGAAAGAAATTGGCTACACTTGTTTTTTTTCAATATAACAAGTGCAGTGAAAGCTCTGTGGCTGACTATCTAATTTCCTGTAATTACTGTGAATCTCTTCCTTTTTATATAATTTCTGCTCACATAAGCAGATAAAATTGAATACACACAGCCCCCTTTTGGGTAGACTGCTCGGGTTATAAAAAAAAAAAAAAAACTTTTTCAAGAGCTGGAATATGAAAACTAGACTGAGACTAAAAGTAAAACTGCACACTAAACTAATAATGTTCAGCAAATTTGATGAAACTACCAGAACAACACTTCTCTAGCTGCAGCCTGGCGTTATAGAATAGCAGAAACAAGCTGCTATAATGAAACTGTGGCTATTTCAAGGTCATAATTGTTATAAATTGGTTAAGATGTGAAGATTACAAGACCTTTCAGAGATCTTAGAACTGCTGCCATGCCGAAGGTTGAAGGCTTTATGCTTTAGCGTCCACTTGTCGGGTCACGTTGACACTAAAAGCTCTCATCTGAAGGCAGAAACTTACTTATCAACGAACCTGACACACAGTAATTGTGCAATGCTGAGCAGTTTGTTTACGTCTTAGTGTAAATGGTCTGTGGACAGTTGACCTTGCAGAATGTAGGGCAGCATGTCCCGGCTATTCTGTTTCTCCTCGGCTGAGTACCTGCATTAAAAGCTGTGAAATACATCTGGTGCTTATTGGATTTCTCCTCAGGCTCACACATCTACAGAAGACTTCCCTCTGAAAGCAGGAAGGCATGTAGAAATGCTGAGGCTTTACATCACAGGTTCAGAGAGACAAGTTTAATAAACACATCATTCTGGAAGGAGATGGCATGGAACACTAATCCTTAATATAGCAGAGACAAGTTTCAGGGTCTCCTTAACTTTTAACTCTACAGCAGCATTTTAAGCAGAGGCGGTCCTGAATAGTTTTGCACCCACCGTGAACCACCCATTGATACCCCCCACTTCCGAGCAACCACGACCAACCAACCCCCTCCCATATTTTAGAAGTGCCTCTGAATTTCCTTTTTTTTTTTTTTTTTTGTCTTGTCCAGCATTTAGGCAAGCAGAATGATGGTCTGGATGCTGTGTTCTGCTGAGCAAATTTTCTCTGCCAAGGGAAGCTTTATAGATATAATGATCCCCTTGACTTTCTGAATTTTTATTTTATTTCTTTATTTATTTTGTATTGTTGTTTGAATTGTAGAGTTTGTACTGCTGGACCAGAGAGGACAGACGAAAGACAGAAAGAGAAAGGAGAAGAAACACCTCATAAGAAAAGTGAAAGAGATAAAGGGAGAGAAAAGGGAGAGAAAAAACTAAAAAATAACCCAAAAACAAAAAGAAAGAAAACAACCTACAGATGTATACATACACACACATACAGGCACACACACACATATACACACACATACACACGCATACATACACATACATATACACACACGTATACACACACATATATATATATATACACATATATATACATATGTACACATATACATATACACATACATACGTATGTATGTATATGTATATGTATACACATATATACATATGTACACATATACATATACACATACATACATATACACACACACCTCTATGCACACACATACACACACATACATACGTACGAACATATACGCACTCGCCAGTATTAACACATATACATACACATACAAGCCAACTTTAGATCATAGTAACTAAACTATGAATCTAAAAAGTTAAATATAAATGAGAAACAAACAGAAATGAGAAAACCAGCTGCTGTTAGTGAATAAACCTGCAGACGACTCGGTGACTGTGTCACATGCAGAACATGCAGAGTGGAACGTGTTCCGGAAAAGGTGATCATGCCAGTGTGACCCCTCCCACACAAAGGCAAGAGGCACGCCAGGAGTACCCCCGAGACCCGGGCCATCGGCAGCCATCCCCAGGCGCAGACCCCAACCGCCCCACCCCGGAGCCAGCCATGCACCGACCCAGGAGGAGGCAGAGGGGGGTCCCAGCCAGAGTCCCCCGCAGTCAGGGGGAACAGGCCCCAGCAGGCCCGGACCAGCGAGGACCGGCCCCGCCGGGCACCGGCCACCCAGGGCAGACAGAGCGCGGGCCCCACGGCCCCAAGAGCCCAGAAGCAACCCCCCACCCCCGCAGGCAGAGGGCCCAGCCCACACCGACGGAGGGCCGGGATCCCCAGACCGCCACCGAGTGGCAGCCAGGCCGCACCCCAGTGCACCAGCAGCGCTCCCCGAGCACCAAGACCTTCCACGCACGCACGCACGCACGCACACACACACACACACACACATACGCACACACATGTGCATACACACACACATGCACCCACCCACCTACCCCCACCCACACGCATCCACACTTCCTCCTTAAGCACACCACATCCACCCATTCTCTGACACACGCTCAAACTCACACTCTCCTACCCCCGTTCTTTATACACACACACCCCCTCACACACACATCCCTGCTCCCTCTATAATCACCCATTCTTCCATACACGCATACCCCACTCTACACACACACACACCTCCCTACACCCCTCTATCCACATTCACACTCCTCATTGTACACCCACCCCATCACTTCCCTGTACCACCAACATAACCCCACATACGCACCCCCACCCATCTGCATACACCCCCCCCTTCGTCCTATCCCAGCGGCCATCCACTTTCCTAAATTCTTTCACCCTGATCCCCCACCCCCCCACCCTAACATTCATTCACCACTTCATCCATTGGCTCATGCACGCCCTCACCTTTCTTTCCCAACGTGTCCCCTGTGAGATACCCCCGGGGAAGCAGGGGATAGGAGGGCCCCGATCAGGGCCCCACAACTGCCCCCCACCCCTGTCAACGCCCCCCCACCACTTCACACATGCAGCCAATCCAGCACCACCCAGGGCCAGCAGCAGTCCCACCCCTGCCAGGCCAGCCCAGACCCAGGCCTCAAGAAGATGAGCCACCTGCGGCACGAGGCACGTCCCCCATTCCCGGGGCCCCCGAAGGCCAGGACAGGCCAAGGGCAGCTGCCCCAACAACCAGGGCCCTCAGCAACACCAACAAAGGAGCCGCCACCGGCCCCAGAAGGCACCAACGAACCACATGCAAAAGTGGGGGGGGGCAAGGAAGAGGAGGGGCGGGAGAAGGAGAGACAGACCAAGGGCCCACCGCCCCCACACCCCTAGGAGACGCCCCCACCCAGAGACATGTTGCATTCCCTCCTCCTTTACACACCAACACATTCACACCCCCTCACCATCAGCCTGGTATACACACACATCTACACACACACACACCTACAGACCCACACATACATCTATACACATACACACCCATTCTAACAGATACACGGCCAAAAGATTAGTCCACCTCCAAAACCCTACATCCCACTCACCTCCCTGCCCATCACAAAACACCCCTTCTCATTCTACCTACACTAGAACAAACCACTACAACTCCCCACTTCTCTCACTGAAGTCCTACCCCCTTCATAATCATGACCCTTCACCCCCCTATACACCTACATACACATGTACCCCCCCACTCCCCCCTACACACGGGCCACTACCCCCCATACACATGCACCTCAATACTCCTCTAAATACACACCCCTATCTCCCATGCATTTAACACCAGATTATCCACACACATGCCCTTACCCCCTCCCACACACACACACACACACCACCCACTCCCTCATCCACACCCCCAACCCCCCACACAACATGTACTATCACACTCCCCAAAACCTCCACCCCCACCCCTACATGCCCTAACACACTCCCCCTTACACACAACCCTACCCCCCACAAACTCATGCTCCACTACACTCCCCATAAACCCCCCCACATATAAACCACCACACACCTCCTACACCCCACACACTCATGTACTATCACAGTCCCCTAAACCTCCATCCCAACACCCCTCACACACTCCGGCATACACACACCCCTCACCTCCTATACCTTCATGTACCACTACAATCCTCTATACACACCCCGCATATACACCACCGCACTCCCTCATACGTACCCCACCTACACCCCACACACTCATGTACTTTCGGACTCCCCTAAACCCCCACCCCTACACCCCCACACATACATGCCTCAACACACTCCCACATACACGCACCCCTACCCCCCATACATTCATGTACCACTACACTCCTCCATACACACCCCATATATACACAGGCACCCCCCATCCTCAACTATCTTGGGCCCGGGTCCCTCTGCCGGGCACCAGGGCACGGAACCGCCCCCACTGCAGCGGCAGGTCCAGGTCAGCCCAACCCCCCCACGGCAGGGCCGACCCCCCATCCCCGAGAAGCAGGGGACAGCCCCGGGCACCGGAGCCCAGGACCCGCACCCAGCCCACCCCGGAGCGGCACGGCCACCCGTCACGGAGCCAATACCCGCCGATCCAGCCTCCGCCAGCGACCTCGCCCCACCGCCAAAAGGCAACTCCAACCATTGATCAACCCCCCAGTAATGAAGCAGCCAAGATCCCCGTCCAGGGGTCCACCCCAGACCCATAGCCACCTGAGCCACCCAGCCAATCCCCAGCCCCGAGCGGGATGAGGTCACACTCTCCCCCCTACACTAAGTGATGGAGCTGATCACAGGAGACCAGAGAGAGTGAAATTCAGCTGACTGATCCTTTGAGGAGGCAGACATCATTTCCATGCTGATGTAATCTAATAACAGATTTCTAAACTGCTGGATACACAGATTCTGTTTGCTTTTCCAGTTCACAAGGATAGTTTTCTTTGCAATGCACAGGCTACTGAGGATTGGTTTTGCTAAATTAAACCCTATGTTATTTTCACCT
The DNA here is from genome assembly GCF_933228915.1 of Telmatherina bonti. Taxonomy (NCBI): domain Eukaryota; kingdom Metazoa; phylum Chordata; class Actinopteri; order Atheriniformes; family Telmatherinidae; genus Telmatherina; species Telmatherina bonti. The sequence continues at coordinate 7,498,412 of NC_136631.1, forward strand.
AAGTGACTCAATAGGCACAATTTGGGGTTTGCAGGGATATTACATTTAAACCAGTCTGACAGATCTTTACATACCTGGAGCCAGAATCTCTGGACAGGTGGACAAGACCATAAGGCATGGTAGTAGCTGTCAATCATGTTGTCAGTACAGTGTGAGCAGATATGTGAGTGTAACAGACCCATCTTGAACATCCTGTGTCCCGTATAATGAGTTCTGTGTAGAATTTTGAATTGTAATAATTGCATGTTTGAATTCTTAGTCATTTTGAATGTGTTTGAGCAGATTTGTGACCATTCATTTTGATTGAAGTTGCTGGATAAGTCTGCTTCCCATTTAGAAGTTGGGAGAGAGATGGAATCTTCTAGCTTCAATAGTAATCTGTATATTTTGGATAGTAGCTTCGGGGCCTTAAGATTTAAGAATTCTGTAACCCTGATAGGTAACTGTAAGTTTAGTTGATCAGTGGTGTATTTCTTACTTATAATAGATTTAAGTTGGTGGTATTCTAAGAATTTGGTACTGCTGAATTCATACCGTGAATAAATTGCATCAAATCGCAGAAAGTTTCCATTTTCTATTATATGTTCTAACTGCTTTACTCCTTTATTCTTCCACTGAGGGAAGTTTATCATCTTTTTGTTTTGCAGGAAGTCAGGATTGTTCCAGATGGGTGTGAGCTTACATGGAATGAGTGCAGACTTGGTTACTTTCAGGAATTCCCACCAAGCCGTTAAACTGGAGCTGATGTTAATGCTTTTGAAACACTTATATGACTTGACAGTTGAGCTGATGAATGGTAAATCAGAGATGACTAAAGAGGGAGTGAAAAAAGGAGGAGTCATCAACATTTGGGCCATAAACATTTGCAATAGTTAACTTAACATTTTGAATAGATAATGTAACTATTAAAAATCTGCCTTCTGGATCTGTGATTGTTTGATCAATGTCAAATTTTAACCTTTTATTAATAAGAGTGGCTACTCCTCTTTGTCTGGAATTATAGCAAGCTGAGTAAACATGTGGAAACTGGTCCGTTGAAAGATTTATTGTTGAATTAGATAAATGAGTCTCCTGCAGGAGAACGATGTCTGCCTTCATTTCACGCATCTGATTAAGAATTTTTAACCTCTTCTCTCTTGTACCAGCTCCACGCATATTCCAAGAGACAAACCTCAGTGCATCCATAAACCAACAAAAACGAAGACTATCTGCATATTACAAACCTCAGTGTATCCATAAACCAGCAGAGATGGAGGTTATGTGCATATTACCACAGCGTGTGTCTGTGTGTAACCCGCTGCTTGTGCGCCTGTCAGCTGTGTGCGGTACCTGGATCTGCGCGTTAAGTGTCTCTATGTGTGCTTTCCTCATACTGAACTGTGAGTGTATGTGTGAATCATGCATAACGTTGTGTCCGATGTTTAATCTTGTGCGTGCGCCATGAAACATATAAATAGAGAAGTAGGTGACATTACTGATAAAAGTGAAAGGGTTCAAACAAAGAAAAGTGAAAGAGAAAAAAGTGACCGTGCCAAAGGAAGAAAATAATGTAAAAGAAACATCCGTGACGAGAACGGTGTAGCAGAGACGGGTGGAGAAAATACTGATAATTATTTTGAAACCACAGTATTACAAATATGGCATAACTTATTTAAGATTTAAGATTATTAAGGAACATACCAACAAGTCAGTAGAGCCATGGAGTGATGTTTGGGTCGCGGTACAACTGTCCATTGATAAATAATTTATCCACGGCGATGACAGCGCGAGCTCCTTCGGCGATGGATTTCCTCCTGATAGGGAAGAAAACTCTCCGCCGATCCAGGATCTCTCTTGGAAACTGGTCATTAACTGCATAATGGAGGCCCCGAAGTTCACGACCCTGACTCTTCACCTGCTCCTTTTGTTTGTAGTTAACAAACTTGGCTACGATGGGCCGTGGCCGGCCGGCTCCGGGTTTCCTTCTGCCCAGACGGTGAACTCGGTGAAAGGCGATGTTCCCCACCGTTTCTTCCGGGAGCTTTAGATGAGTCTGGATGAAGTTTTTAACTGTGGTCTCGGGGTCTTCATCTGCTTGTTCTGGAATCCCTGCAAACACTAAGTTGTCCCTCATGCTTCTGGCTTGCAGATCCAGCACCACTTCCTTCATCTTCTTGTTCTCTTCGGAGACTCTGGTTAACCCCTCGGTGAGGGATTTAACCGACTCTCTGAGGACCGCGTTTTCTATGGCCAGTGTTTCCACTTGCTTCTGGCTGAATTCCAGTGATTCCCGCAAGGCCACAAACTCTTTGTGGAGAATCTCCACCAGGCTCAGGCGTGCATCGAAACTACTGAGCTTTTTATCGATAGAAATAAGAACATCGGTTGTGTCGTTCCCCGGCGACGAAATGGCTCCGGATGAATCCTCGTTCCGCTGTCTTTTAGCCTGAGATGATGCGGCTGGGGTCGATGTTTGCTTTGGCTTCCCCATGACAACTTTGTGTAAACACTGATCTATGAAGTCCGTCAGGCTGGCCAAATCCTCCTCGTTGTGCTCCAGAATGCACCTTAAAGGGACACTATTTACCTACTTAGGAGAATGTTCAAATTAATTTCAGATTAATTTGGCAAAACGCACACATTAATAAATTAATGAATGAATAGTTTACGTTTGCCTAGTGGGACTCAACCTCACTACTTGCCTACAGCATTACGTCACTTACCTGCGTCCTCCCCCGTCACTTACCTTTCCAGCCTCTGAATTTCCAATTAAGAAACAATCTGTAAGTTAGATCACACTTAGCATTTCTTGCCTTCTTTTAAGAGCAAGCTAAGCTCTTCAAGGAGCATTTCTGCAATAAGTTTAACTATATTTGTCAGAGGAATCGGAAAACTTCGCCCAGGTCGTTGCAACAAATATTGTGGTATTCTTTCTTTATATTTTAACACTGGGAATATTGTGAGGTGGGGAGGAAAAAAAAACACAGCCTGTAGCACCACATGTCAACACCTGTGTCCAACTGGACTCCAGGAGTCCACCAGCACCTTCCTACAATGTCCTCTTCTGTTTGATTTTGTGCTTGTGTTGTTCTCACTCTCATATGTAAGTTGCTTTGGATAAAAGCGTCTGCTACATGGCTGTTAGTTGTTTAGTTTATGACTTATTAACTAAACCTTAACACAGTACAAATTATTCAAAAAGCATCACATAAAGTAATATTGACATCACCTGAATGCTATAAAAGTTATTTAAGTTAGCATCGACACACACATATAGCATTGAACATTCCCCAGTGAGGAGGTACTATTTTTTACCAAATGCCCAGACTGACATGGGAACTTGCACTTTTGTGTTGCAAACACAACCTGGCCTATTGGTGAAATTATCTGCATGACTTCAAATCTTAATAGTTGCTTCAGCAGAGCTAAAAAGCAAATACAGTCGTCTTCTGTGACTGAGTAGCAACATTAGCAAGAGGGTAAAAAAGAGAGTACAGGCCGCTGTTTCATTACATGTACAATTCATGTCACTCATAGAAACCTGCATACCTTTATCTTTTCAGTGTTTAATTCCTCTTTTTTCCTTCTCTTTCTGAACTGGCACCTGAAGGTTTATTTGGTCTTTTGTCCATGATACATCCTTGACTCGACTTAACTTCATCACCTCCCCCCCCTCAAACACCCAAAGTTCAGACTTTGTCATGTCATGTGATGTGAAAACAATCACATCGATGCAGGCCGATTTGTGTTTTCTTTTTTCTTTTTCTTTCTTTTTTTTTACATTTTCATGCAACCAAATAAATCTAACAATACATTTGTGTTAATTTTATGAACTAAATACAATTTATTTGGAAGCAGCAGTTTGTATTGTGTGTGTGTGTGTGTGTGTGTGCCCAGTTCAGTCTATCCCCCCTTTTGCTTTTTTCTCTAAGAGTGAAATGAACCTGCACACAACCTCTGCAATTACAAGTTGATCCCCCTCCTGTCTTCCGTCTCATCTTTTCCCCTCCCCCTTTTCTACTGACAACCCACAACCTGTATACATGACTCTCAGCCACAGGTTGACATGATAGTAGCGCGCCCTGCATCCATTAACTTCACATGGAAATGAGCAGTATTAGGCTGGAGAACTGGCTTTTTTTTTGTTTTGGGCACTCATGCACCCCTAAATAGATTATGCCTGGGCGATCACCTACCTTGCCCGTAGCAAAAACCGTCCCTGCTTTCAACTCAGCCATTGGAGTACAGTGAACTTGTTGTCATGTGAAGCAGGTGGAGATGATGTGACATGGTGCTTTATCTAGCTGGAGGTAGCTGTCAGAAAATACCACACTGTGGTCATAAAACAGTGGTTAGCAACATTACTTGGGCAGGCTGTGGTGGTTAAAGATAAGATAAAATAAGATAGATCTTTATTCATCCCTCATGTGGGAAGTATAGTGTTGCAGACAGCTGCATACACAGTATATGTAGAACTAAAATAAGGAAAACATTAATTCATACATTCATTATCCTAACCGCTTAGTCTGATTAAGGGTCGCTGGGAAGCTGGAGCCTATCCCAGCAGTCTTTGAGCGAAAGGCGGGGTACACCCTGGACAGCTCGCCAGTTCATCACAGGGCATGAGGAAAACATCGAGTCAAAAATATTTGATTATATAAAACAAAAAATATAAATACTGTTCTCGATAAAGACTTCTTTGAAAGCAGTACAATGATGAACTCTGCTGTGGGCGGAAGATCAGCTCTGCTGGGAGCAATCCTGATTATGAAGTATGGTAGCAGAGGACAGGCAGGACCTGCGGTATGTCTTCGCTGTGCACCATATCTATATCTAACGAAGCCTACTGATGGTGATTTTTGCTGGAATCTTCCTGTCACCCACCATGTAGATGTTCTGTTACTGTAGCCTGTGCATAGTGATTGACACTGTTTGGAGGCGTTTCCTGAGGCATCATCGGCTCTGATTGGACAAACACGTGTCATGCGCCAAAGACAAAGGCTCTGATTGGAACACCTATTTTGACACGACCCTGTATCACCTATGAATGGGCTACAGTAATGCTGGAACTACCGTCTGAAAGCCCAGAGTCTCCTGATTAATCCTGATCTATCTTTTATGGTTCGAAAGCTATGCTCGATTAAACACAACATGGTCCCTGGCATCGCCGATGATGCCGGTGTCCCCAGAGTGTTAAGTTTCTCTCTGCCACCTTGGTGTCACTGCTCAAGTGGGTCACCACATTAGATATTACTGAGGCTACGATGGAGTCATGAAAGGTCCTTTGGAGGCTTTTCTGTACTCTGAAAGAGCCAGTCTGTGCAGCAGGTAGAGTCTGCTTTGGCCCTTCTTATAAAGAGACAGTGTTGGTAGTCCAGGCCAGGTTCTTCTTCAGGGGAACAACCAGGTACTCCACAATCTCAATGTCTGTTTTCTGAATGTTCACTGAGGCGGGAGGGTTGATTTTACACCAGCAGAGGTCCACCACCAGGTACTCATCACTGTTGTTTGATAAATTCAAGACAACTTCTGCGGATGGTGGTTTGTGGTGTAGTGAGTGAAGTCGGATGGTGAAAAGGAGGGGAGCTCGAACAGTCCCTTGTGGCACCCCACTGCTGCAGATGGCCATGTCGGACACATATTTCTAGTCCTCAAACTGTTGGCCAGGAAGTCCTTGATACATGCTGTTATCTAGTGGCCCACTCCTGTACAGTCTCAACTACTCCCACTGACCATCTGTATGAGCTTTCCTTTTATAGAACCCAGGCGAAGACCTTCCTAAGTTCACATCTGGACCAGACATATGACCACATCGATGTATGGAGCGCAGGGTTCATGTCATCCTAACAGAGCAGAGTAGTTAAACAGAAGTTAGTTTGTATGTAAGTTTTGTCATCATGAGGATACTACTGTAGTTTTAGTGTCCTGTTTGTAGTGGATGGGACTGGTTTTTAGGGTCTAATGTGTTGTGTTTTCAGAGACGATATTATCCAAATCTTTGCTGAAACCAGGGGAAGGGGCTAAGTCTAAAGCTACTGAGATAGCTTGGCCCAAGAGTTGGTTTGACGCACTGCTTCATCTTGATTGACTTCCACTCAAATCACTTAATTTCAGATACAATAATCTTTATTCCATTCACAAAAAAAAGGGCAAAGGGTTTTTGACCGCAGGGCCTGAGTAGACGTTTGTGTGCCACCTCCACTAATGTTAACGTTGCTACCTGCTGCGGTGCAGAACACATGCAAACCACTCCACCTGCTCTCCTTTTACCTTTATTTTCTGTTTGTCATTGCAATTGTCTGTGGATCTTATGTTCTTTCCCGTTTTTTCTTCCGTCTAGTTAACTTCACTCCTTGTTTTATTTGCAGATCGTCTTCTTCTGTTCACTTTGGTTAGTTCAATTCCCATCCTTGTCACATCACAGGCTTTTGTTTGCAGATTACCACCCACCTGTTCTGTGTTACTCATTATGTCCTCCCTCAGTTTAAATTCTACTCAGATTCCTTTGTGCTTTCCCAAATTGTCATCTCCCCCCTGGTTCTTATGCCTCATCTGCTGTGTTATTATGGGTTTTGTTACTCATGTTGATTCTTATTGGATTTTCTGCTCCTGCAGGGATTTTTTTTCTCTCTCATTTGGTAAGTCGATAAAATATATGTGAATTTGTTGGTTCAGCATTCAGGTCCTCCCACCATTTCTTGTGACAGCTGACTTTTTGAAGACTGTGCTATGTCTTGACTTTGCAAGTTGGGGAAACTTTTGCTCATTTTCAGTGTTAAGACATCTTTTATTCAGTGGTGCTGCTGTTGCACTGCATCTCACCTATACCTACAAATCTGAAGAGGACATCCAGACCAGGGATCCTCAATCCTGGTCCTCGAGGACCGGTGTCCTGCAGGTTTCCAAGTTTCCCCACTGCAGAACACCTGATTCAAATCAATGTGTATGTAGACATGCAGAGCTTGTCTGAGTCTGGTGTGGTCCAGCAGGGAGACTTTGAAAACCTGCAGGACATCATTCATCGAGGACCTGGACTGAGGATCCCGATCCAGATGATTTAGATAAGAAATAGACCAATGAAATAGAGATGAACTGCAACTATCTTCATCTTGGGTGGGAATTTTTAAGTTTGTTGTAGGTATCATCAGTCCTTAACAGTTTTACCAGCGTGCTGAACAGATGACATCGTACTTGAGTCCTATGGGTATTGCAAATGGCCTCCCTGCAGCTTTACAGTAAAGATCTGGACTTTAATGATTATTTATAATCTGACCACTTCCTCTTAAACCCTGGCAGCCACCTGAAGCAGTACACATGCAGCACTTTCACCCCTAACCAATCCTAATGATTTGTCAGCTATGTGCAGCCAAGTGAGGTCTAATCTGCTGTATCTGACAGCTGACAACAGTGACTAAGTGCCCAAACACTAGATATCGACTGTTTCCTCAGGGCAGCCACCACTGATGAACTGGAAAAGGTAACAATGTTGTCCTCCAGGGAGAGACGCTCAGGCCGTCTGCCGTCCACCCACCAACCTGCTGCCCCTGGTCAAACACAGTGGCCAGTGAATCAGAATGAGGAGGCTCATCAGCCATCCCTCTGCCCACATGAATTCCCTGAAGGGAATCCCACCGATTACACTTATTTATCCATTATTTATTTGACTGCAAGATTCAGCATTTGACTTGTTTGCTTTTGTTTTTTTTATCTCTCCAGTCACATAGTTTATAACATGTTTTGTTAAAACATCTGCACACCACACACAGAGAGACGCACACAGACACAGACTGATGTCCCACACCAAAACAAACCAGATTAGTCGGATAATCTGGATTTAAGAGGTTTGATTGTCTTTTCTTTAGGAGAAACCGAGTTTCCGTTTTACGAGACTGATGGATTGTCAATAAAATCTTGGAAAAGACGCCTAACCTGATGAGAGTACCTTAAATTCTCAGTTAGCATACGAGAGGTGTGTAAAGGTGGCCTCACCTGTGGCTGAAACCATTATGATGCATTTTAATTAGGGGATTCATCAGTTTTGAGTTAATGGGGCCATGTGTGTGCAAATGATTTAATTAGCATAATTCTATTCTCCCTGGTTGAGAAACTCTTTAGGGTGGAAGGGATGCTGTGCTGTGATTGGTGCTGATTGCGGCGTAATTGAGAACAAATTGATTTTCCTCACCTTGCATTGCACTGTATTGATTAGTCACAGTTATGCTGGAGGGTTTAAGGAAATCAAAGTGATTGGTAACCAGAGGTAATCCCATGTTGACATAAGGCTGCTATCTGTAAGAGAAAACCTCCAGGCAACAGCTCCAGCTTGGGCGTGTGAGCCAGTTCACGCTGAATGACATCTTTGCTTGGCATACGTCCCTGTATGAAGGGGCTCATCTTCCCTCCTTGCCAGCTTAAATACCTAAAGTTCCACAGAGGCGTGACACCAAATTGCATCATTTTTGCGAGGATTGGCAGCTCCCCTTGCTAACGCAGAAGTTGCTGCTGTCAGAAGTAAATATGCATGCCGCATTCCCCCCGTCATCACATCCAATCTTCTTGACGAGTGTATAAAACATGACCACCCAATTCACTACAGTGGGCAATAAATCAGCCTTCATCCCCATCTGTCTTCAAACAGGGGGCTTCCTCCATCTTGATGCTGACATTCATGGTCAGTTATGGCAGTTTACGGTCACTAACCTACTCCTGCTACATGCTGTAGGGTAGCCGGTGGAGGACTTTATCGACAAATGTGCTCATAAGTCAGGCTGTTGGAGCCGTCATCTGTTATCGCTTCATCCGTCCTGTCCATGAAGCCCCGCAGGTGACCTGCAGATAAATCGCAGGTGGGGCCCTGCGACTGTCTCCAAGGACAAAATTAGATCGGTATGTACCTGTCAGCTTCATGAAATATGGAAGGAGTCCATTCTTACACACAGTGGGCCATGTTGCGGCTTCACCTGACGCTGAAATTTGAGCCCAACACTGATAACAGTCCCGCTAAATGAAATATCACTTCTAAATACCTTTTTTTATGCCTTTTCAATTAGATTTCAATCATTAATGTGGATACGATTAACAGCAGCTGGACAACAAATGCTAATGCCTGCTTGTCAAGTCACGTGCAGCAGAAGACACCCTCAGCTATTTAAATGTAGCAGTGGGAAACTGTCGACATATAGGGGAGCTGCTGGCACCCATCCCAGGTGTACACAGCCTCTGGCAGTTTCTGCTGGAGGCAAGTGGTGTTTGTTTACTTAAAACCGCACCATACTGAGGCCTCCACACCGACTCACTGCAGTGTGATTTGGCCTGCTGGTATGCAGGCTGTGATTGGCAAACAGTGAGGCGAGTTGCACTTCGTTTGATGGCTGTCTCCTCGCATGTCTCCCTCCCCCTGTTCTCTCTTCTGTCGGACTGCAGCGCTCAGGAAGAGGCAAGCATCCGCTGATACATCTGTGTATCTATCAACATGTCAGGAAAAAGCATTGCTGTTGCAGTTCCATGAAGCAAGACAAGCGTTGGGGGAAGGCACCTCTTTGTCCTGCTCGTTTTGGACCTCAGCCAAGACCTGTGAACTCGACACAGTGACTCAGAGGAGCTTACGTTTGGCTCCACAACTGAGGAAAGGTTTTAATGATATGGTTTACTGTGCCCACACACCACTGTCATTAGCACAGAGCATAGAAAGTGTCTCATAAAAACAGAGTTAGAGTCCACTCTTAGAGAGTCGCTTCATGTACTGATCCTGGAATTAATGACACAGAAAAATGGGACCTTACACACTACACCTAAAGCTGCCATTAAAAATCACTGATCTATGAATTCATAGCTATTACATGATACTTCAGCTGATTTAACACAAGTGATTTGATTAAACCATTTTCTTATATATATATCCCTTGTCCTGTAAGAATGCATGTAATCAATAGATTTAAAACCACTGTGGAGGCTGAATAAAAGGCTGAACTGCTACAGAAACTGGATGCAGTAAATGAGAAATATGCTGCTGGTCCCAGCAAACGATGGGTCCTGGTAGAGCAGCATTGCTTTATCGATACCTTCCCATGAAACTGTAAATTGTATCTTGCAGCTTCCTGAAAGCTAGAACACAATGTCTGAAATAACAAACATACCTGAAAATGAGATTTATACATTGTGCTTTATATTATAGTGTTCCCTTTCAGCTCTCAGGCCTAATTCTGTCCTTATTATAGAGTATTTGGCATGTTGAAAAGGTGCCACCATCTGTTGTTGTTGTAGGTGAGGGGCTAGTAGGATCCAAAGAGCAGACACTTTGAGTACAGAGAGAGGTTTATTGATTTTCCACAGATTCCTGTGAATTCTTCCAACAGAGCTTTCAGAGACTGGCAGACTGGCGGGCATCAGGAGGAAGGCAGGCTTTCTCTAGCAGGAGGAAGACAGGACAGGTTACAATCAGGGTCAAGCATAAGCAACGTGAGCTGAGGCCGAGAGCTGTTTTACCGCAGGGCAATCAACAATCTGGCGCTGGATAGCAGGCAGAGCTGGTCTTAAATAGGTGGTTCGTTGATTGCTGAGATGTGGATCAGCTGTGCCTCCAGTTGTCAGCTGACCGCGCCCACCAGGAAACAGGAATCACCACAGTACCCCCCCCTCAACGGGAGCCACCCGGCGACCGGAACTTCTCGGGATGGGCCCGACGGAAATCCCTGACCAGGGAAGGATCAAGGATGAAAGAGCGGGGGACCCAGGCCCGCTCCTCAGGACCATAACCCTCCCAGTCCACCAGAAACAGTTGTGTCAGCCAAGCTATATTTAGCAGCCAGATGAAACTGACTTAAAGTAAGCACCAGCATTTCTTTCTTCAAGGTGATTTAATGTGCTCTTTCTTGTCTTTAAGTTTCAAACTGAGTAAAAAGGCCCGGAAGTTTCTGTGGGAAGCACGAAAAGAGCTGGAGAAACGTTGAGGAGAAAAGTTTTGGCGCCTCTTTAATGCATCATTTAGCGTTGATGCACTGCAACATTGTTTAAAAAGAGGACGGAGGTAATGATGTCCCACCGCATTAATTTTAATGTTTTAAATGACCAACCTTGATAATAGAATACATATTTCAAACTGTTCTCACTCCCAACTTATCACACACTGATGCCTGACAAAAGCCTGCTGCTGGGTTTCCCCGACCCAGAAATATGATGGTGTCAGGATGCATGCAAAATGTTCACAAGCGCATAGAAGTTGTATTAAAGTGTGTTTAAATGTCATGATACATCATGGTGCTTCCCAAACGTGTACAAATGCTGAAAATGCGGCGCTAGTTTGTCCAAATAAAGTCACAAATCTGCAAATAAAAAACCAAACAATACAAAAAAATTGTAGGTGATGCACAAATGTGTCAAAGTTGGCTTTAAACACAGGTGTTATGATGTGATGAAAGTGATGAAAAAGGAAACTCTGACTGCAGCATGAGTTGGGAATAAATCATAATCATAAAACGCTGTACATTTAAAAAAAAAGTAAATTAGGCAAGAAAACTAAGCCCCACAATTCCCACTCAAAGTTAATGAAATAGAACAAACTGGTAGTTAAACAGAGTCTACGTTGTTAACCAGATGTCGTTGTCTTTCTCTCTCCATTATACACCAAGCAGGAGATGCTGCTCTCATATTCATCACTCCGAGTATAGATTTCCTTTTTATTAACAAATGACCATACTGGGAGCATTTAATGTGTCTGAATTCTCCTAACTGCATGGATTTTATGGGTTTAAGAAGCTGCATGGTTGATATACACATTTAAAGGTGAGCAATGATTTGTGGTGTTCAGGATCATATTGTCTAGTCTGGGCCGAAACGGGCTGTGTTTCCATCCCAGTTCGCTGTGGACCATTCCTTCTGGAGTTTAGTCGTGTACGGGGAATGACAACTACACTCTGAGTCTGTGAGCAAAGAAAGCAGACAGCAGTGTAATTTGTTAGGAGCTAAGATGTATAATCTGAGGCCTGGCTGTATGTTAATGGGAGAATTTCAACACAAATCTATTGGGAGCCAATGTAAAGAATACAAACAGGGGTGATGCGAGTTGATAATCTGGTCACAGCATTTTGTATAGCTTGGAGGCGTGACAGACATGATTTGTCCAAGCCTGTGAACACAGCATTACAATAATCTGAACCCAGTGACACAACTGCATGAACAATTTTTCCAGTTCAGCTGACAGGACCATGTGGAGCAGTCTAGGAAGGTTTATTTAGGGAGAGAAACAGGAGGAAGAATTTACAGGTGAACTGAAGCCAGAGAAGAAACAAATATCCCACCAAGAATTAAAAACAAAGAGGAAGAAGCCTGATGGAGATATAATCACTGATTTAGGTTAAAACAGTGGGCTGTGGGTGGGCAACCTACCCAGCTGATGAGGTTTAGAAGATACAGCAAAATGTCATTGACATAAATAATATAAGAAATGTGATTTAAAGTCTGAAAGTGTCGACTACCATCTCTACGTTACTCTAGCATGTAGAAGAGGACGTAGAGCATAAATGGAGAAGTCTCCCATGTGTTGTTTTAATTCATCCAGGAAAAATGACGTTTAAATATGATCTGGTTTTCTTTGTAGCTGAGTTGTCTGCTCATAGGTCTTTAAAATATTCAGAAAATGAACTTGGTGTCAACAGTCAGAGGAAGCTTATTTCTTGATCTGTGGAACTTGTGTTGAACTCAACCTGTTCTTCAGTGATGGGATGTTTGGCTCTTTTCAGAGAGCCGACTCTTTTGCTTTGGCTCCAAACGAAGAGACGGCTTTTTTGGCTCCAAAATGACTTTTGATTTAGCATCTTTTGTAGCCACAGTGACAAGGCGGTTTTGTCCCACAAACTTTTTCACCACTGCACATGTTAAAAAAAGTAACATCTTCCTAACTGTGGGAACATTATAAAATAACCCCAATCTGAGTTTAATGTAAAGAATGATCTGTCACGGGGAATCCAGACCTATTGCGCCAGTGTCCTGCAGGATTTAGACGTCTCCCTGCTGCAACACACTTGGCTCAGATCAAATGGTTCTCCAACAACTTGCTGTCATATTCCACACCATCCATTCATTTGAGTCTGTTGCAGCAGGGAAACATCTAAACCCTGCAGGCACTTTGTCAAAAGGTTTGGTGATCCCTGGTCTTCCATCTCGTCCACTCAGCCAATCTGTAAACATTCAACATAACTTATGACAACCAGAGCTGCAGCATGAGGGGCTGCATTGTTATTTTCATTAACACCTGCGTGGGAGGAGAACTCTGTCCTGGTGGACCTCAGAGAACTGACCTCTTTTAAAAACCGGTTCATTAGCACTCTCACAGATCAGTGTTAGCATTAGCATTTTCAGTATGTATGCACCGTGCTGACCTTACAGCTATCTTCTTACATCATCAGTAAATTAGATGTTTAACTGCTGGTTTTGTTTTTTAACGTTGTTTATTGTATTTAACACTGATTGCTCACTGGAAGTGTCATTAGTATTTTGTATATACATTCTGCTATTTGTATGTGTTGGATTTTAACTTATTTTCTTCTTCTTTGTCCGAGGACTGCAAATGAAAAATAACCATTTGAATACTCTGGTACATTTCCAGTAATGTTTATGAACCTACAGTGTTCCAGTTAAAACAAACCAATAAAAATAAAATGAAACTGGAAGCTTTTTATTTAACTCATGAACCTGGAAACTAAATGTTCTACTTCCTAATGCGTTTCTAACACCAGCACTCTTAAAACTAGCAGAGTTGAAAGGAAGCGAGCAGATATAGGAAGGAACTAAAAACTCTGTATATGATGCTGTTTTTCCAGGTTTACAGCAAGCCGGAAGCTAGAAGCAGAGAAAATGATCATGCTTCTCCATGTAGCCGTTAGGACCCTGGCTACAGTGTTTTGGTTCAGCTGGAGGATTTTTATTTCGATGTTCTCTTTGTTTTATATACCGGTATGTCCTTGCCCCGCTTGTGTTTTCTGTTCTGATGAATTTCATATCTGTTTTGACAAGACAACACAAGTTAATGAACACTACATAAAAAGGAAAACTGAATGTAAACATGCCAGATTTTTAACTCAAGGCTAATCCACCAGGGGCTCATTTGCTGATTGCCACACCTGCATCGATTCAGTCATTATTTCCTCTCACTAGAAACTCTGCCCCAGATCCTGCCTCTGGTCTCCACCATGTCTCCATGCTGATGAGTTTAGACATGCTTTTCCTGTCACACAATCTTTTGACGAACTTCACCTGCCTGCCGCCAGCCTGTCAGTCTACATTTGGCTCCTCAGTGACACACACTTGTGACGATAAGAGGCAACACTTTAAGTCTTCCAGTAACTTAACCACCACTTTGAAAGACCAGTACAGTAGCCCCGAAGTGCAAACCACAACTAGAAATGAAACAATACAACAAATTAAAACCTGAAAATTATGCAAATTTAAAAAACAGAAATACAAAGTCTACTTAAAAAGTGCAACAAACTACTATGAACACCACAACAAAGATGAGAAAACAATTATGTTAACATCCCAGAAGGTATCAGAATGTTGCTGATTGGACGTCGTAAAATCAGCAAATTTAAATGTTGCCCACTGGGACCTACCTCTTGTTTTTAATAATATGGATGTCCTTTTTCAAGTTTTATTCCTTCTTTATTGTCATTTTCAAATAGCCTTTTTTTAAAAATTTGTTTCTAATTATTGTTTTTCAATTTGTTGTTGTGTTTTGAGCTTCAGGGCCACCGTAGACCTGAATAAATCCAAAATTAGGCAAGACAACCAGTAAAACATGGCCATTAAGATAATTTAAAATTCAGAGAATTTTTGGTGTAAGTTCTTAAAAATAACCTAAATTGAAGCTGCAACAAGAAACATGTTTTTTTTTTTGGAGGTTGCTTATTCTTGTTATATATTAAAGCAACCCTCTGTAGTGGTTAACAATCCTTAAAAGCCCTCAGTGTTTATTCCATCATGCTGACAGTGGAAAGGAACAGCTTCACACAGGCGTGCTTTCCCTTTAAAATGAATCCCCAACCAGGAATGAAGCGGCAAATTGATGTTCTTGAACAAAAGCCATTCATTAATGGAACTACCCTCTCCTGAGACATTGACGGTTGCAGCAGAGAAAGGCAAGAAGCTATTACTCTCATTTGGATGAGCCGAACAGATGAAAAGCCGAGGCGATTTCATGATGTGTGGCCAACAAAGCATGGAAGCTCAATGCTCTATCAGAGAAAGGATGATAAAAACATGTTTGTGACAGAAATAATGGTTGGTTGTGAGGCATCTGTGGCCAAAGTTACATACATATATGTTTTCATTCCCCCAACACTTCAAATTTCACATTTGTGACTCTTCATATAAGTTAGTAAATAATAAAAGCTTTGTTGGAAGGTTTACATTTCTGTATGAAAGCATCTCTTCCTGAGGTGCAGCGCTGCTGATGCAATCAGACGGGGGAAATCTGTGAAAAGCCACTGGGCTAGCTTTTCAACTGCTTTCCTGAACATACCGCTGCCACAAAGTCATCTCAATGCATACAACGGGGAATTGCTCATTCTGACATCTAAACTGGTTTTACAGCCATTAGATGAAGCTTGACCTCAGGAAAACTTGGAATCACTGGGGAATGTTAAGTGCTTCAAACATAACAGAGGTCACCACAAACAATATGGCAGAATGCAACTCAGCTCCAAACCACTTTAAGGGGAATGACTCAGTCGACATGGATATATACATTTCATGTCACTGATCTTAGGGGGTCTTTCTTACAGGCTTCTGACTGTTTTATCTGCTTATAGTTTTAATTGCAATCAGTTAAAATAAACATCTCTGAAGCTACAGCATGTAAAAATAATAAAAAATAGCTTAAATTGACGTTTTTGTGGATGTGGATGCTCAGTAAAATGTAAATAAAAATGGAAAACACTGATTGAGTTAAGTGCAAATGTGTTGTGAAGCGGTAATAGTAGAAAGGGGTCGTTCACACAAGCCTGACTAAATGTGATGATCGGTTTTTACTCCCGAGGCGACGAAGTCACAGCAAAGCAGCACTAAATGCCTAATCTAGTGAGAACTCTGCTGTTACACTTCGGGGAAAAAGACTTTTGATATTAATTAAATGTTCAATATTAAACTTGACTGAAACAAAACTGAGCTGTGTGACAACGCAGGTAACATCCAGTTTTATCAACATGTTGACACTGAAGCTTCACTGACTGAAATCAGGTTTGACATTTTTATGTCTCCTCATCTCAATGTTGGACTTTTTCTTTTGTTTTTTGCAGCATGACCTTATGAAATCAGGTGAAAGTGACGACATAAATCGAATGCCAAACTTACCTTTAGTCTTCTCATCTGTCAACTTTCACAATGATACCAGCAATCGTTGCTGTTAATACAACACAACATACAACCTTAAAACCTCACGCTTCTGACTCATTTTCGTGACACATTGACTCCATATATATTCCTGGAGTTGTTGTTGCCCTGTAGCATCACAAGTGGAGAAACTGCACTTCAAAACCTTTTTTCTTCACAAACAAGGCATCATGTGACAGCAGCATTATACATTTTGAACACACACCTGAGTCAGAGAGCTGCTAGGTGAAGTTATCGGTGGAGGAAAGGAAAACAAAGAGTGCTATAACACAAGAGTCAACATCGGATTGACTCTTACTGGCTGGAAAGAGCTCAGAGAAGAGACAGGATGCACGAAAGACACTGAATGAGCCTCAAGGAGGTGCCAGAGCAGAAAAATTTCAGGAATTATGCACATTTTATGCAGTTTAAAAGTACCAAAAAACACAAACTACCTTGTGTAGAATTACCAGGCTGTGCGAACATGTTGGTCGTTTAACTTTAGTTTTATTTATTTATGAATTTATGCGTACAGTAAAAAATAATCATTTCCCTTTCATGCACAGTGGACACCTATTTACAAGTTTTTTTTCTCGCATATTTATGAATGAGGATAGTGTACTTGTAAATAAACCACTTCAATGGATTTTAGTGAGTCATCCAATTCATTTCCACTCACTGAAGAATAAATTAATATGATGTAACTGAACATAAATGCATACGATGTAATTATGAAAGTTTTTCCTTGTAATAAATTAAATCATACAGCTAAATGTTTAATAGGATATTTAAATGATATGATTTTATATTTTATAAATGTTTCATAAAATACACTGAAATAAATCAAATAAATTTGAAAAAAGATGTTTAAAATTGTATTTGTCAGTAGTGGTAAAATACTGTATCTAAAAAAAATGTTGCATTGTTTTTTTTATTAATACATGCATGAAAGGGGTGAAAATAATGATATTTCTTTTTTATTTTAAATACATTTACATCAGATAAGAACAAAATAAGGCTGTGGATGGATAGAATTAAGCAGGATTTTTGAGAAATATGAGCTCTAACCAGATCCTCCATCTATTTTCTGTTTAGATGTGATGCTTCACCAGCAGGAGAGCCTGCAGAGTAGATGCCAGGTGAAGAGTCCCGAAACAACTCTTCACTTGTATTTCAAAATGAAGAGGCCAAAAAGGGTGACCGTGATCACATTCAAACACCCATCTGAACGTTCAAATACACAGCACACAGTGGAATAAAACTGTTATTTATCATTAATTCCCAGGCTATATGTCGTATAAAGCTGCTGCCCTGTTTGGAACTGTTGGACCGCATCTTCCAGCACATGGTCACTGAATATTAATTCTGAAAGTAGATTCAAGCAACGGATATCTGTAAAAGGAAATCTTTGAAGTCGGTCCAAAAAGCCAACAGGGACCTGGAACACATGGCTCCCAAAAACAAAGAGAGGAGCAGAGACTATAGCTTTGTAAGCACCTCACATGCATCGTTATTTCTTTATCCTACTTGGATGAACCTTAAAGGAGTTTTAAGTCAACATGAATTCAGCTGTTTATTCTCTCTCCTCTGGGAGACGGTGGCAGAAAAGTGGAGGAGCTGGAAAACGACATTAACATTGCAAATATCTGATCTCCTGATGTTCTGCATTCACCGCTCACACTAGCATACACAAAGCTGTCTTAAATAAATAAACATGCTTGGATTAAGTTGGAGTTGCACTGTCATGAATACTTGATTCAACACTTTTGCAAATTGCAGATGGCCGTGACCTTTAACCTTGACTTCATGTTGAGGTGATTTACGTGAGTCTGTCATTTACCTTCACTAGAGAGTGCTTCATAAATCTTAAGGGGGGGCAAAAAAATACATAGTGCTCACACAGCAAGGTCATGCTGCTATTAAAGATGCTGCTCATCAGGCAGACTTTAAACAAACAAACTCTGCTGGGCACACTGGGTTCTTCCCATTAATCTCCCATCCAAGCCATTTGGACTTTAGCTAACGTGTGGCTTAGAGAGGAAACACGCCAGCGCCGGGGTTACTGTGTAATCACACACTCACAGCAGCCTTACCTTGGTCTGAAGCAATGACTTGGACTGGTAAAATAACAGAATGATGACGTATAAACTCCACTTCTTCTCCCTGTTTTACAACGCAGGAAGTACATCATCCAGATGTTTACACTGAGTGAAGTACCCTTTTAGAAAATATTATAAAAGAACTGACATTTTGGGGAAAAATACATTAAATTTCAATTAGATTTATACAAGTTTTGTATATCTACTTTGTGTATTTTCATACATGTAATTTGATATCTTCATTATATATATTTTATAGATATATTTAAAATAAGAAAATATCAATTTTTAAACATATGTGAATGTGTTAAATGTCTAATATTTTTTGTTTAAAATGTTTTTATAAATATTATTAAATGTGTTTAACATTAGATATATTGAATAAATTCTACTTTATATTTTGTCATTATCTCATTTAAATATAAATATTTTTATTTCATGTATATCTAATTCATTTGACATATTCATGAATTCATTCCAGCTTCTAAATCAGTATGGATCTATAAAACCAGCAAACATTTAATGTCAGATATCTGGAAGTGAAAAATCCAGTATTTCCTATGAGGATCAGAGGAACCTTTCCAGATATAGAAATTATTTTAAATGTACATACAGTACCAGTCAAAAATTTGGACACACTTTCCTATTGGATTGAATGCGAAAATGTGTCCAAACTATTGACTGATAGTGTATATGTGTACATTTCTACATGTGTGTAGTCATCCTGACAACCTGATCTGACTCACTTCATCATACAAACTGAAGTCATAGTTTCTGAGTTAAAAAAGCCAGAAGGAACATCATTTTGTTCTTCCTCACATATTAGTACAATTCATGTCACGGTTTTCAGTGCCAACTCATCAACGCCCCCCCCGGTTTTCCCCTCAGTCCCCATCCTGAGCTTGTATGGACTAGTGGGCAACGGTGGAGAGGAAAACTCCTTTTAACAGGAAAAAACCTCCTGCAGGACCAGACTCAAGAAGGGAGACCATCTGCCCCCTCAAGCTGGTGTTTAACTGGAGGAGTACTGGGCAGAACAGAACACCACAGGGATACGTTACCGTCTCATGATTTACAAACGTGCACAGCGACAGTGCTGCAGTCACATGCCGCCTACATGCTTTCTGCTGCCCAAATTGCAAAGAATGTTTGGCCTGAACAAGGCCAACATCTGCTGTTTGTCTTTGGCCAATGTTTTCGCTTTGAACAACGGTGGGTGTTTGGACCAGGTCCAGGAGAACTGACCCAAATCCTGCTGTCTGGAAGACTTGGTTCCATGCAGCTCAAGAGTCAATTATTCATATATTTGTTTAGTACATGTGAGGCTGTTTATCATTACACCAAGACCAGAATACTACTTTAAGTGCTGTACTTAGGTCTGGAAACAGGAATCCATGCCAACGATGGCTTGTGACGTGTGGGCCAGGAGTTGTCCATGCAACATGTAGAATAATGCAAATGAAGCCCAGCTCATCACCAGATCTTCTCAGGCCAACGCTCTGAAAGAGCAAAAAGTAGCTAAAAGTTTCCCAGATCAGGAGCAGTTGTGTGTGCTGTCTGGGTGGGTATTTCCAGATGTTACCATGGAGATATTCAGCGTTATTAAGCAGCTTTTTCTGCACATGAGAGGCTCTGACAGGCGATTTATCTCTATCTCACTAAGAGACGACTGAATGGAGGTATACAATCACTGAAGTGATGAGGAACCCACCGGGGTTATATCGTGTAATGCAGCATCTGCCTTTTTGTTTGTTTGTGAGGAGAATTGCTCCAGGAGAAATGAACAGATTATCTTAAAAAATAGAAAGCTGGGGCACAACCTGCAGCAGATGACTTTTTTTTTAACCTTGAAGTACTGAACGTTCAGCACTGAGACGCCTCCTATTGATGGCAGTTTTCTGCATCCATCTTACTATCTGAGATCTCTCCAGCCACTTAAAGTCAGTCTGATATTGACCTGACAAGAAATTAGACTTTACATTTAGAAATTAGACTTAAATCCTGCTCTGTTCCCTTTCTGTCTCTTTTCTTTGCCTGCTCTCAGTGGTGTAGTCCAGGGCATATGATGGCATATGGAATATATCAATTTCTTTTTCAGTTAGCATTGAGTTAACCCACTTCTAAACCCCCTTTGATGCTGCTTTTACAATTACCAACGTATTTACACATGTACCTACGTCAACCAGCAGCTCAGCTAAGGTTACCCATGCTACACTTGTGCAGTCAGACATCATCTGCATTAACTTTAGTCTGAACATAGACAAAATAAAGATATATGTCTGTAAGCCTGTCTCTCACCAGTCTGTGTGCCAGTATTGGTTTTGTCCTTTCACAACTCTTCTTCCCTGAAACCAAAGAGCAGAATTGATGTGACAAAGAGCAGATACTGTATAATGGTGGATTTTTGGGGTAAAATAAATTAGTAGTCTTATATGTCACTTTTTTTTAAAAAAGTGTTTTTCTGGGCTAATTTTGTTTTTCCTATTTAAAAAAAAAAAGGCAAAAAGTTGAAAGTATACCCAGTTCTTGAAGGACCACTGCTTGTTCTGGTAAAGTCTTTTTTGTTTTCTTTGTTGAATCAACCATAGTATACGTTCTAAACAGTCGGTGTGCTGATATCCAGTTGCTGTTGTGTGATGTAGGGCTCCAGGGGATAGATGGTCAGATGCAGGTTCTCAGCCTCAGGACTCTGCAGGGCAACGGCGGCTCCAGGAATGTACATATTTACATGTTACAGTGGCATCAAAGAAGGACAAGCACATTTTAAAGTTAAGAAAGTTACATAATGCTGTTCTTTAAACAGGAATCTTGCCATTACGTTAAGTTGTTTCTTCTTTTGAACAGTGCAGGACTCTTGGAAGCACATTTTCTAATTTACAAGACATGTTTCTTTTTTTATACTGTCTGTATCTTCTTAAAATAGTCTGTAAAGAGTTTGATGTAAAAAATAGGACTTGAACATCCTGATTTTTAGAATCAACCAACCCGGCCAGCATGTCCATGTGGAGCCCATAAGGGGTACATTTGAGCTATGTGGGTACTGAGTCAGCATTGGCTAGAATTGGGTAATTTTAGGAGGTCTTGTGTGGTTATAGTCAGTTATGTGTGAGGCTTGTATGAGCTTCATAAGGGCTGGTGGACTAAGTGGGCATGTGGGCCAATCTGGGCTGGTATATAAGCCTGAAGTTGGGCCCCAACTTGGAACCCATATAGACAAACACAGGGTAGGCCACTGTGGAAACTGCAGCCAAACCCACATTTGACCCTTATCTGAAGCCCAAATTGAACCCTTATGGACCCTGTATGGACATGCATGCTGGAAAAGTGTCCGACTGGTTTTGTGTAAATGAACACAGTCCAGCGTCGTCACAGTTAAATCCAGCTGATTTAAACTTAAAGTTGTTTCAATAAACATCCAAATCCCGAGGCTTAAATTACTGCCACTGCATGTGTGCATCAGAAACATATCACCTTTATTCCTTTATTCCATCCAAAGTGATATTTTGTCCCATGCTCAAGCAAAACTGTGAAGGCAAATAACACCTCTTTTAACAACGTGTCAGTCACAGCAAGTTATATTTATCATTCCAAATAGCAACATATGTCTTATTGGGGGCATTTCTTATAATAAACCAAGACCTTGTCATATTACAGAGAGAAACCCGACAGGAGCTCTGATGGCACCAGACTCAAGGAGGGCAGCCATCTGCCTTGGCTGGTTGGCTTGAGGGGAAAAGGAAAGCAGTGAGAGACAACAAACATTAAAACAAACACTGTGCAGATCCGACACATGCTGCTCTGGAGTCAGATATCTGCAAACTGGCCAGAGAGAGAGAGCTCAAGGTGAGATATACGGTTGCCAAAGTCATAATAAATTAAAAATGCATGGAGAATAAGAAGGGAGGTGCTGTATGCATCATGGGAGCTCCCTCGCCAGTCATGCAAACAGCAGCATAAACAGGAAGTGGTTCAGGGTCAACTGAGCCAGAACTAACTATAAGCTTTATCAGGAAGGAAAGTTTTGAGCCAAACCTTAAAAAGCAGAGAGGGTGTGTGTCTCCTGAACCAAAACCGGGAGCTCGTTCCACAACGCGGGAGCCTGATAGCTGAAGGCTCTGCCTCCTGCTGAGGTAAACAACAACGGTGTGAGCTGTTCAACTTGTTTCTAAAAATTCTCTGCTGCATCTCTGCTACATTAACTGCAACAGAAATGAAGCAAAAATGATGCTATTTCCGTTTTAGACCCAGGAGCTGTGGGGCCTTCTCATTAAATGTGCAACACATTTAACCTGTTTAGAATAGCAGCAGGAAAAAAAAGTTCCATCTAAGACTAAATGAAGCGCAGAAAGTGCAGAGTGGAATAGTTATCACCTTCATTTTTTTTTTCTTATTTAGGTCAACAAACTGCTGACCCCTGCAATCTTCATGGTTTAGCAGCAAACTTCTGATATTTCTCTCTGCTTCATCCCGCTGCCATTCCTCTCAAGACCTTCACCACCCAAGCCATCTTTCATTAGCAAATGTATATAAGATTTTAAATGTGACTTATCTGACAAAAAATAATGAATACACTTCATAATGCTCATATCTTATAGTTAGGATATGAGCATCTCCTGAGTTGCATATACGGGACCCAACTGTTCAGGTTATGCTCATTGCTCTTATAGTTATGGGTATTCTAGCTATCCATTACTTATGTAGCAATGGGGATGCTACCTGATGCACTGAGAAGTGCCTCGCTCTATTACTCTAATATATTAATGTATAAATATGACAATATTGCCATCTCTAACTTATTTCTCCTTTTTTCGCAGGTCTTCCTGAATAAGTGCAGTTGTACATGTTGATCTGTCTTTCCTGTCGTCTCCACCCGAACCAGTCAAGGCAGATGGCTGCCCTCCCTGAGCCGGGCTCAGCCGGGATGAGACACCTGAAATAAACTCAATTCAATAAACAGTCTCAATTTAAGGAGTAAATTCTAAGAACGAAAGAACCAGAAATTGTGCATTCAGAAATTATGACAAGAACGGATGAATTGATTACATATTTATTGACAATGATGATAAACAACACAGTAGAAGAAACCAAACCGTTAAAAGAAGGTTATTAATGGAATGGGTTAATGGATATGTCTGCATGGGTTTTCAATTCTGACATTAATAAGGAACGCTGAAATTAATTAAATGAGATGGAACAGGAAGAAACTGGTTGGAATTAAGCAAATAAATCGGGATGATTATCTTACTTAAATCTTTGATAAGAACGTGTTCAATTATTCTAAATTTGGATAAGAATTGACATTTAATTATTTAATTAGAATTTGATGTACTGGTTTGGGACATCACAAATGTCAGAGCGCTATCAGATCCTACTTGGACACTGGATGTCTGGAGTGTGGGTCGAAGTGGGTGGTTGGTTCCCTATTCGGCGTGTTTCCGGGGGATTGGATCCCTGGAGCGTCAGACGGGGTAGGTCTATGCAGCTACTCTGGGCTTCTGGGTCCGTTCAGCAGAGTTCCAGAGCAGCGCGATGATGATCCAGATTGTCCCAAAAATAGATAGTTCCAGATTTACGTGTAAAGACGCAGTGGAAAAAGTTGGAGCTATGGTTCTAGTTAATTACTGATCTCGGGAAAAATGACTGGTTACAAATAAATACTTGTTGTTCTTTCTCCCGTTCGGAAGAACGGAGAGGTAAAAGGCTTATAACGGAATAAAACTAAAAAGGAAAAGAAGACGAAAGTTGAAAAAGGGTAAAGAAGACAAAAAGCACAAAGAAGACAAAAAGCACAAAGAAGACTGAGGAAGTCAGGCTGCCAGTCTAATTTAAACAGACCCGCCTTTCGAACTTCCAGCCAATCATGAGTTGCTTCTGTCAGAGGCTGACCAACCTTATCCAATCAGGTCAGCTCTAGTTCCTTCCCTCTGCATCTCATTAATGTGAACATGATACTCAAAATTCTTGACTTTGTTTGACTCCAATTCACATCAAATCACATTCTTTCAGAGTTATGCAGACTCCTCGTTTGCTGGGGAAGATAAGCATTAACTTATAGTATTACTTTCACACATGAAAAGATTGGCTACATGTATTTTTATTAAAGGTGGATTAATTAATTGTCATGACCTCATCGGGCAATAAATCCTAAAAAGGAAAACTCACATTTTATTCATTCACATTAGTAGTTTAAGAGAGGTCTGAAGCTTGGAAAACATAATCAAGATTATTTAATGTAGTGTTTATGATTAATATGCGTGTGTGATCAGTTCAAAGAATTAAATCACATGTCAAGATAAAATATGAAAAAGAAATTCTATCAAAACAATTAACCACAGTCATTTAGACTAATTTAAATCGGTTAGACAAACTTGTAAAATAAGATCAATGAGGTTAAGCATCTAAAGTTTCCTTTAATTGGGGGAAGAAGTTTGAATTTCTTTCCAGTCTCCTTCTCAGTCAGGGGAGGGGGTTGTTCTGGCGCCATGAAGTCTGGTACTTTGATGAAAGGTGTCATTTTTGACAAGAACCAGGGTTTGGTCAGATGCGACTCTCGGCATCCCTCCGACCTGCAACTATAAATTGCATTCCACTCCTTTGTTGATGCAGCTGCATTCTGTAGAGAGAAAAGGTGTACATCTCTGAGTGTCGTCCTCCCTTGGGTCAAATGGTCACCCTTCTCATCCTGTGTGGACCAGTCTTACTGCAGAGAAAGAAATGACAACTATTGTTTAATCCAGTTCGAATGTCTTTTAATCCTGGAAGGCCAAGATCACTACAGCAGTTTACCACTTTAAACTATTCAGAAAGTATCAAAAAGTTCAGCCGAGGGTCAGACCGTGTAATTCTCAGCAAAACTGGAAAAATAGAAAAATCTCTCACAGCCTCAGTTATCATGCTAAAGTTCATGGCAATAAAATTAGAAAAAGGACTTAGCATGTGTGGCTTTTTTGGAATATTTGCCGGACAAAGTGTCTTTTCTGAACATGGCAGCATAGCTCAGGTTTGCAAAGTTTTATCTGAGCAAAATACAGGATGTTTGGAACAATTTCTGTCAGACCAGACCAGAGGTCTTTGCTCAGAATTCACAGCAACATTCATTCATTCATTCAATATCCTAACCGCCCAGTCCGATTAAGGGTTGCAGGGAAGTTGAGACCTATCCCAGCAGTCTTTTGGGTGAAAGGCAGGGTACACACTGTACAGGTCGCCAGTCCATCACAGGGTCCCACAGAGACAAACAACCACTCACACTCACTCCTATGGGCAAAGTAAAATAACCAATTAACCTAACATGCATGTCATTGGATGGTTGGAGGAGTACCCAGAGAGAACCCACGCATACACGGGGAGAACATGCAAACTCCACACTGTCCCAACCTTGTCCCAGCTGAGGTTTGAACCAGTGACCTTCTTGCTGTGAGGCCGCAGTGCCACTATGCCACCACACAGCGACATGTTTGTAGGAAACCAAACCCTGCATGTCAGCACCGAAACCTCAACTCCACCATCCGACTGTCCAGCTCGATGGCAAAAAACTGATGATTTGAGCTTTTTCTGAAAGACCTGAACTTTGCATCGTCTTTGAGAGGCTTTGAGAGTAAAACTATTACTCATACGTGAAGCCATGTGGCTGACAGCACAACACTTGTTTTGTTGCATGTAACAGATAAACAACGTCAAACACAGCAGATCTACAACAGACTGCTGGGAAAAGAAAGGATCCAAGTGCTGACATGGTCCAGTCTAAAGGCTCATTTACCGTATTTTCACGACCATAAGGCGCACATAAAAGTCTTAGATTTTCTTCAAAATGTGCGGTGCGCCCTATCGTGCAGTGCGCCCTTTGTGTGCGTGTTGTTGTTGTTTTTGTTGTTGTAATCGGACGTAGTAGAGAACACCATGAGAACGTTAAAGGGGGAAGTGTGGGCGTTGATCACATATAAAAGAACAGGTATGTGCGTTATGCAGAACACCTTTTTCTAACAACCCTAAACATGGCTAAAAGACATGCTTATGAAGCACAATTTAAACTGAAGGCCATCAACTACGCCAAGCAACATGGAAATCGAGCAGCCGAGAGAGAATTTAATATTAATGAATCGATGGTTCGCAAGTGGAGGAAAATGGAAAATGAGCTCCGACAGGTGAAGAAGACGCAGCTGAGTTTCCGTGGACATAAGGCGAGGTGGCCCGAGTTGGAGGAAAGACTGGAGCAGTGGATCATCGATCAAAGAATAAGTGGGAGAAGCGTTTCGACGGTCACCATTCGACTAAAAGCATTAACACTAGCAGAGGAAATGAAAATTGAACATTTCCAAGGAGGTCCGTATTGGTGCTTTCGTTTCATGAAACGGTGCAATTTTTCCATCCGGACAAGCACTACAGTAGCGCAGCAACTTCCAGTGGATTATAATGAAAAGCTGGACATTTTCCGCTCTTACTGCAGCAAACACATCGCCGACAAACGCATCCAGCCCAACCACATCACTAACATGGACAAGGTGCCGCTCACCTTCAACATCTCGGTTGGTCACACTGGAGAAGAAGAAGACCAGCACAGTAGCAATACGCACAACGGGGCACGAAAAGTCTTCTTTTACTATTGTGCTTGGCTGCCATGCTAATGGACAGAAACTGTCTATTCTAAAATCAATGGTGATTTTCAAGAGAAAGACTTTGCCTAAAGAGAAGTTTCCAGCAGGAGTCATCATTAAGGCAAATGTAAAGGGCTGGATGGATGAGGAAATGATGAAAGAATGGCTGAGGGAGGTGTATGTAGAGAGACCAGGTGGTTTTTTTCACGCATCACCATCGCTGTTGATCTGTGACTCTATGCGTGCCCATCTCACAGCTGATGTAAAAAAACAAGTGAAACAAATGAACTCTGAGCTTGCTGTCATTCTGGGAGGCCTGACGAAGGAACTCCAACAGCTGGACATCGGTGTGAACCGGCCGTTCAAAGTAAGGCTGCGAGCGGCGTGGGAGCGATGCATGACCGATGGAGATCACAGTTTCACTAAGAGTGGAAGGCAGCGCCGGGCGAGTTACGCCACAATTTGCCAATGGATTGTAGATGCTTGGGCTAACGTGTCTGCTGGTACTGTTGTCCACGCTTTCGCAAAAGCCGGCATCATTTCCGAGGAGCCGCACGGCACGGAAAGTGACTGACATTGAAGAAAGTGAACCTCGCATGTTTGCTGGAGATTTAGCGCAGCTGTTCAATTCAGAAACAGAGGATGAGGACTTTGATGGGTTTGACTAATGACGATTACCGGTAAAAAACAACAACTTTGTAATCAATACTTAAATAAAGCACAACCAAACTCAGTTTTGCTCCCGCTCTATTTTTAAAAAGGCATACTTGTATGCTTGTGTGCATTGAGAATGTTAAAGGGGGAAGTGTGGGCGTGGATTGTACCGGTACATAAAACCCGCGCCCAATGGTCAGGTGCGCCTTATGTATGTGTTGAATACAGAAAAGGAGCACATAACTGAGACTGCGCCTTTTGGTATGGTGCGCCTTATGGTCGTGAAAATACGGTATGCTCTTACATCCATTTCAAACACTGCTCAATGTGTCTTGAATTAAAACAACTGTTGAGACATGTGATCCAACTGTGGACAGTACTGAGTTCAGAGTTCACGTCCACATTTTGAGGCCAGTTTCAGACAAATGGAAGTAATGCATCGCTACGAAGTTTTTTGCAACCGCCCAACACACACAGTTTCTTTAAAGACCCACTCTGTAACTTTTGCATTTATGACCAGTTTTGATGGCACACCAAAATTCATCAAGCACATTTCCGGTGCTATTACTGGCGAGGGGCGTCTTGCTGCGGAAAAATCATTTTCTGCAACTTTCTGAACTGGCACATTTCGCTTCACGATATAATAAGGAACTGTCTGTTTAGAACACACAACGTCGCTGATTCAGCAAAGAAACGCAGGAAGATTAAAAGAGAGAAAGAGACAAAACAACAGTCATCATAAGATCGTCTTCTGCTAGCTGGAGAGGACTAACAGGTCAGGTAGGATGCAAGATGGATGCTGAATATGCCCCTCTATTGATTAGCCATCAATAGGGGGGCATATGACGGGAAAATAGCAACAGTTCTGCAGTGTGTCTTTAAAAGCTCCTGCCATCTCTTCATTCTCTTGTTTGTTCCTTTTTTGCTGGTAGCGTTTCAGCTATACTACTCAACACTGCCCCCGCAGGGTTTCTGGTGGTATTGCTCTGTATTCTGCGTCAAGCTACAGAGCCGAACGGCCAAAATTACATATGCAATCATCCCAGGAAAGGACACATACAGAAGTTTCCACTTAAGGAACTTAAGTCTAAACCTCAACAGGTTTAAAATCATGTGGAGAGCTGTGCTGAAACCGATGCTGAAAACCTCAAGGAACTGAAGCAACGTTGCAAAGGAGAGTCGACCAACATTCCTACGCGACAGCGTGAGAGTGTTGCGCTCAGACTTTAACTGATTTTTCAGTGGTTTTTATTTGTTCATTTAAGGTTTCATTAGCCTAGTCTTTAAACTTTATTTATACATATATATATATATATATATATATATATATATATATATATATATATATATATATATATATATTTATTTATTTATTTTTTTATTTATTTTTTTATCATACACTGGTATTATAAAACGTAAGATTTTAAAGCAGGTTTACAAGAAAGTTTACACATTTTTATTACTATTTTAAACAATTTTGTTTAATGGCAAACAACAAAACAAACAACAAAAACTTTTCTTCATTAGCTTGCATTCGTACCTCATCACTGAGGCGGAGAGGAAACCCAAACCTGCGTAACCTCCAGTCAGTCTCAATGCAGACGGCGAGGAGCAGAAGAATAGCAGGCTATTACCTTTCCATCATGCCGTGGTGTTTTCTGTATTGAAGCCTGAATAAAAGGAATATTTCAGGGTGGTGTCAGGTTTTCTATTACATTAGTTAGCGCTATTATGGAACAGCACTGAGTGGGAGCAGTACAGCATTGAATAATTGATTGCCACTAAAAGACACAGGCATTGTGATGCATTATTCAAGCTGATACTTATTACTGTCTCTGCATTCCGAATGTAAATAAAACACGAGAGAAGAAGGCTGAATGTGTTTCCTTTTGTTGTTTGGCTCTGTGGTGGTCCGTGAGGGGGATGATGGCCTCCACTGCTGGCATATGGCTGCTTTATTTGTCACGACTCAACCAGAAGCCTGACGGGTTTGCTTGAAGACCTTACATAAGAAAAGAAGTACTCAGATATATTGAGGTTTGTGTTGTGTTTTAAACCCCAACAGATGCTTTAAAATACCCCCCTGTTCTCCAAAGCCACTTTATTAAAAGGAGAAGAGCCTCTGTAGTCTGGCTCAGTGTCAGAGCATCTCACATCTCATCATTTCCTTTCTTCTTGTATTAGTTTGTATTGTCCCGTCCTCTTAGCGTTATTAGAAATCCTCATTATTCTGACCCTCCGTCTGTCTTTGAAATCAACCTTCATTGGTGAAATGAGACATAAAAGCATGTGGGCTGATGTCATGAGATCTTTGACAGGAGAACAAGTCTCAGAGGATCACTTGGCGCGTTCATGCTCGGATGCCAACGTGCGAAACAGACATACATTCGAAGACTTTTCCACTGATGCTTTTTATGAAAAATGTTGCCTCATTTGAGAGGCTACACATGCAGAGACGACAGAGGCATGCTGACAGCACAGCAGGCGTCTGTCTTTATTCTTTTGTTGCTGTCATGACAGGTGTGTGTCTGTGTGTGTGTGTGTGTGTGTGGTGGTGGTGGTGGTGGTGGGGGGGTATTCTTTCAGAAGTTTTAAGACACTCAAGATGCTTTTTTTTTTTTTTTTTTAACCTGGAGCTAATAGCAGCATCGAAACTGTAATTAGATAATATTAAGAATGTTGTTTTAACAAGCCAATTTTGAATTTATTTTGATGAATTTATTTATTTTTTCCTCCAACAAACAGTGAAAGAAATAAAACCTGAAATTAAACTGTTAAAGCAACACTATATAAATTTCCAACCATTAAAACTTTTGCGCTTCTGACTCATTTTAACGGCACACCAACATCCATGCCTGGTTCTGAGGACAGTATTAGTGAACATGAATAAAAGTGACAAGTGAGCAACAGATGAGATAAGCCTCAATGACTTTCACTGGCTGGAGAGGTCTCAGAGAAGAGACGGGATGAAGATGGATGTTGAATTGACTGTTGTAAGGGGACAAAGTGTGAAAAATCTGCCATGAAAACCTCTTTATGCTACACATGCTGGTTTTCACAAATACTCAATGTAAATCAGAATGTACCGTCACATGCATCCTTTAGAGGCCACACGAGTACACAGGACAATGTTCAATCTGACATTATTCTGAATGAGACAATGTTTAGGGTTTTTTTTTTTTTTGTTTGACATTTCTGTTTACCCTTAAAGAAACAAAACAGAACTTAAGCAGACATGCCTCCTGTTGACAGCTAATTTGGCATCCATCTTGCATCCTACCATGACTGTGAGCTCTCTCCTCCCAGTAAAACACAGTTTTGTTGTTTTTGTCATGTTACTTTGCCCCATCAGCCTCGGCATGTGTTCAGAATATTGTTTATGCGTTTGTGATGTGGTGCGTAAACTGAGCTGTACTCCGACCTTGTGGTGAGAATAAAACATCAGGATCAGATGCAGATTAAACATTCATTTATTCAGTCATTCATTCATTCCTTTTCCACTTAGTTCAGTCCAGGGCCACAAGAAAGCTGGAGCTTATCCCAGCAGTTAGCATGCAGGAGGGGGGTACATCTTGGAAAAACTGCTAGTTAGTAGTCGGGCCATATCGGACATAAACTATTTCTATACATGCAATTTGATTGCAATTTAACATGCAATAAAAATCTTCAAGCCAGCGCCATGAAGTCATCTGCAGGAAGCCAGATAAGCACAGCTACAAATAATGTCACGAATACATTGTTTCCTGCCTCTAACTTCTACTCAGGAGGGTGTGTTTGTCTCTCTGCGTTGGACCTGGACCTGTCCAGTGTGTACCCAGCAACTCGTCTGGTATATGCTGGGATAGCTCACAGCCCTCCTGCAACCCTGAGCTGGGATAAGTAAGAGCAGAAAATGGATGAATGTAGATTGTTTCATGGGTTTTTTATGACTGATGTCACCTGTTCAGTGTTTATCAGCTCAAAACAACAGAAAAATCTCAAAATGCACTTCAGATTTAAATCATAGAATATCTTTAAAGGTTGTTGTTCTTTGTCTCTTCAGTAATGAAGATGTTTGTTCTCTAATCAGTTAACACAGAAAATCACATTTACTTCCATCACTTTGGCTCTGAATGCAAGTCGTGTTTGACCCGTTGATGTTGAAGGGCCGCTCTGTAACAGTCTGATATCTTCATCTCGCCATGCACGTCGTGAGATTCCTCCTTCTCCTTCATTTGCTTTTAACTGGGATTTTCCTCGAGGTAAATGTGTCACTATGACACAGCTGAGCAACACGCAGAATCTGAATAGAAATATTAATTCAAGGTGAAAACTGACTAATGCAGGATGGGGTTGAGCACGAGGAGGAGATGAGTTCACAAGCTGAAATTCTCGGATGGAGGAGCGATGTGGAGAGAACAGGAAGAATGGAGGGCTCTTGCTCCAGTTGGAAAGGGTTCTAACTGGGAAAGGAATCTAGGACAACGGCGCTGAAAGGGTTTGTGATGAGCCTGCCTCCGTGCTTGCCTGAACAGAAAGTATTCTCCTTCAGACTCCAGAGTGGATGTTGTGATGGTGGCAGGTGGAGAAGCTGATTGCAAGAATCCAAAAATATTTTCCAAACGCTTGAAGCAAAATGAGCTGCTGGGATCTCGGGTGAAGATCATAAATGGCTGGAGACAAGCACATCGCTTCATAGAAGACACCTTTTCAAAACTAAATGATACTCGTCTCTCAACCTACTTCAACCTCTTTTGCATGTTCAAGTGGAGCATCTGTTACATTAAGTATCATCCAAAACCAATTAATATCCAGTGGTGCTTAATGAAACCTGCAATGTGTTGATGTGAGGTGTCCCAACGTCCTCAGTGGTTCATCATGGAGGACATGTTTACAGAAGGACACCTTGTGACTACCTTTGTAGATCTGAGACCGAATTTAACATTACTACAAAACTATTAAAATAGATTTTTTTTTCCACGTTTTTAATTTTTAGAAAATTTTCTTTGT
Source organism: Telmatherina bonti (assembly GCF_933228915.1). NCBI lineage: Eukaryota > Metazoa > Chordata > Actinopteri > Atheriniformes > Telmatherinidae > Telmatherina > Telmatherina bonti. The sequence goes on from NC_136631.1 coordinate 7,531,089, forward strand.
CATCAATCAAGTTTTTAGCTTCTAATTGCTTTTTTTTCTTTTTAATTTTAACCCTTTCAAGAATCGTGTTCACTACAATGTTCACCTATTTAAAGTCTGTTTTCTGATCAACCAACACGCTTCCACACGCTCTCAAGCATAAACTAATATAGTATAAAATTCCATATTTTTACATATGTACATAATACCTGCATTATTTTTACAAGAAAATGCTACTAGTCAATTTTTATAGTAAATGTCTATTATATAAATGTGAAAGTAGATTATGTTATGAATATCGCTGCAGAATAGTGGAATTTTATAAACTATATAAAAAGTCAAAAGTTATTAAAGACAAAGGAAAGTGTATCCCTGCATGTTTGTGGAAGTAAAACCTTGTTTGTGAAAGAATGTGACAGTGTTGTTCCTGCTGGTTAACTATGACTATCCGACAGTTAATTAAATAAAACTAACAAAAACAAATACATGTCAGCCGCTGCTTTGCATTCTAATGACATCCTGTAAATTGGAGCAGAATGGAAAGTTGACAAGCTGTCAAAGCAAAGTCGGTTTTTGGTTTTTTCGTGATTAAAGCGGGACACAAATCCCGGCTGTGCTCCTCTGTAGCCATTATTGTGGAGTGATTAGGATGTGGATTATTGTGGACACACTGGCATTTTGAAGAGGCTTTACTGCTCAGGCCACAGTGAACACAGTTTAGGCTGTTTTATGTCTCGTTGACAGAGTCCTCCTACTCCAGCAGTTGTGCTGGCGTGTGCTGGTATTACCAGAGATGTTTAATTCAGGCAGCAGAGACCAGCCGCTGAATGAGCGTTTAGATCTGACACTCTCAGACAGACAAAAGAAGGAAAATGTGCTTCAAGTGGGATGCTGATATTACAGGAATTCGTACCTTGTGATTTAAGTTGCGCCTTAATCCTTCTTAAATCAGAGGGGAAGCCTTTGTTATCGGGCCTGAACAGATCCTCTGACAAATGCAGCTGTCTGCCTCGCCTTTAATTTCATACATCAAACCTCTGTTTTGGATGTTGCGCAGTATAACGCTGTTTAGTTGAGTCTTTTGTTTCTGAAATGAAAGTTATCCCTCACTCATGCTGAGGAAGGATGCACGGACACTCCAAAGATGCTGATAAGGTTTGATTCATGTATTTAAAGCTGCAGTTGTTCTTTTCTACGTTCTGACTTCTTCTAAGTTAACTGTGAAGCCATCAATACATGCAATACGAGGACATCTTGCAGAAGGAAGATGGTTGGTGATTTGTGAATATGAAAAAACATGGAAATAATCAGCTGGAAAAAATGAAACAACTAAATAAAAAGCTTTCTAAACAAAGCCAGCAAGCGTCTGTTCAGTCAGAGTAGAGCAGCAGGGACTCGAATCTATTTTCACAAACAACTGATGAAGGAAATGTGGAAGTTTCCCATTTATTTTTGTTGCCAGGATGTATATTGATGTTTGGATTCTGCCATTAGAAATGTATCCGCCTCCCAAGTCATGACGCGTGGCTCTGCTTCGGGATGAGCTCTGCTCCAGATGCGTCTTTGCTTGAGTGACGGGCCAGAATTGATTTTTCTGATAGTGAGATTTTAGAGGAGACCCAGCCCCCGACACCTTACACACTGTCACACACACATGCACACCAGTGATCATTCTTTACTGCTTTGATGATTTCTCAGGCTATAGGCGTCCCCCAGCAGGCGTGAAGGTCACCGGCCTTTTTCTCCACATGAAAGTCCTGACCGCGTGTCAGGCTGTCTGCCTCGCCGGCTGATTGGCGCAGAAGATCCTCCACAGGGGGGGACTTTTCAAAGACACAGACATGGGGGAGACGTAATGAATGTGGCAGCGATGTGAAATGTCTGAACTGGTGATTTGCTGGGAAGGCGGTTTTTACTGTGAGGAGTCAAAGTTCTCCAGGTGAAGAACCATCGCTGGTTGTTTAACGCTGCCGAGCGTCGAGCTGGACACTCTGACGCGGGAACTCCGGTCATGTGAAACAGGAAGTATGCGGTCTGTGTGAGGTCTGAGCATCGTGAAGTAAGTCATGTCTGGGTTTTCTTTCTCACATTCAGCCTGATAACACATGTTTAGGTGGTCTGTCTTCATGGGGGTCTAGCGTTACACATGGAAGTTCCTCCTCATGCCTTCAAGGGTTTGATGAGATTATTCAAGTAAAAAAAAAAAAATACACAGATCCAGTTTTATACAGTTTAGTAATTTTTTCCCATCTATCAGTCTGGGTTTCCCTGCTTAGGCTGCTGCTCCTGTGACCCGACCCCGGGTAAGAGATGGACGAATGGATGGACCTTCTGGCTCATGCTGGGGGATCCCAGGCTGTCCCCAGATCAGCTGAGACCTGCAGTTCCTCCAGTGTGTCCTGGGTCTTTCCCAGAGGAGCTTCTGTAGAGGAGGATCACCCTCTTTGTCAGGTGCTCGACCTTGATTTTCTTACCTGAAGGTGACAAACTGATACACTGACATGGCAGGTTGTGGCTTTTTCGTCAGGCGCTTGCAGGTGGGCTCTCTTCCCAGTCCTGGTTCGACTTCTTGTCTTAATGTCCATTAGGGTCTTTCACTCTCTCCTGAGACTGTTATACCTGCAGAGACTGACACATTTCACAGCCTGCGGGCCTCAAACTGCTCCACAATGGCGAGGAGGGAATCACAGTAAAGGTTTAGTCTGTGATATTTTCTCAACAAACTGAAGATCCTCTCTTGGAACAGATGCTGTACCTGGGCGTCAGGCTCGCATCCCACGTTTAAAGCCCTGTTTGTAGCCGCCATTCCCCCCTCTCCCTTCTCCTTGGGGAGATTTTGCGGTTTGTTAAAGGAAAAACTTGAGGCTTACATCTGCTCTGTGGAAATGCTCATGGAGTGGATTCTCTATTGTGCATGTAGGGCAGAAATGTAACGAATAGCCCAGTGGCTTGGACCTAAATATCAGGAGCAGCGAAGGTGTTTGCTCTTGAAAGTGTGTCTGCTGGAACAATCTGCTTCAGAAGGTTTCTAACTGAGTGGAAAGACAGTGAAGTTTGTAAGTAGCAGTCATGATAATTACTGTTTGAAATCTTTAAGTACAAAGAAAAGAAGCTTCTGTACTTCCATTATATTCTTATTTAGTCTCAGGGAAGATGGGATCACCTTCCATGAAAGAAAGGAGGCCACTCTGTCCCACAGTCTGTTTTTTGTTTTTTTCTTTGTCTTGTCCAGCATTTTAAGCAAGCAGAATGATGGTCTGGATGCTGTGTTCTGCTGAGCAAATTTAATTTGCCAAGGGGAGCATTACTGGCATGATGATCCCTTGATTTTCTAGATTTTTATTTTATTTCTTTATTTATTTTGTGTAAATTTTTGAGTTTCTACTGCTGGACCAGACCAGAGAGGATAGGAGCAACAGAAAGATAAATGGAAAAAGAAAGAAAACACCTCGTAAAGATAGAGAAAAAGAGAGAAAGAGAAAGAAGGAAAAAACAGACATCTGCATAAACGTACGCATATACACTCATACGCATTTGCCTATATAGACGCATGTACCTACATATTCACACACATAGACACAAAGAGGCCAATCTTAGACTCTTATTCCCCCTGCAGAGGACTAGACTATCAAGTGTTGAGAGCACCATAAACTATCAGGTTAAATATTAATAGGAGACAAAGAAAACAAGCTGCTGTTAGTGAGTAATCCTGCACACAACCCAGTGACTGTGTCACATGCAGAACATACAGAGTGGAACGTGTTCAGAGAAGAGTGATCATGTCAATGTGACCCCGCCCACACAAATTCAAGGAGCAGGCCAGGAGGACCCTGAGACCCATGTGACCGGTAGCCACCCCCAAGCGCAGGCTCCAACCACCCCGACCCGGAGCCAGCTATGGACTGACCCGGGAGGCAGCGGAGGGGAGCCCCAGCAGGAATCCCCCGCGGTCAGGGGGAACACGCTCCAGCGGGCCCAGACCAGCAGGAACCGGCCCCGCCGGGCACCGGCAGTCCCACAGTCTGTTGTGGTGGTGACAAAGCAATGTTTTATTCTATTTATCCAGTCATCTTAACCTTAATTCATGTTTCTAAATATGAACAAATAATTTTTTATGTTCCCCTGTTACATAAGCAACCCTGAACATAATGTTTTTATATTCATGATACATGACAAACCTTCAGTGTTGAAACATTAGACTGCGTTAGATGCTGTAGCTGAAGAACTTTTTCTGGAATATTTATGGAACATCTGGAAACTGCAAAAACTCAGCCTTAAAAAACAAGACAAAAATATCCAAAAATGAGGTAAATGTTGCTTCAAATCAGATAAATTATCTGCCAACAGAACAAGGAAATTTGGCTTGTCAAGACTTCCCAAAACAAGTAAAAATACTCTTAAAACAAGAGGAATTCTCTGGCATAAAAACTAAGAATTATCTTAAAAAAATAAGCATATGTGTACCCAATTTAAGATTTTTAATCTTAGATTTCAGCTTTTGCAGTGTAGTTTTTGTGCTGAAGACTCCATCTGGTGGGATTCTCTTTGCAGCATGGTTCTCTTCCTATATTTTTATGAATATATCTTTATTTTCTTATGAGGTCAAGGAAAAGAGTTCAGGAAAAGATGTATTACTCTTTTATTCTATTCAATTCAACTCAATGCCTTCTTGTTATATAACTTGACAAATAGAAATCAGGGTTAAAGTCAGCTCTTTGAATTAATATCACTTCTTTAAATCTTGTCACCAGCTCTGAATTATTCTAATTCTGATATATTTTAGGACAGCGCTGGGCTCTGAAATGTAAAAGTGGATGTTTTTTTTCTTAACAAATGATACAAAGCTGACATAGATTTTATTGGTTTTACATTCTTCAATGCTCCAGGTATCTCACTGAATTCACTTATTTAAACTAAATATTAACATCTACAGCCTTGAATCATAGTGAATCATTTAAAAAGACACGCTGCGCTGAGGTTATATGCTGAAAAACGTGCACCTGTTTTATGCTTTTAAGACCACTCTGCAGATTGAATATTAATAAATGATGTGAGAAGGTTTGACTTCAGAGCCGATAATTTAAGAAGTAATTAATTTTGCTTTATGAAGGGTAAATAATTGATTTCTAAACCCGATGCTTAAACTGCTTTTTTTAGGCGAAGTAAAGTTCATTTAAACAGCATTGTTACTCATCGGTGGCTGGAAACGTAGTGATGCTTCTGTAGCTCATAGAGCATCTGCCAGGTTAGGAAGGTCAGCATTATTATGGTGTAACAGTCCACCAGGCTGGTAGCAGTAACCTGAGTGGAGCTGATTAATCTAGTTCATCAGCAGAGGTCACCGACGCTGTGTGTAATGAAGGTAATTGGACAGAAGCAGCAGCATTGTTCTCTGCGACTAATCCCAAACTATTGAGGGGACTATTGAGAAAAGATCCCTCCCATTACAACCAGGAGCAACTGCAGCTTCTGGTTAGAATCTGCTTAAAATGCAATTGGTATGAAGCTTACTGGAGAGCTGAGGACTCTAATGAATTTGAATTTTTCTACTTTTCTCTGCGTCTGTGTGCTCTCCCTGCTCAATCCCCCCGAGTGGATTGATTCAAGGATTATTACACTCCACCTACCTGGAGCTCAGTGTGGAGCTGTGGACATATTCAAAGCAGCTTTAAAAGCCGAGCTTTATCTGCTGCAAATGAGTGAGATGTGTGGCAAAACACAACATACATGCTATTTTTTTATTCGGGACACAGCTTGCAGACTTGTGAATATTTTGTGTTAAGTGTGTCATCTGGAGACATTAGTGTATCTTCTAATAGCTGTAGAGGAAACAAGGTTAACTGTGCGCTAATGAAATAATCCTCAAGTGAGAAAATAACAATTGGGAATCCATTTTAAGATGCAAGAAATGGTGTTTATGTGAGCAGTTGTTGCTGTGTAGATGTGTTTGTCTACACCCCTCTTCATCATTTCTATTCAAAAGGCATCACATCTGTTACGTCTGTGTAAAACAGAGGAGGTCAACCCAGCTCACGGCGGACCAGAAGGCGTGATTGTGTGGCAAACATGTACTTAAACTGGATAATACCTTACATTAAAAACAGTTTTGGCCACTCAGTTGTTTAAATAATGAACCTGATCGGGTTAATTTAGCATTTGTTAACTGAGCCAAGGTTTTTAGGGAAAGATGTAAAGAGATTTGTGAACCCCTAACGGAGATCAAACAGAGCTAAATCAAAGCATGTCGGAGGTTGCAGCGCTAACTTTATTAGGAGTTTAAAAAAAACTTTACTCCAGTCGGTTGGGGGCTTTTTCTGTTGGCGTCGGCTTTGTTGTGGCTAAATTAAAGCTTGTGGGATGCTGACAACCATAGCTGCTGTCTTCTTCTATTGTGGTTGCAAAGCAGGAAGCTAACAGTTTTAGCTAATTAGAATGTTTTTGCTTCATTTACCAGCAAGTCTCAGCAGTCTTTATACCTTTGCAGGAAACTAGGTTGTCTGTGAATGACGAATACATGCAGGACTAACACCAGAATAATTCTGACAGGAGCTGAAACAATGCAGGATTTATGATAAAGGATCTTAATCCCAGCTGTTTATCTCATGAAGCTCATCTGAAGTACCAGACAGATATTGGGGAACTGAACTGACAAGTTTTTTCTTCAATTTCAAGATATTTAAATCTTTCTTCGATAAAATATAAGGCTCTATGCCATCATATATATTAAACTGGATACCAGTTATAAGGAAACAGGACATATGATGTGTAACTGGGGAGCTTGGAAGTAATAGTTGGTCAGAGCAGCTTTGGTCTTCAGCACAGCCTGAACCCTTCATGGACTGGGAAATACTTGCTGTTTGCAACGCGTCCACAAACGTATCATGGCTGCCGCACATAGCATTCGTTTCGCATGTAGGCTGATCGCATTGATGCAAGGTAACATGTCAGGTGTGCAAGTTGTAATAACTTGAACACTGACGCCGTTCATGGAAACAACAACATGAGCACGAGATCAGCGGTAAACACAATAACAGTTTTGAAGAACACTTCTTTTTCTTTTTCATTCATGATTTTTGCACAATGACCAACACTCGTCTTAACAGTTGGAGGAGTCCATGTGCTTCCTACTTCCCCTAGTGGTGACCTCCAGTTTTGAACATTTTGGCCACATCATGCTTCTGTTGTTTACAGCCAGTATATACACCGACACAGTGGAACGTTGGCGTGTACACTTTCACACACTGCAAGTAAAACCAACACATTAAGGCTCATTTATGCTTAATTTACATATATAAACCAATATATTCATTTCAGCACACCTTACATTAACCTATCAGAGAACAGTTCAGAGTTCAGCTCTGAGATCTGATGTTTGTTTCAGACAGCAACAGACATGGTGACGGTTTTCTCAAAAAAACTAAATTCCTGAGGGCAGTAAATCGTGCTGGCCGGTGCAGCTGTTGACTGTTTCTCAATTCAGGGTCTGCACACTTCCAAGTCCAGATTCATCGGCTGCATGCGTCATAGTGGCGTACCTGTCCCAATTCAAAGGCTCCTTTCAATCCACCCTACAAATCAGCACTTCGTTTGGCTCCAGATTATCTTAAAACGAAGGATACAAGAGATGTATCCTATGTGTCCTCTCCTATCCCAGAATTCTTTGCTCTCCTGATAGAAAAGAATGAGCAACAGAGCGCCGGTGTAGATTCCACATAAGCCAGGGCGTTTATATATTTATTTTAATGTATATACACACATATTGGTCCCAGCAGACAAGCTGGGAGGACAGCAGTATTGTGTCCAATAGCCACAAATGAATTTAATTACAGTCGTCCTCAGATGTCTTTCATTAAAGAAAAGGCTGAATTTATAACAGTTACTCAGATAACTGGAGACTGGAATAAGGAACAATAAATAAACATGTGCTAAATTATCATTTTGTGATATAAGACACCGTTTTGTCATTTAATTAAGGTTAAAAAACAGCAATAACAACAAATATTAGTTTGATATATATATATATATATATATATATATATATATATATATATATATATATGTGCGTGCGTGCGTGTGTGTGTGTGTGTGTGTGTGTACATATATAGTTTGCTTTTTAAAAAATATTTCTTTTGAACCAGAATTAGAAAATAATGTCATGATTTTCATCAAATTTTTATTATTATTTTTGTCAATTTCAGCTTATTTCCCAGGCAGCAGTTTTTCTCCTTCTTTAATGGGAAGGTATGAATACATATGAGGACGACTGTACGTGTGTCTAACAAGGATTTTTTCCACTGAAGTTAACGTCAGCTTGACAGGATGAGCTGTCAGCCAGAGGAGAGCTCGTCTACACCGTCTCCTCCATGTTTGTCATTTAAACACAAAGGAAAACAAAAATAAATCAAATTTAAATTACTGGCACCATTTTCTGTCATTTGAAAGATATTTTTGTGGGGTTTTTTTGTGGAAGAATGGCATATAGTTGCTAGGCAACAGAGGACTAGAGCACTATAGGTAAATCTTGTATACTAGATAGGCCATCTCATTTTACTGGCAAGTTGTGTGCAGATGAGTACAAAAGTATACTCTATGTGACGTAGAACACTTCGTTTGCCTTGTCACGTACAGTATACTTTATTCAGCTTTTTTGTTTAATTTGAAAGATCTAAAACAAGATCCCAAAACAGATTGTAAAAAAAGAAAAACACCACTTAGCGATAAATTGAAGGGTAGGTATAATAATCCATGACTTCTCTCATTTGACACCTGGTCAAATGAGAATGATGAAACTTATGTTATTTTATGTCATTTTAAATTTGTTTGTGATGCAAATTTGACCAAACAACAATAAATAAACAAAACAAATAAACAAATTAAACATATGTTTTATTTGGGATTTGGAAACTATTTCCTTAAACTTATAATCCATTCATGTTGGTCATTCCATTTTACAGTTTGCCAGTCAGCGGTCTGGTGCTGAATAGGTAGTAGTCGTCCTCCAACCCATTGAGCTGGTGGGATATAAAGATATTACAAAGCCATTTTGTTGAAAAACGTTGTCTGCAGTCATTCAAGAGCAATTTCCGTCAAGGGTCTTGTAACTTGCAGGGATGCTGTTCATGTAAAATATTGATGAGTGCATCTTGGGAAGAATTATGTGGTAAATTCATATCAAATATCATGCAGAGATGTCTGCAGAAAGGAACAAAAAACAGTGAGAAAACACAAAAACAACAGGAGGGAGACACAAACTTAATGACCTGCAGTAATGGCATGAAAAATGGATGGAGATGAGACAGAAGAGTAGAAGGGAGGTACATCGCGGGTGGTCACAGTCGTCTGGATCTATTCCCGCACAGAAAAAAAAAAAACATGCAGCCATATGTGGCACAATGGGCAGGTGAAGGTGTTGGCAGAGTCAAAGGTTGCACTCTGCTGGTGTCACATGTGCTAAAAGTAGAAACTCTCGGAAGATAGACACTTAAAAAAAAAAAAAGTGGAGTACTTTCTTTCCCTGGGAAAAGGTGCAGACATTGTGATATTTGAAACTCAACACAAAGACACATTATGTTTCAGTATTTATGCTTCCTCGCGGTGTTGCAACCTCAGGTCTCAGCTCAGTGAGCGGAGTGACAGCCCTGCACAATGAAGCAAGGCTTTCATTATAATCATGCAGGTGCAAAAGCCTTCTTCCCCCCCACTTGTGTGTGTGTGTGTGTGTGTGTGTGTGTCCTTGATACTTACACCAAAATGGAAACACCATCAGTCATGTCGAAGTGTGTTTGCTCTGCTATTGTTACTGTTTAGGTTTTGGTTTCAGTCCCGATGCAAATATTGTGCAATAATTTTTCACATCATAGGTGCAGATTAGTAACTGTGCATTAATTTTCATGGCGGTTTATGGATGATAATTACTTATCAGGCTCAGAAAGGCATGCAAATGAGCAGAGTTCATTAGAGGCATTAGAAACACATTAGCCAATTATGGCTTTCTGATTGGTTATGCCAATGACACGGACACAGAGTCTGGATGCACCATCCTGTTGCTGATTTTCCAACAGTTAGAATTAAGACCCAAATTACCTATTTGAAATAGATAATGGCTGCGTAATGAGCCCAAAGGAAAAACAATAGCAATCCCATAAAAAATATGAGATCACAAAAAAACACCTCTTAGATCAGGAAGGGGCAAATGAAACTATTCTCCAGAAGAAGCCCCGCCGTACAGCATAACACATAGAAACATGATATAATATTGAGCTATTAATTATTTAACAAAACTAAAACTGAAAATCAGAGCATTTCTGGCATAAACACGCTCAATCTGATCATTCTTTCATTTACCTCATTCCTGATACGGTAGTTTGGATTCTAAGCTCTAAAATGAACATTTTAATCACTGTGATGGAGGCTAATTTCTGTGTCATCATTCCATGAAAACCCGTAGCTCAGGAGTGCCAAACGTACAGCTCATGAGGGCCAAAATCAGTCTGCCAGAGGGTCCAATCTGGAACGCAGCACAAATTTTGTGAATGTGAAATTTACATAGAAAACATTAACTAAAAATAAATGCAATTCCCATATTATACTCCTCAAAATTTAAAATAATTAAAAAAAAAAAGATAAATATAAAACTTTTCCAAAGTATAAGAATGACTTGTCATCTTCTGATATAAAGGCAGTATGTATAAGAATTATTAATATCTCGTAGTAAAGATTAGCAGTGAAAAACAAGCTCAGTTTTGAATGGACGGTGGCCTCCAGTGGACAAAATTCTTCCAGGCATAAACGTGTTTTTATCTGTGAGTGTACAGAGTGGCCTCAGGTGCTTCAAAATACAAGTGTACTGTCTTCTACGTGCTTTTTACTTCAATGTCCATTTAAAATAACTTCCAACTCTTGGAGGGTTTCTAATCATTAAGAATTACTGTATGTTTTAGTTCATGTAATAAAATATTTTTCTATTCTATTCTATTCTACAGTCATTTAGCAGACGCTTTTATCCAAAGCAACTTACATATGAGTGAGAACAGCACAAGCACAAAATCAAACAGTAGAGGACATCGTAGGATGGTGCTAGTGGACTGTCCAGTTGGATGCAGATCCTTGCAGGAAGTGCTACAGGCTTTTTTTTTTTTTTTTTTTTTTTTTTTTTTTTTTTTTTTTACTCCCTTCCCACCATATAATATCACCTATGTTACAATACAAAGAATTAATATCATAACTTTTGTTGCAAAGAACTGGGCTAAGTTCTTCAACTTTCCAATAAACATTTAGTTATTTTGTAGGTCAGTTGCATTTTCCACCTGTAAATTACAAACGGAGGCAAGAAATTGTTGAAGTTGTTTGTGTTCAGTAGATGTAATGCAACTGTATTTATCAATTAATTTAATCAATAATTCACTAACCTCCAATTAGAATTTGTGATTTTTCTAATATTACACATTTGTAATTAATTTAGATATTGTTTTATATAAAGACTGACTTTACTCATCTGTTGTTTCCTATATTTACAGTGGTTTTGGCTTTATTATGTATTGTAATTTTGACTTTTGTACATTTTTATTGTTGTCACATCATTGTGTGGATCCAAAGAAGACGAGAGACCATTTTAATGGAAGCTAATCTTATTGTACTGGTCCAGCACACTGGAGATTAAATTGCACCTCATGTGGTCCCTGAAGTAAAAATGGCTTATTTTTTAATTAGAATTTATTTTGAACTAAAAAAAAAAAAAAACTAACAAAAAAAAAAACAACCTTTAAAAACAAAGAACTTATCTAGTCCAAAACCCTCTTATGAAAAACACCCTAACACTTTCACAGGACCTCTGAATGGTAATACACTTAATATTCCACCATAATAAAATTTCTAAAACAATAGACACAGTGGTAATACACACACAATAAATCACAATATTCAACATGTATTGCTTTAAAAAATCACTAGTTGCCTTATATCTTTACACCTTGGCCAAGCTGCTGTAAGGAGAACCAGTGACGTATATCTTCCTTTGCACGCAAAAGCCAAAAATTCTATTCGACAAAAAATATAAATCAGTCTTATTCATGCTTGCATGTAAGTTCTTTCCCCCATAAGAATGTTTCCAGGTCAAACTAATCTATTATAAAGACATCTAAAAGCAACAAACTTATCCTGTAGAAATATGTACACACCCGTTAGCCAATCCAAAGCGGGCTAAAAGTTGTTGTTTTTCCAGTGAGGAGTCTGACTGAGACGTTTTGTTCCAGATAAGACAGCAGGAACTCACCGACACCCAAATAAAGACTTATACAGTAATGTGCATGTGGGTCAGCTTCATATCACACACTCCTTTTAAAAATAAAATGATCAACACAAAGTGCACTGAGCCACAGAGGAGAGCTGACTCGTCGATGAATTTCATCTTGGATCGGGAGAAGGCATTTTTCCATCACAGAAACCAAGGTGCTTCTGGGTGAAGTGGAAGAGAAAATGGAGGTTTTGCTCGGGGGCCGTGGCTCAGTGGTGAAGAGAAAACAATAAAGTGCTGACATGTTATTGGAATAAAGAGTTCAGATCTGGAGGTGGAAGCCAGAATAGGATGGCTTCCCAGTGCTTTTTGGTCCACTTTGTCACCAGTAAAAAATGCCAAGGATGGGGGGCATTTTACAGAGGGGGGGTTATTGTGTTGGCTGGGGAGGAAGCTGTAACCTGCACCTGGAATCATACCTCTGACATTTAATATGTCACCTTGCACTAACTTTATTGTCACCATAAACATTTAACACAAAAAACTGTTTCTAAACATGCACAATTTTTCTTTTCTTTTCCTTGAAACAGCACGTTAAATATATTAAAACTCCACATTATTCAATCAGTTCAGACTATTTTTTGTATTTTTAGCCTTTTGCTGAATGTTTAAAGAAATAGAGAAGCTGTGTCTGGTTGCAGGGAAATATTTAGCAAATGTCTGGATCTGATTTAACAACCAGCTTCCTTTGTTAACATACACATAATGTCAAGTGCATGTTTTGTTGAAATGATCCTAAAAGGGATGGATGCAAACCACAAAGGCCTAATTAAGCTGAGCAAAATGGCTTTAACAAGCTGTGCACACTCGGTGTCTGTTGGATGATCTTGTTTTTTGTGAGGTAAAAGATTAAAATCTCTGTGGCCCCTAGGGGTCTCCTAACAATTCAAAGAATTTTTAAAATAAGAAAAAACAGATCAATCACTTAATTTGCTTCAAAATGGAGAGATTGTACCATGAAATTCATTGTTCTGATGTTAAATCAATTTAAAAATTGTTTGCAGTGTGTTAAAGCATCTGCTGCTTGCAGGAGGTGAGTTGCACTCATGAAATCAGGTAAATGATGACTTTATGTGGGGAGTGGGATGAGCACAAAACAGATCAGATACACAGTACGTGTTTGCTTCAGTTTGAAAAATATTGAGGGATTCATTACAAACACAAACCCAACAACCAGAGACATTGGGGGTAAAAAAGCTGTAGATATATTTATTTTTTTGCCAGCAACATACTCCAAAACCCCCCACCGACCTGTTATATGTAAGAGGAGAAACATTACACCCAATTTTACTTGAACATTTCCCATCTGGTAAACATGTGCAGTAGCAGATTCCATCTCAAACAGCTGGAGGCTGCAGAGAGGTATGAGCAAAGATCAGAACAACATCAACACAAACACCACACTGGAAAAGAAACAAAGCAGTTTCCCTCATGTAGTCTCTGGACATGAAATCTTGTCATTTAAGCCTATAAATTTAAAGTTCTTCCACCACAGGTGTAAGAAAACAGCCAAATATAGATAAACAACTGAGATATTCAGTCTTTTTAGATAAAGATAGATAAGTTAGAGGAAAATGACAGAGCTGGGAAGAAATAAGCAAAATTTTAAAAGGACAAGGCCTAAAATATTATTTATATATATATATATATATATATATATATATATATGTATAAATAATGCCAAGGATGGGGTGTATATATATATATATATATATATATATATATATATATATATATATATATATATATATATATATATATATATATATATATACACCCCATCCTTGGCATTATTTATATAATATATATATATACACCCCATCCTTGGCATTATTTATATAATATATATATATATATATATATATATATATATATATATATATATATATATATATATATATGGACTTTTTGTGTTTAGTTTCGGTCTTATTTTGTAGTTTTTCCTGTTTAGTTCCCTTGTGTCTTGTTTCTTGTTTCGCCTTTGTTCCTGTTCATTTGATTCACCTGTTTTTTTTTTTGTTCGTTCATTCACCTTACCTGTGTCTTGTTTTGTTCCTGTGTATTTAAACCCCTTGGTTTCTGTGTGCTGGTTCATTGTTTGAGTTGTCTTCGAGTCTGAGTTTAGTTTCCTGCCTTTTGAATTAAAGAAATGAGCATCCTTGTCCTCCGCTCGTCTCTGCACCTGGGTCCTCATCTCCACCAAACCTTGACATATATATCTGTATATGTGTAAATATAATCTTGCTGATTGGATAAATGTATATAAGGCTCTGTACTGGGATGCCCCTTGGATCCTCCAGTTCTGTTGGGAGAGAATATAATGCTAAGGTCTCACCATGTTTAAGGACAGTCCCCCTCCCCATCAACTCACACCCCTCCTGAATCCAGACAGTTCTGCAGAGCTCCTTCAGACACAGACTGCTGCATCCAAAGCATGCAGGTAATAGATTCCTGCAGCAGTTAGACTGGAAACCAGCACTGCTCCCAATACACCACAAAAACATCTAATAAAATACACTGCAATTTATTAATGAATATATTTAAGTTATTTTATAATTTTAGATTAACAACGAGTAGATTTCTGGGGAGAACATGTGGAGCACTCCCCATGTACACATGGCTTCTAAACCAGCTTCGTACGGCAGTCCAAAGACATGCACATCAGGACAATATGAGTTTTGAAATTCTTGCAAGGAGTGAGTGTGAGTCTGACTGTATTTTTGTCTCTTTGTGTTGGTGATGGATGGAACAGATCCATCCTCCATTATAACAACATAAAAAAATCCTGTTGTCCTGAGAAAATGGTGTTTAAAACCATGCGGCCATGGTCGCTCTTGGCCTCTGTAGGATTGTGTGATATGACAAAACAACCTGAACTTATTTTTTTACAAGCTGGTGTGTCTGCTTTCTGAACTTTGACCTCTGAACCCAAAATGACAAACTGTAGAGAAATGCTCAGAGCGTCCATTGGGATGACTGAAGGCTCGTGACTCAGATATTATTTCGTGACTCAACTTTGCCATCCTGCAAATGAATTCTGCCTGATGTCATCCTGTGACAGAATAATCTCATTTAACCAGAGTTATTGCTGTCATTAGAAAGGACAGTTCCCTCCCCTGTTTGTCTTCCCAGCTGCTGACCACAGGTTAATGAATAATAATAAACAATAACACACTAATGATTATGCTTGGAGTGTTTAGCATGACAGCTACTCGGTCAGAGAGGAACGCTGGACCCAAGGGCAACGGAGACAAGGGGCGAGGAAGGAATTATTTTTCTTTATCGTCAAGATCATCAAGGGTCCTCGAGCCAATTGAATTATTCTGGAGGCATTTTACACAATTGATTGGTGTGCTGCCGAGTGAGAACAGCTTTGCAGATGAGTGTTTTAACAAGAGTGTTACCTACTGGGAGACCATGCAGTATTTCTGAGGAGCAGCATGAATAAGCTGGGTCTATTTTTCTTCCATGTTTCCTTCTTTGCATTAAAGCCTGAGAACCTCAAACACTGGCTTCTCAAAGTTTGGGAGACAGCAGATTATTCATGTTAGCACAAAATTTCCAAGGGAAAGTTGATGTTACAGTCCCATCCAGAGCCACTGCTCCCACTACATTGCAAATTAGGCACCAAAGAAATAGGCTAATCATTAATCATAATTATGACATACTTAAAGTTTAAAATAATACTATGGTATTCTGAATGGTGAAACAGGACCCGGTGTTATTGATAATTTATTGTGAGGAAGACACATGCTGCTGTGGGCTGCAACCCTGCCAAAAACCCAGCAGAAATCTGAACAATCAGCTTCGTATCAAGCCACTCCATGCGTTTTCCACACAGAAATGGAAAACATGAACAGAGCAGTCACCTTTACATCCAGCCAATCACACAACTTAAATGATCACAAAGCAGTTGTGCTAGCAGCAGCCCTGTTTGCAGCCTCTGCCACTCACATCACAATGGACCGCTCTGTTCATCGGCCGGCCCTCATTAACTACAGCTGCGGTGGCTAATGTAGCTCAAATTGAAGTGAGCAGTGTTTGAGCACATGCAGGCTTACAAGGGCTGTTCCCGCTCAGCACTCCTGCTCTTGTTTGGAAGTCAGAAAGTCTATTTCAGGCAACCATTAAAATATAAAATAATGTTACAGAATATAAGCAGAGATAGACCTGTAATCAGCAAGCGCAGGGGAGGACAACTCTGTTTCTGGAGGGCCACGGTCCTATTTGGACTTCACTGGTTGCAGCACACGTGACTCAAATCAGAAGGTTATTAGCAGATTTGTGCAAATCTTGATGTCAAGCTCTGCACAAATCTGCTTCTTAAGTCTGGTGTGTGTCAGCTGTGTTGCCGCAGGGAAACTCTTAAAATGAGCAGAACCCCTTTATACCGAGTTGCCCACCCCTGAGTAACAGTGCATTTAACTGGACTGAAACTGAATTTGTTTACTTGTTAAAAACTTACAATTAAGCTAAAATTAACTTGATTATTACACTGGAAATTAAGCATCCTGAGCAATGTTAACGTGGGCTACACAGCTTCAAACCTAGTGAGCTCTCAGGGGAAAGAGTTAAAGGATATTTGGATGGTTAGCCCACCAGCACAACTCAGTCCCCTGAAGGAAAGGAGCATTTATCCTGCAAGTCATGGGTGAGATCAAATGGTCAAAGCTATGAAAAGAACAGAAACTAAGCCTTTTACAGTATAAGAGGTGTAACATGACATGTATTTGTAAGAGTAGATGCCGTGGACTATAGCTTCAGCTTTTGGCTAGCGAATGTCATGGCAAGGGGACGTTTTAGCTCGTGGACATTATGGCTAGTGAACGTTACGCCAAGTGTATGATGTGACTCGTCGACATCATTGCAACCAAAAGTGTCCAAGCTTGTGAATGTTACGGCTACTGGACATTATGGCTTGTAGATATTATAGCAGGTGGACGTTATGGCTAGCAGACGTCGTGTAGCAGACGTCATGTAGCAGACGTCGTGGCTTGCGGACATCATGGCTAGTGGACGTTATGACTTGTGAATGTGATGGCTAGCTGACATTATGGGTACAAAACCTTATGCCCCATTTTTTCATTGGTTGGGCCCTAAAAGGTTAAAAGTGAACTGTGGAATAAATTTATATTTTTCTTTTGAAAAAGCCTTTCTCTAGATACTGTCTTTTAAGATAGAGGGGTATCACTAAGTTTATTTATTTTATTTACTCATGAATTGTAAATGGAGAAAATATAGTGGAAAATTTGCTGAAAGTTATATTTTTGTTTGTTTTTGGTTTAAATGTAAAAAGGTATTCCTCTTTAAACCAAAGTTAAGCAGTTTAATACGCTGCTCAAAATAATGAAGTTATTTAAACAACACCATGTAACTCCAAGTCAACCACACTTCTGTGAAATTAAACTGTGCACTTTGGAAGCAACACTGACAATACATTTCACATGCTGTTGTGCAAATGGAATAGACAACAGGTGGAAATTATAGGCTATTGGCAAGACACACCCAATAAAGGAGTAGTTCTGCAGGTGGTGACCACAGACCATTTCTCAGTCCTGATGCTTTCTGGTTGATGTTTTGGTCACTTTTAAATGCTGGCGGTGCTTTCACTCTAGTGGTAGCATGAGACGGAGTCTACAACCCACATAAGTGGCTCAGGTAGTGCAGCTCATCCAGGATGGCACATCAATGAGAGCTGTGGCAAGAAGGTTTGCTGTGTCTGTCAGCGTCGTGTCCAGAGCATGGCGCTACCAGGAGACAGGCCAGTACATCAGGAGATGTGGAGGAGGCTGTGGGAGGGCAACAACCCTGTAGCAGGACTGCTACCTCCTTCTTTGTGCAAGGAGGAACAGGAGGAGCACTGCCAGAGTCCTGCAAAATGAGCTCCAGCAGGCCACAAATGTGCATGTGTCTGCTCTAACAGTCAGAAACAGACTCCATGAGGGTGGTATGAGGGCCTGACGTCCACAGGTGGGGGTTGTGTTTACAGCCCAACACCATGCAGGACGTTTGGCATTTACCGGAGAACACCAAGATTGGAAAATTGGCCACTGGCGCACTGTGCTCTTCACAGATGACAGCAGGTTCACACTGAGCACATGTGACAGATGTGACAGAGTCTGGAGACGCCGTGGAGAACATTCTGCTGCCTGCAACATCCTCCAGCATGACGGGTTTGGCAGTGGCTCAGTAATGGTGTGAAGTGGTATTTCTTCGGTGGGTCGCATAACCCTCATGGTTGCATAAGCTAACCATTGAAAATGAATGGAGCGCGACTAGCGCGTGGTCGCAGTAATGACAAACACTCACCAACTCGCAGTGACTATATTATCACGGTCACTCGCTTTGCACGGCTCTGTTCCAGTGACACACACCTAAAACAGGGTTTGGCATAATGTAAGACGATGGTAATACAGATATTAGCACGATCTACGTTGTCCGAAGTGAAAGTTTACCTGCTGCAGCTTATCCCCCTTCGAACCCCCGTGCGTCGCAACCGCCGGAGCCGGCATGATTAAAAGCACTCGGTCACATGATTCACGTGTATCACGTGGCTACTGAAATCCCGCGGAAAGGGCCCGAAATCACGCGAGAAGTCAGCGCGGCTCATTTACAGGCAGTGGTGGAATTAGTTATAAAGAAGGCATTTTATATGTATGTTATCTACAGGGGTTACACTCGCCAGAGGTAGCCTGACGGCCATTAGGTACCGAGATGAGATCCTCAGACCCCTTGTGGGACCATATGCTGGTGCAGTTGGCCCTGGGTTCCTCCTAATGCAAGACAATGCTTGACCTCATGTGGCTGGAGTGTGTCAGCAGTTCCTGCAACACGAAGGCATTGATGTTATGGACTGGCCCGCCCGTTCCCCAGACCTGAATCCAGCTGAGGACATCTGGGACATCATGTCTCGCTCCATCCACCAACGCCAAGTTGCACCACACACTGTCCAGGAATTGGCGGAGGAGTTGCTTTAGTCCAGGTCTGGGAGGAGATTCCTTTAGGAAAACGTCCACCGCCTCATCAGGAGCATGCCCAGGCGTTGTAGGGAGGTCATACAGGCACTCGGAGGCCACACACACTACTGAGCCTCATTTTGACTTATTTAAAAGACATTACATCAAAGTTGGATCAGCCTGTAGTGTGTTTTTCCACTTTCATTTTGAGTATAACTCCAAATTCAGACCTCCATGGGTTGATACATTTGATTTTCATTGATAATTTTTGTGTGATTTTGTTTTTGCACATTCAACTATGGAAAAAACAAAGTATTTAATAAAAATATTTCATTCATTCAGATCTACAACGTGTTACTTTAGTGTTCCATTTTTTTGAGCAGTGTATTTTGCATTTGTTGCCTTGCTCTACCAAAACAGAACTGAACAATGACTTTAAAATGAAGGTGTCAACCCTTCTGCTATTTATAGCAGTTAAAAGTCTTTGTTGAGGTGGCGTCTAGTCTATCGTTTTTTTTAATAGTTTCTGATAAGAGTTTCTAACGTATGCGTGTAGGGCCCGTTGAAAGCCTTTCTGCTTTGCACCACTCCTGAAAAATTACTTTGTGAGTTTAGATCATGTCTTTCTTTATTTATTTAAATCTATTCTTCCAGACAGGCATCTTTAATGCATGACTGATCATTATTCTACACATCTTCAGTCATTTAAGCTAAATGGTTTTATTCTAACTTCATCATTCTACATGACTTGTTCAGAAGATGAATCTGTCTTTTTTAGATGTTAATTTGCAAACTTTTATGGTTGGAATAGTTTAAATATTTTTGTAAAATATCTTTTTCATTATGATTATGTTTGTATCACTGCTCAGAAAAAACAGCTCCACCCTCAAGGATGTCCTAAACCTCCTCTAAAGTTCTCTGCAGTCAATTTTAAGCCGATCTTGTTTACTTCAGCTTTTTATTCCTCAGCTTGACCTCCAGTCCCTGTTAACCAATGGCTTTTAACTATAATATAAACTGAGAAAATGGTTACCCATAAACATTTTGTCACCTTCTAATAGTGTGCTCCAGAGTTTTGGTGTAATGGGAATTGAATGCTGTGAAGGTTTTAGCTGTTAGATCAGGCATCTCCAACCTGCGGCCTCAGAACCAAAAGTGACTCTTTGGATCTTCCACAATGACTTTTGATGACATTGGCTTTAAAAATAAAGAACCAATTTTAATCAATCAATTTTAATTACAAACACTTCACAATCATTCGCGGGGAGGGGGACATGGGGAGAAGCGGTCCTCTCACGCCCCTATTTCCGGGGCTCGTGCTCGGGGAGTGCGGCTGGTGCACTGGGGTGCGGCTTGCCTGCCACTCGGCGGTGGTCCGGGGATCCTAGTTCTCCATTGCCGTGGGCAGAAGGGTCTTTGTCATTAATTAAACTTGTAATTTAATAACGCATCAAATATGAACAGACTGGAACCTACATGTTCAAAAAACTATCTAATTATGATTGTAGTTATTTTATTAGTTAATTTATTTTGGAAATATTGAAAATCTTACATACTCCACCTTTAAATGTGACACTGTAAATCTATTAGAATCTCCATAATTAAGGAGGATAAAGTGGTTTTTGGTGGAATCAGTTCACTACTTTAACGAAGCACCTACATGTCCAAAATGAGCTGCTCTTGGAGATAATGCCAAATTCACATTTTTAATAGGATTCTTGTACAAACTTTATTCATTCATTCATTTTCTGAACCTGCTTAATCTGAGTAAGGGTCGGAGGGGTATTGGAGCCTATCCCAGCAGCCTTTGGGTTAGAGGCAGGGTACACCCTGGAGAGGCAGCCATTCCATCGCAGGGCCAACACAAAAGGACAAACAACCTTTCACGCTCACTCCTACGGGCAATTTAGAGTTACCAATTAACCTAACATGCATGTCTTTGGATGGTGGGAGGAAGCCGGAGTACCCAGAGTATCAAACCAGTGACCTTCTTGCTGTGAGGCCACAGTGCTAACCACCACGCCACCATGCAGCCTTACTAACTTTATTGTTTCTGTTAATGTGTTTTAAAAGTACATTCCTAAATTTGCAGATTAGTCTTTGCATTTGATGTTTTGATTTTACAACGGTCATAAAAATCCCAAAGTTATTAGATAAATGTAGGCCATATGGCAATGTATCTGGCAACCCCTATGAGTGTCCCAACTCCTGTGTGAGAACCACTGTTTTTTGAAAGAGAGGCTTTCTTATTTTCTACACAATGATGCACAACAAAAGTGAATTAAGAGAATAACAGCATGTATGTGTTGGTGAAAATAAACTCGAGCTAAAAGCTAAAATGGCTCCTTAATTGGCTAGAGTTACACAGCAAGTCAAAAAGCTCTAAAAACATCTTGTGAACAACTGTTGTCATGTCTGATACTGAATTAAAGTTCATCAGCTAGAAATCGGAGGTCTGCTTTGCTTTCTTCTGTGTGAAATCAGCTGTGAAACTTAAATGAGGGCATCATACAGCAGTACTGTCTGAATCAAAGAGTTGACTCATTAGTTGAATGAACCCTGTCTCGACTTTGTGTTTGTAAGAAGGTATCAGAGGAAAGTGCAGACTATGAGCTGATCCTGATAAATCCAAGTCAAGTCAAATGCTACATCTGTCACCTTTATCTCTACAAATTGTGCTGTGAAACATAAAACATTGAACATTGGTAATGTTTTGACTGTAAAAAGCCAGTGGTTTCTTGATGTGATTAAAAAGGTGCACCTAAGTCTCGTTAAAAACAAGCCATACCTCCCACTGGGCCTGAACGGCAACAAGAGAGGGTCATTTAAACTGGGATTGAGATAAGAAAGATGACATGAGAGAAAACTCCATCATACATGTTGCTGTGAGAATGCAATGCTTTGGAGGTGATCTGAGTACATTATACAGCTGCCTGGGTGTTTGTATATACCGGTGACTAACCTCTTTAGAAGAGTGCCAAGCTCCCACAGGGCACGAAAAGTCACTGTATTTTTACCTGCTGGTACAAAAATCACATCTCCCTCCCACTACAGACTTCTGGTTGTTTTCAAGCTGTCTTAAACTCTGCATCAGTAGCATGACAATGTTGCTTATGATGATAATGTTGAAAATTTGGGAAATAAAAACAGGTTTAGATTAATGGAAATTTTCATTTATGTTTAAAATATAAATATTTAAATTTTCTGGGGGAGGTGCAGCTTTATTATCAAGTTTTAGGCAAGTTAGACCCATTTTTTTTCCTTCAGAACTATCTTAATTCTTGGTAACATAGATTGAACAAGGTGTTGGTAACATTCCTCAGTGATTTTTGCTCCATAATGTCATGAAGTGTCACACCGTTCCAGATGAGAATGTTCCTTTCCACCACATCCCAGAGCTGTTCTATTGGATTGAGATCTAGTGACTGGAGGCTGTTGGAATACAGTGAACTCATTGTCATGTCGATGGCACTCATAGCACGTTCATTTAACCATTACTCATTCACTGTACATTTATATTTGGTGGTGGTGAAGCTATATATGTTGCCACAGCAACCCGGTAGGATGACGGAAGTATAGAATCAAAATTCATATGCATTTATACATAATTCACAATGTCACTGGAGGCAAGATTAATGAAGTGTCTTGCTTGAGGACACAATGACAGAATGACTGGGATGAAGCAGTTTTCGAACCTTCTGGATATTAAGTAACCTGCTCTTCCACCTGTTTTACTGTCTCAGCAAATAAGTACTAGGGAGTCCAAAGCACGTCTCCACCCCATTAGAGCAGCAGTCTGAGGTGTTGATCCAAGGCAGGCTGGATCTATGTCTTCATGGGTGACCCTACCATCTGAATGTGGAGCTGAAATGGAGAGTCATAATGTCCAGTTCTGGTCAGTCTGTGTGAATTGTAGCCTCAGTTTCCTGTTCTTAGCTGACAGGGGGGGTTAGGTGGGATCTTCTGCTGCTGGAGACCATCTGCTGCAAAGTTGAAGGTGTTCAGAGATAATATTCATCATATCTTGGTTGGAACCGATGTTTGCTTGACTTCCTGTTGTCTTTGTATCATCTCCAACTGGTCTGTCTATTCTCCTCTTACATCAGGTAGATATTTTTGTCCAGAAATACTCAAACTGTTGCCATGGTTGTCGGCCCAACAACCATGCCACACAAAGAGTCCTCTAAATCCTCTTTTCTCCCCTTTCTGATGCTAAATTTGAACTTCAAGTCATCTTGACCATGTCTAAATGCCTGAATGCATTAAGTGGCTCTCATGTGATTGGCTAATTTGCTCTTTGTGTTAACAAGTAATTGAAAATGTGTTTTAAACTAATAAAGTGGTCCATGAAAGTATAAAGTAAAAAGGTAAGTACAATGAGTCAGCAGCTGTCAATAATAAAAATTGACTACATGTTACCGTGCAGTTCATGTCAAGGCGGTGTGATTGCACATGTTGTTAAGGGGTCATGAAAGTTTGGCCGGTCAGCAATAGACCTTTCAGTTTTCTCTAGTGTACCAGAGCATAAGAAGATTATATCCATCTATCCCTGTCCAGACTTACTTTTTCTGTCATTTCAGTCAAGGATTATCCTGATCTGCTTATGGTAAATGGGATTTCAGAAACTGCACACTTTAATTTGCTGGGACATGCCAAATGTAATTTTCGCTATGGTGATGTAATGAATTTTGTGCTCATGAACAGGTTCCATGCACACTCATGGGATTTTGTTGGGCCTGAATGAAAAGGTTTTGCATCTATAGTGCAAGTACTTTTAAGGCCATCAGATATGCTTCACACCTCCCCAGTTTTCAAGCCAGCCAGGGCTTGGAGAAACTCTGCACATTTAAAGATGACAGTTTAACATTTAGCACTTAAATAGACAAACTGCTCTGAGCCGTTTTCAAATTCTCATCCTCCACCTGCTGCACCGAGTCAAAGAAATGCATGAATAAGGAGAAGCAGCCTCAGGGTTACATCTGTATTCATTTCCCTCTAACCTCGTGGATCTGCAATTCCCAAAACATCTGCTTTATCCAGGTCCCTGCAGCCCGAGCCATGTCTCCAACTAATTACTACAACTTGAGGAAGTACAGCCAATGATGAGAAAAGCAGGTGTTCAGCTGGAGGGCCCTGCTAACCATGATTTTACAACACAACTGAATTAATTCACCTTGTAATTGGGTGACCAAGGAAGTGCACAGAGGAAGTTTGGGCTATATCATACTACTTTGCATTAAGTGCACTGGGAGTAAAGGATTGCTGCATCCTCCACTTTTGGAACTAAATTCCGACGTGAATCATGCTGATCAGAGCTTCAAACTAAATATAGGCTGAGTTCAGTGCGTTGAACGAGGATAAGGGCTCTGCAGCTTTGCAGCAGTAGCAGCTGCTGTATGTAGACTGACAATTAGAGTTTTGTTGTGTTCCTGTTTCTTATTGCAGCGGCTCACGAGGAGGAGTTGTCATCCATCACACGGAACAGTGGTTTGAGGAACAACTTAAAACCCACATCCCAGCATGTATTAGGGGGAAAAAAACAGTGTGTGGATGTAGAACTGTTCGGGAGCTTTAAATCTTACTGATTTGCAGTTACTGGCCCGACCAACACACATTTACTGTCCAGTATTTCTGCTTTGTCCCTTACCCCCAACCGATCAAGGCAGATGGCTTCCTGAGTCTGATTCTATGAAGTTTTCTTCCTCTAAGAATAGGTTGTTTTTCTTCTTGTCAGATTACAAGTATTAACTCAGATGGAGCTCACAATCAGATTTACAAAAAGAACTCTATTGATCCTGGAGGATGCTGCTTTTGTTATAGAAAGACTCGAGATTCAAGGGGTTTGTTGACACTGCAGAACATGAAGCGAAAGGGAAAAGAACTAAGAGCTGCAATCTTGATAAACAGAAATAAAATAGGACACTAAATCTTTGCAACTGAACAAGAGCAAAATAAGTTACAATAAATATGAATAAGAAGATGACGGTATTATTGCACATGAGAAAAAGGAGTGTCGTGTTCATGGATCTGAGGGTTTTCTGGGAAATGGTTCTCAGCCCAGTTGCTCTAACTGTTCCAGGTTGGGGGGGTTAACAGTCCATGAACAGGATGAGAAGAGTCCTTCATGACCCTGGCAGCCCTGCTCCTTAAGCTACTGATGTAAATGTCCCTGACTGTTAGGAAGCCTGCAACTCAGTTGATTGTCTGCAGTAGAGCAGTTTCCATACAAGATGTAGGGATGATCACTACTGAACGCCTGTAAAAGGATGTCAAGGTTGTGAAGACAACTGCATCTGCCAGAGTTGTGTCCTCAATCTCAGTAGTTATTGTCCATAAACAGAAGGCGGGACTCCACTGCTTTCTGAAGCCCAAACTCATCTGCTTTGCATAAAGCAATACCATCCATAGTTCACTGAGCTTGAAAAGTTGCACACATAGATAAGATATTGTCCATACTGAGTGTCTGAACGGTTATTGCACTTATGAGCTGCATCAGAGCAGTTATAGCACATCTGAGTGTTATAAAAAAGGATGTATTAAGAGAGAAAGTACAGAAAAAAGAAGGATTGGCTTATTGAATAGTTAAGTGGTGACCAGGGGAGGAGTTAGACTCTAAAGGCTGTAAGGAGGAAGGATTTCCTTTTGCTGTTCAGTGGAGCATTTTATACTAAGCAGTTTCCACTAGCTTTTCAGTCCAGCTGCAAAGTGAAGCGGCTGATCAGCACTTCAAATGACAGACTGAAGTCTCGCCAGCAGTCTCCTCTCTGCCATTCTCACCAATGTGTCCAGTACCTTTCCTGCGGCAAAGCCAGCCCTCTTGATCAGTCTGTTAAGCCTCTTTGTCTCTGTCATCTTCATGCTGCCCCCCAGCATTCCACAGTGGAGAGGATTCTACTGGCCTCTAAGGTGTCATAGCAAATCTGCAGCATTTCATAGACCCCAAAGGATCTGATTCTGTGTGAGAAATATATCAGACTCTGACACTTCTTATGTTGCAAGTAAGTTCTTAGATAAATCTATTTGCTCTATGGTCTCATAACTTTCACACACCACATAGCAAAGAGCTCTGAGATGACTCTGCCAGCAGATATCGGGCTTCACTGTAAGCTTAAAGCGCTGCATGGATTTGAGGGTACATATTGTTTGATGGGTAAAGCTGAAAGCCCAGAGGGAACCGGTCAGCTGTAATGTGTTCCTGGAAAGAGTTAACTGCAGACAAATGGTCATTCTGCTTGCAGGAGCAGCTTAGCTTTCTGCCAGGTTTACTGATATCTGGCTGGAAACATCAATTCTATGACCAGTATGCCTGCAGCTGGTCTAACAGCTGTTGCACCAAATCTGTGCTGATGAAGCTTTTTTTAATACAATTGCAGGAAATAAAAAACAATTTAAAGACGGATTTTACATACTCAATTAGCAAATGATTATTTTTCATATGAGAGGACATACCCCACGGACAGATTCACTTTTATCTACCAGTTGATGAAGGATCTGCATCAGAAGAGCAAAGATGTCATTTATATGCAAACTGCTGCACAATGCTGAAGCCAATTCAAACAGGCAGTTTAAAGACGTCCTCGGCAGATGAAATGGTCTGAACTTCTGCACACATCTGCTTATTTTTGGAAAAAAAATTTGTCTTGGCAGATGATATTAACATGTATTATCAAGAGAATAAAGCATATCTACATAGTCTGGACCTAATTTTAAGCCTGGGGGACGCTGAATACCCCTGCTCTGATGACATGCTAGTTTGCCCAAAAGCTGGTCCAGAAGTGTGGTTGTTTCCCTTTTGGGCTTGTTCCTTTTACAGAGAATCATCGCCCGGGTGAATTGGCAAACGTTTTACACTGGATGCCCTTCCTAATGCAACCCTCTGCATTTTTCTAGGCTTGGACTGGGCTTCAGAGAACAATCTGCCTTGGTGCTGCAGCAGCGTAGGGGAAGGACTCAAACCGCCGACCATCAGGTCACAAGACAAGCAGCTCAACTACGTGAGCCACTGCCACTCCAAAAGCTGTTCCAGAACAATGTGTCCAAATGGAAATGAAGTTCGGTGCCATTTTCCCACTGGAATCAACAATATGTTGGAGATGATTTACAGTAGTTCAGGAAATTTGGGATTTAATGAAGGAATGAATAAAAAGGAATCTTTCAGAAACAACTTAAAGTTGGGAATACATACAAGGGAGGTTGTGTCCAGAGATTAATGCTAGGATTTGAAGTGTGTCCCGACTGTCGTATTTGCTCTAATAAAATCTTTCTCTTGTGTTTTTTTTTTTTTTAAACTGCAGCATCATCTGATAAAATTCCTGTAAAACCTGTTTAAGATCAACATTAGCATTCAATCTGAATTTAGCTTTACATACATGTATTATGTTTCTTAACAAGCAAATAAGTTTCTTGAACATTTTCAGAGAACTTTCACAATGCTGTGATGTCAAATTTAATTCAGAAAATAAGTCAAACTGTGGTCTGATTAAAAGGGCCATTCAGGCTCAAACTGTAACTTCACCATATCGTGCATTTAGCTGATTGACATGAAAACAGCATTTTCATACACCTATACTCACAACTGATTGTTTTTTTTCCCGCTAAAAGTACTTTTCATTTTCTAAGAAAGCTGGTTCTTTCAACATTAATCCTACTCTCTGTGATGATTCCTAAGAAACAATTTCATCATATCTGATTCAAAGAGATGAGCTGAAGCCATCGAGAACACTGAACTTAGATCAGTGTGAGGTGAACTGGCAAAATCTGTAAAGCAAACTAACAAAAGTCCCTGAACAATTCTATAGAGGCAAAAATGAAACCTTTTGATGCAAAGATTAAAATGTTTAGCCAACAGAACATGTAGCACTTCCGAGGAGAGACAAGTGTGAGGATGCTCCACATCCAATCATCCTAAAAGGATGAGAGGGAAATTCAAGTGATACAAACCCTTCCAACTGTGGAAATCCTGACCAAGCTCTCATGAAATCGGCTAAACATTTGTGAAATAAATTTAGAAAACAGGCACAAGAATACTGGCATTCAATATGTGGCAGAAGTTTCTGAAAAAACTCAGAAGGATCTTCTCCCAAACATGGTATCAAAGCACACAACAGCCTCAGACAGAAGCTGGTTCAACCACAGAGCTAAACACCCAAACACAACGACCCTGAGTGGTGTCAAGTATGCAAAGCACTGCAGAGACCAGCGCTCAGACCTTTATATCACTGAGACCTAACAACCACTTCACAATTGCTTTTACAAGACCAAAGAGCAGCTCTACAGGTCAAGATTCAGAGCTCCATCTGCATCTAAAGGATAAAGGACACTGTCCTGCAAAATATGCCAAATGGTTTGAGGAAGGTTTCAAGGTATTAAACTGAAAAAAAAACTTTCTCTGAACAGAGTAGGTGGCCTCCGGTGTAAACTTCCCGGAGGTTCCACAGCCTCTCACACACTGAACCAAAACCCATTTTAGTGTCACAAGTAAAAAAAAAAATCATGCTGACAATGACTTGAATGACAGACAGATTGCTCAGTGAGTCAGTAACACCAGTTGATCTTAACAATTCTTACTGTGTTGCTTTTAAGGCTTGGGATATCCAGATATCCAAATCCATCCCAACTTATGAAATATTGTTTTCTATTTGTACATTTTTTTCTTTGTTGCTTATTTATTTAACAAATAAGGACATAAAATGAATTATCTCTATATATTTTTTACCCTGCTTTGATGTTCATGTCTCTTGCGCCACCTGACCACAATGCACTGATGTCTATATTGACCATCTAGTGACCATTGATTCTCACTATTTTTCATTCATTTTTTATTTCATTCATTTTGAGTTAACTACTTTTTCCTCTCTGGACATTCGGACACACTCAGAAAATGGCGTGAGCACTAAATAGGGCACCATGTAGGGAAGAGTGTGGGCATTCACACACAGTCTAAGACTCCTTGTTGGGATTCTTTAGGCCAAGTTAGGAGCTCTCTGAGAGCATTCTCAGAATCATTATGAACACAACCCCAGTCCTCGACTTTTACACGCAGGAGAGTCGCTTACATGTTGTTTCAGAAATGCTTTGACGGCATCGGCGATATCATGTCAAACGGCAAGCTCTTTTCTTTATTAAGCTCTGTTTGACCAGCGTTTGAACTTCATCTATTTTAAGCTGCTTGTTGAAACTGGATTAAAACAGTGACAGATGTTGACTATTACTGGATCTCTTTATCTGTTTACTTCCTTTTAGCTGAAAAGATCATATCACAGTGGAAACATTTCCTAGCCAGTGATTTTCGAGCCAAAATGAGCTCAGCATAGCTGCAAAACTGTCACAACGAACACCTCCTCAAATTTCAACATTCTTGTGAGATTGCCAGGAAGAATGTTTGCATCTTATTACCTATACATGGAGATTTTACTTATTCCAAGCATGACCATCTAACTACAAATTAAGCAGCTTAAAGTCAATTTAACATCATGCAAATGGGACTTCGGTTTACCAAACCACTGAAAATGACAGTGACTGCACCCCATTACCTCCCTGAGCAGAGATGATTTGGGGCCAAGTGGAGTAATGCTCATAGCGCGGGGACACAGTGAGGAGGTCAGGTCAGCCATTCAGCAGGGATAGTAATGGCTGCTTTGTACCTCTCCCCAACAATGACACTGATGATTATGTGAAAGCCCTCGAGCTACATGAACTCCCAGAGACGTCGTGGATGACAGCGTCATTTAGTCTGGTGGATCAGAGCTGACAAACACCAAACTGGACAAATGACTTACTCAACTTTCACGGGATGTGTTAAAAAATTGTCATCAGCATTTATTACCAGTTCATATCTCTGCTCTGACCAGTTAAAATGGACAAAGGCAAGCCGGCTTCACAGGAACATGTGTTCATGAGTTCATGTGCACGCTCCAATGACTGCACATTGTTAGACAGTTATGCTTGTGATTCTTTTTTTTTTTTTTTGTCTTGTCCAGCATTTAAGCAAGCAGACTGATGTTCTGGATGCTGTGTTCTGCAGAGCAAATTTATTTTGCCAAGGGGAACTTTTATAGATGTAATGATCCCCTTGTATTTCTTGATTCTTATTTTATTTTTCTATTTGCTTTGGATAATAGTTTGTATTACAGAGTTTATGCTGCTGGACCTGACCGGAAAGGACAGGAAAGGGGCAGAAAGAGAACAGAAAAGAGAACATAAAAAAACAAAAGAAAGAGATCAATGCATACATGTATATGCACATACATACCCACTTACATATACATGTATATACACTCGCACATACATTATATACATGCATATATACATACACACACACACATACATACATACATATATAGATAGATATACATACATACATACATACATATACATACACACACACACACACACATATATATATATATATATATATATATATATATATATATATATATATATATATATATATATATATATATATATATATATACCCGGGGAGCGCAGCTGGTGCACTGTATATATATATATATATATATATATATATATATATATATATATATATATTACACCCACAAATATATACACCCACACAAGCCAACTCTAGATTCATGGTCCCTGTGGAGAACAAAACCATTGACAATCAGGAGGACCAGAAACTAGCAGGTTAAATAAAAAAGACAGAAAGAGAGGTACCTGTTGTTAATGAATAAACTTGCTGGATGACTCAGTGACTGTGACACATGCACAACATTCATGCAGAACATTTAGAGTGGAACGTGTTCAGAGAAGAGTGATCATGCCAATGTGACCCCGCCCGCCTAGGGCTAGAGGCAGGCCAGGAGAACCCAGAGACCCGGGTAACCGACAGTCACCCCCAGGCACAGACCCCAACCACCCCACTCCGGAGCCAGCCATGCATCCGCCCAGGAGGTGGCGAAGGAGGTCCCCAACCAGAGTCCCCCGCAGTCAGGGGGAACAGGCCCCAGCAGGCCCAGGCCGGCAAGGCCGATCCCACCGGGCACCGGCCACCCAGGGCAGACAGAGCGCAGGCCCCAGGGCCCCAAGAGCCCGAGAGCAGCCCCCCGCCCCCGCAGGCAGAGGGTACAGCCCACACCGACGGAGGACCAGGATCCCCAGACCGCCACCTAGCGGCAGCCAGGTCACACCCCAGTGCACCAGCTGAGCTCCCCGGGTACAGGACACCACCCCCCACCACCAAACCACACACACACATATACATGAATATCCTCCCTCCCCCAACACGCACTCCCCTCTCAGCCCCCATCCACACACCCCTCCGTAATCCACACACATCTCCCATCACATACACAACCCCATCCCACCTCTACTCACTCACCCATACCAAGTCACACAAACCCCAACCGACCCCGCCCCCACACACGCTCACACCCCGCCACCCCATCCCTCTACTTCTACCCAACCAGACATGCCCCACCAAACACCCCTCCACCACCCACAGGCCCCCCTCCAAACTTCACCCTCACTCACACATCCCATTCTGCATATACAGCCCCCCAACCATCCCACCATCCATCTGTAACCCCATACACCCGCTCCCACACATCCTCACCTCACCCCTCCATCATGTCCCATGTGAGATGCCCCAGAGGGGGCAGAGGACAAGATGGCCCCGATCAGGGCCCCCATAATTACCGCCCGGGAGCCCGGGTGAAGATTAAGTTTGCAGAAACAAATTCTATGTTAATTTCACCAAAGTAACCCAGTAGGCCCAGTTTGGGGTTTGTAGGGATGTTACATTTGAAGCAATTTGACAGATCTTTACATACCTGAAACCAGAATTCCTGGACAGGTGGACAAGACCACAAAGCATGGTAGTAGCTGTCAATTGTGTTGCCAGTGCAGTGTGGACAGATGTTTGATTGTGACAGACCCATCCTGAACATCCTGTGTCCTGTATAATGAGTTCTATGCAGAATTTGAAATTGTATTAGTTGCATGTTTGAATTCTTAGTCATTGTAAATGTATTTGAACAGATTTGTAACCATTCATTTTGGTCAAAGTTACTGGATAAGTCTGCTTCCCATTTAGAAGTTGGGAGACATATGGAATCGTCTAGCTTTGATAGTAATCTATATATTTTGGATAACAGTTTCGGGGCATTGAGATTTAAGAATTCTGCAGCCCTGATAGGTAGCTGCAAGTTTAATTGATCAGGGGTGTATTTCTTACCTATAATAGATTTAAGTTGGTGGTATTCTAAAAATTTTGTGCTGCTGATTTCATATCGTGAAGTAATTATATCAAAAGGGAGAAAGTTCCCATTTTCTATTAAATGTTCTAACTGTTTTATTCCTTTATTCTTCCACTGAGGGAAGTTTATCTTTTTCCGGTTTTGCTGGATGTCGGGATTGTTCCAAATAGGTGTAAGTTTGCATGGAATAAGCAAGGATTTGGTTAGTTTAAGAAATTCCCACCAGGCCATTGGTGAGGAGCTGATATTAATGCTTTTAAAGCATTTTTGGCGTTTGACAGCTGTGCTGATAAATGGCAGGTCTGAAATTGCCATATCCTCACACATAGCTTCTTCTATATTAAGCCATGGTTCATCTAGATAGCTAGGTTTAAGCCATTTAGAGATGTATTGTAGTCTGTTGCTTATAAAGTAATTTTGGAAATTAGGCAAGTCTAAGCCACCGCTATCTTTAGTCTTCTGGAGTGTTTTTAGACTAATCCGTGGTGGTTTGTCTTTCCAGAGAAATCTAGTGACATGAGAGTCCAGCGATTTAAACCAGGTGGATGGAGGTTTAATGGGGATCATTGAAAACAGATAATTGATTTTAGGTAGAATCATCATTTTTATAGTGGCAACTCTTCCCATTAGTGATATGGGT
This sequence comes from Telmatherina bonti, assembly GCF_933228915.1. Classification (NCBI taxonomy): domain Eukaryota; kingdom Metazoa; phylum Chordata; class Actinopteri; order Atheriniformes; family Telmatherinidae; genus Telmatherina; species Telmatherina bonti. Next base: position 7,564,173 of record NC_136631.1, read on the forward strand.
AAAGATTTCCACCGTGTGAGATCGTCCTCAATTGTTTTTAGTAGAGGGACATAATTTAGCTTTGTAAGGTCTGACAGTCTGGGTGAGATGTTTATTCCCAAGTATCTAATATTTCCTGACTGTAAAGCAGTGTCAGGAGTATTATGGAAGGAACAGTTGATGGGTAGAACGGTGGTTTTAGACCAATTAATGGAATATTCAGAAATTGATGAGAATTTATTGATGAGTGCGATTGTCTGACAGATGGATGATTATGAATTTTGAAGGAAAAGTAATACATCATCAGCATAAAGACTGGTCTTATGCTCCATATTTCTACAGTTAATGCCTTTAATGTCTTTGTTTTGTCTAATGCTAGTTGCTAAGGGTTCAATAAAGATTGCAAAAAGTGAGGGGGAGAGTTGACAGCCTTGTCTGGTGCCTCTCTGCAAGGTGAAGCTGTGAGAAGTTTGATCATTTGTCCTGACGCATGCATTTGGATTGCTATACAGTATCTTTATCCAGTCGATAAACGATGAGCCAAACCCGAATTTTCTTAATGTTGCAAATAAGAATTTCCAGTTCACCCTGTCAAATGCTTTTTCAGCATCTAGAGAGATTATTGTAGTTTCCAGGTTATGTATGGTGGCATAATCAATTAGATTTATTAGTCTGCGCACATTAGTGGTGGAATGTCGTCCCTTGATAAATCCTGTTTGATCAGGATGTATGATAAGTGGAGTTATTTTTTCTAGTCTTGTAGCAAGCACTTTACTGATTATTTTAAGATCTGCGTTCATTAGTGATATTGGACGATAACTAGATGGGAGTTTGGGGTCTTTTCCTGGTTTTAGTATTACTGTAATACTAGCCAAATTCATGTTTTGAGATATTTGGCCTTTTTCCTTAATTTCTGAAACCATTTTATAAAAAGTGGGTGCTAGTGTAGACCAAAAATCTTTATAATATTCAACTGGAAAACCATCTGGTCCTGGAGCTTTATTGCTGGGCATGTGTTTTAAAGCTTCATGTAGTTCCCCTACTGAAATGGGTATGTCCAAAACCATTTCCTGATCCTGTTGTAACTTTGGAAGATTGAAGTAGCTGAGAAATTCCTCAATGCTGTTGTCTGATGGATCTGTTTCTGAGGAATATAATGTTTCATAGAAATCCCTAAATGTGTCATTTATTCCATCAAGGTCATGGAGGATATTTCCTCTTGAATCTTTAACAGAGGAGATGGTTGTTTTCTTCTTGTTTGCTTTTAATTGATTTGCGAGAAATCTTCCAGATTTGTTGCTATGTTCAAAATTCTCTAAGCGAAGTCTTTGTAGCAAAAACTGGGTTTTTTGGTTAATTATTTCATTCAGCTCTAGTTTAGCCTTTCTTATGTGATTCAGCACCTGATCTTCTGGAGAAGCCTTGTAGGCATCTTCTAGTGATTTTATTTTAAGCTCTAGTTCAGATATTTTTGAACTCTCCTTCTTTTTCTTATGTGATGAAAATGAAATTATTTTTCCTCTCATGACTGCTTTTCCTGCCTCCCAAAGAACACATGCTGACGTTCCTGGTATGTCATTGTTTTCTATATACAAAGACCACTCCCGTTTGAAGTAACTGATAAAATCAGGATCTTTAAGTAATGATGTATTAAATCTCCATTTGCTATAAGATGGTTTAGTTTAATTATTAATTAGGGTAAATGATACTGGTGCGTGATCACTGATAGTGATGGAATGGATTTTAGTTTCTGAGATATTGTTCATCATAGAGCTGTTAGTGAGGAAGTAGTCTATTCTGGAGTATGAGTGGTGGACAGATGAAAAGTGTACTCTCTAGCAGTGAGGTGTTGTGAGCGCCAGACATCACAAAGACCAAAATCCTCCATATATTGTTTAACAACTCTTGCTGACTGCAAGACCCTGATTATTCACACTAAAATCGGTCCCACGGAGTTCCGGACCTCGATCCCTCACCTGCTCTTTCTGCTTGTAGCTCACGAACTTGGCTACAATCGGTCTCGGTCTGCGGCTGTCCAGTCTTCTCCCACCTAAGCGATGAACTCGGTGAAATGAGATGTTCCTCACCGCGTCTTCGGGTAACTTCAGCTTGGTTTGGATAAATGATCTTATTGTTTGCTCTGGATCCTCTTCTTGTTCCTCCGGGATTCCTGCGAAGACCAGGTTGTCCCTCATGCTGCGCGCCTGGAGATCGATCACAGTTTCCTTTTTTTTTTTATTTTCCTCTGTGAGTCGGGTCATCCCCTCGTTGAGAGAAGTCACCGTCTCCCTGAGGCCGGCGTTTTCTGCGGCCAGAGACTCCACCGGCTTTTGGCTGAATTCCAGCGACTCCCGCAGCGACTGAAACTCCCGGTGGAGAACTTCCAACAGGCCCAGACGAGCGTCGAAGCTGGCGAGATTTTTGTCAATGGACATCAGGATGTCCGAGGTGTCATCCCCGTTAGAGGACGTCGCTCCGGGCGAGTCTTCTTTCCGGCTTCTCTTGGAGGTTGAAGCGGATCTGGGCGCAGACGGAGTCGGTGTTTGGCTTGTCTTGCCCATGACGATGCAGTTGAAACACTCGTCAATAAACTCCGACAAGCTGGTGAGATCCTCCTCGCTTTGCTCCAGAGTTTACCTTAAACAAGACTTTTTAATTGTTTGCTTCCAGAAACAGTTTTAAGATTATACTGGCAAAAATATGATGTAAAATGAATATTTGTTTTAACGCGCCTTGACTAAATCTGCCGTCTCGCAAAATTTACGTCACTGCCGCATCACTTACCTGCACCTCTCACTCCATGCTTGTGATTCTGACGGACCAGCTTGCTTTCTTGCCAGATTGAAGTCCAAACCCAGATGACAGTTGCAACAATTACATAGGATGGAGAGTTGTTTATTTGGGTATTTGTAGTGTTTGTAGTCCTATTTTATCTTTCAGATTTCCACGTTTTATGCATAACTTCTTTCCCAAACCTAAGTTTAAACCATCTGCTGCATTCGCACCTAAAAAAAGTTGATTCGGAACCAAAAGAAAAAGTTAGCGCTCAATGGGGATCAACATTAGCTGCGTTTCTATTGTTTGTAAAATAAAATCGATGTTTTTCTCAGTTTTGACAAACAACAATTGTGATTTCCATGTTTCCATTGAACAGTGTTTAGTGCACAAGGCTTACTTCTTATAAAATCTGGTCCGGCTGATGAGGTTTTAGAGGAATTTGGGCTTATGCAAGGCAGCCACGTACCATTAGTTTGGGGTTTTGTATTTGCTTTGGAGAATTTGCCACAGCTTTTTAAAGCTTTTCTTCCTCGTTTTCTTTTGTGATTAATTTATTTCTTGAAAATTCTGAAAAACCATCACTTTTTTACAATATTTAAGTCCTTATTTTCAAAATGTGGGAGTTTCCATAAGTGTTTTTTTTATTTATTTATTTATTTATTTTTATTTTGCAATATTTAGTTTTTGCATATGGAAATGCACTTAGTGAGTGGTTCTCAAACATGACCTCGGACATCAATAGTGGGCAAAAGTTGTGAAAAAACAAGCCAGAACCCAACCAATACTGGCTGTCAGTGTTCACACCAATGCAATATTTCTTGTTGTTTTAATAAAGTTAAAATAAAAACAGAACAGCAGAGCAAACAATCAATCAGCTTCAGGAAGACAAAGAAATACTGCGACTGTAAAAGTGACTTGGATAACAATGAAGCAGGACGTGGTGTTATGTGACCACCTTTCCAGCTGCTGGACAGCCATCTCATCACAGCAGCTACAACTGAAGAAGACCATGATCAAACATTGCTTCCTCTCTGGGTCTTCCACAGCAGGTGTGTGCGATACTGCAAGATTCGGTATCGGTCTGATAACCAAGTGCAGGACTAGAGTTGTTGATACAGATAATTTTGAACAGTCAACCATTGTTCCACAGATGAAAACAACCGTAGGACTACAATCCACCATGGACTGTAAAGTTCCATCCTGAGACCTGGACCTCTTCCAGGCACGTGTCAACATCTCTTACATTGAGGCCACCACCTTCCTCTATTTATTTATTTGCTTATTTATTTTTTGTTTGTTTACAATTAAACCTTTATTTGACCCAGTTAAAATATCTCATTGAGACTGAAATCTCTGTTTAAAGGGTGACTTGGTCGAGAGGTCAGCAAGCACATGTCTTAGAATAAATGTTCAAGTGACTCGTTACCTATTCATCTACACATATTTAATACTGAGGTCAGAAACAATTTTTAAAAATTCTCATAAGCTTCCTGTTGCCTGCAAAGTTAAAAAAAAGAACAAATTTTCATGTGATGAAATGAGTTCAGACATTTTGGTTTCAGATTGTAATGAGTTCCAGGCTGTGGGGACGGCATCACCACAAGCTTGTTTGCCAAATTCAGTCAGGACTCTGGGAATATTAGGATGGAAAATATTTTACACAAAGTATAACGATCACCGGTTCTTGCCGACCTGAAACATAGGAAGGGCCATGTAAATCAATAACAGCCAATCAATCAGAAGATGAGTTTGAGTCAGACTTTTTCAAGGAAGTATCTTGTTGTGTTTAAATCTTAAATAAAAGAAGCAAAACAAACTCAGAATAATAATTTTTGGCTTTCCAAAGGGGAACAGACAGTTAAACGCACAGTAAGACTTCTGCACTCTTCTAAGTTGTCTACACCCAAACTCAGCCTTTTATTGATCGTACAGGGTTATAACACAATCTCATTGGTTACATAGTCCTGGGTCAATTCTTCAGTTGTTATCAAGCAGGACCAAACACATTCCCTTAGTTGGACGTCAAGACATTCTCTGAACAAATTACATTGAACAACCCTGTGTGCACCTCATATGCTAAATTTGTTTACAGTATCTTTTGCCTTTTTCTTTTGTTTTTTTCCAGACTGAAGGTCTAAAACAGTTTCGCCACAACAACAACCGAGTTGGGAATCATTACCAGCTTGGTACATCCGTTACAAAGTTATTTCAGTTTCTGAAACACCAAGGAAGCTAAAGTTCCACAAAGTGCAGAGACGTGGCTCAGACTGCTCCATCAATCTCCTCAATAAAATTCCCATGGCAACAGTCTGCAGCTTGGAGTTTCTGTGGGATAGCTTACCTGTCCTACCCCAACAGCACATTAGAGAATGGTGTCCACTGGTGTTCTTCAGCTGTGACCTTTCAGGATCACCACTCTGCAGACTTTACATCATACTCCTCTTCAACTCACTTGGACCAAACTAATTGGTCAGCAGCAGGTTTGTACAAAACTTGGAGAAATGTTGAGTGGATCCATCCAATTTAAGCCAGATGTGTTAAATTAACAGGCGCCGAGTTGTGTATAAAGCCGCTTGTCATAAAGCCAATGAAACAGATGGCAAGAGGAATGTGTTTTTTCTTTATGCTTAAGGCTTGGAAACTACCAACTCTGCACCATCCCACTTCCTGAATTGGATTGTGTCAAAAAAACCTCTGACAATTAGGGTGCGGAAACAAGGCTGCATCCAATACAATGACGCATTCGTCCCATCTCAGGACAGGGAATGAAGTCATTTTCTATTGTAAATTATATATATATATATATAATATATACAATCTGTAGCCTAAAACAACTATATGATGTAAGGTCAAACTAAGCCAATAAGGTCATGTTTTGAATAGTTAAAACAGTGTTATGTTTGCAAAGAAGGATGGTATTTTCTCTGTAATCACCTCCCATGATTTTTTCTGAAGTAGAAAAACTTTTCTTCTCATGTTGGTTTCTGCTCCTCAAAAGATAATCTGATCTGGTCTGATTAAAGGAAACCAATACAAGGGGTCTTTCTTTCTGCTTCAAATCCCCAGCCTCTGCAGCAGGAGTCTGCTGGTTTGGAGATCAAATTGTTTCTTATTTGTCTTTTGTTTTTGGGATTCATCTTAGTGTTGTCTCATGTTTTTCTTTTTTTTTCTTTTTTTCTTTAAGTTTAGCTGGATGTTGGTCTCAGCAGACAGCCCGTCAACCACACGACCTTGTCTTTCTTTTGGTACTGTTGATTGATAAATTATGTTTTTCCACTTTTTATATGTGGGTTAATGACTAATTCTTTTACTTATATAATAACTGGAAACCATCCACTCCAGTACCTGCATGTTTACTTCAAAGCACTTCTGGTGCTTTAGACAATCAGAGGTGTAATATTGCATTAGATGATGAGAAAAAGAAGATGTCGGCCTCTCTCTCTCTTGTGTGTGTGTGTGTGTGTGTGTGTGTGTGTGTGTGTGTGTGTGTGTGTGTGTGTGTGTGTGTGTATGTGTGTGTGTGTGTGTTATCACTATCCTCTTTTCACACTCTCACCAGTTATTAATGTGCTTTTCACTGCTCAAGAAAATGGACTTGATGGCGTGTGAAAAGGGTCAAATGTGTGATTGTCATGGTCAGTAGGTGAGAGTTGGAGTCCTGTCAGATGCTACATCAGTCATTAGAGCCTTTAGTATTTCTTTCTTCACAGCTGTGGGACCACCAAAGCAAAGCTTACTGGTCAGACTGCCAGAGTTAATGAGTCAGTTTGGCTCTGAGCGGCTGTGCGATCATATTTTCTGAGTTTTTATGGTTTGGGAGGAGTTCAGAGGGAGGAAGTCATTTCATGTATGTTAACTTTTCTTCTCGCAGGTTTTATTGTCAGCTGGTGTGCAGATAAGCTGAATATGTTTTTGTTGTAGTTAAACAATATTAACTAACAAGCTGATCTGGCTGCAAAAGGCACAATTGAATCAAATGAAAACAAATAAATAAAAAAATATATTTTTGTCAGACTGACTTTTTTTTCACTGTTAAAGTTAAACCAAACATACTTTGCAAAAATCTTCAACCAGTCAACCATCCTACAAGGAGCCAGATTTTCCTGGAAACTTTTAACATCAGTTTTCCAGACTGTTCTATTGATTGATTTTTCCTTCATTTTCAGTTCCTGTTATCTAATTTTCAGAAGAATGTGGTGTTTGTTGTTTTTTCCCTTTTGAATCACTTTGCTATGACATATGAATCATTCAAGCTGAAAAAAAGGCTCCTTATTCCAGAGATGAGTTAGTTTGTGTTGACACAGCAAACAGCTTTAGAACTTATTTTCAGTTCACGCTCTTTGTTACCATCCATCTGTCACAATGACATATTTTATTCCAGTTTATTTTCCTACGTGTACAAAAAATACCTCCGATAAAACAGTCTGACAGGCAATAATAGGATTTTAACAGAAAACTTCGCACATAGCAGCATAGTGTGCAGAAACTGGTCGAGTCAAGGTGAACCAGGACCTGAGAGATTCATCTAGACCAGGGGTCTTCAACCTTAACTTATGTGCTACCATCTTAGCAGTTTTAATGTTTCCCTGCTGCAACACTCTTGATTTAAATTAAATTATTCTCCAACAACTTGTCATCTTCTGCACCTGCCTGTTAATGAGCCATGGATTTGGGTTAGCTGTGTCACAGCAGTAAAAGCAGTAAACACTAAAACCTGCAGGAGGATCGGAGTTGGAGACCCCTGATCTGGACCCTCAGTTGATCCATATATAATTGGCCGGAGCCACATCAGAAATGGTCTCCATGGAATGATGGCTGTAAGTCATTCAGGAAGGGAAAGTAAGACAAAGGGCTGATGTATGCCACACATGATGAGAACTAGTCTAAAATCACTGGCAGCAGGTCTGATAGAGGTCCAGCCTCTTCCACAGAGCCTGAAACTCAACATTATGGACACAATGTGGGATCATCTGTACAGGAAATGAAAGAAAAGACAAATAAATCCAAAGAAGATCTTTGAAAAATCATTCCTGGTAACAACTCAAATAAACAGAAGAAAACTTTTCTCTGCTCTTTATTTTAAATTTGCCTTAAATTTCAGGGCTGGGAAATTTGGTCCTACCAGCATTGCTGTCCTGCAGGTTTATGATGTTTCCTTGCTCCAATATAAATCAGTTTAATGAGTCTTTGTGCAAAAACATCTCAGACTGTTTGAGTCAGATGTGTTGGAGCAGGGAAACATTGAAAGCCTGCAGGGCTGCAGCTCTCGTAGGACTAAATTAAACAGCACTGCTATACATCATGGAAATGCCTGAATGAATTATTTTATCCCTTTTATAAAATGCTTTATGGAAATAAGTATTAGCTTAATACTACCCAAAACAGAGACATTACCAAGATGGAAATACAATGAACAGCTGTTGCTGAAATAATTGCAAATGAAAGGATGGACATCGGGTTTAATGAAATGACTAATCCAACCCAGACTGTCATACTGGGGAGTCAGACAGAGGTCAAGTGGTATATAAATGGTGCACATGGACAGTTTACTAAACCATGTCAAGAATGCATGAAAGACAGATTCTGTGGGATTACCCTGCAAACTTCAATCTGGAGTAAAAGTTAATACAACAGCAATAAGCCTGTAAGCATGAGGCGAGTCATACCTCATTGCCTGATTCGTACGGTCTCCCTTCCCCTTTGGTTTTATTCCCTCCCCAAAGAAATGCATGTGAACGATGTAAGGAAGACATGTGAGGTGAGTGGATGCACAAATATAATGAATTCTCCATTGTTTTGTCACAACCCATGGCTGGATTATGAGACTGTTGTTTTACAGGTGCCGAGATACACACCTGCACTTCTTTGCTCATAACTGCTGTTGCAGAGTACCCTCCCCAGGGTGGGTCCTCCAGGTGTCTTCCAGGACTTGAAACATCCTCTAGGGGGCTTTTTACTAAAACTGACTCCTGGGGCGTCCGCTCATGCACAGACGCACCAGGAGGCGAAATTAAGATTAATTTTTCTGTATGACTAATTGAATATTTTTTGTGCCGTCAGAGGCCAATACATTTAGAACTGATCTGAGATTAAATGTTGTCTAAACAAGCTGGAATTTGATACCAACGATAGGCAAATTGTCATATTTTCATATATGCAGTTCAAATGTTTTTGTCTTTGGTAGCATTGCAAAAAAACAAAAAAACAAAATCAAATCAGTTACTGTATATTTTTTTTTTCTTTGACCACCTCTTAGTGACATTAGCCATTTCTCTGCTCCACTGCTTACCATTTGATAAATAACTGTGCTGTTTGTTACCCAGCAGGAAGTAGGAGTTTCAATTTCACAACCTTTTATCTTTAGTTTTTTCCTTGAATTACTTTCTGCAATGGGTCCAACAACTAAAGCACAAAGTTTCATTTAACTGAATTCAGAATCCTTCCAACAATGAAAACCAGTAACAACTTAAAGAAGAAATATTATTTTCTTCCAAACTGACTCAAGATCCTGAAGTCTTTATGAAGTGATGACATGCTGTAGTAAAAATAAGACAGGAAAACTCCTTTTAAACCTTGAGTTTACAGCTCTTTTCCTGGCAGGGTTTATGAGGATCAGTTGCCCTTATGTCTACTTGTGATCTGTCCACCAGCCTAAAAATGCCATGTAAAAATAAAAATTATGATAAAAAAAATCCATTAATAAACAAAATAATAATATGCAGCAAGTCAGGCTTAACAGAAGTGACAAGGAATCCACTCGATTAGCTCATTAGTCTGCATTATGCTTCCTAATCTGCAGTTGTGCCACACAGACGCAATACTGATCTTTCTCTCAGGCAGATCTCATCGCAAGTCATTTGTTAAAACTAGACAACAATAACGCTGAAGTAAACTATGGGACTTTATAACATCAAGTTATTTCTGCATCTGATATCAGCTTCATAAACTCTGAACCTCACCATCCATTTATTCCTCTTTGTTTTAAGGCTTTTGCAGCCAACGCTAACAGCTAGGGTGCACAAACTGTTTTTGTTAAATATGTTTTCTTTAATGCCATGGAAACAAGAAATATGTTTCGTCAAAAAATAATTCAACTGTCCTTAAAGCAATTCAGACTTCCATTAAGTAGACAGATTTTGTTTTAAATCGATTTTCCATTTGAAAGCAGAAAGTAAAAATAACCCTCCCCCTCTGCCTCAACTCAGAAGTACAGAAAATGTTTTTTTTTTTTTTTTATTTTCAATTCTATTCATGGAGTTTCTGAGATATTTCGAATTACTTCATGGCAATAAAAGTTGCCCCAAACTGTTGTACACAAGCTGGTACTCGTCTTCTGCCCCCTGGTGGCTATTTTGAACTACGATATTTCTGATATAACCTGGTAATAAATGGGCAATAAACACATGACAAACTCATACTTTACAGTAATGATATTATATTTTGGGTAACAAAGTAAAGGAACGCAAATTACTTTACTTTACCAAGGTCACACGCATTCCTGTGTTACCTGAGCCGTGTTTGCCTGTGTGGAAATTGTCAATTGTCAAGTGGCATGTGAATAACCTGGGTGTGTGTGTGGCAATGTCTGGAGACGTTGCCAAAGAGATAGATGTGAGTAAGGTAATTGCTTGTGTGTCCACTTCTAGACATTCCAAGATGACACAAAGCAATTTACAGTTTTTATTCTATTGAAATACTTTTATTTGACTTTACATATCAGTGGAGGGAAACTGCTGTCTGTCATATCAGTGGATCATCATGGGTGATCCGCTGCTGTGTGAAGTCATCCTGCTATTGGAGATCAGCAAACGCTGAGGGTGTACGAGATGATATTTCAGAACAAATATAATTTCCTTTTGTTTACTCAGTAAAAGCCTGAGACAGAAACCTGAACTGGAAGTTAGATCTGAAGGGCTTCTTCCAGTAAAGCGTTAAAAGCTCTAATTTCATGGGAACACATATTTAATTGAGGTGTCGATGAGCTGCGGGAGACTTCAGCCTTACAAATATTTTAGCTTTGGGAGTTCTAGTAGCTTTTATCAGCCCAGCATGACCTCATCATCGCCTCCGCTATCCTGTTGTTTGTAGATTTACAGTGAGACATATTTCTTTCAACAGACAGCACATGTCTACAGGGTTTATAAATAACAGGAAAGTAAAGTAATAAGTGATGAAATTACTTTTCAAATGCAGTAACTCGTATAGTAATTTCACTCAACTTCATCTTCATCTTCAGTCGCTTATCCGGGGTCGGGTCGTGAGGGCAGCAGCCTAAGCAGGGAAGCCCAGACTTCCCTCTCCCCAGCCACATTTGCCAACTCTGTGGGGGGGATCCCGAGGCGTTCCCAGGCCAGCCGAGAGATATAATCCCTCCAGCCTGTCCTGGGTCTTCCCCGGGGTCTCCTCCCAGAGGGACGTGCCTGGAACACCTCACCAGGGAGGCGTCCAGGAGGCATCCTGACCAGCTGCCCGAGCCACCTCAACTGGTTCCTCTCAATGTGGAGGAGCAGCGGCTCTACTCTGAGCCCCTCCCGGATGACCGAGCTCCTCACCCTATCTCTAAGGGAGAGCCCGGCCACCCTGCGGAGAAAACCCATTTCAGCCACCTGTATACGAGATCTCGTTCTTTCGGTCACGACCCACAGCTCATGACCATAGGTGAGGTAGGAACGTAGATCGACTGGTAAATCGAGAGCCTCGCCTTCTGGCTCAGCTCCTTCTTCACCACGACAGACCGGCGCAGAGTCCAGATTACTGCAGACGCCGCACCGATCCGTCTGTCGATCTCGCGCTCCATCCTTCCCTCACTCGTGAACAAGACCCCGAGATATTTAAACTCCTCCACTTGAGGCAGGACCTCACTCCGACCCGGAGAGGGCAATCCACCCTATTCCGGCTGAGGACCATGGTCTCAGATTTGGAGGTGCTGATTCTCATCCCAGCCGCTTCACACTCGGCCAAAAATCGCTCAAGCGAGAGCTGGAGATCACGACCAGATGAAGCCAACAGGACCACATCATGTGCAAAAAGCAGGGACCCAATCCTGAGGCCACCAAGTCAGATCCCCTCAACACCTCGGCTGCGCCTAGAAATTCTGTCCATATAACAGAATCGGTGATAAGGGGCAGCCTTGGTGGAGTCCAACCTTCACTGGAAACGAATCCGACTTACTACCGGCAATGCGGGCCAAGCTCTGACACCTGTCGTACAGGGACCGGACAGCTCGTACAAGGGGGTCCGGTACCCCATACTCCCGGAGTACCCCCCACAGGAGCCCCCGGGGGACACGGTCAAATGCCTTCTCCAGGTCCACAAAGCACATGTAGACTGGTCGGGCAAACTCCCATGCCCCCTCCAGGATCCCAAAGAGGGTATAGAGCTGGTCCACTGTTCCGCGACCAGGACGAAAACCACACTGCTCCTCCTCAATCCGGGATTTGACAATCCGGCGTACCCTCCTCTCCAGGACCCCTGAATAGACCTTACCAGGGAGGCTGAGGAGTGTGATTCCCCTGTAATTGGAACACACCCTCCGGTCCCCCTTCTTAAAAAGGGGGACCACCACCCCAGTCTGCCAATCCAGCGGTACTGCCCCCGATGTCCACGCGATGCTGCAGAGGCGTGTCAGCCAGGACAGCCCCACAGCATCCAGAGCTTTAAGGAACTCCGGGCGGATCTCATCCACCCCCGGGGCCTTGCCGCCAAGGAGCTTTTTGACCACCTCAGCAACTTCAGCCCCAGAGATAGGAGAGTCCACCCCTGAGTCCACCAGCTCTGCTCCCTCATGGGAAGACGTGTTGGTAGGATTGAGGAGGTCTTCGAAGTATTCCTTCCACCGACCCACTACATCCCGAGTTGAGGTCAGCAGCTCCCCACCTCCACTGTACACAGTATTGATGGAGCACTGCTTCCTCCTCCTGTGTTGCCGGATGGTGGACCAGAATCTCCTCGAAGCCGTCCGGAAGTCTTTCTCCATGGCCTCGCCAAACTCCTCCCATGCCCGAGTTTTTGCCTCGGCAACAGCCGAAGCTGCATGCCGCTTAGCCCGTCGGTACCCATCAGCTCCCTCCAGAGTCCCACAGGCCAAGAAGGCCCGATAAGACTCCTTCTTCAGCTTGATGGCATCCCTCACTGCTGGCGTCCACCAACGAGTCCTGGGATTACCGCCACGACAGGCACCAACGACCCTACGGCCACAGCTCCGGCTGGCCGCCTCAGCAATAGAGGCACGGAACAGAGCCCATTCGGACTCAATGTCCCCCGCCTCACTCGGGACATGTTCGAAGCTCTGCTGAAGGTGGGAGTTGAAGCTCGCTCTGACAGGGGACTCAGCCAGACGTTCCCAGCAGACCCTCACAACACGTTTGGGCCTGCCAGATCTGACCGGCCTCCTCCCCCACCATCTGAGCCAACTCACCACCAGGTGGTGATCAGTTGACAGCTCCGCCCCCCTCTTCACCCGAGTGTCCAAGGCATGTGGCCGCAGGTCCGACAATATGACTACAAAATCGATCATCCAACTGCGGCCCAGGGAATCCTGATGCCAGGTGTTCATATGGACACTCTTATGTTGGAACATGATGTTCGTTATGGGCAATCCATGACGAGCACACAAGTCCAATAACAAAACACCATTTGGGTTCAGAGGGGGGGGACCATGCCTCCCAATCACTCCCCTCCAGGTCTCACTGTCATTGCCCACGTGAGCATTGAAGTCCCCCAGCAGAACGATGGAGTCCCCAGAAGGAGCAGCCTCCAGCACTCCCTCCAAGGACTCCAGGAAGGGTGGGTACTCTGAACTGCTGTTCGGCGCATAAGCACAGACAACAGTCAGGACCCGTCCCCCCACCCAGAGGCGGACGGAAACTACCCTTTCATCCACCGGGGTAAACCCCAACGTGCAGGCACCAAGCTGGGGGCTGATGAGAATGCCCACACCTGCTCGGTGCCTCTCACCATGAGCAACTCCAGAGTGGAAGAAAGTCAAGCCCTTTCGAGGGTACTGGTTCCAGAGCCTAAGCCATGCATCGAGGTGAGTCCAACTATATCTAGCCGGAACCACTCAACCTCGTGCACAAGCTCAGGCTCCTTCCCCACCAGAGAGGTGACGTTCCACGTCCCTAGAGCCAGCTTCTGCAGCCGGGGACCGCCAGGGTCCCTGCCCCTTGCTGCCGCCCAGCTCACATTGCACCCGACCCCTACGGCTCCTCCCGCAGATGGTGAGCCCACGGGAGGTGGGGCCCATGTAACCCTTTCGGGCTGAGCCCGACCGGGACCCATGGGTGAAGGCCCGGCCACCAGACGCTCGCTCTCGTACCCCACCTCCAGGCCTGGCTCCAGAGGGGGGTCCCGGTAACCCGCGTCCGGGCAAGGGAACTTTCATGCCCAGGTTGGTCGTCATCATAGAGGTCACTCATTATTTCTTTAAATGTAATAAATAATGACTTTTTATGAGTAATGAACCCAACACTGTAAACAGGACAACGGCCAAGTAAAGACTTCAGATAGAAAAATAAAGAAATCATCAGTCTACCTGATTCTGTTTATGTTTGTATGTATTTGTTTGTCTGCTCTTGGTTGTACTGGATACATTTTGCTGTACTGGGACCATAGACTGTATATAAAGAGATGTACGTAGCCTCCGTCACGTCACCCGTAGGTTTCTGAAGAGCTGAATCGAAGCTCAGTGGATGGTTCCTACCATCGCCATCTTGACAGGAGCATGTGCATTATCTAGTCCGTAAAATACAAATATGGGCAAAGAGGTGGAGCTGAGAGGGGGGCTGTGAGCGTCATGGTGGATGATTGACATCGAGCAAACCGAGCTTCCTGTAGCTAAGAGCTAACCTAGCTAACAGGAGCTAACCAGCTAATGGAGGTAAGCGGGCTAAAGCTAAGTCCTGTTATCAACCAGCTAAAAATGGGGGTTGCTCTACATTCTTCTGACTTGAAGTGTGAGATTGGGTGCCTGTCAATCAAAAGGACACCCCCATAAATATGCTGAACTTCGAGATTAAATTACTTTTAAATGGGTGAGTTAGAAAAAAATTCACTCCCCCACAGTTGTCATGACGGTAAACCCGACCTATTAAACCGAAAATGGATTTTTGAACCAGGCTGTAAACATGTTTATTTCTGCTGTGAAGTTGGTCTTTTTAACATGAGAGTCTATGGGGATTTGCTCTGTTTTGCAGCCCCTAGTGGATGAAGGGGGAACTGCAGTTTTATACACCTCCGCATAGGCTCCGTCCATCTTTCGTATACAGTCTATGACTGGGACGCAGGTCCAATGACAATAAATGCAACTGATTTGGATTCTATAGAATTAAACACAGTTGATGCAAGCTACTGATTGTGGCCAATGACAACTGGAACGTTCCATTTCCAGCTTTCTCCTGAGATATTTAAAATAATAAAACAGTCCCAGTCAGGATAGTTTAAGTTACAAAGCACTGGAAGAGATTATTTTCTTTCTACTAACAACTCAGTACAACATAAAGCACATTCAGTAAAGGAGATCTGACCCAGCTTTTTCCCTCCTGCTTGTTACCTGGACTTTTCCTCCACCACTCTGCCACCTCCTTTCTTCCACACTGTCAAACCCTCCACTTTAATTATGATGTTACGGTTCTGGTCCAAGGTTTTCCTGTTTCCTTTCTCACCCGTCAAATTCGTACATCTCTGATGAAGCTCATCTGGTGACAATGAAAATATATTTTATTGTGTGGCCACAAATTACTTTAACGTGTGAATGAATTGCTTGCTGTGTGGTCAGATGAAACTAAGTTGATGCCAGGATTAATCACCTGTGGGAATGGGATAATTAAGTCGTGTCACATGTTACTACTGTGTCGACAACTTTCCCATTATCTGCATAATATTTTCCTTTCCAGCTTTTCTCCTTATGCACTTGAATGATCTCTGAGCAATGAGGACGCTGTGCTAATCTCAAAGGAATGAAGGATATCAGTATAATTCATCCTAATTAGAACAAGACAATGTTACATACCTTGTCATGCCCTATGTGTTAGTTATACTGGTCCAGCATAACTAATGGCTGGCCATGAGTTCATTATCTTGTTCCTATGTAGCTAAAGATTAACATATTTCTTTACATGTCATAAGAAGGGCGTTGAAGTTGGTTTATACTGAAGCACAACTCCAGTCATTCTCCTTCCAGAACGTTTGCCATGTTACACCAAGTGAAGATGTTTCAAAGTGTTCTTTTCATTCCAGCCCATGTCTTACTGCCAAGGAATAAAATGCTAGAGAAGGTCAGAGGAATAGAGGTTCTTTTATTGTCTTTTCCCATTACAAACGGCCCCTTTAAAAACAGTTCAAAACAAGGTAAATAGTTAAAAAAAAAAAAAAACCTCTTTCTGGGTTTCCTTCTGCTTGCATGGCCGTGTTCTGAGGACCTAGTTGTTGTCATCCCTGTGTTGTTGCTGTGTCTCTGTTGCTGGAATCATGAATAAAACTGGAACCATAGCACAACATGCATGAATAAACATACAACTTATAAAAACTAAAACCAAAAGAAGCTGTGGGAAAACTGCTCTGTCCACGTTGACAAAGGGAAGTCGAACTGGGTGGAGATGAATATATGGAAGCTGCAGGTATGGATAGTCCTCACACACCTGATGCATGTCAGCCTTAACAAGCAGAGTTTGAAGTCAAGCTCTGCTGATCAGCCATTGATTTGCATCAGGTGTGTAGCAGCAGAGAAACTACTAACACTTGCAGGACCGCAGCCCTTAAGGACAAGAGTTCCCCACCCAGTCACAAGAATTGGTCTTCAAAAGAAAAATAATGATGACATGATCATTTGAAGCATTTTATGACTCTTTTTTTCCATGTTGCAGTTAAAATCGACCTATCTGAAAGAAAAATTATCTAAAAATGACTGACGTTTGTGTGTTAACAGAATTAAATTTCTTCTTGGCTTGATATTCAACATATGAAATGCAAATGGTTCATTTCCCATATTTACAGCCCTTTTTGCTTGTTTACACATGTACTTTTAATCCTCACCAATTTGTTAAAGTGACACCATACTTAACATCTCCACATTTCCTGACAGTAATCCATGCATTAATCACTTCCTGGCTGGATTACTTTAACTCCATCTTGGACTCTGCCAGCCATCTCTGTCACATCTGCAACCAGTCCAAAATGCATCTGTTCGTCTCTGGATTGAAGATCGTAAGAGAGACCACACGATGCTGATTTTAGTATCGCTCCACAGGCTTTAACTTTTATTTTAAGTGCTTTAAAAGCCTTCAAATGCTCTTCCTGCAGAGTTCCTTTCTGAGCTTATATCTTGTTATTCACCACCCCGGGGATCAGCTGCTTCTGCAGGTCCAGAAAAATGGTCTAGATCAGAGGTACCCAAGTTCAGTCCTCAAGCTCTCCCATCCTGCAACTTTAAGATGCAATTATTGTCCAACACACCTGAATCAAATAGTTGAATTCCCTCTTCTGCATGTCATCCAGCTACAGAGGCCTGGTAACGAGACATTCATTTGATTCAGTTGGGTTGGAAGCAAAGTTACCACCTGGATTTAATTTGACAAACAGGTAGACAGGGATGATTACTGCATTGGTGATTCTTTTTCAGCTGCAGTGAGTTATTTAACCCCAAATGATGCAACAAATAGCTTCTCATTTCTTTACCTAGCAACCATGTAGAAGGACACACCTTGTGGTGGTGGGATAGATGTTCATGAAGGGTCATATCACTGGCATTAAGCAGAGAAAATGTCTTAAAGAGATGCTAAAAGTTCTAAAATTATGTTACAATCTGTCCAATGCAAAATTAAAAACTGGAAGGATAGATGTGGACCATTGTGTTCCAGAAAGAAATGCTGACAGAAAAGCTTCCTGAATGATAATCAGATCATTAAACATGTCATGAAACCAGATAGAAGGGGAAAAACGCTCAGGGTAATGTTTAATAATGAAAGTTAGAACATTTCCACACAAACACTGTAAAGGGAACTTGATAGTTTGGGACTGAATGGTTGTAGCCAGAAGAAAAGCACTTATCACTGAAGGTAATTGGAGGAAAAAAAAGTTTGAATTTGCACAAATTATTTGGCCACCAGAGTCCAGACCTGAACCACTGTGTTGGAGAAGGCTTCGTTTGTAATCCGGCTCTCCATCGTCAGTATGAGATCTTGGACAAAACTGAATGCAACTCTGGATTGAAATAAATCTCCTGAAATTGCAGAAGTTTATAAAAACAATTTTACACTGAATGTTGCTGGAACTGAAGCTACTGGTGCTCCACAGGCGAGGAGCTAAAGATGCTAACCTGAACACAAACGAGAAAGCACATTTATCCCGTATCACTGCACTGGTGTCCTGTTCTTTTTAGGGTTCATTTTAAAATCTTTTTCTTTGTTTTCAAGTCTTTAAGTCTTTGTTTTAAGTCCCCCCCCCCCCCCCTCCTCTCCTGGGCAGCGGATCAGCTGTTCCTGGAGGTGTAGAGGATGAGGAAGCTGATAAGAGATGGGACCTTTTCTGTTGTGGACCAGAACTCTACAACTGCAGGTCAGACAGACTTCCTCACTGCCCACCTCCTTTTCATTTGTGTTGTTTTGTTGTTTCTTTGTCTATTTAGCTGATTCCCTGGTTACTGTTGTAAAGTGCTGATATAAATAAAGTTGGCTTGGCATGCAAAACAAATGGAGGAAGATGTGTTGGGTGACCATCTTGGGGGGACAATGGCTCAGATGGAAGCACAGCTAGTCTGTCAACTACCAGGTTGATGATTTCAATCCCACTTCTTCCCAGTCAGTCTGTTGTGTCCTTAAACAAAATACATCAAAACTACAGTGTTTTATAAAGGTTTGGTGATGGTCAGTGGGCATCTGAGCTTGTCATGTAAAACGACTATACTTTCTAGGTAGAGCTTTATAATGCTAATAAAACCTTTGTAAGAAGTCTCGTCGCAGACTGCAGCCTCCTGTTTAAAACATATTCATTCAATCATTCCTCTCTGCAAAACAAAACACACCTCGCTTTGAACCCACACACTCATTTTATTTTTGCACATGACAAACGAGAAGTGTGTTTTACATAATCTGTGAACACTGTGAAGTGTGTATGAATCATACGTCCTGGCAATAAGTTGCTGTCAGTAGTACACAGCGGTGTGTGTGTGTAGACGGCTTTCCTCTCCACGTTGCCATCCTCGATGGCATGATGTGAAGCATTGAGTCGAAAATTGCCTCCACTGCAGAGAGGGAGGGGGCCGTATTGTCATGGCGCACGCTTCTACAAAAGATGGAAGATGAGATTCGGTGTTGTTGACACAGTATGGAATGACTTTTACAGCAGTGTGCGTGAGTTCTGCACGCAGGACAGATTTATCTGACGGATTTCTGAATGCTACAGATGAAGTTTCTTTTTGCTCCTTCAGAGATGAAGAATGAGGATCCTGTGGAATAAACCTGGCTCTCACACTTGTCATAAACATGGAAATGTTTTTTTTTTTCTACAGTGAGTTTTCTTGTCTGATCTGAACTGTTGCAACAGTAGAAACTCACCAAGCAGCTCATTTCCACCACGCAGTGGTTTCTAGCCAATGCTTTATTCCAACATTCATTTTACATAGATGTACTATTAGATTCCCAGATATGAAGCCACAGTGTCTCGGCTTTATTGTGGTGTTTGTTGCATGCCTATATCCTAATTTGCTCTCTTGCAGTGATGGAAAGTTGTTCCTGTTCCCGATGGCAGCAGAATGTTGCCGGGATCCAGATTCATCTTTGATATCTTGTAAAACCTGTCGGGAACTTCTCCTGGATTTTTTCATCATATATTGTGGAGTTATATGCAAATACAGCCGTCCTCAAATGTATTCATCCCTTTTCATTAAAGAAAAGGCAGAATTTACAACAGTCACTCAAATAACTGGAGACTATATGAAAGGTACAATAATTAAACGTTTGAAAAGTTATAATACAGTGATTATAAGATACCGTTTTGTCATTTGAGTAAAAAAAAAAAAAAAAAAACACACTAACAAATCTTTCTTGGACAAAATTGGCATTTTGTCCTACTGTTCAGTAGAAAAATACCTGTCAGCTGGTACAGACTGGGGGGAACAGAAAACCCCTGACTGGAGTGGAAATATCTACGCATTAAAAAGAAAAAAAAAAAAAAAAAATATATATATATATATATATATATATATATATATATATTATGAATGATGTAAAATATTATTTTATCTTTTTTTTTTTTGCTTTTTAAAAAAAAATATTTCTGTTGAACCAGAATTAGAAAATAACGTAAAACTTGTCAGAAATTTTTGGTTATTGCTTTCATTAATTTAAGCCTCTTTCAAAGGCAGCTGTGTTTTTTTCCTCTTTTAATGGAGGGGGGGGGGTATGAATATATCTGCATAGTAAAAATAGCCATATCTCGCAACGATAAAGAATTCTTTCCATTCCTGAATCCAGACTGATCCACATCACTCCCAGAATTTCACTTTCATTGAAACAAGTAAAATCGTGGAACAACCAGGGTTGAAAGTAGCTTTGAATTCTTGCTAATACTTTTACCAAAACCTTTATGTATCTCTCATTCCATGCATTTTAAAATGGCAAAGTCAAAATGCAAACAAACAAAACCATTTCAGTGTTTTACTGTTCCTGCAGGCCTCTGGAGTAGACAGGAATTAAAAGCACCTTTTTTTTATTTACTGAAACATTCATGAACATCCAGAATACAAGTCTGCCTTGTTTTGAGTCATTTTCAATCCTGCACATTGCCAGCAGATCCATTTTATGACCTTGAGTGTGGTCGTGATTGGTCTCCCTTTTTCCTGGTACTGCAACTGAATCTTTAAGTGGTACTCAGTCCTGGGGCCTCATTTATCAAACTGTGCGTAGCAACGCTGACTACAGGTGGCGTACGTACGGAAAACAGGAAATGCGGCGCAAATAAACTTCCCGATTTACAAAGCGGTGCGCACGCACATCCCACGCCTGTTTCGCTTCATAAATCAGGATCAACACTAAACGTTGCGCACGTGAGGAAACATCTTGTCACGCCCACATGTTGGCCATAAAAGGTCAGGTGAACACCCCTGATAAATATTAATCATCTCATTTCCATGACAGGGGAAAAAAGCAAAAAAGAGGAATTTTCTGGAAAATGAGGTAGAAATTCTAATCGATAAGGTTGTAAAATGTAAAAATTTTTTATCTGGTGGAGACGGGAGGGACATCACCACCACCAGAAAGGCAGAGGAATGTCAGCAGGTCACAGATGCTGTCAGCGTGTCTCATCAGAGACCGGACTTATCCAGAAAGTAAAAATAAAGTGGTCAGACAATAAAATGTAGGGATAGAGCTGCGCCACAAGATAAACTTGTGAATAAATGAGAATTCTCCACCTCTGTTGTGTTGCATCACTTCTAGACGTAAAGCAGCAGTGTTTGGTTCCAATGTGAGAGGATGACTGACAACATAATCATTCAGATTGGATGATTCTGCAGGTGAACGCAGGTGAAGCGCTGACGTCATTTAGTACCATGTTATGTAGCATCTCCACTATCTGCACACAACAGGTTTCCTCCTGGGCATGGAGGCACCTCCACCTGCCTCCATCTGCCCGATGGCCGCTACACCACGGCGTGTCTGGCTGTGGAGAACAGAGTTCTTTTCTGCACTCTGGGTTGGAAAAAGGAGCGGACCCGACCTGTCAGTCACTTCCCTTTGGAAGGTGCCGGTGTTACAGCACACCTGTTTCGACTCCAGAGTCTCCAAGCTCCTCCGCAGGGACAGATAAGCCACTGTGCACCTTTACGCATTTGGGTATATTTTATATCCAACCATCACTTCATGTTTTGTATCTGCAGGTGGAGGAAACATCCTGATCAGCCTAATGATGGGCTGTTGTCATGACGACCATGTCATTTTATACAATTATTCATTTAGACTTTTATTAATGCAGCTTCTGTATGACTTAACTGTGAGAAAGGGTTTTTATAACACGTAGAACTGCTTCGTTTCAGAACAGATTTTAGTGGTGGATGTTTTCCGTGGTGAAGTAATAATATCAAATGTGCTTTTTTTTTTTTTTTTTTTTGCAAATGCTGTTAATGTACAGCATTCTGCATCAAGGTTTATATCAGATTTTGACAAATGTATCAAATTTCACATCATTTCTTTGGTTTTATTTTCTGCCTTTGGTGTTGCCATTTCCCGTTTCTCCAGATTTTGTGTGTACGCCAGGGTCAGAGTTGGCGTGGAGGTAGGGACGTTTTACCGCCAAGTCGTGTTTTGATAAATCCCAAAAGTTGACTATATTTTGCGTACGCCAGGTTTTGTCCGTGCGACAGCTTTGTAAATGAGGCCCCTGCTCCGTACCGCCTCACTGTCATCCCTGGGAATAACTCGAGTAAGGAAATCAAAACAGTAGAACTGGTGTTGTCTTTAAGAAAGAGAGAAAAATGAAGAACTGCACTAGTTTAGCATGTTTACACCAGAAAACGGGCTTGTTGGATGAGTAAGTGGGGGTTTGCTTAGAGTGAACTATGATTTTATGTTGAATATATGATCAAATTGTTGAAAAGAGGTAAAGATAATAAAGGAGCAGTTATCATACATGATCTTTTTTCTTCTGCTTCTTTTCATTATTTCAGTTTTTTGTATTCATTCTTATCCTCCTTCCAGTTAAAGAGAGATTCCTTCAGCTCTTCAGTCACTTTGGTTTCAGTCTCCAAACAGCAGAAATTATGCAGATATGTAGAATAATCACCATAAAAAGCTTTGCAATGTCTTTGCTTGGCTGGTTGATGAATTCAAGTTTAATCATGTATGCAAGCAGATTAATTATTTGTTTCATATCTAATTTCTCAGCAGTTCACAGGCTGCTGAAACCAATAGTTCCACACATCTGCAGTAAAAATGCGAACATTCAGACGCAGCTGTAGAGCCACATAACTCATTATTCAGCTGGTGGTCGTGTTTGGAAATGCATTCACCAGGTGAGATATTTAGCTCAAATAAAAAGTGGAAGCTGAAACAGCGCAGAATGTGTGTGTGTGTGTGTGTATGCATCTCCAACCAAAAGGGTCTGACCTGGTTCTTAAAGTTGCAGCAGAGCAATTCGTCTGGCTGAAGTTGGAAAGAAATGAAGAGATGTAGTGCTAAATAACACGCTTTTAGCACAGAGATCAGTCGTCCCGTTTCTCTGAAGCGATGAGCCAATCACGGTGTCTAGCACAACAGCTCAACAGACTCAAGGAGATGAAAAGGTAAGAGCAGTCTCAGGATAACAAGCCCTGATAATCCAATTTGTTCGGGGAAAACCAGAATCCGAGTCTTGACCCTTGCGGAAATGTAACGATCCTTTCGGGGTCATTTAGAGGCTGCCGGGTGTCACCTGCATGCAGATTTATTTATGTACCACAATGTTTCCTGGTGTAAGTCATCACAGGCTCTAATGTGACACATCAGCACGGTTTATCTACAAGCTCAATACAAAATCCAGTAGCAAAGGACTGACCTGATTTGGAGTTTTGTTTTCTTTAAACAACTTGACAAATTTGATGCTGTCAGAAGCTTCATTCCACAGTCAGATAAGTAGATTTAATCTAGAAATGGAAAAGCTTAAATGTATTTCTTCCACTGTCATTTATTACTTTGTCGCTTCCGGACTGAAAGAGAAATGTGAGAAGCATATTTTGTTTAAATTATAAAGAAATTCCTGAAAATCCAGTATGTCATGCAGAAACTACCTACTTTCTTGATCAGTTGCACCAATCTGACAACAATGAACCCTGTGGATGCCCCGCAGTCTAAAACCATCTTAATATTGCATCAGCATGTGCTGATCCTTCAACCCCTGACCTGAGCCTCATTAACCCAGCTGACATTTGAATCAGTTTGACTCAAGTTCTTTCTTTAGCACCCATTGAGGCTTGTCCGTATTTGAAATGGTGACGCCAGCTGGCTGCCTCAGGGAAGCAAGTGAAATGCAGGTAAGTGTGGCTTCCATGGATGGAATCATGTGAAAGATAGTCAAAGTGGAAAGTCACGGAGTTTCACAGATAATAAATGGATAGATGGATAAATGATTAGACAACCGTGGCTCCCTGCTGTATTGTTCATGTAGATGCCCTTCAGGTGTAGCCTAAGAATGAATGCAATCCATTGTAAACAGGAAAAAGCCTGAATCATTTAAACATAATTTTCCAAAGGAAAGCATTGGCCAGAAAGTCGTTCTGTCTCATGCTGTACTGGCTGATTTCCAATCATTCCAGCTTTCAACATGCATAAGGTTTTAATTACTGATGCATTTTGATGTCTTCTCCATTTTAAATGTAAATACGATTTGGCATTCTTGTTTCACATCTGCTCTGAGGATTTAGTTTGCACTTGTTAATAGGATCACCAAAAAGGCAGCAGACTGATGCCACACCACAGACAGATGTGGGTCTGGGACATTTATTCCCAGCACAAACTTTAGGGGGATGTATTTTTTTTGGTTTGTTTTTGTAGGAAGCAAACTGGCCCATTTGAATAAACCAGCCACCTGTCCATGGCTCTTCTCTCTTCTAATTGTCCAGCTGAGAGAGAATGAACACCTGCCCCAAGCTGGCAACCCAGAATGTAAATTTAGTAAAAGATTCAGTTGGATTTCAAAGTATTTATCCCATCTTTGAATCTCTGATGAAATCTTGGCAATAAGGAAGGTAAAAGTGACTGATGCAACGTCAGAGAGAGAACGTGCCACATTGATACCAGCGTATTTAAATCTAAAAGCTAAGTCTGGTTGTCGGTGATGACATGCTGCAGTCTTGACAGGAAATCATTCATTTTTCTCCAGATGAAATTTATCACCTGAAAAGGAACTGAAGTTCTACAAAATACACGAAACAGTGAGAAACAGTAGGATCACTTACATATAGCAAGAATTCATCGGCATACAAAGGTAATCTGTAATCTGTTCTGTTTTGGAGAATACTTCTGAACAGGGGCCAAGATCCAAATTTAGTAACTCGAGGTTCAATTGCAATGTGGAAGAGAAGTAGTGATCAAGGGCAACCCTAGTAAGTTCCACATTCAAGAGTAAGGTAATCCAGAATATGTATAATTTATATGGACCGTTGCTTTGGGAGGGTGAGAAAAGGCAAATAAGAAGGGAATCTATCAACAAAACCAAATTTTTCCAGAACAGCAAACAAGCAAATCCATTCTAGATGCCCAACGTTTGACAGGGTAAAGAAATTACAATTTCAGGAGGCACAGATGGATGTTAAGAATAAATATTTTCTCTAAAGTGGTTCTATTATACACATTTCAGTCTAATTTATTTTCTATGCTAGAATAAAATATTATTAGAGGGATACGAAATAATCAAACATTTTGCACAAACCCCTTCATTCATGTTGTATTAATCCTCTCAGCTCAGCCTCTAACCGAAACAAGCGAACAGAGAAAGCTCCGCCCTATGTTCTGCCTGCAGGCTGCATCTGATTGGTCAACTGCTAGGAGTAGTTATACTGAGTAGTGAAGGTGGGCGTGGCTTTCTTCTGGTGAACGTGCACAACCGAGAGAATATGACCAATCACTGAGTCCCTTCCCTGGGACGTCACTAAAATGTCAAAGTAGAAAATACTAAAGAAAAATAGTTTCCATCGCCATGGAAACCGAACGTGGAGAGGTGCTGTAAAACTCAAACATGCATTTAGGTGATAAAAAATATGCAGCTGCTCATATGTCTGAGTATTCATCACTGTAACACTGTAGAAAACTCTGAAAACTAGAAATAGCATCATAGAGCCGCTTTAAAACAAAAGTGGAAACCGTGAGTTAAAGCAATACATTCGTTATGTCCATTCCACCATTGTCCTGCAGCGATGGTGGAACTGGAGCTGTACAAACGAACCCTCACAGCTCTGTGTTCCAGTCCAAAGTGTCACATTACAGCTGTGTTTTATGGTAAACTGCCAGTTCCCATGTCATCAACTGGATATCCACACACCATCCAGTTCAAACACCCAACATGAGGACATTATCAAGAAGGAGAGGATAAGAAAGGCAGAAAGTGACAGAAGAAGAGATGTAAATTAACATAGGACAAATTTTATCATCTAGTAAGCACTCAGAGAGATACAGAGTTAACTCTTTAGTGAGAGCACCTTTGTGGGAAAATCTGAAAAAGTTCAGTAGTCCATCTGTCATCCATCCATCCTTCCATCCATTTTCTGACCCTTATCCAAAATCAGGTCTTGGGTGCAGTTGCCATGGCAGGGAAGCCCAGACTTCTGTCTTCCCAGCTGGATTTGCCAGCTCGTCCTGTGGGATGTAGAGGCGTTTCCAGGCCAGCTGAAATATGTCATCCCTCCAGCGAGTCCTGGGTTTCCCTTGGGGTCTCCTCTCAGAGGGACGGGCCTGGAACACCTCACCAGGGATGGAAAGTTCAGTTGTACCATTTTAAAATGTCACGAGTACAACTCTGTACTTTTTATCCTCAATTATTGAATGAGATGACTTCATATTACCCTGTTATACCCATACCCCTGCCCTCCAGCAGACGCATTAGACACACCTGCCAGTGCACGAGTACTCAGCCATCCTAAGCAGCCAGTAACCACCCAGCCACCTTCTAGCAGCTTGATGCAGTTTGCCATTCGATTGGTTCCTCACCCTGCATGTAAACCAGCTAGTTTGGTTTGTTCCTTCCATCTCCAAATGAGAACATACAGGTTGTTTGAACCCACCTTTCAAAGAAAACAGCTCATTCCCTGCAGGTTCAAAGCCCAAATCCCCTGACATAGAAGGCATATCATAAGCACAGCTGGCCATGCCAACGGTGTTGTTCAGACCAAACGCATTCTGAGCGTCAAAAATGCTCAAAACGCTGAACGCTTGACGCTGGTCACTAAACCGCCACTTTAGTGCCCGACGCCCAAAACGCTCCCAACGCTCCCAACGCTCCTGCCGCGTCTGCCGCTTGTCTGGAGCGAGCAGCGAACGCGGCGGAAAAGAGAGGAGGGAAAGGCGGAGCTTTCCTTCCGGTCAGTCTGAATGATGGTGGATTCAGTACAGCAATGACATGGTTTTATTTAACAAATAAAGCCAGAGAACCTTGTCGTAGGGCAGTGATAGTCACTGTTAATGCAACAAGAGCCACACTCAGCAGAGAGCCGCCACTTCCCCCCCAAACAAAGCGTTGCTAGGCAACGTATTCTGCTATGTTGCCAAATCAGTAACATTCAGCTTTTTAGCAAGGAATGGTTATCCTAAATATTACATGGAGTAATGGCATCTAGGCCCCGTGTCTGGGTTCACCACAGAAATCCTCCAGGAGCTGCGAGATGATCGCTCTGATTGGTTGACGCCCCGCGTCGTTCAGCTTTGCCCATCTCTGGCTTTTGGCGCGCGTTGAGCTTAAAAAACTTCTTAAACTTTTGGGGTGTTTCGTGCAGAACGCTGACGACCAAAATGCTCAAAACGTGACGTGAGAAAGCTTGACGCCCCCTTTGCTGCGCCTCCACATAGACTTTACATGGAAACCTGCCGCTCAAAACGCGTTTGGTCTGAACACACCGTAACACAGGAGACGTCGTCTGCACATGTCAAGAAGGTAGAAAATAGATTTCTCACCAGATGGTTGTTAGATATTTTAAATTCTATGAATGGTGTTTCCACTTTTTTTTTCCATATGATTTACATGTATTATCTGGTTATTTCATGTAATTTTACATCATTAACACAAACATACTTTTAGTGTAAAAATACTTTTAGTGTACACTGTAAAAAGCAGGATTTGGGCTAATTAATATCAGTGAAAAAACTATTAATAATATCTGATTAATAAAAATACATCAATGCAGTTTGAAATCATTTTATGTTGATTAAAATCATTTGGAATGTTTTTTTTTAATTATTTTCACACAGCTCTTTCATTGGATAAAATGAGCAACAATAAAATAAGTACATTTTAATTAAAATGTATTAGAACCGTCAAATATACAGAAAAGTGAAGGATCTTACTCATTTAAAAATCTTTAGTTTTATTTACGGATCACTTCTGCCCAGAGTCCTTCGAGCCAATTTGGATCAAACCACCACGCTTCATGGGTGTAGATCCTCCATTCGACACAGGTAAGATCTTTATAATTGTCTTAAGTAAAAATTTCTTTCATACAAGTAGTGGCAGTAAGTAGCATAAAAGCATTGAGTATTATTATAAGTAGCCTAAACCTTAAACTAATAATTATTGTAACAATCGCGCTTTTTTGTTTTCACTTCTCTGAACCGACAAGCCGGTTAGTACTGGTTTAGGCGCACAGCTTTCACCTTTCGGAACAAACTTCGTTAACAAACTTGGAAAAACACAAATCTTCCCAGGATTTAATCTCCCTCTTTGTTAAGTTGCATAACGACCGACAGTGGTCAAACGTGGGAGCTGTCTTCATTGGTGAGTGTCTACAAATCTGCCTATTTCTTGTTGGGGTTTGCTCTCGACGCATCGAAATGCCACAAGGCATCTTTTTTTTTTTAAATCTCAAATTCAAGTAAATGTCACCTACTCTTTAGACCACATCTCACATTTAATCATACAACAACATTAAAGTGGAAAAGGCTATAAAAAACAGAGACGACCCAAGTCTATTTTGATTTAGTCCGAATTATTCGAGAACTCCGAGTGTGTGTGTGTGTGTGTGTGTGTGTGTGTGTGTCAACCAACCGACATTTTCACTGTGATCAAAGTGAAATGGTTGCACTATATATATATATATAATGTGTATGTGTATGTATATGTGTGTGTGTGTGTATGGTATTGTCACGTCAGAGAGCACGCAAAAGAAGGACGCAAGTGCAAGCAGTTTATTCATTCAAAACGGAAAACGCGCTGAAACAGCGAGATAAAGCAGGAGTTAGGTCCAAAGTCTGTCGTATCGTCTACACGGAGGCTGCAAGGACAAGAAAAAAACGTCTTTTTTGTCATGTCCATACATTCTCCACGATAAGCAGGCCTGCAGCGGGAGGGATCATTGCGGGGGGCGATGTCTGCTTTTATGTGCAATGAACCCGGTCCGCCAAGGAGGTTTGATAAACACCGGTAAAACATAGTTGTGATCAAGATTACTCAAAAAGTTATGGAGGGATTTTTTTTCAATCAAATTTTCAGGAGTTGTTGGAAATATGAAAAATGAAGATCTGATTACATTTTTGCTGTGATCTGGATCACTGTTTGGATCAGGGATTTTTAAAAGATTGTTTTGATTAAACAGCTGGTCGCGATGGTAAAAAATTCGAAAATTTTTACAAGCGGCATTAAAATACACGAACCCTGCCGCTTGCACGACCCGCCCTGCCGTGGACGAAGTTGCTCGTTAAAAATGAAATAAGGAGCATTATTGCACATAAAGCAGACATTGCCGCCTGCATTGATCCCTCCCGGCTTCAGACGAAGCTTCTCAGGATGTAACAAGTTTTAGACTGATGAGAGCAAGTCATATCTAGAATGGAAAATACAGCTGCATCAAAACACTGATTAGAAATATGAGATCCCTTCCTGTGATTATTATTCCAAAGGGGCGTGGTCTGCACTGTATGAGAAATCCAGGGAATAGAGAGGGAGCAATATATATATATATATATATATACACACATACATATATATGTGTGTGTGTGTGTGTGTGTGTGTGTGTGTGTGTGTGTGTGTGTGTATAGTCACGTGGGTTGTTTACAAGTGGTGCGATTAAAAATGTTTTTCCAGACACAATGAATGATTGTGATTAATAATTGTGATTACAATATTGATCAAAATAATTTGGTCTTAATTGTGCAGCCCTAGTACATGGATGTGTGGTTTGTCAAATAATTTCTGCAGCACCTATTATTTGTTATACAATCTAGATGGCAACAATTTCATTGACATGTTTAGACATTTGTCAATTACATTAATATCTTTTAAATGTTAATTTATTTTTTCTTTTGCTACTCACCATTAGTCTGAGTAATGAGTAACCACATCACTTCAACCTTATCTTCACACATAAATTGTATTTTGATGTGATGGTCAATGTCAAATTCAAGACCAACAGCTACAAGACCACCAAAAAATGTACTTTTATTGCATATGAATATTGATTTGTAAAATTTTGGTGTTTAGATTCTTGTTCAATGTCTCTTACATATTGACATCTAAAGCTTGAATCCATCAAATTAAACTGAGATTAATATTTCTTTCATTTCATTTGCAGAAAGGACCTTTTGCTGAATTTCATTAAAAAGGTATGTATGTAAAACATGCATCACAACAAAAGCTAGGATAATATGCTTTATATAGATTGCAGCCTCGCTATGCGATAAAATTGATTGGTTATCAAATTTCATTTGCAGAAAATAATATAGATTGACAACTGTTTTATGGTAACTCTTGATTCCTACATACTTTTCCTCACAATATTATCAAGTAAAATTTTATCCTGTTGGCCCTGCCTCATTTAACTTTGCATTTGCAATAATTGAGCAGAAAATTCTTTGAAAATGTTTATAAGGTGTCATACTCGATCAACAACCAAAGGTGTACAGATCCCCTTTTTAAATAGTTATGACAAATGGTTTAATAATTAGCCACTCTTCGACTTTTTTTTTCTTCCCCATATTGCCATAGGACTTGGTGAATGGGATGGCAGTGTAAGATCTGCAAGTCTTTGTCGACTACAAAGGGGAATCTACTAAAGCATTACAGAGTGCAACACGCAACATTTGGCCGTGGACAGCTCCAACCATGTCTGTATGAAAGTTGTCCCTGCACATTTAAAACACAAGGAGCCCTTCGAACGCACTTGTCCAGATATCATGCAGCTGATGACACTTCAAGCCCAGGAGTCATCACTTCATTTAAGTGTTTAGTTTGTAGTGTTTATTGTTCTACCCAGAAGGATTACTTTCAGCATATTGGAATTCATCTGAAGAACCACGAAACTGTATTTTGTGTATTCGAAGGCTGTGACTTTCGAACAAATATATACAATACATTTCTGAAACACAAAGGCAGAAGACACAAGTCCTGTTCTTTGATTGATTTTAAGCAAGACATTTTTGAAAGTCACCATGCTCCGGTTGCAGACCATTCAGATGAGCTAGAAGACATTGGAAATGAAAGCACTGATTTTGATTTGGATCCAGAGTGTGCAGTCTCTGCAGTTATTCATGACATTGGCTTACTTCTGCTGAAGTTGGAGAGCATCTATAATGCATCAGTAAGGTGCATTGATGCTTTAGTTGAAGATCTTCAATATATTTCCTCATCATCATCGGTGGCAGTGATTAGAAATATAATTGATTCATCACTGAAGTCCAACAAATGCACTGTTGACCAGCCCATCATAACTGACTTAGCGCAACAGTTGTGCAGATCTCATCCTATTACAACAGCTCTTGGAGCAGGTGGTCCACTTCGTTCTGATTTTAGGAGAAAAAAGTATTTTAAGGAGCATTTTTGTTGTGTGGATCCTGTTGAATATATTCTTGATGCTAAACAGAACAAGAGCTTTCAATATGTCCCAGTTCTCAAGATTTTGCAGGAAGTATTAAAGAACAAAGATATTGCTGTAGAAGCCTTGTCGAAGCATTCCAACAGCACCGGACATTTCAGGTCAATTTTTGATGGTACAGTCTTTAAGCAAAATGCCTTTTATGCTGGAGAAGAAACAAGACTCTCCATAATCTTGTATATTGATGACTTTGAAGTGTGTAACCCATTAGGGACCTCTAGAAAAAAACACAAAATAACTGCAGTTTATTGGGTTTTGGCAAATGGACCATCAAAGTTCCAGTCTGCTTTAACATCAATACATTTAGCCATACTTTGCAAAGCTACTGATGTCAAACAGTTTGAATACAAAGTAGTTTTGGAGCCACTTTTGAAAGATCTCATTACCCTTGAGCAGGAGGGAGTTTTTGTTTCCAGTTTACAAAAACATGTTAAAGGGACAGTACTTTGTGTCATAGCTGACAACCTTGGTGCTAATTCAATTAGTGGATTAGTTGAAAGTTTTAGTGGGCCTTACTTTTGTAGATTTTGCCTTGGACATTCTTCAAAGTACCAGGCATCTGAAGTGCATTCTGGGGTGTTTCCACTTAGGACAAAAGATGATTACGCATTGCATGTACAAACTGTCAAAGAACATCCAAATCTCATACCTTACTTTGGTGTAAAACGGTCTTGTCCATTGACTGATCAGCTGAATTACTTTCACTTTGTGTCTGGTTACCCACCAGATATCCTTCATGACCTTTTTGAAGGAATAGTTCCTAAAGAGCTTGCATTGTGTCTTCAGGTTTTCATCAAGAAGAAATACTTTACTTTGACAATACTCAATGACTTAATCACACACTTTCCCTATAAAGGCTCAGACAAAGTTAACAGTCCTCAAGCAATCCCACACAACTTTGCTGGTCGTAAAACTGTAGGAGGAAATGCTCATGGGAACTGGGCTTTAATATGATTGTTTCCTCTCATTGCTGGCCATAATGTTCCTGAAGGAGATCCTGCCTGGCAGCTACTTCTGACTTTGAAGGACATTGTTGAACTAGTGGTTGCTCCCATTCACACAACAGAGAGCATTGCTTACCTTGACTTTAAAATATCTGAACATCGTGTCAGATTCTTGGAAGTTTTTCCTGATGAAAGGCTGACACCCAAACATCACTTTTTAGAACACTACCCTGCCCTCATTGAAAAATATGGACCGCTGGCTGGTGTATGGACAATGCGCTTTGAGGCTAAACACCGATTCTATAAGCAAGTTGTGAGGGACACTAACAATTTCAAAAATGTGTTGCTGACCCTCTCTACAAGACATCAGATGATGATGGCATACAACATGCACACAGATGAGGGGAAACCAGCCTTGACTGTCTCAAAGATTTCTGTAATGCCTGTAGATGTGCTGCATCCTGACATAAAAAATGATTTAGGAAAAATGTCACCATCTCCTTCAAATATGCAGCTTTCCAACACTGTCACTTACAATGGCACAAAATATACAACCGGGATGATTGTATCTTATGGATCTACATGTGGACTCCCAGACTTTGCTGAGATAATACAGATAGTCATTTTGAACAGCTGTGTACATTTTATTGTAAAACTTCTTGATGCCTGGTATAAAGAACATCTGAGATCTTATCAACTGGAGGACACTGGCAAGATGTCTCTTTTGGAGCAGCAGACACTTGGTGATGTGTACCCTTTGGCTGCCTACAATGTGGGCGGAAAACGCATGGTTACACTGAAACGTCACATTTGTTGTGAATTTTAGGTAACAGATGAAAAGTAAATATTAATATCTTGTGTCTATATTTATGTTGCAGCCTATTTTGTATTGTAAGTCTGCTTTTTTTGCCTGACATCACATACTACTGTAATTGTAAATGAGTTTGGAAAGAGTTCTTTTTATGTAATTTGCATTTTTGTTTATTCTTAAAACAAAACAAAAAAATGTATCAGTAATTCAAATACAAATGACAATGATTAAATGGACATTTTAAAAAGTAAATGAAAATAATTTCACTGCCCATATATGTTGTCTTTCAGGCTGCCAGAGATGGAGGCAAAGCTACGGGTAATAATTGATGACCGGATTGAGAAACTGGTTCTTCCAGCAGGTATTCCTCTAACAGTGCAGGAGCTGCAAAGTGTTGTGAAGGATACCTTTGGAATTTCAGATGACTTCAGTCTTCAGTATTTGGATTCAGAATTTGAAGACTTCTTTACTCTGAGCAGACGTGACCAAATCAAGCACAAAGACACCATAAAAGTTGTTCCAATCGCTCCTGTCGTCCTTAACTTAGTTCCACTTGATGAAAGTTTTAACAGTCCTTCTGACCAACACTCAGCTGACAGTGACTCTGTATCAAATGCAGAGTCCAGTGGAACAACATCTTCACAGGACACCATTATTCTAAGTAGGCAGAGTACCACAGAACGATGTCAGCCCTGGCCTAAGCAATTCCCTGTTCCGCAGTTTGCTTATGAAACAGAGATGTACCTTGAAAGAGCTACTGAAGATTACAAAAAGACTGGGACATTTCTGACTGCCTCAAAAGTCAAGGCAGATATACTGGAGAAGCTGGCTGAAACCATCTTTACATACACAGCTTATCCATCAGGTGGACAGATAAGTGATGTTGCTGAGGCGCTGGTTAAGAAATATCCATGTCTCAAAGAACCTGGTTCTTTCTCAGGGTATTATGGCTGGCAGCAAAGCTTAAAATACAAGATGGCAAATTATCGCACCAAACTTCGAAGCTTTGGTGTGCCTGAGGTTCTGTGCAACGCAGTTAAACACAAGAATCCTGCTGACCAGAAAGCTGCCAAAAATGTAAAAAAGCCCCGAAAAGCAGAGGTCAATTATCTCCCTCCTTATCCAGCAGGAGAGGATAAAGAGAGTCAAGAAGAAGAAAGGATTCAGTTGCTTACTGAAGTAAAGAAAAAGGACAATGAAAAGTTGATCAAAGAAAAGATGGCTAAAACATTTGCACATAGACGACATAAAATCATCAACCTGTCCCCCAGCATTGAGGACATCAAAGCCAGATGGCCTGCTCTGTTTGTGGCATCTCATGTGAATGGCAAGTTGTGAAAGACCATGCTGGTCATTTTTCATTTCCTAAATACCTCTTAAATAAAAACTGATTCTTTTTCCATATGTTTTTGTTTTGTTTTTGTCTTACAGCTGCAGGACGAGTTTCACAGGATTACCACAACACACTTGGAACCACCTCTCCCTGAGCCGTCACCTTATCGTGGTGGAGGGGTTTGTGCGTCCCGAAGATCCTAGCAGCTATGTTGACGGGGGCTTTATGCCCCTGGTAGGGTCACCCATGGCAAACAGGTGTCTAGGGGAGGGACCAGACCAAGCACGGCTCATAGACCCATATGATGACGACCAACCTGGGCATGAATGTTCCCTTGCCCGGACGCGGGTTACCGGGACCCCACTCTGGAGCCAGGCCTGGAGGTGGGGTACGAGAGCGAGCGTCTGGTGGCCGGGCCTTCACCCATGGGGCCCGGTCGGGCTCAGCCCGAAAGGGTTACATGGGCCCCACCTCCCGTGGGCTCACCATCTGCGGGAGGAGCCGTAGGGGTCGGGTGCAATGTGAGCTGGGCGGCAGCAAGGGGCGGGGACCCTGGCGGTCCGATCCCCGGCTGCAGAAGCTGGCTCTAGGGACGTGGAACGTCACCTCTCTGGTGGGGAAGGAGCCTGAGCTTGTGCGCGAGGTTGAGCGGTTCCGACTAGATATAGTTGGACTCACCTCGACGCATGGCTTGGGCTCTGGAACCAGTACCCTCGAGAGGGGCTGGACCTTCTTCCACTCTGGAGTTGCTCATGGTGAGAGGCGCCGAGCAGGTGTGGGCATTCTCATCAGCCCCCAGCTTGGTGCCTGCACGTTGGGGTTTACCCCGGTGGATGAAAGGGTAGTTTCCCTCCGCCTCCGGGTGGGGGGACGGGTCCTGACTGTTGTCTGTGCTTATGCACCGAACAGCAGTTCAGAGTACCCACCCTTTCTGGGGTCCTTGGAGGGAGTGCTGGAGGGTGCTCCTTCTGGGGACTCCATTGTTCTGCTGGGGGACTTCAATGCTCACGTGGGCAATGTCAGTGAGACCTGGAGGGGAGTGATTGGGAGGCATGGTCCCCCCCCTCTGAACCCAAATGGTGTTTTGTTATTGGACTTCTGTGCTCGTCATGGATTGTCTATAACGAACACCATGTTCCAGCATAAGAGTGTCCATATGTACACCTGGCATCAGGATTCCCTGGGCCGCAGTTCAATGATCGACTTTGTAGTCGTATCGTCGGACCTGCGGCCACATGCCTTGGACACTCGGGTGAAGAGGGGGGCGGAGCTGTCAACTGATCACCACCTGGTGGTGAGTTGGCTCAGATGGTGGGGGAGGAAGCCGGTCAGAGCTGGCAGGCCCAAACGTGTTGTGAGGGTCTGCTGGGAACGTCTGGCTGAGTCCCCTGTCAGAGCGAGCTTCAACTCCCACCTTCAGCAGAGCTTCGAACATGTCCCGGGTGAGGCGGGGGACATTGAGTCCGAATGGGCTGTGTACCGTGCCTCTATTGCTGAGGCGGCCAGCCGGAGCTGTGGCTGCAAGGTCGTTGGTGCCTGTCGTGGTGGTAATCCCAGGACTCGTTGGTGGACACCAGCAGTGAGGGATGCCATCAAGCTGAAGAAGGAGTCCTATCGGGCCTTCTTGGCCTGTGGGACTCTGGAGGCAGCTGATGGGTACTGACGGGCTAAGCGGCATGCGACTTCGGCCGTTGCCGAGGCAAAAACTCGGGCATGGGAGGAGTTCGGCGAGGCCATGGAGAAAGACTTCCGGATGGCTTCGAGGAGATTCTGGTCCACCATCCGGCGGCTCAGGGGGGGGAAGCAGTGCTCCATCAATACTGTGTACATTGGAGATGGGGAGCTGCTGACCTCAACTCGGGATGTTGTGGGTCGGTGGAGGGAATACTTCGAAGACCTCCTCAATCCTACCAACACGTCTTCCCATGAGGGAGCAGAGCTGGTGGACTCAGGGGTGGACTCTCCGGTTCCTGTACGACAGGTGTCAGAGCTTGGTCCGCATTGCCGGTAGTAAGTCGGATTCGTTTCCGGTGAGGGTTGGACTCCGCCAAGGCTGCCCTTTATCACCGATTCTGTTCATAACTTATATGGACAGAATCTTATATGGACTTGGTGGCCTCAGGATTGGGTCCCTGCTTTTTGCGGATGACGTGGTCCTGTTGGCTTCATATGGTCGTGATCTCCAGCTCTCGCTTGAGCGATTCGTGGCCGAGTGTGAAGCGGCTGGGATGAGAATCAGCACCTCAAAATCTGAGACCATGGTCCTCAGCCGGAATAGGGTGGATTGCCCTCTCCGGGTCGGGAGTCAGGTCCTGCCTCAAGTGGAGGAGTTTAAATATCTCGGGGTCTTGTTCACGAGTGAGGGTAGGATGGAGCGTGAGATCGACAGACGGATCGGTGCGGCGTCTGCAGTAATGCGGGCTCTGCGCCGGTCTGTCGTGGTGAAGAAGGAGCTGAGCCAGAAGGCGAAGCTCTCGATTTATCAGTCGATCCTACCCTCACCTATGGTCATGAGCTGTGGGTCGTGACCGAAAGAACGAGATCTCGTATACAGGCGGCTGAAATGAGTTTCCTCCGCAGGGTGGCCGGGCTCTCCCTTAGAGATAGGGTGAGGAGCTCAGTCATCCGGGAGGGGCTCAGAGTAGAGCCGCTGCTCCTTCGCATCGAGAGGAACCAGTTGAGGTGGCTCGGGCATCTGGTCAGGATGCCTCCTGGACGCCTCCCTGGTGAGGTGTTCCAGGCACGTCCCCCGGGGAGGAGACCCCGGGGAAGACCCAGGACACACTGGAGGGATTACATCTCTCGGCTGGCCTGGGAACGCCTCGGGATCCCCCCCGCAGAGTTGGCAAATGTGGCTGGGGAGAGGGAAGTCTGGGCTTCCCTGCTTAGGCTGCTGCCCCCGCGACCCGACCCCGGATAAGCGGCAGAAGATGGATGGATGGATGGATGGCACTTGGAACCAAAATTCATGTCCAAGCTGGATGAGTATTCTCCAAAGCTGTTGGGTGTCTTCCATTCCAAGGGTGGAGCCATGGGGTTGAAATTGCAGGCCATCTTACTTAAGGTACTTATCAGTGACTTTTTAATTGATTCATACTTCATTTAAGGAATTTCTTTAGTCAAATTATTGGAATGTCAGTTCTTACACACAAATATCTTCTGAAAATCTAATATTTTGAACTACTAATTCACAAATTGTAAACTATTTATTTAGGCATTTTTACAAAGATTGATTCAACGTTCACACTTTGAATGAAAGGGGCTCATAGTTCACAAGTCCCACTGGTATTGTAAAACAGTTGGATTTCTTCCATGAATTTTAACAGAATGTAACTCATTGTTTGGATGTTTAAGGCCTTCAATGTGAGGATGTGTTCACATTAGTGTTACACCAAGCTCAAGATGAACCTCTGAATTTGAGGTAGACTCTGTAAGTGAAATAATGGTAAAATAATTGTGCTATTGCAAAACAGAAACTATATGACCAGTAGTACTATATACTTTTCACAATATTATCTTGTTTTAGGCATCAATAATTTAGTACACTGCTAGAGAGTTAAGTCAAAATCTGCTGTTTGGTAATTAATTTTTTAATGTGACATTATGTCTTTGAATACCATCAGTGTTTTGAAATGGAAACAACTTTCAGGTCTTGGAACTCAGTGTTGGTTAAACTTGAACAATATTCTATTTGACTTGTTTGTTTATTCTGTTCAATCTTATTTGAAAAATTGATCTACTTTGATCCATTACATTGTGTTGCATGTTTTTATTGTTTAACCTGTTAAGTTTAAATAGATTAGTGGTGGAAAACACTGAAGGATGGTGACTATTTTTGTCTTTTCAGGCACCAAGCAATCCAAGCATCACTATTACCAGAGAACTTGTTATTCAGTCCCTGATGGTGTACCTCGGGGAACATCCCAATCAACTGTTCAAGGAATATAATGTAAGCTGAAACAAATGTTAAAACTGTAAAATTTTATTTATTTGGCCATGCACTCCTACCTCACATGGGTAGGTTCTGAATGTTAAATTACAACTAGATCATTGAGCCATAATATTGTTACCACTTACAGGAAAAGTGAATAACACTGCTGATATTTCTTAATACATTTGTCTGCCTGTAAAACCCAACATCCTATCATTTATTTGACTGTTACTTTGATGCTTCACCTTTTTTAGTGTTACTTACAATCTTTACTGATCAATCACACCCCCTGAATGGCAACAGAGGTTCCACAGTCTTAGGATCATCTTAGTATAGCAACAATGAACCTGGCAAATACCACTTGGGAATGGCTCATATCATGCACCAAGAAAACTGATGCATTTATCTGACCTCCAAATTTCCCATATGACACTTTGATGGGACAAAGTTGTGTCCCAGTATTAACTGGTGTCAATCCACAAACAGAAACTACTGACTTTGGAAATTCTTCTTGTACGTGACAGTGAAATACCCAATGATGTTGTCATTTTTAGGATGCTGATGGAGACAATGTGTCGCAAGACCTTGCTGAGCAACGAATGAAAATCTACAAAATCAAGACAGAACTGTCAGAGAACTGTGATGATGTTGGTATCGTGGTGGAGGGGGTGAGAGTTATGTCTGCTCTGGATAATGTTCCAAGGGCTTGTGCCATGCTTCTTGGACTGACATATGCAGTGGATCTTGCCTATCCCAAAGAACTAAGGTATACCTTTGAAGTATTCCAGAAACTTTTCCTTGAACTGGATTGTGCAAGGCTGTCACCAAAAGTGAACAGCCTCAAGAATAAGTTGGTGGCTTAAACATTAACCCTTACACAGTGAAAGGCAAGTGATGTCACTCTGTGTAGTGGCATGCCTTTTATTCTTCATTTAATGCCTCTTTTCAGTCTTCCAGTTTACCATTTGTTAAGTCATATTCCTCCCAAGTGGCCTTTATGTTTGAAACGCTGAATTTGTGATTTTATTTTTTCTCTCCAATTTATTTTTTATTGTGACATTTATTGAGGGAAGTGCCTATTAACCACTAAAAATGGAGGAAGTATTTGTTTCTTTTCAATCTTGCATCTAGACTTAAAACTGTTTTAGCACTCAAATTACATTTTTCCAAACAAAGTTTTAAAAAAGTAAAGTTGTTTGTAGCCCAAGGATTTTCTTTGAAATGTTGTTTACCATTGAGTCCAAATTGTAAATTTTGGCCTTGTAACAGTAGGCATGTTTATATATTTTTTAATTCTGGTACGTGTTAACAAAATGTACAAACGGAAAGAAATAATTAGTCAAATTTTTGAGTAACCAGAATTTTAAAGAATTCAATGTTTTTGTTTATTGTGATTGACTAACTGGGAAGCAGTAGAGGGAACGGAAATTAACACACATCAGCAAATACCACAATCCAAATTAATGAAAAAGAACATTATTTAAATAAATAAATATATATATATATATATATATATATATATATATATATATATATATATATATATATATATATATATATATATATATATTATTCCGGATGAGCGTGCGCATATTGATAGTTATTTTTTTTCTTTTAAACTGTATTTGCCTCGTTACAGTTACAATTTAAAATGTTATTTACAAAATAAATATTTGCCTTGTTCACTGTTTGTGCAATGATCTTTTGGCCCAAGTGAAATGAACTGGAGCTAAGATGTGTTAAATAAATTATACTTAAGAAAATAATGGTGACAAAGTGACAGTGTTGTTAAATATATCTCAATATATATTAAATTAAACAAGAGAAAAGTAAAATGTCAATAAATTTTATTTATTTTACACATTTAAATGAGTTAATTGTTTATTTAGATTCCTCGTACACATCATTAATTATACTCAGGTAATTAGTAACTTTAATTTAATTTTCTCTACAGATCCAGTAATTATTTTGGAGATTTTTTTTTCGAAATTGAGTAAATGCAATTTAAAATTTCCTAACAAATGAAGTAATTGTAAATACATCTTTCCTAGATATTTAGTGAATTTTAATATATTTGTCTGAGATTTTTAGTGTATTCAATGTAATTGTGCACAGATACTAAGTAGATCTTAAATAACATTTCCAGGTAAATGAAGCTACTTCAACATCTTTTTTTGACATAATGCTACTAAATGCAACACATTTCCTCTGATCTGTCAAATAACATCTACTTAATGTTTTCATTTAAATCTGGTTAATTTTTTCAATACATTCTAGCCAAAATTTAGAAATTTAAAATTACTCAATTATATTAAGTGTCACTTTGTTGCCATAATTTTATTAAGTAATCTCAGTTCACATTTTTTACAGTGTAAATCCCCACACCTGGAATTTATCCTTTCAATGCGGCAAAAAACTACTAAAATGAAGGAACATGACATGCTTTTTAATAATACTTTTAAAAAGAATCACAGAAAAACATGGTTGTGGTCTGGTCTCAGTCTGGTGTCCAACAAATGAAAGCAGTTCACGAACTGACGCCATCAAACAAGCGGCTTGTTAAACACCGACATTCACTCCATCAACATGAACCGGCTGCAAGTAGAGAGGATTTTTCATGATCTGCTAAAAGAAGAGGGTGGGCATGTGTAACAGTATTGTATGTTATTACTGATGCTCTTTCATGTACACTTTATGAATCTAAATGAGTTATTATTCCTTCATGTCCCATTTCCCGTTTTGCTGAGGTAAAGTAAAGTGATCGCTGCTCTTCCCCTGCAGGCTGCAAGCTCGTTTGTAGTTTAAACATTTAACATTTAAAAGGAGGCGCAAAGTAAACATAGTCAAAGAACAAGAAATTGTTTGTACGAACTGCCTGCCTGTTGGAAATAAGAAGGGAAATGTACATTATTTTACCTGTGGGCTGGTTAAAATGGCCATGTTAAATAACTGAATTTACCTTATAGATAAACATATGATGTGGGTATCAACTCACATGGTTTTATATTAACTTACATAAATGGAGAAAGTGAACCCAAGAAAAGACGCTGCAAAATGTTTAGAATAAGAAAAGGTAACAAATGTAATAATAACTTCCTTTGGGTTTAGTCAGTAATGTTTTCTCAGTTCAGTGTTTTCTTATTTTTCCTTGCAGGCCAGAGATCCAACCAGCAGGGTGACTCACCTGAGGATAAATTCCCAACATGCCTGTTTTATTCCTGCAAGACTTTAGCAGACCCTTGGGAGACACATGGTGACCCCAGTATGACCCGAAAACATCCACGTTCCCTCAACATGAACATTTTGATGCCACAATTACCGTGCAGCCAGGGAGCCGCATGGGAACGTGTGCTATCAGTTTATGTCTTCATGCTTCAGTCATGCGCGTTTTCCCTGCAGATGCTGCAGAGAGAGAGTTATCTGCTTAGCAGTAGGACATGAACAGGGTTAAGTTTTGCCACCATGTAGGGGAAAACAGAGATAAAAGTTGTTTACTACTATTCAAAAAAATGTCCCTCCTCCAACACATTTCATCTTATGTTCATCCAAACCCCCTGAGATGATCCAACATCTGGCAGTTTCATTACTTTGAGGTGGTGATGAGGCCAGGCAGGTTATCAGCATTGCCCCGCTGGGCTGAGATATTCTGCCCTCAGGGAACTGCTGCACCTACATGCCTGCACACACACTGACCACAGCCTCCCCTGCTCCCTCCATCTCTCACAGCGTACACTGGGGACGATGCTGGCCTGCCGTCCATTCGGGCATCTGTAAACTTGCGTGGCTAAAGTGATGCCTCAGGCCAGGAAAACAAGCAGCCAGCAAGTAATGCACAGGGAGCCTCAGCTGCCATCCAATGGCTCTAAATGAAAATCCAAAGAAAAATGAAAGAGACCCAGGGGGGCTTGTAAATCAATACACTCACACTGAATCAACAAAATGCGTTTGTTTCCATTAGTCATTTCTTTTCACCGTCCAAATGCAATGTTTTCACAGCCGCAAGCAGTTCAGCACTTAAACAGAATAAAAGCTAATTCTAGGATAAAGCAGCTCTTTGCTTTTCTTGTAGAAAGACACTGTATGTTCCACCTGGTAAACAGACAAAGAGCCTTTCCAGTGTCTGTTTAATGCCTCTCTGTTTAATCAGTTTGGCTGCTGAATCAACAACCAGTTTGAAGTGTTTGAAGTTTGCAAACTAGAGAAAATAATAAATGTACAACAAGTAATGGCTGGAGAAAAATATCAAACTATTCTCATATGTAAAAAAAAACAATGTATAAATCCAAAATGCATATTAGCTGATATACAAGCCAACCAAAATTGCAGTCGTAATAAATTATTCTTCTCACTTTTCTTTGGTCAAAATCAAATCAAAACTAGATTAATTCTTTAAGACCAATACTTTTTTTTCTTCACTGCAAGAACATTAAAAATTTTGATAAACAGACAGTTTTTTAGGATATTAATAAGATAAAGTGGAATGTCCATGTTTCCCCACAAAAAAACCCACAAAAGCACTTGTACATGCACATGTGAAGCACATGTGCAAACCTGTGTTTTGTTTGGAACATTTTCAGGTGTTCCACTTTTTAAGAACATGAAAATCATCTGTAACACACATGTGAAGCAGGTGTTTAGTACATGTGAA
This sequence comes from Telmatherina bonti, assembly GCF_933228915.1. Lineage (NCBI taxonomy): Eukaryota > Metazoa > Chordata > Actinopteri > Atheriniformes > Telmatherinidae > Telmatherina > Telmatherina bonti. Next base: position 7,607,134 of record NC_136631.1, read on the forward strand.
TCAGATGTGAGTCACAAATGATTCATATGTGGATCACATGAAATCATTCCAAAACACAAATTAGCACATCAGGTTTATATGTACATGTCAACAACATGTGTTTTTTTTTCTGTAGATGTTGACTAATACCATTTCCTAGATTATCTTGAGCACTATTTTACTATTTGAAACAAAAACCTTGTCAAAGTTAAGAGAAGATCCCTTCAAAGGCCAAAATATGTTTTTTCACAACACTATTAAGTTAATATACTCCATTTTTTATGGTTACCTAGGTAACATGTCATCATAATTATACCTAAAATAAAATGTTTCTTATAATTCTCCACAGCACTTATTGCGTTATATTAGAATAAGATCAGTAAAAACTGCCAGATATGAATCTGTTCTTGCCTTCTTTGTCTTGTCTGTGAGCCATTTAGGAACAAGGCGCTCATTTCTCACATTTATCTCAGTTGTAATTGCAGTCCTTCATTTGGACATGAAACCACTGTTTTCTCACCAAACAACCACTCTGTTGTGATAATGAGTCAGATTTTAGTACACCGTCAAGCTTTTGCTCCGCAACCACTCATAAACAAAGAGAGATATCGTTGCACTTTATGTACTTCAGCTGACTTTAATGGTTTTATTATTGAGTGTATGTTTCATTGTTTCACTTTTACTGGGAATCTAATATGCAGAGTGATCTTTCTCATCTGAATTCAGCACACACACATGACTGACTAACTGAAGATAATAAATGAAAAAGATTTTAAAAATAAATAAATAATGGGGCCATTAGAATGCAAACAAAACCATTAGACTTGGACTCTGAAATGTGACTATGCCACTGCTGCCTCCATAATGTGTTGTTAACCAGCTTTAAGCATATTAATGCCCTTGAATAATTAAGCATTGGCAGAATGCATGAAGCAAAGGGGAATAACAAATGCAAGGTATGCAGCACCCACCTCCTCCAACATACAGCATTCATCTAAATTTGCACCCTTGAGATCTTCCCCACATGCAAATGCAGCACGCTCTGAAGAGCCCTTCACCTCCACTGGCGTCCTGCAGCTGACAGTCCTGCACAAGGTCAGGGCAGCGAAGGGCAGCGCTCCATCTCAGCGGGAAATCCTCTGCTCATGAAAATGTAAGTGGCTGTCCCATGTTGCGATTACAACTGATGTAATTTGTCCAGCAGTGGCAGGTCCAGAATAAACAGCGAGTGATGGGAAGACTTCCAAAGGAATCACCTTCTTTTCATTATTTTAATTAAGGTGTCAGAGAAAAGCAATCATGATGACAGAAAGGCTCGAGGGGCTTTGATCCAGCTTTGATCTTTGATATGAGGAAGAGGACCATAACTTCTGAGAAACGGTGATTTTAAGACTTTAAGACATTTGTCAGAAAAATTATTGGAATTTTTCCATCATATCAGAATCTGACTGTTATAGATAAAATAAATAACTCAAATTTATTCAGCTAAAACTGGCAAAATTAGGTCAATTCTTCAGCATTTTGGTTTTTTTTTTCATCTGAAAGAGGTTAAAGTTTTTCTACAAAACTGAAAGTTTCATGATTTTTTCTAGAAAATTGCATCAATATTCACATGCATACATCTATGCAACAATGGCTCTAAAATAACACCTGCCAACCAGCTAAATGAGGTTTAAAAATACATTTGCTGCATATGAATAAAATCACATTTGCCAGAGGCAGGTGATAAATTGGTCATGCACTTTTGATGCAAACAAAGAAAGTAGGTTCCTGTCATGGAGAGCCGAGTCTTCAGCCGTTCCGCAGAGACAGGGTTTTATTTTAATGCACACACACACACACACACACACACGGTCAATCACCTGCTAGGAGGACTGAGATTGTGTCAGGAGTGTCCAGCTCCGATCCTCAAGAGCCGCAATCCTGCAGCTTTTCAACATGTCACTGCTCCAATTCACCTAATTCAAATAAATGAGTCATAGGCTGTTGCATCCATGTAATTAGAGTCAGGCGTGTTGGAACTGGGAACCACTGAAACCTGCAGGATTGTGGCCAGACTTTGGACACCCCTGCATCATGAGAATAAGGAAGGGGAACAGCATGGTATCTGCCAGGTTCACAATGGAGAACGACGGCATAGCTGGATATGAATGAAAGCATGATGGGAAAAAGTGAAAAAGAAGTGAGTGATATAAACCAAAAGGAAGCATTTGGCTGATTTTTTTTCTTTTTTTGGCGGATTTTAAATTCCAGAGTATTACAACAAATTTCTTTGTCTTGTCAAATAAAAATATCTGGCACAGTGCTTTGATTTGGACCTTTATTCGTTTTGGTCACAGTTGTTGTTCATTTGAGCTTATAAACAATCATAATGTAATGCCGGACCTCATGCTTTAAGACATTCAATAAGCAGATTGTATTTTTTTCCTACATATTAGGTACTCATTGCAAAGCTTGCTCGTTTTCTTTGTTGCTCATATGGCAGCTTGATGCAGGATATAGCTTCCAACCTCCGACATGTTACAGCCATGACATCAGGCTTTTTGACATATAAATAAAACATTAAGTGATATGGGTAAAATAAAAGTGATTATGTCACGGTTTAGATTTTTTGTGTCATTTTAGTTCCGGTTTCTTGTTTTATTTAGTAGTTTTCCTTGTTTAGTTCCCTCATCTCTGGTTTCCTGTTGTATTGAGCAGTTTTCCTCCATGCATGCTCTGTTTTTCTTCCTGCATTCTGTTCATCAGTCTACCTGCTTTGATTTGCTCATTTTTTATTTTAAAATGTTGATGTTCACCTGTGTGAACGTGATGGCACGTGGTGCTTCTTGTAAGATTTCCAGGACTGCTTGCTGTACACTGTCACGCCTTGGCACTGCAAGTCACGTCACTAATTAAAATCTTCTTCCTGAACCGGTTTGCCTCCTGCTTCATCAGCCTGTGTTTGGGTCCACATCCTCCACAGATCATGACAGCGGTTAGTTTTCATCGTTAAATGAGGCCTATGTGAATTTCTGACTTAAAAACTCAAAGCTTATCAAGCTTGTGACTCCTTTGTGATGGCACAGTGTACCCAGACCTAGAAACCAATCTTAACTTTTTCTTTCTCTGACAAGCACATTGTTTTAAAGCAGAATGTAGCTTTACTATACTGTGTTTCCTGCTAGATATCGGATATCAACACAACAGCCATTTGGAACATGCACCATGCTAAATCAGAAAAGACATCCAGGATGATGATCTTGGGGAAAAAAGAGAAAGTGATAAAGCAAGAGATAAGACATGAATCCACATCAAACCAAAGTCGGTCCTCGAGGTATGCTGTCCTGTAAGTTTTTCACCTATCTCTGCTCCAACGCACCACCAGGAAATTGATCCAACAGCCAATGAAGTTCTGCACAGTGGCAGATTAGTTTGAGTCAGGTGTGTTGGAGCAGGACTACATGGAAAACCTGCAGGATTGTGGCCTTTAAGGACCGGAGCTGGGCACCCCTGGACAAAGTTAAACCGGAGAGAGGTTAGAGTATAGCGACAACTGCAGTTGTTACTAACAATGGATTGATTTCTCAGTAAAAGGAATAAAAATAGATGTGAAGGCATTAAGTGCTGAAGCCAGTGAAGAAAATAAACCTGGGCTGTCGTGGCAGCAAATAGATGTGAAGATGCTGGAGATGGGATTAGTTGGCAATAACTAATCTAATGAGGTAAAGTGAAAGATCCAGCTTGAAATATGGACATAAACTATGAGTGGATGACATTTTTTTTTAATTTTAATATTTAGCATAACTTTTTTGTTATGATCAAATTTTCTCTCCTGTTGTCTTTTTTGCTTAAGTAGAAAAATAAGAACATGACTTCCATTCTGAGAATTTGTTAGTGAATTTTAGAGCTAAACCTCAATCCTCAAAAGGCAAATTTAAGCTCAATTTCAAGGTTTTATAGCAGACTGAGCAAAATGAGACCTGCTGCATTGGGAGAACTAAACCTCATTTATTCACTTTGGCTCAGATTCTCCTGCTGATGTGTTTAATGTGCTTGTTTGTGTTTATTTGCTCAGAAGTTAATTGAAATAAAAAACAGGAAGGGAAAAAAATAGAATGTCCTCCAAGATATTTAAATGGGCAGGAAGCAGAAATTCACCATTTCTGGATTAAATGAAATAAAATAATCACCACGCATATAACTAGAGGAATAATTTTAGCTGGAGTGTAAAATGACATCATACACAACACATTCATGTACGTGCACTCCAGCTTGGTCTGGGGCTTGTTTCCATGGCAAAGGCTCCTGAGACTGTTTTCTACCACCATGTTATCAACATTTTGTGTGAATTTTTACATTATTTCTAATCTTTATGACTTGATTTTCTTATGAAGAACTTTGTTGCATGTGGCATGAAAAGTGCTTGAGGAAGTTTTATTTGATAAAAGCCAACTATGGATGTTGGTAAGGAAGTTGTTGGATAAATGAAGAGACAGAACTTGGTTGATCAACACCGGCCTTGCATTTCTAAAGTGAAGTGCATCGGTGATACTGCTTTGCTGAATAGTCAGGGTATGAGGAAGAGGGAAATGTGGCTCATGTCACTTTGTTTTGGTCTACAGGCAGCGTACAACAACAAACGTTGTGGTGAAACAATTTCCCTTTTTGCTCCTTTAAATCAGTTCAGCAAAATCTTTGTACGAAAGGAGGACAAATATCGGATCATGGTGTCATCAGCAGAAAGCGACACACAGAACTGGGTTCAGAGAGAAAAAAAACAGCAAAGTCAGATTTTATTTACTGATGCTGGAAACAAGAGATTTTCTGTTTAAAATGATAACAACTTAAAACAGCAGTAAATGTTCTGAATGATGCATGATGAGTTTCTCCAAACTTAAAGTTAAACTAACAGACATACTTTTAAATTTAGAGAAAAAAAAAGTGGGCAAGTTTGAGTCACATAAAATTCAAGACAGAAACTGATTTGATAAAGAAATCTGATACAAATATTTATGCAACTGTGTTCCCATTCAACAGCTGCCCTTGGCAAAATGTTCTAATTGTTTCTCCTAACAGTAAAGGTGAAAAATCCACCAATGCTATCATAAAGTAATTGTAGTGCAGGTATAATTAATGTCTGCAGCTTGCAAAAGAGCTGCGACATGAAAATGACTAAACAAAGCACCTCAAGCAAAAAGAAGTAACTTGGGAAAACTAACTTTGTCTTCAAAACTTGATATGAGGAACATGGTGTTACTGGAGGAAACAGGTAATTCACTTTGACACTTTGGCAGCTGAACAGCACAACATCTAATTAATGAAAATGTGTCTGCAAGTACTCAGCAGCCACTTCATCAGGTCCACCTGTTCAGCGGCTCGTTAGCACAAATATCTGATCAGCCAATCACATGGTAGCAGCTCGGTGCATTTCCTCATTTCCTCATTTCAGCAACTAAGCATCAGAATGGAAAAAGACAGGATTTAACCCTTTAGGTCCGGGGAAGGCAACTCCGGTACTCTAGTGCCACGGTCCTGCAATTGTTAGGAGTTTCTCTGCTCCAACACACCTGGCACACATCAGACCTGATCAGGAGAGCTTGACATCAAACTCTGCACAGGTCTGCTAATTAGCCATTGATTTGAATCGGGTGTGTTGCAGCAGGGAAACACCTAACATTTGCAGGACTGTGGCACTCAAGGACCAGAGTTGCCTACTACTGCTTTAGGTGCTTGAATTTGCCATGTTGTGTTAAAGCATAAGTGTAGAGAAGAAATGTTGAATATAAACCAGAGTTTATTAATTAGGTCATTTACATAGTTTGGTTGGTTGCCATCTGAATTACACTGTGTAACTTTTTTTATTTTTTTATTCCACTTCTTCTGGTGTTTTTGGATGGTTGTAAATGACTTGTAGCAGAGTATTACTGCTATCATCAGGTGTTGAAACGCAGACGTGAACTCTGAACTCAGCACTGCCCACCAGTGGATAAACTGACTTAATCACTATGGCAACGTAAAAGACGCATGTTAACGGTATATGATAAAGTTTGCAACAGATGTTAGCATAAATAGGCCTTAAGTCTCCAAAATGACAAATTGTCTCACCAAACGGTCTGATCCACTTGTGATAAACTTGCTCCTTTCCTTAATCTCCAGCTTGCAATTGGGTCCATATTTCCACCATCACTTCATGATACTGTGGGCTTACACACCATGCTTAACAGACTTGTTACTTCACTGTTGCTATGACCAGTCAGCATCCTAAAGAGGAAAATATACACTTCCAAGATCAGAATTGGCAAATAACTGAGTAATTATTGTAAAAAGGTTCAATATTATGTGCACATTTTCTGTAACCACCTCATCAGCTCCTCATGGAACCTTTCAAACCCACTTTCCTTATAAACTTTGAATAGACCTGCTAATACTATGGAGGCCTCTCTTCAGCTGGGACAGGGAGTTGATGGGGAATATGGATAAATTAAAAGCAGTTTTACCTGTTAAAAGCTGCAAAAGACTGAAGACTGGGGTGGGTTTTAATGTCTCTGGAAGAAAGTCACCCTAAACACACAGCTAAACCTCCAATGGAATGGGTTTGATGAAAGCATATTCTTCTGAGGCGCTGTGAAAAGACTTTGCTGTTCATCAACATTCTCCACTCGGTCGGAGTGAGTTTGAGATATTTTGTAAAGAGTAGTGAGCAGAAGTTTCCGTGTTGAGATGTACAAAGCTGGTAAAGACATTCCCCAAAAGACTTGCAGCTGTAGTTGGAGTGAAAGGTGGTTCTACAAAGGATTGTCTCAGGGGGCTGACTACAAATGCATGCCACCTTTTTTAGAATTTCACATGGGAGAAATTTGAAAAACCCCATATCATATCATATCATATCATATCATATCATATCATATATCATATCATATATCATATATCATGCCATTTCTTTTCACAGGTTGTACTAAGAACAAAATTACTGATTGATGTTGTTTATTTTTTCTGATTAATTACACTTTGGGACTTGTAGGGGTCCTGGCTCTATGACAGGCAATGATATAGAACAAGTTTCCAACAGAGCCATGTTTGTACATTTAAATTCTTTACATGTGGTTGTTTGACATGCTGGCGTTCTCGGATTTAGTCAGCCTGACAGTGTGGTATTCCTCACATGGCTCATCAATGTCAATGAAAGGCAGACGCAGCTGGAAAAGGAAGAGAAAAGCTTATCCTGGCTGTGTATATTTTAGTCTCTGAAGAACTCTAAAAAAGTGGAGTAAAATCTGTTCTGAATTACCTCCAAGTTGAATCTTTTCACACTGCCATTGGACAAAACATCACAATTTACACCTTACTGAGGATGAAATAGATGAAAAACTGCAGACTCTATCAGAAATCCAGAGTTGATGCTTGATTTCCTGACTTGATGAAAAAGATTAAAAGTAAAGGAAGATTTCCCTGTCTCTTCTCTCCACCTCTGCTTCTTGGACTCTTCAGAAAGATTACACACCAGAAGGAGTTTCCATTTTATTTAGGATGAAAGGTTTTTGGATTAATCTGGAATCTAAGCCAGCGGTGCAAGCGCTCACCTTCCATTTTATTCCTCAGGAACCATCATGTTCAGTTTTCTGTATGTCAAAATAAGTCAAACACAGACAACAGATGATCTGATCAAACAATACTACATAATGTGTGGGCAATTATTCTTTAATCTACCTTTTTTGTACTCTCCCAAAGGACATCTTATTGTCCTCAGCCTGGATACCAAAACAGAGTTTGACCATGTCGAATGACCGTATTTAAATGCTGCAATAGGTTTTAGTTCTCGATCAAGTTGTTGTACCCTAACCCTTCTGCCAGAACAATTACCAATCGGACCTTTTCCACCTCATTTCACCTTGGCAGGGGCACAAGGCTGAGAAACCAGCTTAGCTCACTCTTGTTTGTCTTGTTTGCAAATAAAATTCCCTCATATGCAGATGATATTCTGTTAATTACTTCTGTCTTCGGTTACAAGACTAACTGGGTTAACTGCTAGCATTATGAGTTAAGGATAAGGATAGCCTTAACAACTTCTCTTTCAAGTAGCACTAAACAACTTAACTTGTTTGAGAATAATGGTCACCATAAAACATGTTTATTTTCACAAGCCAAAATTCCCATACTTATTAAACAATCTTGAATGCTGTATTCAGTTAAGACGATTTTCCTCCAGATACTCTTTTTCTGAAACCTACCATATCTTGTAAAATATTTTACTTTAAATCTGAGCTGTTCTTCTTTTTTTTTTTATTTTGTAGGCTTTATGGGTATCTTAGTTTTTTTCAAACATATACCTAAATGTACATATGTAACACACTGGTTAGATGACTTTCCTTTGTCTTATAATGGGTAATATTATGCCTTATTATGTGTAATCATTGGTTTTGTTTTCACTAAACTTGTTCCTGCGTCTTCGTCCTGCAATTGGTTCCTCACATCTGTGGCACCATAACTGGAAGGTGAGGAATGTCTAAATGACTCTGTTTGAGCGGTCATATCATCACCCAAACCAGTCAACAAGGCAAATTTCGAGCACCTCGATATAATTTATGATAGAACTGGTATCTGGGACAACAGAAAAAAACACTTCAAGCTCAGTCTGGTGCTATTCTAACCCATAGCAACCCCTTTCTTTTTGCTAAATTTTAAATTGGACCTTTTAATAGCTGGAAAAATTATTTGTCAAACTGTAAAATTGTTAATTTGTGCGGCCTAATGTGACCTAAATCTAGACAAGCCAATGACTCTTGGACCACATGTGGTCTACACGCTGTTTGCTACTGTTCTAATTAAAACAGAAGTGCTAAAAGTATCCCAGAAGATGCCCAAATATGTCTGCCTTTAGAGTATACATGTATTGCAAGTAAGGCGGAGAAAGAGGTAAAGGGTTATGCAGGAAAGTATGGCTAAAACTGTCAATTACATATTTACTTGTATGTATGTGTGTATATGGTTTTTTGTTTTCATGGGGTGTTTTTGTATTTAAATACATTAAAAACACACTACAGAACTTTTGCCATTTTTCTGTCATGCGCCCCCTACTGACGGATAACTCGGCATCCATCCTAGATCCTACCTGACCTGCTGGATGTAAAAGTTGTATAGTGTCTGTTTCTCCACCTCGGGACGCTGCTGGGTAGCAGCCCCAGAAACACACATGATAGATGTCACTGTGTCATTGAACAAGTCTGAGACGCAGAGTTTTAAGGTCAGAATTTTATGTAACTTGTCTTTAATAAATACATTTTATTTGTAATGCACTTTGCATGAAACACATATCTTAGTGCTGCAGCAATAGCATAACTGAAACAGGAAAAAATTAGATCAAGTAAAAATGAAAACGGGTAAAAAAAGGTTTTAAGACTGAATTAAAAACAGAGATTTAAAGAGTAAGAACTCAAAGACCAGTGGGGAGCTTCTGTTTTCCACACTGTCGTGTATTAAAATAGACATATCACTAAGTCGGTCTGGGTTTATTCATACCACTCAAGTCAAGGTTTCATACAGCAGACCTTAGAGTGAAATAAAACCACTTCGCCTCGTGATATGTCCATATTTTCTATTATTTCTCTATTGCCCCAATAAATGCAGCACAGCTTTTTATTCCCATCTCATGACAATGTCTGCACCTTGAGAACAACCTGAGTTGCCTATAAATAACCAGATAAAAATAAGCAGAGAGCTGAGCCTCTGTTAGTCTGAGGTGGTGCATATGTTTGGAAGACAGCAGCAGTCATATCTATAGCATTTCCAAATGCCACATTGTTTTGATGCATCCTCTGAAAAGGAAAAAGAAAAAAAAACAACAACTGCAAGACAGCCCTGATGGGTCCAGCAACACTTACCTTTTCAAGCAGATGACTGGAGGACATTCTGAAGCAGATTCAGCTGCATTCTGACAGCTGAAAAGAGGGAAACAAAGCAATATGCTTTGACTGGTTCATTTATCACCTGCTGGCAGAGATTTATCTTAGCGCTGCCTTTTGGCTTTAATATGGTCCTCCTCTATCTGAGAAGCAAAGTGCTTACCCACTGCAGGCGTGTCATGCAGGTTCTTCTGCTGCTATTTTCAGCATTCAGTCTGAATGCCTGCACAGGGTGTAAAGATCTTCCGTCCGAGGAACCTCCCATCATTCTGAGTGACGGAGCCAAAGGTGAATTTAGAAATCAATGATTCCATGAGTGTTGTGCATAAAACAAACAGCAATGATAAGCAAAATGCATAACAACTTCTCTGCAAAAATATTCAACAATGCTTCATATCGGCACTATATTTTTGTTTAAAATCACCATTTCTAAAGAAGGATGGGGCAGATTACCTGTCTCACTGGACATATGGAAGCTTTAATTTGCTCTAATCCGGCTGAATCCGGATTACGGTGTTTGTGCTTAAATCCAGTTTCAGTCTCCCCATGAATAAGCCAATTATAAAGGCAGTCCAAAATACAGATTAAAGCAGAGATTCTTCCATGCAGCACTCGGCTTACCGTGGTGGAATAAAAGCAGGAGTTCACGTCAGGGTTGACATGTACATGTGCTGACACACAGCACTCTCCACTCCGGAGAGACGCTTTAAAACCAGGTAACTGCATGCATACAGAACCGGTGGGCTGTTTGTTTACCCGCTGAATCAGAGCTTTCACTCTACATCTACTGAACCCAAAGTAATTGGTGATGTTAAGGGCAGAGTAACACACATTGTTTCAGACATGATCAGCACACAAAAGGATATTTTTAGCATTTGAACTAATCTTGTAACCTGTGCGTTGTTTACTGAGCAGCTCCAGACAAAAGGAAATTGCTCATATTCAGATGAGAACAAAGATAAACAGCTCATCTACCTTTTAGATTTTGTAAATTTATCTGTGAAAAAGGAAGATGTCACATTCTGATGCTTCCCAGATGGTTCAGGCATTTTAGAAGCAAATCAGCAGCATTAACAGCACTCATCCAGCTACCAGCGCGCTCCACCGGTGGGAACAAACATGTTTTCGTCTGCTTGTAATTGCTGCAAATGTGGCGACTATTTGTCATACTTGTGTGCTTCTGTGACTCCGCAACATTTCCCCATTGATGCTGTTTTGGAAGTGAATGCTGTCAATGTGGTTGGATAGTCCAACAACCCCAAATGATGCTCAAATCGTCCAAACTCAGTAATGGTTTGTGTTGGACTGCAGCAAGGGAAGAGGATGGTTTGTCTTTGCGAAAATGTCACACATTAACAAGACAAATTATATAGGTTTATAAACAAAATTTGCAATAAATTCAACTTCTGTCAGAAATGGAGGAAGGGATGGATCTATGTCTTTTGCCAGGGCTGATCCTATAGGTCCTCTGAAGGGTAACACGGAAACTTTTTCAAAGAGAACAAAGTAAAGCACAGTTTTATGCTTTTCACACCAGTTTTCCTTTTTCTACCAATGTCTTCTCATCTATGTGGTCTTTCAGGTCATTTAGTTGATCTAATTTGAGCCTTTTTTAGCTTTTGTCTCCTCCGTCCTCAAGGCGGTGACCCTGAAATCAATCAAAGCAAAATACCTTGAGGGATGTCTCGATTTCTGAAATGCACCAAGAGAAAACTCTGCAGGATGAGAGAAAAAAAAAGAAGGAAGGAAGACGTTTAAAAACGTTTGAGGAAGATGTTTAAAGGAGCATAACAAACAATCCTACCCTGTAAAGTCAATATAAAGGGGCGCATATATATATATATATATATATATATATATATATACATATATATATATATATATATGTGTGTGTGTATAATATGCATGTGTGTGTGTGTGTATACGTCACAAATAAAATAAAAATGTTTGCTTTTATAATTTTCAGGATTCATCTTGCTATGAATGCACACTTCTGAGTCATCTAATTAGTCATTTTTTTTGTAAGTAATGAATCTCTTCAGCCTGCGCTGCTGCAGGTTTCTGGCTAAATGCTCACAGCGAGGACTTGTTTCAACCGTCACCATTCGGATATGGAATTATTTAATGCATATTTTACCTGGAGATGCCTGATAAAAGCTTCCAGCCACAGACCTGACCGCTCCTTTATTTAATGGCCAATTCACAATGAAAAATCACCTCATTATCTCCTTGTGAGCCTAAATGACTCATTTAATATTAAATGTGTCCTATGAAAATATCTGAGTCATTTCAAACCCTGTGTTATTTGGTAGAAATACCCCCCTGGGTATCATATAATAATTATGCAGCAATAAATCTAAATTTGACCATTTTTCCCGTTATGGTAAGAGTTCTCAACGGTAAGAGGCATGGAAGTGCTTTTTTTTTTCATTAATCAACTCGACATGCTTAAAATTTACATTAAAGACCTCCTTAGCAAAACTTTGTTCGGATTCTATTTAATTATTTATAAAAGTTCAATGACTAACCTTCATACTGTCCTTTCTTCTGGGAATATATTAGTGCTTCTTATGTTACCAGTCACAATGCTCGTGTTTCTATGCAAGCCCTGGCTTTTAGATGGTTGAATTTTATTTAATTATTATATATTTCTTTTTTAATTTCTGTCACTGTTATTTCATCTTAGAACTGCTTTCTCGTGATGTGCTGTTCTTAACTGAGTTGGCTCTAGAAGCTGAATCTTTCTAGTGAATAAGAACTGATTCCTGACTAAAAGAACTAGATCTTCAGGGGAGACTGGACTTCATTTTGATTGGCACACCATGCAGCCAATTGAGTAAAGACTAGGATCGAACCACTGTGTAATGAAGGAAGGACTTCTTATGATTATTTCTTTTTTTCCTTTGAACTAAGTCAACATCTGTCTTGCATCCTGTCTCTTTTCTGAGCTCTCTCCAGCTAGTAAAAGTAAGTTTGACGATAACTCTCACCTTATCTTGTACTCACTCACTTGTCACTTTTCTGTCTCTTTTTGTTAATGTCCATTTAGGTCTAATAGCTTAAATCGTGAGACAATGGTGTGATCCATGGTATGATCTAAAATGCCCAGTGTATCCAGTGCATGTGGCATGCAGTTAAATGCGACTCTAACATGATGCCCTGGGCTCCAAAGTTGTGAGTTTCCCAGCCTTGGGACACAACAAGGAAAGAAAGACCCCAACAATGTGCATCAAATGAGTGTCATGATACCATGAAAACTAATCAAAAGCAGGGATTTGAAATCTGAAACATATGTATTATTGCTTTATTCTGTATCCATATTAAAAATTTCCACCTCTATGTTGAACTCTTCTGCAACCTGTCCAGGTTGTATTCTGTCTCTCACCCAGTGATTGCTGGGATGGGCTCCAGCTGTCCCTTGGACACCTAATTGGAGTAGGCGGTTAAGAAAATGGGTGAATGGATGTTGAACTGGCTGCAAACGTAAGCAGGAAGGAGGTAATGTCTGAAGGATCCAAACTGTTTCTCTGGAGAAAGAACTATTTGTCCAGACTACATAATTGCACCTGCAAAAGGTACAAGTTTCCTTTTACAAATACATGGTTGTTGAAAAGATTATTAAAAATGCGATCAACATGCTAAATAAAATCTTTTTTATGCCTGTACCGACATGGAAAACCTCACACAGAAGTTTTTACCTGCAGTGAACAACACAGTGAATCCACACACAAACATCACAGCAAACAAATGAACTCTTTTTTTTATGGAGGTCATCTTTTTATTTTTGCAGATTTGACATTTTCTGGTCATGTCAGGAGGAGACTAAATCTGACTGACAGTCTGTGATTTTCAGAGATTAAAAGTGGAGACAGAAATAAAAGTGAAGTCATGCATCACTTTGAAACGCCAAAGGCAATTCTTCTCTGGTGTGGATGAAGCTGGACTGAGCTCTGCAGCAAGTTAAGCCTTTATGGGGGAGAAGAAGCAGATAATGAAATCTGCCAACCAGGAGGCCTTCATAAGAGCAATGAAAAATTACATGTACTGTCCTTGAAATACTTGATGTGAAGCATTTTACATATGTTGGTTTGCCTCATAAAACAACACACGTGCGTTTATCACATGACTTCCTGGAGTAGCCCACACAGGCGATACTTTGTGACAGGGACCTGAGCTCTGCAGGCTTTGATAAAATATTTATGGAGGCTTAGTGGGGTCACCTTGAGATCACTGCTCTTTGTCAGCCTGCATGAGCTGGCCTCCTTGTGGAATTGCATTAACATCACTTTTTCATCAGGCAGGTTCATGAACTGCTGTATGTCTCACTCAGAATTCTTAAATAACAAGAAGAGAAAGTAGAGAGTTAAAAGTAAAGGGTGAGGTGGGGGGGGGGATGCTTTATATTCCATGTCTCCCCACTGTAAGTAAAAGATGAGCTGTTTTTCCAGGTCAGTTATTGGTTGCAGAATGCAGCAACAAGGATGACTTTTGTTTGAGCAGCACTAAATTCTTTAGGCATAAAGGTCCATGCATGCTTGACACGGAAAAGGAAACACAGACAAACAGTTTTATTTGTCCTGCTTGAGTTATGTGTGTAATTTGATCTGTTTTAAGGGGCTGTGCTGTTGGTCACTTGCTGCAGGAAACAGAACACCACTGGAAATCACGGGGGCGCTGTTGAGTTGCATTGCAGCAAATAGAGTGTACCACAGAAGAAGAAAACTAATAATTAAATTAAAGCAACTAATAAAACAAAAGATGCTAAGGAAGTTAGAGAACAGATCTTTTTGATGGTTTTTGGATGGTTGTAAACAACTGTTTAGTGGCGCATTACAGTTACCAACTGTATTGAAATGCATACGTGAACTCAGCACTGCCCACTAGTGGTTGGACTGACTTAACCAAAAGGTAAGGATGCAGATATGATTTAGCGACATAAAGATGCATTTATGTGAAATTTACAAGACCACTCCATCTTGTTCTCAAGCTTGAAGCTATTCACTTTTGGCCAAAGCAAAGGTGTTTGAGCACCTTAGCAATCGAACCTGTCAACATTGGAAACTGTCAGCTGCTGCCATCTTGTTGATGTTAGTGCTTCCTCTCATCTGTACATCGACCTGTATGTGTATTTTTTACTTTTTCTCCTTTGTGAGGTTGTCTTGTTTTGTGTTAGTGGCTGTTTGTCAGTGGTTTCAGATTTTGATAAAGTTAGGATATGCTGTGTTTGCTTTATTACCTCCCAAGTAGTTTAAAATTATTGATTGAAATTTTTTCTGGTTTTAGACCGATGGATATTTGCTCCTCCTTTTTTTTTAATGCAGCTGTTTTTCTTTATTTGTTTTGTCTCAGCAGTGTGGATTTTTTTTTTGAAACAATGTTGGCGTCTCTGTGACTGTCTGTTATTTTTTACCCTTTAGACTGAAGAATAATTGTTTTCCTCATGATTTTTCTCTCTGTTTTTACATATTCCAGTGAGCCTTTGTAAGACCTGTACAGGGATAAAAGATAAAAATGAGCCAAATTAGCTAAATCTAGTATTTTTCAGAAGAGTTTTCTTGTTTTTTTAATATGTGCTGTCCCTGTCAAATAAAATAAAATGTATGAATAAACAAACTGATCTGAAAGGGAATCAGGTCATTGTGGGGATAATTTATCAGAATGTTACCCTTTTAGCTGATGTATTTTAATATAATTCCACACAAACGTTTCTTTCCACCCTCAGATCGTGTCCATGTTTTAACTGAACTTTATCAGAGCTCCAGGAAAATCAAACTTTTAATCAAGCATACGCAGCGGTTACTTGTACATTTTGGTTTCATTATGAAGAGAAAGAGAAAACAAAACATGTCTGGTGGCACTTGGCCTTCAAAATGAGCACTGCTTCATAACAAATCAAACATGAATTTAATAATTAGAACGTTCCCACTCCAGCACACAGACATGGCTCGAGTGAATATTTGGAAAATGAAGTGATTTAAATAATAACAGATGAGGCCCTTAAGCTCTTTTATTATCCTCCGCTGTGTTTTTTCCACTTGTTGAGAAAATGTAGTGATGAGTAATTCATGAATGAATCAGCTGTATAAGAACCGATTCTTTGTAGTGAGTTGAATCTTCAGAAGGGGCGGGGCTTTTATTCATATGCACACCATGCAACCAATTAAAAAGAAGGAAACACTGAGGTCTTATCACTATGGAAAGGAAGGCCTCTTAGAAAACAGGGAGTGTAATGGTCCTGAAACATAGGCGTGATACAAAATGAAGCAATTAGTGTATTTAAAGTGTCACAATGTTTGAACTTTGGTTTTTATTTACAAGATATGCTTGGCGTCATCATATGTCCTTCTTAAACGTTTTGATTAACATAATAAAAGTAACTATACTTTCCAATTAAAAATCATGCACATATTAGGCTTATATTATCAAAAACAAACAAACAACAAAAAGAAAACTCTTGAAGTAAAACTCAATGAATGAGCCATTGTTGAGCCAAAAGAGTCCATTTCTGTAAAGAACTTCAGACAAAAGAGCCAAAAAAGAGAAAAAATTTGCATCACTCATAAACAGGTCAAGTTATTGGTATTTGGTTGCAAAATCCCAAAGCCATGACTGACATTTTAATGAGTAAATTTACACATTTTCTCAGATAGAAACTGACTAAAAACTGAAAATCTTTGTTGGTATGTTGATTTAAATGACACCCCGTTTAATTGATTTTAATCCAGTTTCATTGATTACACATGAGAATACAGAGTCAGTTGTTCAGCATATGAAAACTAAGTGGGACCCAAAAAAGCTCTAAATTTCCACCATATGCCTTACAATCAAGTCATGACAGCACATCTTGCCACAGGCTGAGCTTATAATTACTCGTTAAATAGTTAATTACCATTTTTGTATGTTGCAGACAGCTTCTTTCTTCTCTCACGGCAAAGCAAAATGTCTAAGTTGAATATACTCGTGTGTTTTTAACTTTTGCTTTAATCGCAGAAATCCAAGGAGCTTCAGCTACGCAGAGGCGAGTTGCAGCTGATCAGTTTAAGTGCAGATTGATTGATTTAACAAAAACAAAACAATGGAACCCGCAGAAGACTGCAAACACCTGCTAAATGTAAAAAAAACAAAACACTTCTTATTGTTAGCCTAAAGAAGAAATGGCACACAGAGGGAACACAGTTGGATGCTGTGTTGAGTTATTTCTTATATTTTTACCCTTAAAAAAACTCCTGTCTTATAATTCATATGTTTGTCTTCAGGGAAGAGAAGTTCAGGTTCTTGGACACCAGTGAGGGAAGAATGGTGCTGGGGATCAACAGGCGGTTTGTTGCAGTGTCTGCAGCTTGTGGCTCTCCATTGATCTGACATGCAGAAAAAAAGCAGCTTAGCCAAAAGGCCAAGCTTTCGATTGACTCGTCAATCTATGTTCCCACCCTCACATGGTCACAAGCTGTGGGTAGAAAGAACCAAAAGAATGACATCATGGATATAAGCAAACAAAAGGAGCTTCTTTAGCAGAATAGAGCCACTGCTTGTCTGCATCGAGAGAAGCCAGGTGGCTGGGCTATCTGGTCGCCTTGCCTCTTTCATGTTGATGTGTTCCGGCCACGTTCCACTAACAGGAGGACCTGGAGAAGGCCCAGAACATGCTGTAGGGACTTAGTCTTCTGGCTTGCTTACAGGGACACCTCAGGATCGCCCTTGGATGAGATGGAAGCAGCTGGCAGGGGAAGGCAGGTTCATTTAGCACATTTCATGCACAAGAAAACTCAAAAGGCTTCATATAAAACAATAAAAGCGAAACAGGAAGGAACAAAACGTAAAATAAACCGTAAAGAATAAAAGAAATGGAAACAAAACAAGCTAACATAGAGAGACATACTCAACAGCCTTTGAGGTCTATGTGATATGAGATGGGGAGCAGGAGGTCTGGGCTTCCCTGCTTAAGCTGCTGCCTATGCAGTGCAAGTGGCAGAACATGGATGGATGGATGGATGGATGGATAGAAAAGTTTCCTTCTGATAAATAAACTAAATTCTGCTGCAGACTGACTGACTGCTGCACACCTGTGTTTCGTAGTCATAGTCTTCTCCTACAGCACCTCCCATCTTTTGTTTGTTCTTTGATGAAAATATACCTTCTGCTGATACTTCTGTAATTTCCTGCTGCTTCTGCTTGTATGGAACTGATTGGATAACCTGCTTCCGCAGTCCCTCGTGTTTATTTATTTATTCATTTATTGATGCATGCACATCATTTTCACATATATATGACAGGTTACTTTTATAACTCTTTGCACATCTCTATTTGGGACTTCTACTGAACACACCATGGCACCAATAATGAAGCACTTGACTTATGTAGCTGAAATAAAACTGAACTTTTGAAACTTTCAAATTAATGTGAACTTGTGTTCCAGAAAACCACTTTCATTCTTGTTCTGAAATCTATAAAAACTTTTGAACTAATAACACTGGAAGACAACTTTGCAGTTATTTAAGCAGTGTTAGTATATGCGTCCTACTCAAACATACAGAGCTGATGCAGGACTGATTTGGTCAGCAGTGAAGAAATGCACACTCCAGACATTGTTTCATACTCAAATAATTTGCATGAGTAAAGATTGTGACCTTCGATTGCATCATCTCAGATAAATGAGTGTAAGTATTGTTAATACAGTCTCCATAATTGATGAACACTTTTATACTGCTTTATTTAAATCAGCATGTCTCTGCAAACACTGTGCATGCAGGATAGAAAGTTCCAAGGATGAGTAATAATGACTTCACTTTGAAAAGCTTAGAAGAAACCACAGCTGCAAGCGTTCTCTGTTCAGCCTTGTCCAGGCAGCAAACTGAGCAGATCTGTGGAGTTTTGCAAGCTGGATAAATGCAGGAGTGAGAGGGGAAAAAGAGAGCGAGAGAGCGAGAGAGGGATGCTTTTAGCACCCTGTGTCTGTGGCAGTGACAAGGCTGTCTGACAAAATGTGCAGCTGCAGTGTTTACGTCTTTGATGTGTATTTGTGGATCCTTCTTTTCTGACTTTCCTCAATGAATGCTGACATTTTTCACTGACATTTTCTTTAAAAATGTCTACTGTGTGCTGTTTAGGAAGAGTTCAGCTCTGGGTTCACACAGTGTTTGTCTGCAGATTCTTTCTGCCTCCTCCTCTTGCCCGGCTTTCACATTTTCTGTCCACTTTGACTGTCCATCTGGTTTGCAAAATGTTAGTTCCTGATCAGTGCTGCTTTACAACAGAACAAGTCAACTACAGGGTTTTAATTAGGTTTTGACTTTGCTTTTAACCAACATTAAACACTTGTGCTGTCTCATTATTGTGAATATTTCTAAAAAAAAAAAAAAAAAAAAAAAAAAATCAATGATTTGATGTAAACTGCACAAGGAAAAAGACAAAAAGGGAAGTAAATATATGTTTATATGTATAATAAAAAAAAAAAAATACAAATTCTGTCACGATGTGGAGCAGACACAGGAGCCTGAGATGCTGAGTCAGGATGTTTATTTCCAAAAACCAAAAACCTGAAGGAAAGACAGGGCAGGAGGCATAACAAAAACACATGAACCTAACACAACGAACCAGCAACGGGGAACAGAAACCAAGCAGTATAAGAAGAAGAAGAAGAAATTTTATTTATATAGCACCTTTCACAGAAATAAAATCACAAAGTGCTTCACAGAGTGCAAAGGGGAACAGCAACAACACAAAAATAAACAAATGTACATTTGAAAAATCTGTATCTGTAGAAGACAGTCAACTAAAAGCTTGTCTAAATAAATACGTCTTCAGCTGCTTTTTGAAAGAATCAACAGTTTCAATCTCACGGAGGGAAAAAGGCAGGGCATTCCACAGTTTTGGAGCAACTGCCTGAAAGGACAAATCACCTCTGGTTTTAAAGCGGGTCTTTGGGACCATGAGGAGGTTTTGGCCCGAGGACCGAAGGGACCGACTGGAGCTGTAGGGTTGCAGCAACCCAGAGATGTACGAGGGGGCCTGGCCATGCAAAGCTCTGAACGTCAAGACCAAAATTTTAAAATCAATTCGGAATTTAATGGGGAGCCAGTGCAGAGAGTATAAAATTGGAGTAATGTGTGCGCGCCTACAAGATCCTGTTAAAAGCCTCGCAGCAGCATTTAGAACCAACTGAAGACGATTTAAAGCAGATTTGTTAAAGCAAGTAAAAAGGGAATTACAATAGTCCAAGCGTGACGAAATAAAAGCATGAATCACCAATTCAACAACAGACCTTGATAAAATTGGCCTCAGCTTTGCGATGTTTCTCAAATGATAAAAACAGTTTTTTACCAAGAGTCTGGAATGGCTGTCAAGGGACAATGATTGATCAAACCAAACTCCAAGATTTCTTATGCTTGGCTGAACTGATGAAGCAAGAGAACCAAGATGGCCAGCAATTAAAGGAATTTTCTGCTCTGGGGCAATGATTAAAGTTTCAGTCTTTTGAGGATTTAGCTGAAGACAATTTTCCGTCAGCCACATCTTTACACTTGACAGACAATCCATTAACTCTGAAAGTGTATGCAACTCTGATTCCTTGAATGAAAAGTACAATTGGATATCATCAGCATAAAGATGATAGGACACATTTTTAAAAAGGCTGATGATTTTCTTCAGAGGGGTGATGTACAACAGAAACAAAATTGGGCCTAAAACCGATCCCTGAGGAACACCATACAGCAAAGGAGTAGCTTCAGACAAAGTTATTCAAACACACAGAGAATGTCCTATCAGTCAAATAGGAGGACAGCCACTTAAGGACAGTTCCAGAGATGCCAAACTCTTTGTTCAGTCTCTGAAGCAACAAGATGTGATCTACAGTATCGAATGCTGCAGGCAAATCTAAAAGAATCAAAATAGAATATTCACCAGAGTCTGCAGCCATTCGGATGTCACTGGACACTTTAAGTAGGGCAGTCTCAGTAGAGTGCATCTTACGAAAGCCAGATTGAAATTTGTCCAACATGTCATTGGTGTATAGAAAAGTGGTCAGCTGCTCAGCCACCACCTTCTCCACAACTTTTGAAAGGAAGGCTAATTTAGATATGGGCCTAAAATTACCAGGCTCTGCAGGGTCCAAGTTGTGCTTTTTTAAAATGGGACTTATCACTGCCTGTTTAAAAAAGTTTGGAACAGACCCAGTGGAAAGTGAAATATTGATCAGTTCAACAACATGTGGGACAATAAGGTCAGTTACCTTATAAAACAAAGATGTTGGAATGACATCAAAAGGACAAGAAGAAGGTTTCATTTTCCCCAGCAATGCCAAAATGTCTACATGTGTCACATTAGAAAACACAGACCAAGAACAGACAGAAGAAGAGACACAAGTAGTGGTGACATCAGGAGGAGTCACATTTGTCCTGATGTCCTCCACTTTCTTGACAAAGTGCCTCAAAAATGTGTTACAATCATCAATACTGTAAACAGGCACTGATGGGGAGGAAGGCGAAACAATTTTATGGATTGTATCAAAGACAACCTTGGGGCTTCTCTTATTTGAATTCACAAGATTAACAAAATAAGTAGATCTCGCCTGTTTTATCATTTCATTAAGGGACACAATCAGCTCTTTTAGGTGCAATCTGTGTACCTCTAATTTTGTGGATTTCCACAGACGTTCCACCTTACGACAAGTTCTCCTAAATAAAGAAATGTCATCATTCAACCATGGCTGAGATGTTTTGAAAACACACACAGGAACAAAACGAGACACAGGTGAAGTGAATGAACTAAATGAACAGGAAAGCAAAACAGGGAACCAGACATGAGGGAACTAAACAAAGAAAACTACAAAATAAAACACGAATCAGGAAAATAGAAAACACAAAACAAGACATGACTAAATTCACTTTGTATTTCCAGATAAGTCTACTTCTCCTGTAAAGGTTCATGGTGATCCAGGAGCCAACAGAAAACATGGAGCTAACATCTATACAATAACATGGGCAGCTTCTCACATAGAGCCCATTGAAACAGCACCACGAAGAAGGTTTCATTTTAAAACTTAACTCAACTTTTCAAAAGACACTAAAGGAAGATTTATTGAAGGAAAGTTGTAGCTTTTGAATAAACAGTTATGGATAAATCCTTCTCTTGATTCAGTAGTCAACTTAACAACCAATCACTTTATTTCTGTTGCACTTTTTATCTGGAAAAAAACAGTAAAACCATGATGTACCAGGGACAATGAGATCTCCCGGTCTATGGGTTTTGGTTTAGTCTGGTTTGATTTTTGTTGCAATCTGCTTCTAAGTTTCTGGTTCAGTCGTTTCTGATCCTCTGCTTCTGACCCAGCTCTGCAGAATGCGTACTAGGAACAGGAAACTGAGGCTACAATTTTCCCAGGATTATGGAAAAACGTTGCCGGGTCTGATGAGACTCTGTTTGAGCTGCAGCATTCAGATGGTAAGATCACAATTTGGTGGAAACATCATAAAATCCTCCAAATCCACGACCATGGTCCTCAACCAGAACAGGGTGGAGTTTCCTCTCTGGGTCGGGGGTCAGGTCCTGCCTCAAGTGGAGGAGTTTAAATAACTCGGGGTCTTGTTCACGAGTTAGGGAAGGATGAAGCATGAGATCAACAGGCAGATCGGGGCGGTGTGGGCAGGTAAGTGTCCATTTAGTTGATCAGGTGCAGCTGTGGGCGGACAGGGAAGACAAACCAGGTCAGGGCAAGTAGAGCCAGGAAGGCAGGACAAGACACTGAGTATTGTTGTGTCATATCTCCAGCTTTCTGAGCACAGTGTAGCATCTTCTGATGGAAACTTCCAGCAGGATGATGCACCATGTCACACAGCTCACATCATCTCCATCATGACGATGAGTTCACTGTCCTCCAACGGCTCCACAGTCACCAGATCTACATCCAACAGAGCAGCTTTGGGACGAGGTGGAACGGGAGATTCTCCTCATGGATGTGAACTCTGTAATGTTTTGTGTCAATATGGAGTAAAATCTCAGAGGAATGTCTCAAACACCTTGTTGAATCACATACAGCAAGAATTCAAGTCCATCTGAAAGAAAGAGGGAGTCCGATCCAGTTCTGACTCGGTGGTCCTCCATAAAATAACTGATAAGTTCACAATTAAGAAGCAACCTTGAAAGAAGACTCTATTGGATATTTATGGAGGAAAAACATTTATTTTCTCCAGTCAATATGAAGCATCATACAATAAATACAGCTCTGGAGGAAAATAGAAGTGTGTTTTTGCCTCTTCATTTCATCTGACAACTTATTTGAACCCTGTAATAAAGTTGACAGATACAGATTTGGAAGGAAAAAAACTGCTTGTGAGAACGTCTCTTGTGGTGACATGTACCTTATCTAAACCCCTGACATCTAAAGTAATCTGACACCTGCTGTTCCCTTTGTTATTGAAATGCATTTTGCCATCATGTCAGGATCCAAGGTTCTCTCTTTGGCCCTAAGAAAAGATGTGGATGCCCGTGAGTCTGAGAAAGGGTTCAAAAAGATCTCATACACTTTGAAGGGAATTACCCAACAAGTGGTGTGAAGTTCAAATGACTGCTAGCTTATACCCAGAATTGTCTGTAGCAGAAAGTGTTTGATCTCAGAAAGTCAAATAATCCCCAATCTCATCACAGGTAGCTTTGCTGCTGTTGCTGTCATCGTGAAAGTTTCGAGGCCAGGGGGTGTCGGTCTTCCAGTGATGCTGTTCTGCAGGGTTCTGGAGGATTTGGATGTTTCCACTGCAGCAAAACTGAATCAGATTGATGGGTCAATTGGCTTGAGAAGAAAAAACCTTGAGCTTGTTGGTGTGATTAGACGCCTCTATATAATGAGGTTTGCATATTATGATAAATAGATTCTTATACTGATTACTTACTGTTGCATCTGATGTGGGAACTGTAGGACCGTGTGCATAAGAAGCAAAGGACTCCCTTTCTTTGACTGTGGCTGATGTAACTGTAATTTCTAATGAACAAGTAGCAAATACTCCACTTTTATTGTTGAAATTTTCTCATTATTGGACTTTCCTTTTATGCCACAGTTGTAATGTATGTGACTGGCAGAGCTGCACAAATCCAATACATGAGCTGTGACGTTTGTAAAGCATGCTTTCACTGGGTTTTACATCAGCGTTAATTAAACTGTAATATTGAAGTGTTGGAGACTATGAAATAATTGCAAAGCTAAAAGAATGATGGGAATACAACCCAAGGACCCTCCAACTCAGTAAACAATGTTAGTTTTGCTGAATTCACTCAGCAGAATTTCCTCACTGAGAGAAATTCATCCATAATTCATAATGAGTTTCGTTCTCATGCAGTATAATCATTTTCTTCAGACATTTTCCGTTGGAGCAATCAAACACTCAGACAGTTGGCAACACACTGCACACTCTCTGCAGGACACAAATCACTTAACGTGCATCCCTGTTCGGTGCACGCAGACGTAAAGTGTGTGTGGGTGCATGCTGGTGCACATATGAGTTGGGAACAGTAATCATGTGATCCAGCAGACAGGCTGTGAGAGTCAGCATGAAATACTCTGGACTGTCTGCCAGTCAGATAAATGAGACAGTGCCAGCAACAACAAAAGAGTGTCTGATTGTAATGACGCATCTATTACCCAACTCTAGACACAACAATTGAAACTGCTATTTGGATCATAAATGGTGTTATTTAGCAGCAGGTATACTTCCCAGCCAGTGGTGGCGCTGTTGCGCACTATATCCTCTGTTCAGTGTTTACCCTATACAGAGGAGAACAGCACATGCTAATGGGCTTTCAGGAAGGGCAATAAAAATCAGTATTTTAGGCTTCTGATCACTGGGGAGACAGATTGTATGTCCACTCTGAAGCGGTGCAGCAGCTTTATGACCTCTTTAAATTCTAAAATCAGTTGTTGCTGACAATACATGGACATATTTTGGGGGGCGGGCCATGCAGTGTGACGTGGGCGGGGCTGCGTTGGTGGTCCCACTCCCAACATGATGTGGTTACTTCCTTCCAATTTCAATTGCAAATAACACACATTTCACAATCATTCAAAAGCTGGGAGGGAAGGGGTGTCGATGGGGTCCTGCCACGCCCCTATTTCCGGGGCTGTGCCGGAGGAGTTTGGGCGGGGAGGTGGTGCTGTTCAGGGGACTTGGGTCTGGGCTGGCCTGGCAGGGGTGGGACTGCTGCTGGCCCTGGGTGGTGCTAGATCGGCTGCATGTGTGGGGTGGTGGTGGGGGGGGGGGGGGGGGGGGGGGGGGTAGTTGTGGGGCCCTGATCAGGGCCTTCCTGTCCCATGTCCCCCGGGGGTATCTCACATGGGACACGTTGAGAAGGAAAGATGAGGGCGTGCATGAGCAAAGGAAATAAGTTGTGAATGGAATGTTAGAGTAGAGGGAGTAAGGGGAGGAATCAGGGTGAAAAAATTTAGGAAAGTGGGTGGCCGCTGGGATACGAGGGAGGGAGGGAGGGGTGTTTGCAGATGGGTGGGGGTGTGTATGTGGGGGGTATGTTGGTGGTAGGGGGGAGTGATGGGGTGGGTGTACAAGGAAGAGTGTGAATGTGGATAGAGGGGTGTAGGGAGGTGTGTATGGAAGAATGGGTGATTAGAGAAGGAGCGGGGATGTGTGTGTGATGGGGTGTGAGAGTATAATGAAGGGAGTGTGTGAATGGGGTCTTAGTAGGGGGGTGCATGTTGAGGTGTATATAGGGGGAGCTTGTGGGGGGGGTGTGCTATGAGGTGTGTATGTGTGTATAGGGGAGTATGTGAGTGGGGGCACGGGGTAGAAGAGTGAGAGTTTGAGCGTGTGTATGAGATTGGGTGGATAGGGTGTGCTTAAGGAGGGAGTGTGTGTATGTGTGTGTGTGCATGTGGGCAGGTGTGTGTGTGTGTGTGTGTGTGTGTGTGTGTGTGCATGTGTGTGTGTGCGTGCATGGGAGGGGGGTCTTGGTGCTCGGGGAGCGCTGCTGGTGCACTGGTGTGCGGCCTGGCTGCCGCTCGGTGGCGGTCTGGGGATCCCGGCCCTCCGTTGGCGTGGGCCGGGTCCTCTGCCTAGAAAAAGAGTTTTATCACAAGTATTCTTGGAAAACTGAATAATCCCTCAACAAAAACCAATTACCTTTCCAAAAAGGTGCATTTCCATATGGATGACAGGTGCAATCGCAAAGAAAAATCATTCATTCATTTTCCAAACTGCTTAATCCAGTTCAGGGTTGCGGGGAGCTGGAGCCTATCCCAGCTGGCTTTGGGCAAAAGGCAAGGTACACCCTGGACAGCTCACCAGTCCAGCACTAACTCACAACAAAGATTGTCTCAAGATAAAATCCAGTTCGGTCTAGTTAAACCTGAATCCAATATTTCAGTGGAGTCTCTGTTTAACTGTCCTCCCTGAATCCGGTTGTAGTTCTGATTTTCTTCACAGTGTCAAATATCCTAGAAAAAGAGTTTCATCATAAGTATTCTTGGAAAACTGAATAATCCCTCAGCAAAAACCAATTACGTATCCAAAAAGGTGCATTTCCGTATGGATGACAGGTGCAAATGCAAAGAAAAATCAGTGGTTATTAATAATCTTCTCTATAAGATCTAGAGGTCCGACATTCAGAGGCGCTGATTAATAGCCCTGTATGCTGCCATGCCTCTTCCTCCTCAACAACGGAAAGTAAAAATGTTGGTAAAATGTAGATACAATGGCTTTCCTTTCCTCTAAAGTTTTTACATTGGGTGTCAAAGCGTAGTAGGACGTAGAAAATGCATCTTGGGAAGTTTCTTTAATCTAGAATATTGACATTCTGTCTAAAACAGTCCATTAAAAGGCACTGGACTGAGTCAGTCTGACGGATTGCACGCAGATTTTAACAGCTCACTGGGTTGCAGCTTTGAAGTTTCAGCTTTAAGTGACACTCTTTTTGTGTGCTTGACAGAAGCTGAAATTTATATTTGAAGTTCTTGTCATTTCAGACATGTAGGAACAGGATTTTCTTAGCTAGAGTGGAAGTTTGTGTCACACACGGCCAAGAACACGCCGAACTGGCGGGGCTCGGTGAAATAGTACCCTTTTAAAGTGTTGAACTGTGGTGAGTGCAAATCAATGGGCAGCATATAGTCTACATGTCTATCAGCTTGGCTAAGCTGCCTTTTCTAATCATACTCTCTGTTTAAATGTCTTCCCCGTCAGGCTGATTAAGACGTCATGGAGCTCACCCACACTTTTTTTTTACTTTTTATTTTTTTAAACTGTCTGCGTCTTGTGCGGTCCAGAGATAAAGTGATATGGAAGGCAGTTTCCTCTATCTCATGGTTAAACAGCAATCTTTATTTATAGATTTTACATGAGCTGAATAGATTTCCTGTATGCAATTATCTGGGCCCCTGCAGCGTTATTATAAGACTAAATGATCTTTAAATTGTGTTGAGCGGAAAAAGAGCATTTATCATGCTAAGAACACTCCTGGCTTCCACGCATTCCCATTATAATGGATATTTTCAGTTATGGGTGGGGAGGTGGGGGGCTGTCGACAGTGATGTCTCCTTTACTTTCCGTCTCCTCTGCAAGAAATTTTTGACTCTGCTCCAGAGCGCTTTTCGAGATTGCCGTGTATGAAAAGTTGGTTTGCCTTCACCTTTAAGTGTTTCTGAGTAGATGTCCAGCTGGATTTCCATTAAAGACCTTGAGGAGCCTTTGAGGCAGTCTTTGTTGTGTGTCTCCCAAATCCTGGATTGTTTTACCAATGAACTCCTTGGTTATTTCCCCCCAGTGAGTTATTCCCTTTTTTTATGTGGCATTTATTCACAGAGTCAGTGATTCAGCAAAATTGGGGAAATAAAACACTGGTTACTTACGATGCCTTCCAGCCTCGGACAAAATACTTCCTCCTGTTATTAAAGGCTACGTTGATCATGTCATCTTCTAAACCCCCCCAACAACACAACTCCTGCCTCAATCCCTCCACACCGACTGCTTCATGAGGATGTCAACAGTCATCGGAGCAATCATTTTTTCCTGGGTGCCTGCACACCTCCTCGCTACAAGACAGAAAACTCAGAAACTGAGTCATTACAAGATAAAGAGCTTACCTTTCCCTGGGTGACAAGCGAGCCCCTGAAGGGACAAACCCATCCGTCACCGTTCACGTCCAGAATAATGTAACCTCCAACAGGTGTGATGGAGGAAGAGAAAGCCGCCTGTTGTTCAGTAAACCTGCAGGTCAGTGCCTCTTCTGGCTGCATGGCTTACATGCTTTTGATATGAGTTCCTTAAACTGTACATGATGTGTGTTGAGTCAAAGTTCTGGTGCAGGATCCAGTTCTCTAAAGTCTGGCCTCATTCCTGGAGATTAGGTTTCTGACTCTGCTGCTGTTTTAACACTGTTCTTCCATGTGACTATTAAAGTCAGAACATTGTTCTCTTCTCTTGCTCTATCTTCAGGCTGACTTGCATGCAGCCCACCTCCTCCTCCACCTCCTCCTCACTGTAAACATTTTATAACAAATGTGTATTTCTGTTTTTACAAAAATTGCTAAATATGCTAAAATATAAGAACTATTTTATGTTGGCCTCCTTGTTGATTTTAACTGTTGTCAAGTAGCATCTTTCTCTCATTCACCTGTCAAAAGTCAGCTGATCTGAACCAGCTAATTAACGTGTTGCTATGGTGACAACCGTAAGGGAATGATAAGACAGTAATTTAACTTACCCAACTATCAATGACCACGGTGTAAATTATATGAATTTATCCCACTCCTCCCCTCCTACCGCATGGTGAAGTGACACCGGTGTTATTTTATGTAAAGTTTAATTTTGCACACTCTACACAGAGAAATCTTCTTCTTTTAGTGGAGATCCATGTAATCACAGCTTTATGCAGCCTAACAAGCAAAACTTCATATCCAACAATGTTACACACTCTAAACACAGAAATCTTCTTTAAGGTTAATTAATCACATAATTGCTAAGTTTTGTCCACATGGAACTTTATGATGTAAAATATTTTCCTCGTGTTAGTAGAGATCAATGTAATCACAGCTTTATGCGGCCTAATAAGCAAAACTTCATATCCAACAATGTTGCACAAAAAAGAATGTATAAAGCCTTTCAATCTTTAAGTTTGATTAATTGATTACTTAATCACTCCTTTAAGCTACTTAAAACACACAGCTAGCACGGCTGTGGGCGCCCCACCTTCCTGCATTGGGGCGGTGATGGGCGTCCTTTATTTTAATTTCTGAAAGGTGGCAACCCAACTGTCATCTGCTAATTGATGCAATAAGCTTCAGTACCTGCAGAAATGAATTCCACGAAGCCAAACAAGAAGTAAGTGGATTATAGACTGGTATGTTTTCTGTTGGAGCAAATAAAAATCAAGATTAGAATCTTAACACCTGCAAATTATGAGGAAAAGTTCAATTTTAACCTGTTAAACTGGCTCATCACTGTAAAAAAAGAACATTTTGGACAAGTGCAAAAACCATGATTTCAGCGAGTCTGTGCTTCTTTGTGCATCTTTTCACAACAAGCATCGGTGGTCTTAGTTTGTTTTGTGCCGCAGTGGAGTCACAAGCTGCATTTCCTTTACCTTTTCTTTTTTTTTTTTTCTTTTTTTAAATAAAAGCAATTATTCGTGAAATTTTGACAAAGTGTGATTTGGAGAAGTTTCCGTTGAATGATGTTTAGAGCGCATGCCGTAATATCTGTAAAATCTGGTCCCGTGAGACTCCACATTGAGTAGGATGGAGATACAAAACATTTAGCGTTTTATAGCAGCTGTTCCACTTGCAACTGCTGCTGTTTTCACTGTCCGCACCAGAAAACGAAAGCAGCAGGTGATAGTTCAGAGGCAAAGTCTGTATTTATGGGAGCGGACATAAAAAAAGGATTTCCGGGAAAGGATCGTCACTGAGGACCAGAGGTGGCAATTCCGGGTCCAGAAAGTAAGACTCCTGCCATGTTTTTCGATCTCCATGTACATTTAGAACAGGTGTTTTTACTAACAGGCTTGTTTACCTGGCAAATAAACTCTGCTCATTAAATTCAGCTCGTTTGGTGACTGGTTGGAACAGCTGTCGGACAGGACTTTTACTTTCTGGACCAGGAATCGCCACCTATGCTAAAGACTTCACAGACAAGTTACCAGTTCAGAATTTCTATGCCATCAAACTTCTTGTGGCAACAGACCTTCCATGCCTTTGGCGGGAAGTTCACGCCCAGAAGTGTGTGGTAGTAGTAGGTAGTGGTAGTGAAGGCAGGGAAGTGTTTCTGTCATCCATCCATCTCATGCCGCCTATCCGGGGTCTGGTCACGGGGCCAGCAGCCTAAGCAGGGAAGCTCAGACTTCCCTCTCCCCAGCCATATTTGCCAACTCTGCGGGGGGGGGGGGATCCCGAGGCGTTCCCAGGCCAGCCAAGAGATACAATCCCTCCAGCGTGTCCTGGGTCTTCCCCAGAGTCTCCTCCCAGAGGGACGTACCTGGAACACCTCACCAGGGAGGTCCAGGAGGCATCCTGACCAGATGCCCGAGCCACCAAAACTGGTTCCTCTCGATGCGGAGGAACAGAGGCTCTACTCTGTTCTCCTCCCGGATGACCGAGCTCCTCACCCTATCTCTAAGGGAGAGCCCGGCAACCCTGGGACGTGTTTCTGTCACACTTTTGCAAATACTTATGTATTCACACATCTGAAAAACCATCTAATTAGACTGCACAAACTTTAATGGTGGTATTTAGGGTTCTTTTCAAAGTTTAGCTGTTTCTATTTCAAGTTTTTTTTCTTGTATTTGGTTTTTCCCATCATTACATGTGATGGAAACACAGCTGTAGACTCAGGGAAGTTCTTCAGCTCCTGCATGAGCTGTCTGCCATCCAGGTCTGAGTGTCCCTTCAAGCAGTGCTTCTCAAACTTTCTGAGCCACAACACCAAAAAACAGGAATTAGAGTGTGAGCGGCCCTCCCACTACAGAGTAAGAATGAAATAAATCATTGTGCAGTTTATGAAATAAGTTATCTTACAGACATCCTCTAAATGTAAACCTGGAAAACAAATTCTTATTTTTAATATGGGATGTGTCATAACTAAAAAAAAAATAACGAGTTAATTTAACATTTACGTCCGCTTTAATGTGTAATATTGACAGCCCTGATGATGTATTTACTAAAGATAGAATATAAGTTTTTAACAATTGTCTGGTTAAGCCCTGAAATGATCTCACAATCCCCATGGGGAACCCAAAACCCAGTTTAACAACTACCAGTTTAAAGTGTACCATGAAGAGCCTCCCATTTTCCTGTCAGCTATTTTTCTGAGATATTTGGAGCACTCCAAACTTCCCTTTCTCCTTCTCCGATTTTGTAAAATCGTTCCTGAATCACAGATGTTGCTGCATCAACAACAGCAGTAAGAAAAGGTCTTGTTTCACAGAAAAGCTTCACATTCATGCCTCCATTAATACCCTTTTCCACAAGGACCAGTTTGACACCTCTGCTGTAATCCATCTTATTTAGGTGTCAGCTTTTCACAAAAAAAAATCTGGGAAGAGAAACGGTTCCCATGAGGCGAAGATTCTGGAGTCAGGATGAGGAGGAGGGACAAAGACATCTGTATTACTTATTTCATCATTTGTTTTGATACCAGTTACAATAAAGGAAAATATTGGACATATTAAAATTATTTGTAGATTTTTAAACACAGATATTGATATTTTAAAGAGGATTAAAGAATGTGAGGAAGTGTAAAACTGGAAAGTGTTTTATTCCTGTTGTTTACCTACATGTGTAGTATTTTCCAAGCAATGTGAAGTAATCAGTTTACTTCATGTAAAAGGCATCAAACAACTGACCAGACGCTTTGGGGGAAATTAGTCTAAAAAAACCTGGAAGGGGGGGCTGCTCATTGATGTGACTCATCTAAAACTAACGAGCTTTGCAAATGATAATGATAACGTAATAGTAAATATATGAGTTATAATAATAACATAAATTTTTACTTATGTTACTATTATATCCTTGGTTAATTTTAAATAAGCTAACCATAAAAGTTTACTGTTCTTATTGGTCAAACAAATTCATAAATGTTGCATGAATTTACACACACACAGCATTTGTTCTTGGGTGCAGTATTTAACCTTTTCATGAGATTTTTTTCTTGCATATTCATGGTTGAAGATGGTATATTTGTAAATGAACCAATGTACTGGATGTCAGTGAGTCATTCAACACAACCACTCACTGAAGAATAAATGATGTAATATATGATGTAATTGAACATTAATGCATTGTAAATCTCCCTTTGTTGTAAATATGGATAGAAAATGATACAGTTATATTTCAACCATATTTACATTATATAATCATAATTATATATATT
This sequence comes from Telmatherina bonti, assembly GCF_933228915.1. NCBI lineage: Eukaryota > Metazoa > Chordata > Actinopteri > Atheriniformes > Telmatherinidae > Telmatherina > Telmatherina bonti. The sequence goes on from NC_136631.1 coordinate 7,639,352, forward strand.
TTTAAATTAAAAAAAAAAAAAACATAAAAAAATCACATCAATTCTAAATTTAATTGATAAACAAAAGTCTCATTGTGTGTGTCTGTTGAGGTAAAATACTGTATTTTAAACATGTGACATTGTTTTTTTAAATTTATTTATATAGGCTTTAAAGGGTTATATCTATTGCAGCTTCATTTTGTGTGTATGTTTTTTTGTTTTGAACATTTGGTATAAAAATGTACATTAAAGCATTGGTTCAGTTCATTCTCATAGCTGAAATAGCAGAACTTTTGGAAACATAATATTTAATGAGAAAATTATGTTTCCTTGTAAAGTACAACGGCGTTTTCCAGCACATTATATGCTGACACAGGGGAAAACTACAATGTGTGGAAGATATTTGACAGAATTATAAGTCTGTTTTATATTCCTGTGTCTGATGTCCTCTCCTGTCCCAGATTTCCTCTTACTATATTTCCATGGAGTTGAGATGATCTATGTGGTACTCAGACGGTGAGTAAATATTCATCCCAGCGGTGATCCAACGGTGGAAACGTATTGGTGTTCATGCTGCTCTACACATATGGTTTAAATAATTTATTTATGTATTTTTGAATGAAAAACAATGCACAGATATTTACCATGAAGTCCTGAGCTAATCCGTGTCTAAAGTCAGTGGTGGCACTCTGTCGTGTTGTCTGCATGACTTCCGGTGCTTAATGCACATGCCTACCACAGAGTGTGGCAAAACTACGCATAGTGCATGAAATGTAAGACAGTTTACTAAAACTACAGTTTTCTGTGATGTCTCTTTTGGGATTATGGTCATGGGATATGACTTGGGTCAACCTTAACCGGTATGCTGTTTTTTCTTCTCAGGAGACAGAAATCCTACAAATATCAGCCTGTTTCTGTCTGTGGGTCCTTTTTCCAGTTTAACATCTCATCTTAACTTCAAATCAAAAGAACAAAAACACCCTGATAAAAGTTTTTTGTTTAGGATTTATAAAAAAAAATAAAGAAAAACATGCTGGTTATTCATATTTTGAACTGAATATTAAATGAACGAATGCTACAGACCAGACGCGGAGCCTCTATCCTCCATCCATTCCCATCCTTAACTTCATAAATGTTGTAGCAAACTGGTTGGCACAACTTAAGGCCACACTACACTATTCATATATATGATTATGCCCTTCATAAATCACACCCTGGACTCTTGCCTGAAGAATGAAGCAAACATCCGTCCCTGTAAACGTTGCATTACTGTCAACTTCTCAGAAGATGCAGCGAGTTGTGACGGTCACTTGTTCAACCAGTCATGTCCACATGGGGTTTAAATAAAGTTTTCACCCTAATGTTGTCTCCGTGTTTTCCCATGTGGTGTCGCACATCTGCTCTATGTGTAATGAGATTTTAATGGCACTTGGAGTTTCATATTGTAGCTTTTTAATTCCATCACAGCTCTCCCTTAGTAAAGAAGACGAGTCGCTCTTCTTTCTTTCCACATATTCAGAAAGACGTGGACGGTGTAGCTGAGTGTTCCCAACAGCAGGGCTTTGGAAGATGTTTAGTTCCTACAGCACAGCACTTTGAAAGCAAACTAGCAGGGAAGTTTTCAACTTTGTCCCTGTAGATGTAAAAAGCTGCTGTGCACAAAGTCACCAAAGAGCATGATTCCAATCTTTCACTTTATCTTTTTTTGTGTTTGTGGTGACACACAGCTGTGCGCCGAGTTACACAATGCAGTTGTGTAAGAAGTGATGGCAAATTTCATATAAAAATTATATGAAAGCAACAATGTTTAATTTGATAAAATGTCTATCACCTCACTTGCATTAATCTTTTCTGTCCTTCACCTCGCTGCTTGCAATTCAAGTTTCTGACAAAAGCAGTCCACGGGGCATGTTACTGGTGACAGTAGATTGTCATCAAGACATAAAAAGATGTCCAGTTACCTTCGATTCAAGGTGCTAGGACCAGACAAAAATTAAAATAGACAAACATGAATGGTAATTTAACAGCCCTTTTACAGCGGTGCATCCACACAATGAGTGGTACAATATATGATCTCTTACATATAGAAATGGGGAAATCTGTCTCAAATATCATATTTGCATCGTTAAAGTGGCTCTATTATGCATATTTCAGTCAAATATATTCTAATATGCAAGTCCAGAAGGGCAAGAATTAATCCAGCATTTTTCACAAACCCCTTTATTCATTTTGTATTGATCCTCTCAGATCAGCTTCTGTAAGGAACAAAGAGCGAAAGCTCTGCCCTGCGTCCTGCCTGCGGGCTGCGTCTGACTGGTCACCTGCGAGGAGTACTTATGCAGAGCAGTGAAGGTAGGCGTGGCTTTCTTCTCGTGAACGTGCACAACCTAGAAAAGAAGAAGACATAGTCCCTCATCAGGGACGTCACTAAAATTTTGAAATAGAAAAAACTTTCTGAAACCAATAGTTTGGTTGCCAAGGAAACAGAACGCAGAGAGTGTTGGAAAACTCAAAGATGCGTTTAGGTGATAAAAAATGATGCCGATTTCATGTCTGATGAGTAATCAACACTATAAGACTGTGGAAAGCTCAGGAAACTGAATATAACATAACTGAGCCGCTTTAATGCAGCCATGGTCGTTTATCCACCTGTGGGAGGTCTGGGTTTAGTTTCCTTTGGTGTTTTCATACCAGCTGGTACCAGTAATGCACTGCTATACAGTTGGTTACAACTGCCTAAAAAAACAGAACAAGTAGAAAAATAAAAGCAAAATGTTTATTTTACTGTTCTCAGCTTGTTCTGTCTTCTTCAGGTGCTTCTTCTTTGGTAGTTTCTAGATCGTCTTCCTCCCGTTTCCCGTCCTCTTCCTCGTTTCTGGTTAGTCCCTTTAGCTGGTTGCGTGTCTGCTATACATCTCAACACAGACCCTTTCTGGTGGTAACGCCCAGTTTTCTGCATCAGGTGATGGTTAGCTAAGCCCCTTAAAAACGCACCACATGATGCACACAATCAACACAGGAGATGCAGAAACCTGTCTGGGCATCTGCGCTGAGTAGAAATGGACATTTACTCTGATCTTTCATGTCTTCAGCCCTCAAAGCAAAGGATCATAAAGATATTCCTGTAGGGGATGGGAAGAGCTGGTTTTAATGTTATGGCTAATCTGTGTTTACTGTGACTAATGCTGAAAGTATCAGCCATGAAATGGCAGCAAAATATTAAATACCAGCCACTGCATGAGGCTTTAATGCTCAATATTCTCCACCATAATATTTGATATTAATTCTACTTCACTATGACTAAATTTAAAATACTGTCAAGTTTTGACTTTATATCAGTTTTTTACTAAATTAACAGCAGCATTTCCTCTGAAGTACAGCAGAAGTGGAGGAAGATGCAGCCTCTGTAGCATTTATAATGAATTAATCCTGCTTCTGAACATGCTGTACCTAAAGCTGACCGCAGCTGCTGCTAATTTAGGGTTTGTTTATCCTTTCAGCTACTTTCACAAACCGAATGTCTCCCCAGAAAGTTGCAATGCCGTTGTAAAGTAACATTTTCTCTTTCTATATAATGAGTTGATAGCACAACATACCGTAAGCTCTGGACAGATTATCACAAGAGTGTTTTACAGAAGTTTAAACCTTCACACTACTTTCAGCTTTAAACGAGTTCATCTTTACTCACTGACCTTCATTGAATAAGTTTCATTTTAATATTCTCAGCTTAAGCTGCATTGTACTGCCATGAAAGCCTCATCTTTGAACTACTCTTGTGATCAACATGTGACGGTGGCACAGATAAAATGGTTTTAAAATAAACACAATGATTGTTTGTTGACAATTAACTAACTATTTAGGCAGATGTATCACTGGTAATAGCAATAACTGTTCAGCCAAGGCTATACCCCCTGTTAAATTCATTAGAGTTGTTCAGTATCTGAAATTTAATGAACACATAATTCTCCAGTGACATGCATGTAAACCGTAGTGGATCAGAGAGCCATTAGTTAGGGTGCACATGTTGATACACACAAATAAAAAGCCTGAATTTATCCATCTTTGTTTGCTCATGATTCCACTGAGGTGGACCTCGTCAATGAGTCACAACAACGTTAATGACAATAATATTTAAAGGTGGTAGATAACCGAAGTGTGTGTCTGATGTGTCTGATGTGGTTGTGCAATATTCATTTCACAATGAATACTTAGCATGAATGACAAACATTTTTTTCACGACCGTAGCACAAGGTTCCGGTCTAAACTATGTTATGCAAAAAACACATATGGAAATTTGGCAAGAGAAATTTCTCTTATTCTGCCATTTGGAAACTCAGCATGGGGCATGCTGCAGTTCCATGCAGCACTTTGCTGGCTGCAGTTTTTCATTTTCACCATTTTAAACTTCTGAAGCCAGAATGAAAGTTTTTGTGTGAATCTGTCTGAAGCGGAGACTCTGACCTGCCATTGCAGCAATCCTGCCTCCCAAAGAAAAAAACTCATTAGTTTGTGCATTATTCTTTAGAGAATACATTTTCTAAAGAGATCAAAATCCTTGCATCTTTATTCGAGCTGTGTTTGAAGATGGACTCAGTTTTCTGAGCTGGCCTCAGGTGCACGTTCAACACGGTGCAGTTTTTAGAATTTATTCCTCAGTTTAACTTCAATGCCTGAGAAGTGACGAACGCAAAGATGACTTTAATGTGGCTCATGTGAACACAGAAACACACACCGATGTGTTTAATGGGACTGGGTGGAGGCAGCAGTCAGAACAGGAATCTCAGTACCTCCCTCTCATCACCACCCAGCTTCTGCATCTCTTCCTGGGCAACACTGAGGAGCTCTGAAGCCAGATGAGGAATAAAATATCTGCAGGGAGTGACAAGTACTGATCTTGGTTGGTTACACAAACCATATCAACTTCATTCATTCATTCATTTTCCTAACCACTTAATCCAATTCAGGGTCGCAGGGAAGCTGGAGACAATCCCAGAAGTCATCGGGCGAAATGCAGGGTACACCCTGGACAGCTCGCCAGTCCATCGCAGGAACACACAGAGACAAACAACCACTCACACTCACCATGTCAACTTTTAACACGTATTTCAACAGTTGACATGAGAAGCTCCTTCCTGTCTTTTCTGTAAGCGATCAAGCTCTTCGCTCTGTACCGATGAGGACGCCTAACCAGAAGAATGTCCTTTTGACCACTTTTATTCACCGCCTCATTCATTTCTGCATTGGTGTGCATGTGGAGGATGAGCTGACCTGGAGCGCCCACACCAGAGCCACCATCAAGAAGGCCCGGCAGAGCCTCTTTTTCCTGAGGAACAACCACCTGTTTCAGTCTCTGCTGGTGTCCTTCTACAGATGCTCCATCCAGAGCATTTTAAGAGATCACAGAGTTCTCCATCTCAGGCTGAGTGAAAAGAAGCTCCAGATAAGGCATATTCAACATTTACGGCGTCCTTGCAGATTTGCACGTGACGTGCCATGCACACCAACATCACAGATGATGTGCTCTGAACGTGAGAGGTTAAAAAGCTGGATGGTCCTTCTCAGAAAATTTGTGACTTAGGAAATGTTTTTTTTCATGTGACAGATGAAACAGCTGACATTTCACCTCCGCCCATCTCAGATGAACCCAGAACAGTTTGTGATGTTCTTAGATCTGCTTGTGTTTGTGTATATACAGATTGTGATCATCCTTAGTGCTGAAGGAGAACTGGATGATGTTGTTCAACAGAGGACATTTTGCTTCTGTAACATATTCAGTTAAAAAGTTTACATTTTCCACAGTAAGCATGCTGTTTACAGAAATGTGCTCATGATCTTAGAATTAAACAACCTTTCCAAAGATCATTGTCCCTGGCTGGAACTGAAGATGGTATTTGTACCTTTTAACATGGTACATCAAGTGGTTTAATCTGCTGTGTGTAAACACTGATTTAACCTGAAACAGATAACCATAATCATAACAGCAGCTTTTATACGTGCCCTCAACAAGGACGCTCCATCTTTTCAACCAGGAATCAGAGATGTGCGTTCATTGGCACAATTACAAAATAAAACATATTGGATGAAGAAATGTAGATCCCATGAGCTAATCTCCTTAAAATCTGACTCAGAGGCACAAAGGATCAGCTTCAGTATCTCCATTTCTTTGCATCAAATAGATGAGTGGACTGCCTTACTGCATGTGTGGATTGGCTATTATTTAAAATTTTATTGACCTCTATGAATGACTGGTGAGACGCAACACCAGCAGCAGTTCTTTGGCTCAGTTTCCAGTGGCCTGTCAATGACACACTCAATATAATCACAATGGAGACGCTTATTATAGACGAGTGCCAGATGGACCGTGAGCAGAAACACAAGCTTTGGATGGCAGACGTTCCAGTTTTTTCACTGTAATTGTTGAACCCTCACAGATGGGTTACGGTTTTATTTCACAGATGAGAAAATGAGGACGCGGTCCTCGATATAAACTGAGCAGGAGTGCCAGAAAGAGTAATGCAGTCTCTTGTCCTGGGAGGCGTCTTGATGATCACAGAGGAATCACACAGTTCACATTCCCTCCAGCTTTGAGCCACAAGCCAATTAGTTCAACGCAGCCAGTGCACAAAACAGGCTGAAAGGTTCACCAGAAATAACTTCATCATGGGAGAGCCTGTGTGTCATGGCTCCTCAACACGATAGTCTGTGTGAGGACACCACACACATATTTGGAGATGTGTTATGAAACAGAAAATTCTCACGAGCTTTTGTAACAATGCAAAACACATCATCGTCGACATGCCAGCAGCTACTGTGAGGTTTGAGGGTAAACGGTATGCAGATTGCCTCTGGTTCCAAAGTCTCAGTTCCAGTCTGTACTCAAGCAATTATTAAATATTCCTAAAGCCACGGGTGTGAAAACCTGGTCAGGGAGGCTGGTAACCTGCAAGATTTCTCGTTCCTGCGCTCACACACAGTCAGTCATTTTCTGAACCGCTTCATCCAGTTAAGGGTCGGAAGGAAGCTGGAGCCTCTCCTCGCAACCATTGGGCGAGAGGCAGGACACACCCTGAACTGGTCATCAGTCACACACACCTGACTGGAATTAGCGTTTCCACTACCCCTAGAACAGTTCAAGATATAGAGTTTAACAAAAACACTTTATTTTACATTTACACATCACTAGATATGAGGTACAGGGTCATGTGACCAGTTCATCAAGAACAAGTGGTGTGGTCCATACGGACAGAGAAGAAGAGAAAGATACAACTGCCGTTTTTGACAACAACAGTGACTTGCAGAGTTTCACCAGGAATGGGAAAGGGAAATGAAAAAGCCATCTGAAATCCTCCGCAGCAAGTGGAAAACCATGAACCAGCACTACCTGGCATGAGCCGTAATTCTCATAAAATCTCATGCTGCTGAGGAGATTTTACAAGACTTTTCCATCCATCCATCCATCTTCCGCCTATCCGGGGTCGGGTCGCGGGGGCAGCAGCCTAAGCAGGGAAGCCCAGACTTCCCTCTCCCCAGCCACATTTGCCAACTCTGCAGGGGGGGGGATCCCAAGGCGTTCCCAGGCCAGCGAGAGATATAATCCCTCCAGCGTGTCCTGGGTCTTCCCTGGGGTCTCCTCCCAGAGGGACGTGCCTGGATCACCTCACCAGGGAGGTCCAGGAAGCATCCTGACCAGATGCCAGAGCCACCTCAACTGGTTCCTCTCGATGCGGAGGAGCAGCGGCTCTACTCTGATCTCCTCCAGGATGACCGAGCTCCTCACCCTATCTCTAAGGGAGAGCCCGGTCACCCTGCGGAGGAAACTCATTTCAGCCGCCTGTATACGAGATCTCCTTCTTTTGGTCACGACCCACAGCTCATGAGCATAGGTGAGGGTAGGAACGTAGATCAATTGGTAAATCGAGAGCTTCGCCTTCTGGCTCAGCTCCTTCTTCACCACGACAGACCGACGCAGAGTCCGCATTACTGCAGACGCCGCACCTCACCTACCGTGGGTTCACCATCTGTGGGAGGAGCCGTAGGAGTTGGGTGTAATGTGAGCAAGACGGCGGTAAGGGACTAACAGCTCACCACACTAAATACCTGCAAATTGCAATTGTATTTCGGCAAAATATTGGAAATATTTAGCAAAAACACTGTAATGAAGATTCAGTTGAAGCGTGAAGAGAGAATGTTTGGTTAGGAAGTTGGAAACTAACCTTTAAAAGCTGGATGAGCTGCTGTATTTATGTCTGGTAAGTTCTCTGTCAGCACACTTTGAAGGACACATGAATCTGGATACTAACAAATTATTAAAGTATTGAATTTGAACATGTAGCTCTGGATAATAAAGTTAGACCAAAAAACAGGTAAACCATGCTGGTATGTAGCTACCTGAAATGAAAACGAACCCGACCGCCCCATCAGCAGGTTCGTAATCTTTGATTTAGTTTAGAAGTCTGGTGGGCAGCTACACAAAACTAGAGGAAAACAACAGTATGACTCTTCTGGAACCAGAGGTGTTTTATGAGGTCAGAAGTCTCATACTATAAAATGTTACATCGTGTTATGAATTTTAATGGAACACCGATCTTTCTCACTGAGGCGCCTTCTGAAGACCGTTCATTCAACGCTCATTTTGCACACAATCTCTTCTTTTAGTTCTCCCCAGAAAGTAAAAGTTACTCTTCTGTTGACTCGTGTTTGATCTTTTGCTCTGCCTCTTTCTCTACTTCTTTCCCTCGCTTTGTCTTCTGGGGTTTCTTTGCTGAATCAGCCATTATTCAAGTGTGTTGATTGCATGTTATGTGGCACAGCAAAGCAAAATGCAGCTTTAAAGTGTTTCACTGTGATAGTAAAAAAAAAACACTGTAAAGTGCAGCTTGTCAGCCTCAGGAAGCTGCTGGACAACAAAAGCTCCAGGAATTTACATAATAAATGTCACTGTGCCCCCAAAGTGAGTCAGAAGTACTGAGTCTTAAAGTCTGAAAGTTATATAGTGCCACTTTAAAAACTTGAATCATTTCTCAGTAGGCTTGCCTTCAAATTGAATCTTAAGATGAGTATTCTGCTCTGACACAGACACAGTATTGATGTTCGCACCCTCCAAATGGGGCGCTCTTTTTTCTCTATTCAAATAAAAACTCCAAGAAACTGAGTTTGACAAGTGTGAAGAGAAATGAAGTGCACTCTCCTTCAAGATCCACAAACTCCTGACCTAAATCTGAGAGTCAAAGAAATGTGTCACAAGCTGTTACAAACCATTCATCGGACCCCCTTCCGATAGAATGAGACTTGTGAATGAACTGACACAGTTAAAAATCCTCTCAAATTTCAACCAAAATTCAGTTCTCAACGCTGATGTGTTACCGCTATGATCAGTGATATTTCAGTGATGCATTACAGCAACTTTGCTGTAAGTAATCAAGCTCTAGTGTAACACAGCTGTAAAAGAGGCCAATATGTGATGATTGAAATCAGTAGACACATATTTGGAGGGAGGACTGAGTCAGGGAGTGGTTCTGTCATGCTTTAACAGGACATATAAAACCACATCTTTCAGACCTTGGATCGGATTCTCAAGGACAGAACTCTGCTGGGACCTTGGCTCTCACTGTGGGGAGGTGTAGCAGAGGAAGTGGTGACTTCTCGTCTCTACAGATGTCTTGTCTGGTAATGGGTTTGGTGGAGCTGATTGTGATGGCAGTGGAAGGTCATTTCTGTTGCAGATTTAGCTCAAATTGTTCAGGGATGCCAAAAATGAAAGGGTAAAACAAAAAGGTGGGGTTGTCCGTTGCTGAAAAGCTCTTTTGTGTCCTCCAGAATGACAGTCAGTGATCAATGAGAGGAGGGCAAACAACATCCGGTGTGTCACACAACAGTTTGGTCAAGCTGCGCCGCTCACAGGCGTAAACTGGGGAATCCTCATCTTTCTCTCCTCGCTTTGTTTCCCACAGATTTATACTCACTAATCAAAACAAATCAGGACGGCATCCTTCATGCTGACAGCACATAGCACTCTGGAGAGTTGAGTCATTTGATCTGGATGGCTGGCTCTCCATCGGTTTGGCCTGTTGCTTTTAGCAAGGGGCTCACAAATCTCGTTGTATTAACACAGGCTCAGTGGAGGGAGGGGATTTAGGCCTCGGAGTTGAATCCACTCGCCGTTCTGTGCAAGACGATTGCATACAGCTTATAGAAAAAGGCTAGATGGATTGCAGATTGTCGGGCATAAATCAACCTCTGCTTTCAAGTAGCTGTACACGAAAGACGGAATACTGCTTCTCAGTATGGTTGGTAAAGTGCAACGAGATATAAGGACTGCTGAATAATTTAAAAGGAAATTACCTTTAAGCCAATATATGATAAAGACTTTTTGGTCAATATGACCTTATTTAATGTGTTGTGGACTGTTTGACTATGCACAGAAGGCACATGAAGATGAAACACATTATTTAATAAGTTTATATTTACACTTTACAGACATTTATATGCTTGTTCTCAATGCAATTTGTGCAATTTGTTGGATAGAAAACAAATATTTTTTACATTGTATCCTGTCATTAGACTGTACCATTTTATTGCCATAATATCATTTAAAAAGTTTTATAATTAGTTTTTTCTCTATCCTATGGGTTTGCAACTAGCTGTGGTAGTAGCAAAAAAACAAATCATGCGGAACCATACCACACGGTACTATGCAATGGGCACGCATCAAAGGATTCACATCAGGTCAGTGAGTTGCTTTGATATTGTAGCCCGCTTCTGTTAACTAGGTCTAAAATGTAGTAATTTAATGTTTTTTTTAATGCTAACTTTGTATTGGTACTTCATTCATTCATTCATTTTCTGAACAGCTTATTCCAATTCAGGGTCGCGGGGAAGCTGGAGCCTATCCCAGCCGGCTTTGGGCGACAGGCAGTGTACACCCTGGACAGCTCGCCAGTCCATCGCAGGGCGTATTGGTACTTTAACTTTCTTATTAAATGCAAAATAATTTTACTTTATCGTTATTAATTGTATACTTCTAGCATCACATGAGATTTAAAGCTGGGATAGGTAATCTTGCTAAGAGACATTTTTTTTGGTTAACTCTGGGTGTAGTTCCTCGTCCTGATAGTAGTCTATACATTTTGTAATCATGAACAATAAGAAATATAGTTAGACCCCTCAGTTTACTGTAAATCTGTAAAAAAAACTCTGACCAATCCAAACATTCGGACCGAAAGGGGGTTGTTCATTTATTATATTTCATAAGCTTCTTTTCCTGGCTCCCCTCCTCCCCCTCCAGCAGTGCATACCCCAAGATTACCTATGCCAGCTTTAACTGAAAGAACTGAATTTATATTATTAAACTTGATGAAAATGTAAAAGTTTGTAACTTTTAAATCACTTTGTCAGATTTCAGAATCCCATATTCACCAAATATTTGCCTCATTCAGTGACCACACCCAGATAGCACACACACAGAACACACAATTTGCACAATAAAATGGTGTTCAAAAAAAAAAAAAAAAAGAACAGTTGCAGGCCTGTTTGGAGGGAAGAGCAGTCAAAAAATGTTGCAGAGCAACAAAACACGGCACCTCCTCAGTTAATCAGTCTGTGTTTAACAACTTTCATGAGCTTCTTTGTCTACTGCTGTGAAGATGAAGGTAAAGATTAATGGTTTTGTCATGTCTGCAATTCTCTGTGATCACAGGTGAAGTCCAAAGCACAGCCAAGATGACCCAAGGCGGCACGGTTTTTCCCCAAGCGAACCCCTTAACTAGAAAGCTTTGTCTTCTATCACGTGTCCACCTCCAAAAAAATGTCCTCACTGGGGTAAAGTTTAAATACGATTAGGGCCTGGACCTGAAGTACTATTCTCCTCACACAAACTAGCGATGATAAAGCCAAACAGACAGTATGTGAAAAAGTGAATCAAAACTGATCTTCATTTGCTATTTTAGAGTTTAACATTGAAGTTAAACACTTTGGCTGGTGATCCACACTCAGGTTCAGTGGATGTCAGACAGTTTCTCAGAAAACATCAAACTTTTACTTTCACAGAGAAAAAAAAAAAAAAGAAAGTCTTTTGCTTCTCTTTTGATGCTATAAATCGTCCACACGTATATCTGTGAGCGGTCCTGAGGCAGGTCAGTACCCTTGCATCCTTTTGATCAAAGCACCTCTGGTTCTGGTTCTGCTCTGGGTGCAACGCAGGTTTGTACCGTTTGTGAAAGCAGGCTACGGCCGAAACACCTCCATCTTCATTTGCAGTCAGTTCAATCTCCTCAGCTGCTCCTTTACTTCTTGGCAGTGAAACTAAAACTAGTTGGGAGAGTAGATGTACTTCATCTCACTTTGTGAAAATTAACCCCAGCTGAGTGATTAAGCTGAGGTTCAGCATGAAGTGGATATAAATATGGTATTAAACAATGTTTCATGAGTGGGGACCAACCACAGTGGTGTGAGCTTATAGTGACTTAATGAGGTTGATGGAAGGATGATGTGGAGCAGACATCTGCAGTGGGGAGGTGGTGAGCTGGTCATGGAGGTGAGAAGGTGCTATCTTGGATCTTCAGAAGACCAGTGTTTGAAAACCCTCCTGAAAGAGAAAGAGGGGAAAAAAACAGCAAATGGGAGGGAAAGGCATGAGTGAGGCCAAGGACAATGGGAGAGGACAGGAAGAAAGCAAAGAATAGTAAAGAAAGAAAGAAAACTGTAGAGGAATGGAATAAGAGGAAAGGGGGGAATGGATGGGGAAGAAGATGGAGATATAAGGAGAGAGGGGGCGGGAAAATGGAAGGATGGACAAAGAGACAACAAATGGGAGGAATGGGGAAGGTGGAATGGGACAAGAATGGGGACGGGGACAAGGGCAGGGATGAGAACAGGGACTGGAGAGGGAGGACTGGAGAGAACGAGAGAAACTGAGGTGAGGAAGTGAAGCGAGTAGCTCACCAGGTGCTTCGAGGTGTGGTTGAAGCGTGACATTGTTCTCAAACCCAAGTTAACACATTCACTTCATTAATATAGTTATATTCAGTCATATTTAGGCAGCTGGGGCACCAGAAAAAACGTATGCAAAACATGAAAAAGTCTAACTGTAAAGTTTTAATAAAACTGGAAAATAATATAAAGTTTATGTCAAAGTCTTGATGTTGGTCCTTTTTTCATATAAGCTTATCAGGAAGTATGTGCACACATGTAAAAATGATTGAAGTACTTACAACTTTAGCCAAAAAAATCCTCAAGTAAAAAAAATAGTCTGAAACTGACATCAGATTGCTATTATTTATTTGTTTTATTATGGAATTTCATGGAAGTTTGTGGTTTTTAGTTATAAATTGTCAAGGTAGCAGTTGGAGGGGCCTTGCCCGACAACTCAAAGTGGTTCAATTGCAGTCATCTACAGTCCAAGGATTCAAACCTCTGTAGTTCTCTTACGGTCTGGTTTCAAGACCTGCCTTTACCCCTTTAATCACCAACAGTGATCCAAATCTATGCTTTTCCACTTTTCAAATGTATTTAATGTTTAAACGTCAGGTTGTACAGAATTAACGGTGCTTATCTGCACAAACATGGGATAAAAAAGTGGAAGAACTGAGAATTTTTAAGTGATATTACTTACACGTTTTTCATTTTAACTTGCATTAAACCAGTCTCTGTCTTTGTTGTCCAGAATCTTACAAAAATAAAACACAAAATGTAATTTGATTCATATTTTTAAAATGTTTTTACAGCGCAGTAAAGAATACTGATACATAAAAGGATTGATTATTTGGTTTTAGGAATGTTAAATTGTTACTTTGTCTTGTTGTAGTGTTTTCTTTCTTTAACCTTACGTTTCCAGTAACTTTTCCTCTCATTCACCACCCGTTCCTTGCTGTTAACTGACTGATCTACATCCGTTCATGCAATCACCTCTCAGTTTATATATTCCTTAGATTCTTGTGTTGACGTGCAGTTAAGTTTGGCTTCATAGTGTTTAATGTTCCTGCATCTGGTCCATCAGTCCTCTGACGGCAAAGGACACCTTGTGCATATCTCAGAGACTCCAGGGCTTTACTAAAACATCAGTGTTTAATGTCCCGGGAATGAGTGTGGGCTGACACATCAAGCAGATTTCTCTATCAAAAGTACACTTGCACACTTAGGAGCTCTTTCGGGACTTTACCGGTTTTGGTCTTTTATTCAAGGACACTATAGCATATGGACCAGAAGACAACACCAGCATAAAAGTGGTCTCTAAGGACAGGTATTATCCCTAATTTGGGGGTGGAGTAAGACATACTGTAAAAGTATTTCAGAATTTTATATGTATGCTTGTGTCAGTAATATAGGCGATAAATAAATAAGTAAAATTTAAATGGGAGAGAATGATCCTCCAGTGGATGAAGCAATAATACATATAATGATGAATATTCTCCTTGAGGACTTTTTACTAACTATAAATGTCAGCAAAAAGTTTTCTTTGCTTTTTTATTTAAACTTCAGTCCCTTGACTCATAGTTTTTAGTAAACAGAAGAAAGACCCTGCAATCCAACCTTACAAGAAAGAATGGTCAATAGTATTTTCAACATAAAGCACAACATTCACATGTAAATGTTTTAAAGGGGTCATCAGCAGGACAATTTTCATGTTAAAACATGTGTATTGGTGTTGGACGGAAGTGTTAACATCCCCGGAAGCCTTTATTTTAAAGATGGTCGGGTTTTGCCATGTGGGCGCTTTGTTCGCAGCAAAACTGTCCACAAGACCGAAGTCTCGCAAACACGTTTTTTTTTTTTTTACCCACAGGATTTCATCATCCCAGGGAGGAAATTGCATATACCCACCTCCGTTCTTGGCTTAAACACACTCCTATTCCACGCCTAAATACACCTGCTGGCTCTGCCTCAGGCGCCATTATCAATAAGCTCTGAGAAGATGTGGAAATAGCGGTCCCATGTGCACTGCTCGGTTGTCTGTTGCCAAAATCAACATTGGAATGTTTCTTCTCTCCCTTCTTCAGCGGACCAAACTACCAGGGACAGATGGATTACATTATTGTTTTGCTTTGCAGAAAAAAAATCCAGACGACAGCAGTTAACATGGTGTAGAAGTCGGCACATCTCTTGATACCGTGGCTCCAGCCTTCCCTGGTCCCAACAGCCATCCCTGAAGAAGTCTCAACTCAGTCTGGAGGAAGATGAGGATTTCTTTGGAGGCTTTCTTGGTGGTTCCAGAACCATTTAACCCAGGTTGCAGCCAAACCATGACACTTCATTTATACAGTATATTTAACTTCATGGTATTTATCTGTACAGTAAGACAGCTGCACGGTGGCTAAATAAACCAGAGATCTTTCATTTGGAAATAACAACATTTTCCAGACTCCTGGCTAAAAACGGCACATCTTAATAGGTGAATTAATTAAGATGAACACTGAGGGTAAATAAAACCTAAAGTAAATTCACTGCTTTGTCCAGTTCCGTGCCGTTAAAATGTGTGTGTGCATCCGGCATCCAGACGATCATTCTGCTTGTCTAAATGCTGGACAAGACACCAAAAAAAAAAAAAAAAAAAAAAAAAAAAAAATATATATATATATATATATATATATATATATATATATATATATATATATATATATATATATATATATATGTGTGTGTGTGTGTGCTTATCCGACTACTGGTAAGTTTGGTGTGGCGTGTAGTGTAAGTTTAGTAGGGAAATATGATGCAGCAGTCAACATTACTTCATTTTTTACATCTGTAACTTCTGATTTTTGAAAAAGTACATTCATGCAGGTGAACGTCAGCGCTTCACCTGCGCAATCATCCAATCTGAATGATTGTGTTGTCACTCATCTTCTCACGTTGGAACCAAATGCTTCTGCTTTGCGCAGCATCTAGAAGTGATGCAACACATCAGAGGTAACAAATTCTTATTGACTCACAAGTCTATCTATTTGTGTCATTTCTGTCAGGGTGGTCTTTATTTCTCCTCATCTGCACCTCCTCCTTGATGGCAATTATTTTGTCCTGTGCGAGGACATGCCTGCTGGAAGGCACAAGGTGGAATCACTGGCCTCCCCCCAGGGACACACAGGAACACCAGTATTTTAACAATAAATGAACTAGAGTCAGAGACATCATATTTGTGTGCATTTATTTAATAATATGAAACAAAGGAGCATTTGGTTCCAGCGTATCTCTGGACTCGTTCACATATTAGGCTTCTAATATGTGATAGTGAGCAGCAGCTCTGTGGGTTTTGATTTTGGTATTTCAGTCTTCAGTTTGAGTTTTATTTTCCAATTTACCCCCTGTGATTTTTTTGCTGTGTTTTACTTCCTGTTCACTAGCTCTCCTGTTTTAATTGTTAACTCAGTTTAATTGTTTCTTGTTAGATGTCTGCCGTTTATATACCCCTTGGTGTCAGTCACATTTACATCTAAATTAATCTGATCAAAGATTCTAGCTGACATGTTTACATGGAAGGTAGGTAAAGTGATCTTCTCTGTTGTATTTTCATGATGGACAGATTTAATGCTAAGGGAATGCTTCTGGGTTCTCACCTCTGCTGCACATTGACCATCTAGCTTTGAACTTTAACTTTAAAGATGACAAACACTCCAATCACTTGACTTTAAACCTGCCGAACATTTGACATAATATTGCCTCAGAAAGGTTCTGGAGTTGCACACAGGACTGTTGAATCATGTTGGGATTGAATCAGGTTTGAACATGTAGTAGAAAAACAAATCAGGTCAAGATGAGAAAATTTACATGAAATTACTTCTTGTGCAAATTAGGAGCAAAACACATGCAGCTGGTTAGCAGAAGCAGTATGGTAGCACTGGCTAACACAAGGTTCTAACAGCCTTTTTAATGCTTCAAAGAGTATCTTATATCAAGACTTCACGGTCATGTAGCTAAATATTCTGTGATTTGATCCATGGTTGACACTGAATGTGGGAGAATAGTATAGTTTTGGTCAGCCGAGTGAGGAAGTTATGCTGTTTTTAGAAGGTAAAACTTCCTCGTCTTGCTTTACCAGTTTTAACATAAGTTTACCATGGAATGTACAAGCTTTCTACACATGGTATGGAAAAATGAACCAAAAACTTTCCATCACAAAACTGCTCCAAACTTCAAGGTATTGGAACCTCAAAATAATGGCTGTTTTACTACAATGCAGCATTATGTTTTAGATGTAGTCATAAACACCTGCAACAGAGCCATTAAGTTTTTCTGCAGGAGAAAGTTTGCAAATGATATAAAAATGATTTTTAACAGCTGTAAAAACGCATATTTTAATTAGATGTACTTTAAATATAACGGGTCGCTAAATTATCTGCTCTAAAGATTATTTAAAGAGTATGATTATATATTTCAGTAATTAGGATCCATATTTCAGTAATTAGGATCCATATGTAACATCTGCTGACCACATTTGCATTCCTGCACATCTCATAATGACCGATTTAATTCTTAAGTATTTAACTTTACTTCAATCCAATTATAACATGTCGGTCTGCTTTTCAATTAACAGACTGTGTTCCACACAGCTGACTTTCCGGAAGATATCGTTTCACTGAATTAGTGATGACTGGATGCCAAAAATGTCAAATGGACCACATGAAAGCAAACATATCGATCTCCTGTCGAGATCTGGAAATGGTTACGCAAGTTGATGGCATTCAGATGATGCAATCAGTTTTCTGCATCAGCATGAAAGGTGGAGCAGACCACAAACAGAAGAAAAAAAAAAAAGTCTGAGAACATCAAAGTGAGAAGACCTTTCCAGCTAATTACCTTGTCCTTTCTGGAAGGATTAATGCTGAGCTCGCTTCCTGCTCAGATTGTTTATGCAATGAAAACACATGTTTGTGGTCTTTCTAAATCCACAATCGCAGACCTTCAAACAAATTTTCCAAAATATATAGAAATAATGGAGAAAGTAAAAGATTACAAAGAGCTTAACAATTGCTAAGGTATGCAATGGTGATGGATGAAATAATACATAGTTTGTCTTGATGAAAGTGGAGGAGAGAAATAGCATCAGAGGCTGAGTTGTGTGCAGATTTACCAGCAGGGATCACAGTGGTTTAATGAAAGCTATGACTGTATGCAGCTCTTTTATCAGTCTGGGGATTCTGTCTCACCGACCCAAAATGTCGCCCCCGCCCACACAGACTAATATTTTGTTGGACCCATTGAGCTGCATTCAATTTTCTCTACAGTTCTACAGTCATTTAGCAGACACTTTTATCCAAAGCGACTTACATATGAGTGAGAACAACACAAGCGAAAAATCAAACAGTAGAGGACATCGTAGGAAGGTGCTGATGGACTGTCCAGTTGGACACAAGTCCTTCCATGAAGTGCTACAGGCTTTTTTTGTTTGTTTGTTTACTCCCTTCCCACCCCATAATATCACCTGTATTATAATAAAAAATAATTAATACCATGAAGTTTGTTGCAAAGAACTGGGCTAAGTTCTCCAACCTTCCAATAAATACAGCTATACTAAGTGTGGAAGTGCTCCTTGAAGAGCTGAGTCTTCAGCTTGCTCTTAAAAGTAGACAGGGACTCTGCAGAGCGGACAGAGTTTGGGAGATCATTCCACCATCGTGGCACAACAGAGGAAAAGAGTCTGGCTGGTGATTTAGTCCCACATATTGGTTAGAGACAGAGTGTACAACCCACATAAGTGGCTCAGGTAGTGCAGCTCATCCAGGATGGCACATCAATGCCAGCTGTGGCAAGAAGGTTTGCTGTGTCTGTCAGCGTCGTGTCCAAAGCATGGAGGCGCTACCAGGAGACAGGCCAGTACATCAGGAGATGTGGAGGAGGCCGTAGAAGGGCAACAACCCAGCAGCAGGACCGCTACCTCCTTCTTTGTGCAAGGAGGAACAGGAGGAGCACTGCCAGAGCCCTGCAAAATGAGCTCCAGCAGGCCACAAATGTGCATGTGTCTGTTCAAACAGTCAGAAACAGACTCCATGAGGGTGGTATGGGGGCCTGACGTCCACAGGTGGGGGTTGTGCTTACAGCCCAACACCGTGCATTACATCAAAGTTGGATCAGCCTGTAGTGTGTTTTTCCACTTTCATTTTCAGTATAACTCCAAATCCAGACCTCCATGGGTTGTTACATTTGATTTTCAGTGATGATTTTTGTGTGATTTTGTTGTCAGCACATTTAACTATGGAAAGAACAAAGTATTTAATAAAAATATTTCATTCATTCAGATCTACAACGTGTTACTTCAGTGTTCCCTGTTACAGCCAGTGGCCTGGAATCTCATCAACTCCATCATCACCATGAGGATTGGCTACACCTGGATTCCCTCTTGGCGAGTAAATTGCTGGTTGATGATTGGTTGCTTCCTCCTCCCCACCTACCCAGGACTGGCTGGATCTCTGCAGAGCACCAGCCTCCATCAAGCTTCAGTTGTGGCTGCTGTGTTTGGTTTGGACTTGGTGCCACAGCTTGCCACGCTGACTCTGCCTGTGAGTTTTGACTTTTGGATAGTTGTGACCTACTGTGTTGTTGGGTTTTGCTTCCTTTGGTGAACACTTGGTTTTTTGTTGTTTGTTGGAGTGCCTGCTCTCACTCTTGGCTGCTTGTTGTGACCTGCGGGTCTAAAAATCTACTTTTGTTTGCTAACTGGGTTTTTTCTTAATGTCATAACATTCCTTTTTATTGTTTTGAGCAGTGGATATAGACCCCTTCATTAAAGAAAAGGCTGAATTTATAACAGTCACTCAAAATACTGGAGACACAAAAAAGGAACATAATTAAAATTTTTGCTAAATTATAATTTAGTGATATAAGACACTGTCCTTTTCTTTTAAGTTTAATTAAAAAAAAAAAAATCAGTTCTTGACAAATTAGAGTACTTTTTCTGATGAACAGTTGGACAAAATACCTGCCAACTGGTGCAAAAGTGACTGGGACGAACAGAAAACACCTGACTGTAGTGGAAACAGATGAGTGTTCAACAAAATATTAGTTTATAATTGATGTAACATTTTTTTTTTTTTTTTTTTTATTAGATCTCTTAAACCAGAATTAGAAAATGTAATTTTTATTTTAAAAAAAATGTATTCATTACTTTTTTTTTTTTTTTTTTTTTTACTCAAGCAGCTGTTTTTCTTCCTGAATGACAGGGTATGACTACATTTGAGAACAACTGTGTATATATGTATGTGTATGTTTGTGTGTATTATGTGTGTGCGCTAACATCTGTTAAACTATAAAATGCTGACATAAAAAATATGATTCCTTGTAAATGTTAGGCAGATATTATTGCATTTTACTGTAATGTTTTTAGTGTTTTTCTGCCTCCCAGCTGCTGGAATACTACAGTATTTTTACAGTTGTATTGCAACATTTATGTGTACCCGGTGGAAAGTTGCAGGCATTGGAGACAAAACCTCTAACATATTAATGCCTAACTCAGCCATTATGATGAGGGATGGAAACTATTCCTGAAGTCTGAACATGCTTCATGTGACACAAATTAAATGAATACATCATATCTAAGTGCATATTAATGGAGTTGTGTGCTTTCTTTTTTTGCAAGCTGACAATTTCTTCAAGACTTAATAAAATATCTGTGACATGCTTTGATCAGAGTAACACAACATAACAGCTTCCCTTTCAAGCTGCTTTATTCCTTCACTGGGGTGTTTCTCTTGATGTCTGCAGTACAGCTTAATAACATGAATGTAGAGCATATAGAGAGAGTAAGATACAACACATGCACTGAACTTATAGAGAATGCACTTTTCTCACGTGTAAATGACACAAGGTACATATTTTACATATTTTAAAACCTGCAGGTTTGATGGATTACAGGGTATATACTTTCAGCTACTATGCTAACTGCCTGTAGCCTGAAGCTCCTTTTTACCAAATTCATAAAAAGAACTTGTACAAAACAAAAGATCTGTGGGTGTGTTCCTTAAGTTCACAGTGTCTGTGAGGGTGAAAATGTCACTTGATCACACCATAAAGAGTGCCTCCATGTCTAAATTGGGATGTATGTGTGACACTTGTCGAGGAGACACAACTTTGCTGTTGAGGAATGAGTAGTCTTGGCACAAGCTGTATTTCTATTTTGCCCAGAAATGTACAAAGCCTAAAAACTGCCTTTCACAACTGGAAAGGCCTCCGCCAAGGCCTTTAAAAAGTTCCTGTATCCAAACGGTGATCCGAATCACCACCAAGTTCTTCCTTTTCACATTTTCTACAACTCCTGAGACTTTCATGAAAAGCCATCTATAACTTTGAGTTATCTTGAACACAAATAGACAAACAGTTAAATGCCAGGTAAAACAAAACTTCCTTGGCTGAGGTAATAATTACCTAAATTTAAATGAACCTCATAAAAAAAAAAAAGACAAAATCTTACACTTTCATGAGATTTTATGTCAGGCATTTCATCATAAAAGTACATGACGAGCAGAATAGCTGCTGCTACACAGCTATGTCTATCCTCCTCAATGTAGCTATTTAGCAAAACACTGTGATGGGAACAAAGCTAGTTATTTTTGCAAAATGATTTTAGATACTGTTGCACACTTCTCTTCCGGTGGGGGAATATGATTAGTGCTTCTTTGCAGGGCTGAGACTAAAACTATTCTTGGAAGAGTGAATTTCTTGTTTTCAGCATAAATCAAATTGTGTTATTTAGAATTCACATGTTTTTGCTTTCTACTTCCAGTAAGCCCCTTTACATTTGTTTGCTCTATTTAGAAAATGGTAAATTTTCCACAATACTGGACTGTTTTTCTCTACAGTCACCCAGCAATTAGCATATTGAGGTAGTATGGGCATCACTGTCTCGCCAAAGGAGATTTATACATGTGGATGCACTGGGGATTAAAATGCCCATCATTTGGCAGACAACCACTCCACTCACCCTCTGGCTTGGCTGCGCTAATATATGCTCTATGCTAATATTTAAGTTTATTTTTCTGTTGTCAGATAGTACAGTTATTTAAAACAGTGACTAAAAAATAGCTCATTCAGACAATATGTCATCCTACATTCTCCATCCTTTTCTAAGCTTTGCCTCTGGACAGTAAAAATCACTTAAATTAGCTTCAGTTTGGATTAGGCTAGAATGGAATCTCTAGGCTAGAATGGAAGATAAGCATGTTTTCATGTGTGCATAACTGCAAAAATGACAAAATTGTCCTTTTGCTGTGTTGCATTTGTTACTAATAAAACCTTATGACAAGCAACCGAAACACTGGCTCTAAAGGTTTGTATTTGTGAGTTAAAGGTGAATTCTCAGTTGATTTTAATAAGCAAAGCAGCTAGATGTCAATACACACCGCACCATGGAGCGTTTTAAAGTCAGCAGCTGAGGTATGATTTCAACCACATGCGCATGGAAAATGATCCCGTAGAGAAAAGCTCAGAGAGGCTTAGTACACAGCCTTTATTTGGACAACAAACCACCCAATTCTGCAGCTGTGCAGCTCACTGAATATGTCAGATTGGAACAAAAGAGATATATGTTCCTTAAGGAACAAAAACAACCCCATGCCAAGTTGGTAACAATTGGTAGGAGGGAGCAAATAGTGCAACAACAGGTTTCAATGATATTCCTATTCTTTTCTTCAAAGGTCAGCTGTGTCAAAACATGTTAAATTTACAGGAGAGCTCAAAGCTGAGCAGCTCTTACATGAACTTCATCTGTTTCAGATCCCTGTACCATCTCACTTAAATGTTTGAGTCATGAAAACACTCATTTCCTGAAAAATTGCATTTTATTTTTCATTTGAGTTTCCTGTGAGACCCTGCTGGGAATCTTTTCACTTGACTTTAGTTGCCCCCAATTTAAAAGCTATACATGCTTTTCAGACTTTCCCTTTGTTGTGTTGAAGTTTTTGACGTTCGTGAAAGCTCTACAACATCCAAAGCAAAGTGAGTTGTACCTGTAATGTCCCTGAACTGCCTGAGATGCCCTTGCAGCCTACGCACCTCCTGCTTTCACTTATCGACGTCGTCATAAAACACATTTGCATAATGTATGTGTAAGGATGAGTCTGCTTTAGAGATAAACGTAATAACTGGGAGGTCTGAAATCTGGCCCGTGCTAGCAGACAGCCAAGTCCTCCTGTAAGGAAAAGCGCAGGAGAAGCTCCACTCCTACTTACAGAAAGAACCCTCTGGTGCAAAGGATACTGAAGGTTTATCATTAACACTATAGCAGTGTTTCATCTCCTGCATGCTTGTGTGGCATGCCTCGATGAGCAGCTGCTTTACACTCCACCAAGCCTAATCTGACCAATTTACGTTGCATTGCCCAGTTAAAGGTGCCGCATGGTTGCTGATTAACAAGAGTCTCCAAGTTCTCAAAGCTTCCTGCCATACAAAGCCCTAATTTCCATTCAGCAGAGAAACATCCCGCAGATTGTTTGCCTGAGAGGATTGCTCGGCCAAATCATGAAGGTTATGCGGAAGCCAAAATAATAACGGAGGACAGCCTATTTAGATATGCTGGGGATTTTCGGCATACACCACTCATGGGAGAGATGACTTTCCGCTGTGCTTGAAACAACTCTGCCAAGCTTGGCAACAGACAATGCACTGCAGAGATGTGACATGGTTAATAATGGAGGCAAATCCAGCCAAGACTATTTCTATTTTCTCAGCTGTAAAAGACAAACAAAACAACAACAGGGCAGCTTTTAAAAAGGAATTTCCTTTAACCATTAAATTACAGAAATACATTTATTTTTTAAAACAAGTGTTGACACTGCTGGCATAGGGAACCATGTATAACTCTACATCACTATTATGAAGCTTCTTTTGTAGCTTCTTGACAGGAAGAGCTGTCAGATCGTTCATTTTCTTTCACTGCTTCACTTCATTTAATGAAATTGAGTCTAAAGGCTTCCTCTTCTATCCTTGGCTGCCTTCCGTATTTGACTCAATTCACATATCTCTTTGTGCATGTAATGAAGGGAAGTTATTACAGCTATCAAATAACTTCTGGGCTGTAATGAGAGCATAAATATTCTCAAATGTGTTGCAATTTTCCAAATTGAAATAATCTCCATGTCAAGAAGAAATAGAAGAGACTCGAGGACGTGCTGCCATAACATTCAGATCAAGCATGTGCAGGGGGAGGAGCACCTGCCTCTCATGCTTCTTCTACCCAAAGTGTCCTTTTCACATCAGCTTTTATTATTTCTTTTTTTTTTCTTTTTTTTGTGCACTGGGCTTTCACAAGAACAAGTAGTCATTTGTAATTTTTAATAAATGACTTGCCACCAGCCATTCCATATGTCACTGCATGACCCTTAACCTAAATTCTGCCATCACATGCGAAGCTGGCCTGCCTTGGGAATGCTGCAGGTCCTCATGTAACACACACTCTGGTGCAGTAGGTTAGCTTGCGACCCGCTATTAATTCAGAGAAGAAGAAGCACAGGCAATCAGGCAAGCTGCTGTCGAGCCGAGCAGAGAGCGGCTGTCATCAGTTTTCCAAAAGCCAAATAAGTTAGGAAAGTCAAAGATTTAATAAGGAGTTGAAATAAGTTAGGTAGGTGTTTTTTCATGTATGTGTCTCATTAGTTTCATGTAAATAAGTTTATATACGAACCTACCAAACCAAGGCAAAAGCTACGTAATGCATGTTATTTTTACTTTTATGATATTGACAGACATTAATTACTGGACGCGCTGCGATGGACTGGTGAGCTGTCCATGGTGTACCCTGCCTTTGGCCCAGAGACTGCTGGGATAGGCTCCAGCTTCCCTGTGACCCTTCATCGGATTAAGCAGTTAGGAAAATGAATGAATGAATGAATGAATAATTACTGGACTGGATGTGTTGTGTGACCAGGTCAGAATGACCGCTGGTTACCATTTTAGTTACACACTCATGTCCTTTCTAGTGCTAATGAAAATAATACTGTTGCATATTTTTAAGTTGAGAGAAAGAAGTAAAGAGAGGGAAAAAGGAATTGCTCGGTGCATCATGGTGCATCCCATAGCAGTGTTACAAAATGCTTGTCGATAATGGTCGTCTACGCCAGCCAACACAACAAGCTTTCTCAAAAACAAAGATCTGTCTTAAGCCAAATCTTAAAGGGAGAGATGGAGTTTACTTTGAGAACCCAAACTGGGTGCTGGTTACATAAGAGACAGACCAGATAAAAAGCTGCTTTTAGTCAATAACCAGTTTCCATAGGGTTAGTTTACCTCAACTGATTTTTTTTTCTCTGGACAAAACAATAAGCTGTGGAATTCCACAGGACTTTACTCTGGGATTCATACCTCTTATAAATGCTTTCTTTATCATACATTTCCATTTCTATGCAGGTGGAACTTATGTATTTGGTTATGTTGATGCCACTGTCTTGACTACTGATATATATTGTGGATTTACCATTAAACATGCATGAATTTAGCCCTGTGATGGACTGGCGAGCTGTCCAGGGTATAAGTGGTTTGGAAAATGAATGAATAACATGTATGAATTTAATGTTAAACTGCAATGTCACTGCAGGACTGTTCATGCAAACTAACCATCCCTTCTAATCCACAATTATTTATGTTCGATACACCGCTTCTTCTCATTCATGATGACAGGGAAGCTTGAACCTATCCCAGTAACTACCATGCAAGAGGAAGGGTACAACCTAGACAACTTCCCAGTCCTTTGCAGGGCCAACACACAGACAAACAACCACTCACATTCATTCCTACTGATAGGAACATTTAACCTGACATGCATGTCTTTGGATAGTGGGAGTACCTTGAGATATTCCACACATTCACAGGGAAAACATGCAAATGTTACATATAAAGGCATTTGTTTGAACCCCTCCCCATCTGAGGCTCCAACATATTCAACATTTTCCTTACATGAGCATAAACACATTTGTCTTTTTTAACTTGTGTACATCATTACTTTGATTTAGCCATTTGTTGTTGGTCTATAAGAATTACATTTATACCAGTTGAAGGATTAACTGAACTGATGTAACTCTTGAGTTACTGATTCCTGGTGCATCCAAAATCCCATAATATTAATCATTTGATCAAATATCATGTTCTTATCCACTTGATATTTCAATCATTTAGCAGACTTATCCAATGTAATGAATTTGGTTTGGTTTTTGAGGGATTCAGTGTCTTGGTCAACATGCTGAGCCATGTAAACAGCAGTATTGCAGATGTTTCCCTGCAGAGTCACATCCACCTGCTAAATAACTCAGTAATGATCGTTTAAAATCAAACTGCTACCTACAAATTTATCTGACATTACACATATTAAAAACTAAATAGATTCCTACTATGTGCACTTATTACCATAAATTACACGTATAACTGTGGAGTTGAAATATTTCTTTTTAGCCTTTAGAAATAACTGATGCAAAAATTTGGAATAAGTGAAATGAAATATATTGAAAAAGAAGGAAAAACATGTCAGGTCTCTGGGTGCTGGCTGAACTCTGATCAGAGAGGGAAAGAGTGATTTGTTTCTGCATTTGGGATGAGAACAGTGTGCACATACAGTCCGTATATTGATGTGTGTGTGCTTACCTCTACATATGCGTGCATGTCTTCAGACAGGCATGATGTAATACCTGCGAAACCTTTTTTCCTGACTTTTTTCCAGTGAGCGGGTGTAGGTTTTTGATGCACAGTTTAACCCCGGGACAACCCATCCCCCTCAAATGCACACACAGTGTTTGGATCCATGACTTCAAAGGACATTACATGGACTTAAATGAATTTCCTGAAGATTTAGACATGCACACTACTAGCTTAACGCTAACTCTGACCCTACAACTAGTCTCAGTTTCATTATTTTATGAGGAATTCCTATTTCTCTGCATTGTGCAAAAAGATTATGGTCCTCACTGCCACTGAAACACCTTGACCCTGCTTCCATGTGCGATCGCTGATTAAAGCTCTGATGACACTCAGTGAAATGTCTGAAGAGTCACTCTTCAATTCCTGCAATGTTAAGAAATTCAGGATTTTTTTCTTGTCAGTTTTTGATCTTACCTGAGCTCTGTGGTCCTCTGGGGTTTTGCGTCCTCCCCTGCCTGTATTCGCTTTGAATTATTTATAGGTTCTGGTCCCTTTTCACCTTTGACCTCAAAGCTGATAATACCATCATTAAACTCAAAGACAAACACTACAGTGAAAGGTGTCACCATGGTGTTTGTCTTCAGTCCTACTAGACAAGCAGCAGGTTACACCCTGAACAGGTTGCTTGTCCATGACAACGCAGAAAGATGAACATCTCCTCACACTCACTCTGAAGAAGAACCAGCAGGGAACTGCTATGTTTGGACCTCTTTTTGTTTTGTACGGTCTGGATCTTTTTGGTCGACCCATTGATGTAGGTCAGTCCAGTTCTGAGGTCTTTCTACTGGCTGTCTGTGTGTCAGAGGATAGACTGTTGCTGGTTTATAGAGCTCTGAATGGTTCAGAATACAAAATACATCAGTGTAACTTGTGACCTGTGAACCCACCAGGCCCCTCAGGTCACCGGGATCTGGCCTTTAAACAGTTTCCAGAGTCAGAAGCAGACATGAAGAAGCTGCATTCAGCTTCTATGCTCCACGTGTCTGGATGTGCTATACATAGAAACCTGGCCTGCTGCGTCTATACTTGAAAAAGCTCAGTTTATTGCTCTTTCAAGGAAACAATAATAAAAAGCTCAGGTTTTTGTTGACATTAATTCTGTCTAGAGGCTTCTTACAGGGTGTACTGAATCGTAAAAGGATCTGATCTGCCATCAGGAGAAATGTCCTCATCAGGGTGCTGAAAAGTGCCCAAGATATTTTACATTTAAAAAAAAAAAACTATTCCAAAAGTGGTCGTCTGTGAGGCAGATTGATCAGCCTGGGGTTTTCTCTACAATCTGTTGCACTGCTTTGCACATTACATCTTCTGCTTGTATTTACAAATTTGCACATCTTTAGAAATGCATTTTATAGATTATTCTCCACATCACAAAACATACTCCACATTTGTGATATATTTACATAGTTGCACTGTCACATATCACATACTGAATCATTGTATCCTCTTACACACCTGTTGCATTCCTGCAGTATTATACTAATCTGCACCTCTGGTTAAGTGCCAACAGCATCGAGAAAACACTTGATCAACACTTGTAATTTCCGCTTTTATGAAAATGAATGATCTTTCAAGTCTCTGTTATTCCAGTGTTTTCTCCAGGTCTGAGAAATTGCCAACAAAGACTTCAAAGATAAATATTAATTATCTAACCCTCCCCCTCACCGTACTTATACCCTATCTGAGAATTATAGGCTGTCATGTTTGCATGTAAAAAAAGAAGATGATACAACTTCATAAGCAGCACTCAGAATGATGTTGTTGCTACATCTGAGGCAGCTAGCTGTGCTAACTGAAAAAAAAAACACTTGGCTGAGGGGTTTTTCAGTGGTTTTAAAATGCTACAAATTTAGTTTACATCGCTAATTACTGTCAAGTAAACCAGTGAGATATGATATTTTTTTGAACAATGAAATTTAGCCTTCAATCGGTGCCAAAAATGAGCGCACCCCCCCCCCCCCCCCCCCCTCACACACACACACACAGAAAGGATCAGCCTGTTCTGCACTGCCTGACATAAGATGTTTTTTGTTTTAATAAACTGAATCTTGTATTTTTTTTCCTTTCAAAGAACACATGCAACAGTATAGTAAGCAAATCAAAATCTGTTTCATATGCACGATTACTCATAGTGATGACAGCTTTGCATAGCATTGCCGATATCCAAACAACTTCACATGAAATATGAGGGAAATCTGTCATGAAGAATTCTGGTTTGCTGTTTTCCACGGCCATTTGGAGTTACAAGTTGAGCATGGTGGTAATCTCCCTGCATGGAAACATCTGGAAGGGACACTTCATTTAGTCTGAGTGACTGAAAAAACTTGCTTTTCTTTTCTTATATTCTGAAGTCCTTTATGTTTCGTGGCATAAAACCTAAAGGAAACATTCTATAAACTGGGGTCCTGTGACCAAATATACAAATCATATTCTTTTCTCTTCGGCTCATTTATTAAAGCTAAACACTGAGATATATTTCTCAGACAAATGTATCTGAATAAACTTGCATCGCTTAAATGATCTTATTAGGTAAGTGGTTGAATGATTTTATTAACAAATGGAAAATTTATCACTGAGCTTCAGAGAAAAGGTGGATTTAATTTCTTTAAAGAAAAAAAAAAATCATGCAAACGATCTTCGACAGGCCTCAAAAAAACAGAAAGTCTAGCAGATGAAGCTTGTTATTTTTACCTCTTACAGAGAACCAGAGGAGCTTTCAGGACCCCAATCGACCTTTAAAAAAAGACCTTTTACATTTTTGAAAGACCCTTGTAAAGCGTATTGAACTTCCTTTTTGTCTGGCGTGCTTTCAGTCGCCACCCCATGCCTTTGCACACGCACAGCAGCAGCAGTGAAATGTCAGATGCCTTATGCTTCGTCTTGAAGTCTTCGCTGCGTCTGCCTGCCACACTTTGGTTTCTGCCTTTACAAAGGTACTTACAGCGACCAACTCCTGCTGCTGATTTAAGATAAGAAGCCTTCTGTGGAAGAATTTGTTCAGTGTGATCATTAAAGCTGGACTTCTCCAAAGGAACACATATCTACCTCGGCACTCTCACATCAGTATTCCTGACCACAGATCACCAGAAGGGAACATGCTCCACCATTAAGGTGACTTCAGTCTTTCATATGTCTCTAAAATGTATGAAAATATTGGTGTGAGTGAAATGATTATCATGTGCGGTCTAGACGCAGCCACAGCAATGACTGTTGTGATTATTAAAAAATAGAAAAATTCTGATGAAATATTATGTTTTTAAATAAAAACTATGCCGAGACCTGAGCCAATCAGATGGGGCAGTCTACATCCTAGTCTAGCAGTGAACTACAGGATTTTACGATGATACAGATCCTGCGGGTTACCCAGGATTACCAGAATCAGATAACCCAGAATCATTTTACATTTATTGAAATGAAGCAAAAATTCAGCTCTTTTCAAAGATGCAACTCTTTTGACTCTGCTCCCTTAGAAGAGTCAGTTCTTTTGGCTTCCAGATGGTTTGTTTTTTAATTGCACTCAGTACTTTAATTTCAGTTTAATTCAGCAATTTTCAGCAGTTTGTTTGTTGCTAAGCAGATATTTTTTTTAATCTTGTTATTTCACAGCCTTATTTTTGTGCCATTTTTAATTTAATGTTTTATTAAACTTTTTATGAAAAAAGCTAAAGACAGAACCACACCAAGCAAATCAAGCAATAAAGACCAACATTTTAGCATAATGAAACTTTGAATTTGCTAATTTCTTTTTTTTTCCTGATGCAGTTACCAACACACACTTTTTCTGTCTTCTAGTACACTCCCAGTCTTCTCAAAAGCCTTTTTCCTTTTTTTATATTGTCCTCGTCTTTCCTGTTAAGTAACTGACCACATACCTTCTCTTCTAAAGACTCGGATCTCTAGCAGGAATCAGTTCTTCCTGTTCACTACAAAAAATCAGACCTTCAAGTCAGCTCATTCACAAACAACATGTCAATCATTTATTGTGAGGCTGTCTTTGCTCCTTAGAACTTTTTATACCTGAGCTTGAGAGTAAAAATGGCAAATGATAGTCAAGATTTATTTTTTTTAATTTTTTTTATTTATAATAATTAATAGAGATGACTTTGTTCAATTAGATGTGGTATCATTTCAAATGGGATCCTAAATCAAATCGAATAGAAATCTGATTGTGACTAAATTTGAGATATTAATAACCATTATATTGATGGAAAATTGTACGGTGATGAAACTGCTTACAACCCTACTAGGGAAGCACTCATGGAAACATAAGCTTTGGGTGCACTCATGGAAACACAAGCTTTGGGTGCACTAGCTTCTTTCCAATGACATGTGATGTGCTCATGGCTGCAAGAGAGGATAAGATAGAGTGTGTGAAATTGAAACAACCTGTGGACAAATTTATCCAAAATACATCTGTCTGTAAAACAGCTGGCAGGTCACTTTTAGCCCCAAGTGACTGTGTTTCTGTCCTCATTACAAGCAGTTGTCCAACAGAACCAGTAAGAGGGAGTGCAATGGAACACATTCATGTTCTGTTAGTTAATAGCTTGTCCTCTGCCAGATAATGGTAGTTTAGTTCTGAATACATCCCTCATCTCATATGTGTTATGGGAAACATGCTTGCAACTGGACAGAATTGGCTTTTTTAAAAGATGTGCATGTATTGGAAAATACATGCAAAATGCAGCAGCTGAAGGTTTTTGTCGTGGTTTCAGATTTAGGACGTTCACTACTTTATCTGCTGACCAATTAAATGTGGAGCTTGAATCAAATTCTTAATTTTACATGTTTCTGGAAAAACATCAAAGCAGTTCCTTCATTCATTATCTGAACTGCTTAATCACATGATAGGTTGTAGGGAAGCTGGAGCCTATCACAACAGTGTTTGGGCGAAAGGCAGGGTACACCCTGGACACCCAGTCCATCGCAGGGCCAAAGCAGTTCAAATAAAACAAGTTAAGCATTATTTATAGTGTGTATAATTCACATGTTAACAGTGATCATTCTTTGAGGATACTGATAACTTTATGAAAAATAAGGAATTTATATAGTTCTAACGAATACAGTCTTAAGCAGATCGTATATCAATGTCAGGTGTCTCAGTCTTCTTCCAAGAAGCACCCCAGTGATTATGGGTGAACTTCACAGCTTCACAGAGAAGATGAATCTCTGGGAAAGGAAAGAAACTGCAGCATCAGGCATGTGCACAATAACATCAGCCCATTTGGGAGTAAACACTGCAGAGATTAAAAGCTTTCAGAGACGAGACATGTTAAACTGATGAAAACATGGTGGAAGACTGAAGGAGAATGTACAGGTCGAATCGATTCATTATGAATTATGCACGGTCATAGTATCTTACAGGCATGCAGCTGAATGTTTGCAGCACTCACAATGTTCTTTTCTCTGCTGGCTATGGTGGCAGTTTGACTTAAGAAGCTCCACAGCATTAATCCAATCAATTAGATCAATTAATTCATGATCTGACAAATTTCAGCAGGTTTAGTACAACCTGCATGACAGTTGCTTCTCTTTGTTCATCCAGATGCTTATAACCATCTCATGAAACATGTTACATCAGTCTCATCACCGCTATACAACAGGACTGTTTTGCTTTCTGTCTTCATGCAAAAATATCACATTTACAAGCAGTAATATAGTAGTGTGATGCAAACTGAGATAGAGAGCATATTTTATTTTATATTTAGGTTATTTCTTTCATAGACTGAAAACACAAGTGATAATGCAAGTTGCATATGTCCGTCAAATCCAACCGAGGTTGTTTAGAGCAGAGATCCTCAGCTACAGTCCTCATGGCTCACAGTCCGGCAACACACCTGAAATGAATGCGTCATTAGCAGACCTGTGCAGAACTTTTCAGAGATCTATTCAATTTGAATCAGATGTGCTGCAGCGGCTAAATCTAATACCTGCAGGAAGTGGGTCATGAGGATCAGGGTTGAAAAAAAAAACAAAAAAACAAGATTTAAATGACAAAGTTCCCAAACCTGTCCTTTGATGGGGACATAAAGACCCCATCCTCAACAGATTTTTATCCCATGAAAGCTGTGATAATTAAATTACTACTTCATTCATTAGATTATCCAAACTCTGAGAGAATAAATGCATTTTATGCTAAATGAGCTTTTTTGTGTTAACTTTTGTTTTCTGAGGTCTTGTTCTTGTTTATCTTGTCAGCTGGTGACTGAAATGACAGGAAGGTAAAAGAAGCTGCTTTCAGGTTTTCCGTTAGTCTGGTTTGGTTCTACTTAGATCTGTTTTAGGTCCTGTATTGTATGTTTTCTGCTTGCCATGTAGGCTTGCTTTCTGCTCACCTTGTACACGTAGATTCATTCAGCAATTAGCACCAGCTGCCTTTTGTCAGTCGTTATCTCCTTCACTTTAAATACTACTCTTGTTCTTGTCTGAATCTTTGCCATAGTTCAGGTGAACCATGCCTTGTTCACGATCAGGGATTTCTTTAGTTTATTCCATGTTTCTGCTTTGCTTTTCCCCTTCCGCCCCTGCAGGCTTATTGTTTAAAAATGAAATCTTAGCTTGGCCCCGTTTCTTGCCAGTGAGCATCCATTTGTTTCCGCTTCTGTCTCACTCTGTTGTACGTGTAAACACTGGGGTAAATTATCTGTTTTATGGAAATACAGGAAGTTAAATATTGAAAGCATGCAAACAGACTTAATTTTAGATGAAATTGTCTCTGTAGACACATTGAGTCAAAAGAGAGCTCCTTTGGAGTAATTTTTTTTTTTTTTTTTTTACCAAAAGTTTATTTTTTAAGCTCTTTATTGCATAACTATGAAAACTATTTATTCTTCAGATCCTTCAAAGTCTGTGTATTGAGTGACATCTATTGTTGAGCTCCTCCATAGAATGTGATATATTTTTGCCACACTGTTGCGAAGTTGACATTATGTGTCTTTTCCTACTTTTTCCTCCTTGTGCTATAGAAAGGACCTGCTGCCTGTGATTGGACAGCTGTCAGAAAGCTCATGCAAAATGTTACCCCCCCGCCCTACACACATACACACACACACACACTCACACGGCAGGAGATATTTATAGATTATACAGTGATGCTGCTGGAGACTGTTAATGCACACAGAGCCGATGTGTATTAACTTCCGTCTCCATTCAGTCACATCTTTGCTTTCAGAGCAAACATTTGCTCCTGGGGAAAATGACAGAACTTAACTGAGCCGGTCTGCTTCATAAATTTGATTTACTGTGTTTTAGTCTTAAACTTTCCAGCCTTCTGGCAGTTGCTGATGAAGTGTTCATTAACACCATTACATTAATGATGTGCATGTAAAGATTCTGCATTTCCTCCATCAGAAAAACTCACATCTTTCAGTTTCCCAACAAATGCAGCCTGTCCTTCTTGTGTTTCTTTTGTTTTTATTTTTTTAAAGAACTAACAACAAAGCAGGCTGTTTGTCTTTCTGTGTGGCCCTGCGATAGACTGGCGACCTGTCCAGGGTGTAACCCGCCTCTTGTCCAAAGACTGCTGGGATAGGCTTCCCCGTGACCCTTCATCAGACTAAGCGGTACAGATAATGTATGAATGGATTAAAAACAAAGAAAAACTTCTGTTCTAACACCACTGGTGCAGCAGACTGCACACCTGTGTGATTTTATAAAGCAGATTTGGTATCTCAACTGCAGCAACATTGCTCTATAAACGGATGGTGAATGTGTTAGACTCAGCAGGATGTGACTTGCTTACAGAAGATGCAGTATGTAAAGAAATAAAATTGTGTCATGTTAATGGGACCAGATTGCAGATTTGTTGTCTAAGTTCTGGAAGAGCTAAATGTCCTCTTGTGTATTTTACTTTTACATGATTTCAATCTAAATGTGAATATTTATAACTTCAAAAATGGGGGCAAACCAGTTTCACATTCTTACTATTTATTTATTTTTGCTTTTCTTTGTCTCCACTTGTGTCTCCACGAACTGCACAGTCATATAAACAATGTGAGGATATACTTGTGACTTAATTTGACAGTTTTTATACCAAGAAAACTCCTGAAGCACAACTTTTGAAAATAATGTAAAAGCTCTGTTAGAAAATCTTGGTGAGAAGCGTAATCTTTCCGCGGCACTCACTCACTTCCCACCATACTGGAATTTACATCCACATACAGCTGATTATGAATAAAACAACAATGCTGGACTAAGTCAGTTTGAAGCTGAAAGCAAACCTCATCACTTGAACCCTATGAAATGTAAAGCTTATTAATAATCAATAGTAATCATCTTTATTTCTCCAGCAAATTTAGTTGCCATTGACCACAATTGTCTACGTTCTGGTGCATGCTTTATGAATATAAATGTAATCAATCAAACTGTTTTTGCAAGGTAAAATGAGATGCCTAACTTCACATTTCTTTAATTTATATGCTAACATCATCTCCCCCCCTCAGGTTTAAAACCACACAGGCAGATTCTATGACTATTAAACACAACACTTCAGCATGGACCCCTTGCTCGACACTGAGTGGCCGTGTTCTGAAGCATCAAGCCTCATTGCACAAGCTCCTTTTCTGTTAATGGCTTTATGGAGGAGATCTGCAACCAGGTGGATTGGCAGGAATTCATGCAGTATCTGTCACATTAAGCTAGATGATTAGGTCTGGTTTAAATACTAGTATAATACTCTTTTCTAATGTCTTATCTCTCAAAACATCACTTAAAATGAGTTTAAGGTCCTTTACTTCAGATGCATGGAGGATCAACGTGAGTCGCTATGAAAATACACAAACTGTTTGTTGACAATTTTTTTTTTTCCCATTAAGCACAAATATTGCTAGGCTGCGTTTAAAACAGAGAGAATGAGAAATAAGCAAGACAAACATCTTGTTTGAAAGAACAGTCTGTGCTCCTGTTGTACAGTCTGGCTCATAATGAGCAGCAGAAGTAACAGAACGTTTCAGGAAGTTGAAACATGAACGCTGCCAGGAGTAGCTGCTGGGCTTTGGGTTGAAACTTGGTCCAAGAGATGGACTAGTTTACCGGTTTGGTTTCTTCTTGGTTTCACAAGATAATGATCGTAGCTTTGAATGAAAAGGTGGATGTCCTCTGAGTGGCCGTACACAAGTGCGGCTCAGTCATGCAGGATTTATGGAAACGGTGACAGACCACCATAACACACATCTGTTTCCTGTCAGGCATTCCCTTCCAGCTCAAGTGTCATCTGCAGTTTGCCTTCCCAGAGCCGGCACTTCCTCACACTTTTGAATGGCACCTGCTAACAGATCCTACTGTTATCTGCACACAGATAACACTGGGAGCGAAGCAACAAAGCCCTGGGACTCGTCTGTCAGCTTCAGACACATCAAAGTCCCGTCTGGCTCTCCAGCCATGCAGGAGTGAAGTCCTTTGGCAAAGAAAGATACTGAGATTCAGTCAGAGCTTAAAGATCACAGGTTCATTTTCATTTACATTTACACAGAAAAACTGCGATGAGAAGCTTTTAATCGCCTTTTCGTCAGGCACTTCCGAACCGGATCATTAGTGGTGTTTTGATGGGATTACGATGTGTCATTTTGCGAAGCAAGTGACTGTTTTTGTTATTTGGTGGACAAAAGGGCTCTGAGGTACAGAAGTACTTCAGAAGCTTGTCAGGTTCGCCTCTGTTAACACACCCCTGCTGTGACAGGCAGAAAGCTGTAAATTGAGGGTGATGCTTTACTGCACACAGTGTGGGTCGGCAGGAATGCCAGCATTTGTTTTTTATTGGGGTATTCTTTCTGTAGGCCTGGAGGCCTGCATGCAGGCATAGAACGAATGGAAACACCTCTTGTTTATTAATCTGAGGCACAGAATGCTAATAACCGAGGTGAAATTACACATTATAAGATTTTCTTCTTTATCAGCTGTAAAGCTAACAAAACTAAGGGTTCAGAATGTTTTTCTCTGTGAAAATAGCCATGTTTTAAATTAACAATACACACAGCAGTAATAATCAGCTTTATAAAAGAGGACTAAATCTGAGTTCCATATGCATGTTTGTGTTGAAGGTTTACTTTTGTTGGTGTGAAACAGTTTAGGTTGTTTTTAACCACAGCGAAAGCAGGAAAACGTTTCTTTTACACCTTTGTTCATAAATTAATGAATGGCTGAAACATTCCTGCTTGCCAGACATGAATCAAAAATACAAAATGGCGATACACACTTTGTTATTAGAATATGAAATGGTGAGTGGAATTTTGTCCAGGCTTCATAAGTTTGATGAAACTTTGGATGATGGGAGGGGCTTTGGGAGTATGGGGGATGGGGTCTCTAGTTATTAGCCATTCTGTCCTTGTTCTACCAGACTGAGAGCTTAGTCGGCCTTCTCTGCAGTGAATCAGACTGTTTGGTGTTGGACTTTATTGGGGCAGCTCTGTCACAGATATTATTTAAATGTGCAGAAAACTATTAGTAACTGCGTTTCCATTACATTGTTTTTTGTTTTTTTTTAACAGAATAAAAGCAATATTTCTAAGTTCTGACAAACAACATTTCTGATTTAACAGAGGTTTTCATTGAATAATGTTCAGCACATAAGCAGCAATTCTCGTCGACTGGACGAGATTTGACGAGAATCTGGTCTTATGCAAGGTAGCCACGTCTTATTTTGTTTGTTTTTTATTCTACATGCTGCAGGGAATTTGCTACGGATTGTCAGAGCTTTTCTACCTCAGTTTTCTTTTGAAACTGTCAAAAATCTGTTGTTGTTTCTCTCATACCGTGTCATCTTAACTGGAAATGAACTGGTCACGACCAGCGACGTCACATCTGGGGACACGCAACTACAAAAAAGTGTTTCCATTATACTCTTGCAATAAATTTCTATATCGAAACATCTGAAAACCACCTCCTGAGAGCATAAAAACCTTTTTGCGACATTTAAGATTTCTTTTTTTTTTTTTTTATGTAACGTATTTTCACGACTATAAGGCGCACATAAAGGTCTTAGATTTTCTTTAAAATGTGTGGCGCGCCCTATAGTGCAGTGCGCCCTTTGTGTGCGTGTTGTTGTTGTTGTTGTTGTAATCGGACGTAGTAGAGAACACCATGAGAACGTTAAAGG
This sequence comes from Telmatherina bonti, assembly GCF_933228915.1. NCBI lineage: Eukaryota > Metazoa > Chordata > Actinopteri > Atheriniformes > Telmatherinidae > Telmatherina > Telmatherina bonti. The sequence goes on from NC_136631.1 coordinate 7,677,024, forward strand.
GTGAAGTGTGGGCGTTGATCGCATATAAAAAAACAGGTATGTGCGTCATGCAGAACAACCCTGAAAATGGCAAAAAGACACGCTTATGAAGCGCAGTTTAAACTGAAGGCCATCAACTACGCCAAGCAACGTGGAAATCGAGCAGCCGAGAGAGAATTTAAGATTAATCAATCGATGGTTCGCAAGTGGAGGAAGATGGAAAACGAGCTCCGACAGGTAAAGAAGACGCAGCTGAGTTTCCGTGGACATAAGGCAAGGTGGCCCGAGTTGGAGGAAAGACGCTTGGGCTAACGTGTCTGCTGGCACTGTTGTCCGCGCTTTCGCAAAAGCCGGCATCATTTCCGAGGAGCCGCACGGCACGGAAAGTAACTCTGACAGTGAAGAAAGTGAAGCACGCATGTTTGCTGGAGATTTAGCGCAGCTGTTCAATTCAGAAACAGAGGATGAGGACTTTGATGGGTTTGACTGATGACGATTACCGGTAAAAAAAAATGTGAGTACTAAACTCAGTTTTGGTCCCGGTCTATTTTTAAATATGCACACTTGTGTGCTTGTTTTATCTGTACGTTTTACCATGCCCGCGCATATTGATAATTGATTGATGATTAAAAAATGTTAGTACTTTGTAATCAATACTTAAATAAAGCACAACCAAACTCAGTTTTGCTCCCGCTCTGTTTTTTAAAAAGGCATACTTGTATGCTTGTGTGCATTGAGAATGTTAAAGGGGGAAGTGTGGGCGTGGATTGTACCGGTATATAAAACCTGCACCTTATGTATGTGTTAAATACAGAAAGGAGCCACATAACTGAGACTGCGCCTTTTAGTACGGTGCGCCTTATGGTCGTGAAAATACGGTAGGCGTTTCCATGAGCATATCTTTTAACAGCGATATTTAATTTTTGTGCAGTTCCAGGTGTAATAGTATTGGATTCAACCCTTCCTTCTGTCGATAAAGTTTTACTGTATGTTTCATTGAACTGAGATATGGGTCATTTAAAAGGCTTCTGCAGACCTTGATTTCCAGTGTTAGGCTCCCTGTTTTGTTTCAATCAACTCAGTTGGAGCAAGGTAAACTATGCAGGATGCTATAAATGAGGATGCTATAATGAGCTATACTGCTTGTATTTAGACACATGAACGATGTTATGTAACCTGACTTTTTTTTTTTTTGTGTAGCATTTCGTTCTAAGATGAACAAATTTTGGTAATTTGTGGTGAAAGCTATGCTTAAAATATGATTGCACATAACATGATCCTGTCCCATAATGGACAACAGACAGCTGAAGAATAAACTACTAGAATTTTGACATATCAAATAATTCATTCATTCATTCATTTTCATAATTGCTAAGTCCAGTTATGGGTTGTGGAAAGCTGGAGCCTATTCCAGCAATCATCGGCTAATAAATGCTAAATTCCTAAAACTTTTGTTTTAGGAATATTTTGTTAGGAACCTAACTGTTAGGAATGTTAGGAACCTAAGATTTTGTTTAAGGGACAAGTGAAGACCTAATATCAAAAGAAATGTCACTGTTATTACGCTTTTGTCAGGTTAGGTGCTAAAGGGTTAAGCAGTGTATGGATATGATGCCTGTATGTGTCCTTACCTGGACATGTTGCCAGTGGTGATGTTGTCACTCTTTTAAATGGTTCCTGAAAGGACAAAAATATTTGTATGAAATACACAGTGTGCAGGTGACAGGTGTCTTTTAAATATTTGTGTCAATAAGAAACCTATTTATCCATTTAATAGCTCAGCACGACAACATCAAAGCTTCCTTCGTCCTGTTTGTGGATTCTACAGTGAGGCATATTTCTTTGTGCAGACAGTAATAATGTTCTTTTACATAGTTTCATATGCTGTCTTGTATACAAGGCATGGAAACATGATGGCATATAAAACTGGCAAGGCACGCCATAGTTATTTTCACTTAGCACTGTTGATGCAAAACCATACTAATAGTCCAGACTTCTGTTCTGGCTTTTCAAAATAAAACACAGGAAATCCACTGTTCCTTAAGCAAAACATCAAATATTTAGACACATTCATGCAATAAACACTCTGCAGTGAGGCTAAGTTTCTCTATGTCTATCTACATGGGGAATTAAGAAGCAGGAAAGTAAAGTAATGTGTGGTAAAATTACTTTTCAAATGTAATAACTAGAGCTGGGACATACTCTATTCATAGCAAGTATTGTCGATCCCAATACTTTTTGCTTGAAATTTCCTGATCATCAAAGGTTTTGCCTTTTTATAATTGATCATTAATTTTAATGAAAATAAAACACATTTCATATTTTTTTCCAAATAAAACAATTTTATTAAAAGATATTTTAATTTAAGCTGTTTTGTTTGTAAACAAGATCAAGCAAAATAATCCACGTAACAATAAAATAACTATTATTCCCTTTTATCACCCAGTTGTTTAAGGAAAATAAAGTAAAAAGCCTACAGTGACCGGTTTTTAGACACGTTCTTCGACTTTTCACCCCAAAAATCCTCTCAATATTGATCTCATCTTGAATGGATCAAACGAAACCAATACTTGCCTTGGTTTTGATCTATACTATCAATATATGGATCAATCCACCCAATCCTAGTAGTAACTACTACAGTGATTTCATTACAATTTACAGAAGTAAATATTAACTTAATACTTTTTTTTGGACAAACGAGCTGAACACCGCTGTCAGTAGATACAGACATGCATCCTTGTTTCTTCTGATAAAAATGATATTTTAACACAAATTTTGTTTTCAGCATTTTTTCTTGCATTTTATGAAGAATAAAGTTAATTTTGGTCACTATGACTTTACGTTTGCTGTTTTTGATACGTAAAGAGCTGTGACAGGCTCTGGCATATTTAGCCAGGATAAAATTATGCAGAGATAACCTTTTTTTCCCTTTATGGAAAACAATTAAGTTGACTTTGTCTGACAGTAATTAGCAAACACTGATTGTCCAACAGATGATGGGGGAATGTGAACATGCTGCCACATACTTCTGGATAATAAATTGGTGACATTAATCTTTGGCATCCACATTGAAACTGTGTTCATTGTTCAGATTTTCAGCAATTTCAAGCTGAAGAAGCCCTAACACATACAGACAAGCATGTGCACTCACGCCTACAACCAAAACACCCTGTGGGAAGAAACTGGAACACCCACACATGGCGCAGCAAGAAAACACAATCTTCATCCAGAAAGTCTTAATTCAAAAGCACTAACCAGCGCACAGCCATGTTATCCATGTGAAATAATCACCTTTGAGGACGCGTCGCTTCGTTGCAGCAATGTGCATCACTGAAGAATTGTCTGACGTTGTGGTTCCCAGTTCATGCTCATCAGAATCCGTTACATGCTCACGGTCCAATCTGTTTTCCATTTCAGAGTAAATCCATCTAGTTTCCATTTAATTGTAATGTTTTGATAGGAAATATTTATTTGTATGTTGGCATAATGTGTGCTTGGCATATCCGTGCTCCTAAAGAGATGAATCCAAAGGCTTTTAACGGTAATGTGATCAGAATTATAGTTGCCAAGGGGATTGTTGTCATGAGCTTAGTTTCTATTGAAGTAATTCAGCAAATGAGCTAAAAATAATGTTGTTTATCTGCATGTTGCTCAGTTCAGTAGCATGCTGTTGCTAATATCGGATGTGAAATTTGATAATCACTTCAAAATAGTTGTTTGTGATGTCCTCCTTTTGAACTCGAAGGAGTCTCAGGATATGTCATCATTTCAGTGGCACCAGGGACAGAAAGTATTCCCATTACTTAAAACTGCTGCAGTGAGTTCTTCAAAACTTTTCCAGAATGCTTTATATTCCCACAGATCAACAAGTCGGTTCCTATCTAACACCTCTGTGCTTTTCCCCAGAGGCATTTGGGATTTAAGCTTGAGAGTGAAAGCATGCAACCCACTAAAGGTTCAGGATGTCAGCCTTTTGGTGGCTGAGTATCTTCTCAGTCACTGCAGGTACAGCTGCAAAGTTCAAAGAGAGAAGCAAACAAAGTTCTGGAACAGAAAAAAGTTCACTCTTTTTGTTGTTGTTTTTTTTCTTTTTATTATTGCTAAAACTGAGGCTGTCATTGAGCCCAGATGCTAACTTAATTCTCTGGCTTTTTACACCCAAACTTTAGTCTATTTTCCCCGTCAAGACAAATAACTAATTTGTTCGCTGTAAGCCATACATTTTTCTAGCTGTGATAAATAAGGTGGGCTTTGAAATGGAAATTTGGCATGAAAAAAATGGAACAGTATTGTGTTCAATGTTTCTGTTTGGAACTCAGTGTCCTTGTCTTTTTCCTTTACTATAACACAAGTAAACTGTTCAGGTCTGTAATTTTCTTTCACTTGCCACAGCCTACCCTCAAAGGTATGACACATTTCACAGCAGCGTGACTCAGGGAATACAAGAAGTCTTTTGTCAAGTATGATATTGTCTTGCCTCAAATCCCAAAAACTGGTTTGATCATGCAGGTTACAAAACAGATGTGATTACAAAGATGGCTTTTAACAAAAGAAATGTCAGTTATGAGTTGGATGGCTGGGAAATTGACAAATCTGTCTAAAACAAGATCTTGCACACTGTACCTTCATGATTACAGGGATTTATGTCAGTATTATTCCATTCAATGCAAAAGAAGAGAGAATTATTATACATTTAGTCTTTAAAGCAGTTAATATTCTGCATAGATTTATGTTTAGAAGAAGCATCAAGTTCAACTGTGCTCTTTACAAAGTTTGATCCATTTTGTTAGCAAGGAAATTAGCAGCTTAATTCTGCATAACGTGTATCTGACTTCACTGTCCAGTCGAAAGAAGTATTCCCAGTCTGCTCTGGACGTTCCCTCTGCAAGAGGTGCAAAGTCTGGCAAAATAAAGGCTGTTAACCTTTCTTGCTTCTGCCAGCAGGTTGTGGATGCGAGACTCAGGGGAAATGATTTTTCCTGAGCCGAAGCTGCAGCTAGCTTTGCCTCAGGAGGGAGTTAGCCGTTGGTAACTTTCTTGACTTCATACAGCAGTGAGACCCCAGACAAAAAAGTTTGCTTCAACCAGAGGAGCTGTGTTATTTATTGCTGCAGTTTGTTACAGTTAACTTTTTTTGCTCCACTTGCACTCAGACATGCATGATCACGCATAGCATTTCATCTGTCCGTGTTGCTGCAACACCTTTCACAGCATTCACACTTGAAGGAGCAATGCCATTCGTAGAATAGCTTTACAAACACCAATTAATCTTATAACCAATAAGTCAGGCACAGTAAATGAATGAAAAATTATAAAGAACTGTGATTGATTGCAACCTGCCCAGATCTCTGTCTCATCCTGTTACCTGGTAGTTGTTGGAATAGGCTCCAGTCCCCCTATAACCCTGCACTGAAGTGGCTGGATGGCCAAATAGATGGATGGATAGACGGATGGATATTGGAAATATGAATCTTGATTTTTAATGAAATATTGATTTGAATAGTAAATGGCAAATATTTCAATATGATGAGGCACGTTTCATGTTATCGCACATTTCATTTATAATTCAGTGTAGTTTACCTAAACATACTTAAACCATTTAAAGCAGTACAGATGATGCGAATAAAGTATTAAAAAGTGGTTCAAAAACCAGTAGAAATGGTGAATATAATTAAAATTATAAATAGAATTAAAATAATTAAAAGCAAGATAAGTTAGAAGCCACCATGCATATGCTTGGCTTTTCTTCTCATCTCAAACAGGATCTGTAACACCAAGAAACTCTTTAATGTGAACAACTACATGATCCTCGAGAACCACAGTCATGCAAATTTTCAGAAATTCCCTACTGCAACACAACAGACACACCTCAGACTTATTGGGCAGAGCTTGACAATAAACTGTGCTCCAGTCTTAACCTCTGATTTGAGTCAGGTGTGTTGCAGCAGGGAAACTCTGAACACTTCTGGCGTCGCTCGCCCTGACATAGGTTGTCCTGTATGGCCTTACGCCATACAGGTACATTTTAAATCAATTTTTTGTCATTATGCATGTTGCCCTTTGAGTGCACGCATCATCCACACTGACACCAAATACTGTAAAATCTACTGACAAATACAGCAAAATAAAACGTTTACCAGCTTGTTTTAACACAGCATTCTGCTATCATACCATCCTTTCTCAGGTGAGTTATACCTGACAAGCCTTGTGCCAAGCAAGGACAAGATCTTAAACATCTAACAGACAAATTCACACAAAAGTCACATGAGAGCCACAAGTATTTGTTTTCCTGTGTATCTAAAGCAAAGATGTTTAAGCATGAAGGTTAATGACAAGCAGCTTTGTGTTTCTGTTTACACAGCAGTGGAGAAAAAAAGGTTTTGTCAAATCAAAATCAAACTTTACATTTAAACTTTAAATGTAATTGTGCTCAGAACTGGATGTAGGAAGGCTCGCTAATGCTCAGATAATGCACTTGGAGGTAGAACTTTTCATTACTCTAGACTTCAGCGGGCCTAAAAGAAGCAAAATCTCTGTATTTTTGCATATTTATTTTTCTAAAATGAAGGCAAATAAGAGTGAATTAATACATCCAAATTCCCAACAAGCTGCAGTTATTAATATGTTTATCAGCTCATATCAGCTCAGCAGTGCACATAACTCTCCTGAGTCTCACTCTGACCAAACAGCGACTACAATGAAACATACAGCAACAATCACATTGTATTTTATAAATAGTTTGGACGAAACCTCTGATAATAGACATAATGAAATAGCAAATCCAGCATTAAACCTTGTTTAACAACCTTGTGTGTGTCCCTGGCTGGTATGGCTGCTGAATATAGTGTTTTTGTGTGTGTATGTGTGAGGAATGTTCCTGAATCCCTCGTCAGTACCTGCACTCTTACACACCTCATTTGCATAACGGTGGGATGCTGTTGTAGTGCAGTGGTACTATGTTTCTTTTGGTCCGTGACAGCAGTATCAAGATGTACATGTTAACAAATCCGACAACTGATTTGGATATTTTCAGTTTCTACCACCTGTAAGCTCTTATCTAAAGTATGTAACAGCAAAGTAGCGGCTGGTGGATTTTATGAGTCATTGCTGGTTTTATCACAGTTTTCAATCCTTAAGCTTAACGAGACCTGTTGCCTTGTGGCTGAAGGTCAGCGCAGATAAGATGGTGACATTGATATTTTTTCAGTGTAGACTGTTGAACAGGTCATCCACTAGTTAGAGGGTCAGTTGTTTAATTCTCGGCTCCTTCGGTGGATTCAACAAAGCGTCCTTGGCCGAGACCCTAAAACTTTTACTTTTTCAAGTAGCATTAGAGTGTTTATATATACAGTAGAAAGGTGCACTGGTGTTTTTTATTCTACTGTTGGACTCAAATAATTACTGAATGAAAAACATTGCTTGTCTACTTACTGACCACCTTACGAGGTCCGCCTGGCTAGGTGGTCCCCCTTTGCCTTCTGAACTGCTCTTTGTGCCATATATTCAGCAAGGTGTTGGAAACATTCCTCAGAAATTATGCTGAGATTTGGACATGAAGCATCACACAGAAGCTGCAGAGCTGTTAAAATGCAACGTAAGCTGTGGTGTTTAAAACAAGCTTAGTTTGTATTAACGGGCCCAAAATGTGCTGAGAAAATCTCCCACACTCATCAGAACAGCAACATTGTCTATCGTCCAGTTTTGTGTGAATTGTAGCTTCAATTTACTGTTTTAAACTGAAAGGATTTGGATCAGTGTAGCTTCTAGGTTGGATATGCTGTGCCTTTAGAGATGGTAGTCTGCATATCTTTGGCTGGATTCAGTGGTTGTTTGAGTTCTTTTGTCAGAAATCAGTCAGACTAAATCAGTCTGCTCTTTCTCCTCTGGACATAAACGGCTCGTTGATGACAGGAGTCAGACAACTGGCTCCACTTTTCTAAACCATTTTCTATAAACCTGACATGATTGTGTGTGAAATTCCCTGTAGATGAGCAATTTCTGAAATAAACCAGCCCATCTGGCTCCAACAACCACCACAAGAAAAGGTGTTTAGGGGGAGTGCTATTTAAAAGCATTCACATTGAGATTATGTTGGATTCATGCAGCTCCTGTTGTTGTTTTGTCACGACTGAAGCCGATTAGTAGCACTCATGTTGTTCGCTCTGCTCTCTGTCAGAACAGAATCTGCAGAACTGGACGCTCCCCGCCTCTGTTTATGACTCATGAACACACATCAGTTTGCCCAAGAAATGTCAATCTGCTACCATAGCTTCTCACTTATTAGACGCACCAGTTTCCCCAGAGGATGCTGATGCTATCTGGAGAAGGTCGCTGGGGTGAACCAGTGCAGGATGAGCAGCACAAAACACATACCAACTTATTTTCTTCTTTTTTTTAAAAAATTTAACAAGGCTCTTTGAGTGTGTGGTGTGGCAGCCTGCAGTGTTACCCAAGCGCTTGTTAGTCTGCTGTTTTTCTTTACTAAACCTTAGTTCCAGGGTTAATAAAAATAATTCTGCTCATTTTGCATCATGGGACTTACTGTACCTGCACTGTACAGTGATTTAGCATCTTTGCCTGTTGCAGTGGGTTAAGTACACAGAGTCTATTAAAATGAACAGAGCACAGCAATTGAATTCGCTGTGTGTTATTAAAAGATAAGAGCTGTTTGGTTAGCTTTGTAACAAGGCATTAGTGTGTGTCTTATGTGATACTAACCACTCCAATTAATTTAGCCTGATAAAACACAACGTCCCTCAGTATCCTACAGTCTCTGTATAATTAATTGTGTAAGTCTCAGCTGTGTGTTTGTGGGTAAAAAAAACAAAAAAAGGCCATTATTCATGTAAATGGAGGCGCTATGTTTTTATTTAAACTGCTGGGGCGGACACTGTGATATGCACCTTTTTAAAGAAAATGAATGGTCTGCTGTCATGCCTCACTAAGACACTTAAATAGGGGTTTATAAAAACAAACATGACAGATTAAAGTGCGTTTTGAACTGAAAGGAAAGTAAATCCTTAAGCTGGCATGGACATTGTTAAGGTATCACAACATAACAGTTGACATATGATGTTAATGCAGAAAATGACACCATTTTAAAATAATGCCGCTCAGACAAAGGAGCTTAATTCTCTAAAATAAATGCTGATTTGATGTGTTTGCACCCTTCAGCCAGGGACTCAGGTGGAAGGGGAAAAGATAGGAAGTTTATTAGGTTGTTTCAGAGATCACAACACAACACAGGCAGTGAGCTCTTCAAGCTCAGCTAAGCTATGTAAAGGATAAAAAGAGACAGTCTTTATGGTGAATAGAGCAGCCGTTTTTTTTAAAGACAGCTATATTATCTTTTACATACAAGGAGGAGAGAAGTATGCAGGTTGTTCAGTTTACTGGTGCTCCTCATTTTTCAGTCTGGTTATAAAACACTGCGTTATGTCGAGTGTCACATATGAGACTATGGACCATTTTATTACATATCCTTCTGTTATGAATATCTGTGTGTATTTATGTGCTGGAGAGGGGGGAATAGATTAGTGTTACATGCATGTTTAACGTATGTCTCTGCAATTTCTGTTCTCTCTGAGAGGAAAATGTGTAATGTAAAGAAATCCTCTCATTTTTACTTTATTAATCCAACTTGGGACATCCGACTCTGTGCTTCACCATTTCTAGATTTATTAGGAAGTAGTAGGCTGCCTTGTTTAAGTGTTTGAGGTGCAGTTGGGAGAGGTTAAGGGGTCCCATCATTGGTCTAGCTCTGTTGCACGCCAGGGACTCCAGACCAAAGCCCGCCTATGTAACAACTGCTATCATTTCCCCAACTCCAAGAAAAATGATCACATTACTGGTTTTGTTCATATGACCTATAATTTCATTCTCTTAGGATGGAAATATGTCTCATATGAGGGAGAAAAAGAGGAAGGTGTGTGTGTGTGTGTGTGCATTTGTTTAATTCATTTATTAAATCATACACATCAACATTTTTTTTTTTTAACAGTGACCGAAAGTGAATATTTCCTGTCATTTCCATTCCATTTTCCATTTCTTTTAACCTCTTCTTTAGACAATGTTCTTGTTCATTTCTTTGCCAAATCAGCTATGGTATCGGTGTCCAGCTCTGGTCCTCAAAGCCACAATACTGCAGGTTTTCCATGCATCTCTGCTTCAAAACACCTGACTCAAACTATTCAGTCATTGTGCGGAACTTCATTGGCTGCTGGATCCATTTAATGAAAGCCTGGTGTGTTAGAACAGAGATACACCAAATACCAGCAAGACGGCGGCCCTTGAGGATCGACATTGCACACCCATGAGCTATGGCATGTGTTCAAAATGGCCAGTGTGTTGATATCCAGTGACTGGTGTGTTATGTGATGCTGTAAAGCAAATCAAAGCTGCAACGTGATGCTCTGGACTGAAAAAAAAAGATGTAAAGTGCATTTTCTCAGCCTCAGGAAGGTGCAGGAAGCAGAGTTTTAAAGTTGGAAAATTTTGTAGAATTGCTTTTAGATGCGACTGTTGTCAAGACTGTTCTGCACAACATTGTGTTGTACTGCATTCTTCTTTAATGAATGCACTTACAGATGCATGCACATTAGTTTTACTTCTATGTTTAAGGTCTATACTTCTATACTATAGTTCTGTTCTCTTCCAGATTAATGTCAAAGAACAGAAAACATCATCTTTTGATGCAACAGTTGCCTTTGTAGCCACAACAACTCAAAAAGTACAGTTTACTAATAAATGTAACAGCTTGCAACCTTTTTTTTTTGTTAGTTCTTGTTCATGACAAGGTGCTGTAAAGCAAAACGCAGCTGTCATCTGACAGAAAAGGACGTTCTGAAGAGCGGTTTCTCAGCCGTGGGATGCTGCACGGCAATTACAGCTCCTGGAATGAGCATAATGAATGTCAGTGTGCCATGGAAACGTATATAGTACAGCTTTAAGGTGTGGCTAATGTCAAAATCTATGATGCAAACTGTTCCGCTTTTACTGCACATCAGTTTGGCTAAAAAAAAAAAAGGAAAAGGCGTAGTAGTTGGGAAAAATATGAACAAAGTTGAATCTTTGTTTCTTTCATTAAATACCTAAAAATTTATGCCTGAACATTCATATCATGATCCATAAGATAACCTTGATACCATAAACAAAAAAATCATTTTAAAATAAAAGCAACTAAAGGCAAACAAATGCTTTAAACTATGTAAATAAATACAAAACTCATGTAGAATGACACTAGGTAATTTGTCTCATCGCTCTTTTTATGTCATTTTGTACAATATATATGTTAGAGCAATGTGTGAAGCTACTGTCCATTCAAACAGAGATGCACATCGGGTGGACCGTTAAGTTTTATGTCTCGACTTTCTGCGCATCTGATATGACGAGAAATGCCCGCAACAGAAAATGTGCTGCAAGACTTGTCCAATTTAAGTACATTACATAAACGTCATGTTGGGTGAGACGACATAAAATGAAAAGGGATTCATGTCCATGTGCATGATTAAAATACTTCTCCTTTCAGAACTCATTGCTGTGAGGTCAGTTTGGTTAATATTATTTAATCTTTTTCCCGAGGAGAATTCACATCACAGCATTTGCTCTGTTCTTTTATTCCTGCTAATATGACTTGGATTTTCTGCTTCTCTGCAGAGAGACTGGATTGTTTCCTTACTAAGCTTTAGGAATATTGATTTGTTATCATGTTTCAGGAATAGATTACCAGTCTGCTGTTGATCATAATCTAAACACTGGCTCATTGATTTCTTTCTGTCTGCAGCCTGCAAATGCTCAGTAAGTGTCAAAGGAAAAGCCCCAGCATGCAGAGGGAAGGGAATAGATGGAAGGAAACAGGGTGAAAATGCAGTGAGTTGCTTGAAGGTGCACTAATAATATCAGACAAATATTAAATGATTTTTAAGTTGTAACCCCCAGAGGAGGGTTCCAATGCAAATGCACACTCAGAAGCATTTCTCATTTACATGCTCCTGTTAGCTTATTCCTGTGTTCCTACACCATCATTTTCAATGATATTCCATTTTCCTTTTCTTCAAACGCAGGAAATGACCCAGGGAAGGTGAAGCCTTTCCTCCATTGCTTGGACAAAGCCTCATCCTGGCACAAATGAGAGAGATGCAGCACTTGAATAGATTCACAACTCTGGGTTTATTAGTGAGATAATAATTACATGAAGTCTGTGGGGCTGCTGCATGAGCTAATTGTGTTTTTTAGAAGCTGCTGCATGAGATTTGTCACATGGAGTAATAGTGATTGGAAAGAGTTCATTTAATTTCTGAATGGTTCTACAGATACTTGAAATGATAAGTCTAAAGAAGTCCACAAAGCAATGATGCATCCTCGGACTGAAGATGATTAGAACGTGTTGACTTAGACTCATGGATTCATCTTTTTAATTACTGTTTGTGTGAGTGAATAATATAGATTTAACATCAAGTAACAAAACTCAGGTTTTTAATTCTTTATTGTACCTCAAACTTAATCTTGGAAAACAATAATTAATTCTCAAATCTGAACAGTTTGTCTGCACGTTTTTAGTCATCTTATTTATGCTATAGTCATCCTAACCACTGCTGCTGCTGCTAATATGATGGTTCCTGAATTCCTTCCTGACTCTGTCTGGCTGCTTTCTTCCCACTTCTGTTGGCAGGACTGGTGAGCAAACTGACTGCAGAAGCAGCTGATGAATGGGTCAAATTACTCCACATGTCAGAATATGTTGTCTTTTTTTTCCTTTTTTTTTTTTTTTTTAACAGACCTTAATTATAACAAATGAAGTCCGGATTGAGTCAGATTTTTTTGCTATTCCTCCACATATGGAGAACAATTAATTTCAAGTGAAGGGCCTGATTCCAAGACAAACGACTCGACTTAACTTTCCTGTGCACACAGCACTAATCTTTGCCAAAGAATTAATGTGATGCAAAGAGCTGCTGACTGCAGGATATTTATCTCTGTAGCACGATGTTGACCGTAATTTCATTTTGCCGGGTACTTCATGCCATTGTTTCTAATAAAATGTGATTTGACGGTGAACAAACAGGGCTGTGCAGAATATCCACATCACAGCAGTCTAAGTCATGTACTCCTTGTCAGAGGAGATCATGGAAATCAGGTTATGTGCAAATAAAATCCGGTATCTCTCATGTTATTGGGTGAAGTCATTATAATTAAAATTGATTGTAGCACTTAAACTAAGATTTTACAGCTTGGTTTAATTAGATTAAGGCAGAGCTGTCTGATAGCACAAGTGTGAAATTAAATTGCACAGAAATGGGAAAAAGATAATTTTACCAGTCAAAACTCTCACAGCTAGTTGCTAGATTAAGCTCCATGCATTCAACAGATTGATCATTGTTAATGCAAAGTCCTCTCTCACAGCAGGTCCTTGCTGCTCTGCCACATTCATGTGCAAGTACAAGGAGGAAAGATGTCAGCAATTATTGTAAGGAAGTCATTTTTGCTGTCCATCAATGTGGGAAGGGTTATACTAGAGTTAATCATTCGAGCAAAAAGAAAGACCCAAGAGTCGCATCTTCAACTTAGGTGGCCTCAGTTTGCTTCTGAAATGTTAAAATTATCATGACATAACTTTCTGATTTAAAAACTCTGTACTCCAGATTTGTTTTGTTGGCAAAGTGGCATATATCATGTCTTGAGCTATTGCCCAGCCTCATGCCAAAGCTGAGAAACTACACAGCACTTTTTGTTTATTTTTTTTTCTTTCCTGGCACATTACATTGCAGCAGGATTTTGTTTTACAGCACAACACATGCTAGCAGGGGGGAAACCATGCCATCATTAAAGGAGGTAATGAGGGGAAAAAGTAGCAGGTGATAGGACACAAGTCAATTTCAAATGCCTTTACTGGATGGAGAGAGCTCAGAGAAGAGACTGATGCCCAACAAGCAAAAAATCACTGGTGGGACTTTGAAGTTCATGACAGTAAAGAGTTGCAGCAAAAAAAAAAAAAAAAAAAAGAAAAAGAAAAAAAAGTGTTTCTCTCTGCAGACTAAATGGCAGCACAGCCACAGTGCATGCACAGTTGTGTATGCAAGATATCACCACAAACACCTCAAACAAACTATCAGGCATGGGGGTGGAAGACTGATGGTCTGGGCCTGTGTTGCAGCCAAAGGACCTGGACTCCTTCCTGTCCAGGTTCATCAACCCCTGTGTGCTGTAATCTGATTGGTTGCTATTTCGTACTGTAGATCCTAACTTTTGATCTTTGTAGCTTCACATTTACGTCATCTTACTACTGCTACACCTGACCAGAGAGGAACCGTCAGAGCTCTCAGACATGAAGAAGAGCCAAAAGCATCATCAATTTTAACATCGTCAGCCAAATTCCTAATTTGGCCAAAAATGAAAAGAAGCCAGTGTATCTTATCAAATCCTTTCTGTTGCAAGAAAAACCAATTTAAATTTCTGTTTCCAGTCTAATATTAGTTACCTCTTTACAGTCTCGCCACTAGCTTGTAATTGAAAGTCACTGGTGCTTCTCTCATAATGAGATGGTTTTGTGTGATTGCCTGTTAGCTTTTCATCAAATGTCAGCCACTTGAGTTTGCTTTCAGCTTGCATGGAGGTACAATTATTTGGACGAGAGGATTTGCATTTTTCTCTTAACTCTTTCCCAATTGCACTCACAGATAGTGGCCTTAATTTTGGAGTAATAGATTTGTTGGCTCTTGGATGACTTCATTAGAGGGCAGGTGTAATGTTTTATTTATCTTTTTCTCCACTGAGGAGGCCAGGATCAGCTTGGGCCAAGGTTTAGGAGTCAAGGTTCCCCAGTACCTGTTAGATATAGCTGTAAAAATAAACATATGCTGTCAGTGTTCGCCCATGCTCTGCAAACTGCCAAGAGCTAAATAAAAACTAGATTTATTAAATATATCTTCAAACACTCCATGATAAAGGCAAATAAGACTCACTGATGTCTCTCTTGAAACAGTCCCTGTTTAACATATCAAAGCCTTTTTTGACAGATGATAAAGAATTTATGTGTCTGATAAAGACAAACCCCTTGTTATTCAAATGATGTGAAAGATATCTTCAGTGCTAGAGAGGGGATATCACAATGTCCTTGTTTTTTCTTCCAAATGTCAGAAGCTTAATGAAACATTCATCAGAAATTTGCCCGCCATACAAGCTGTTTGTGTTGTCTCATGTCCAGTATGTGGACTTCTCATTGGAAAACAAAAATAAAAAAAAGGAGATATTTAGGTAATAATTGTGCTTTAACATGACCTGTATGTAAGTATGTGTTGCAAAGTCCTTAATGAAATGAAAGAAGCGGTCCGTCATCATATGGACGCAGTATAATGATGAAATAAAAGAAGAAATCATCAGTATTAATTGTATGACCAGGTAAGCGTATTAACGTGTTTAATATCGGACTAGAGGACATTCTTCCAACAGTTTGAATGTTTTGGAGCCTGACAAATTTGGTGGCTCAAATTGACCTTGAAGCACACAGTTACACAATTCCTATTTTCTTTGTTTTTGCTATAACAGTGAAGTACGAGTGTACATTATATGCAGTATATTCTGTTTACATAAACCATATGCAAAACATACTTTGGCAAATAACTTATCAATTTTCTGCATGTACACTGGACAAGGACAGTGGTCCTATTAAATAGTCTGCTCTCGCTATAACAGTAGACTGGCTCAGCCGTATACTTAACTGCAGCTAATGATACCCAAACCTGGTCCTCAAGGCCCGCTATCCTGCAGCTATTTGGCGTTTCCCTGCTGCAACACACTTGATTCAAACTGAACAGATCTCTGATAAGTCTGCAATAGTTTAGTATTCACACATTAACTTTAATCCGGTGTGTTGAAGCAGGTAAAGATCGAAAGTCCAGAGAACGCTGAGACTTGAGTAGGAGATCCCTGAGTGGTCTCTGGGACATGTTGTGGCAGACGTCCAATGGGTAGGACATGTCGAAGATGGATTTTACTCAGGCCCCCTTCTAAGTACCTACACATGCTGTTTGTCACTGGAAAGCTAAGATTATGGATATTAGAATGATAAATTCCACTGCAATCTACTATTATAAACACTTATTGTTGACCAGCTGCAAATGAAATTCATATATGAAGCCATGCTGTACTCCAGTACTAGATATTACTGCAAAAACATAAAATTACATTACATAAAAAAGAGTTTAGTGAAGGTTGACCAGTAAATATTTGGTCCACAACAAGTCTTGAGTCAATGAAAACCCATTCTAAGGTAAAACTGAAGGACTTAAGTTTAAAACACCTTTGCCAGGTACTCTATGAAGGTCATCCCATGATGGACTGGCAACCTGCCCAAGGTGTAACCTGCCTCTCACCCAATGATTGCTGCGATAGGCTCCAGCTTCCCATCACTCCGAATTGGACAAAGTGGTTTAGAAAATGGATGGATGGATGAAGGTCGATACAGAAGTTCAGATCTTCCAACTTGATCAAATGTGTAAATATGTTGCAACCTGCAGTTGGACCTTCAAACCTGACCCATGTTCAGTTAGGTTAACTATGTTGTGAGGTCATATTCGAACAAAAAACAAACCCAACCAGCATCAAAGTTGGCCATCTTGCAGAGAAGAAGCTCTTTCAACCATCAAATTTCATTTGTGTACTTTAACTTTCATATGACAACACCTCTCCGAGAGCTTGCAGACATTTTACAGGGAACCACCGTGTTCCGAGACTGAAAGTATAGAATGAAAAGTAATAATTTCATTTAATACAGCACAAGTATATTAAGTCTTTGCAAGCTTATACTTTTCGAGAAAACTATTTCTTTAAGTGTCTGGCAGCCCTGGTTGTGGAACCTTTTCAAGCTGAACTTTACTGCAACCATCCCTCAGGAAAACTTCAACATTTGTTCTGCAGCCATCACCACCCTAAGCTTCATTTTATCCAAACACATATTACTTTAAAAGTCTAGAACAAAGTCTTGGGGAGTTATAGGAAAGACTTGAATGATAGACGTGTATTTAACTGCTGGTGATTGTCCTTGTCGGCAGAGAGTGATGTCAGAGTGAAATGTGTCTCCGGGCGATTGTAGGTTAAACTCTGCCTTTCTTCACTTCCTTGTGAGTGTCCTCTCCAGATTCCCTCCAACACTTAATTGAATGTCAGTCAGAATGAAGGTGAAGTGTTTAAGGATAATAGTATAGGGTGTAGCAGTGCTGTGTGTGTGTGTGTGTGTGTGTGTGTGTGTGTGTGTGTGTGTGTGTGTGTGTGTGTGTGTGTGTGTGTGTGTGTGTGTGTGTGTGTGTGGCAGGTGGGAATGGGGTTCAAACTAGCTTTCTAGTCAGGGAGTGGTTTGCATCTGAGGGCGTCAGGTCAAAGCAATTAACATACAATACTGAGGACGCTGCCTGAAGGACTCTATAATGCACCATGTGATGGCCGTAATCATTTTAGATCACTGACTCACTCGTTTCAAAGTGTCTCATGAATTTGTTGATCAATAAGAAAATATTGAAGCAAATTAGCAATACAACTTATCAGCCACTGATTAATTCATCTTAGCTGTAAATCACTCTTAAATAATTTTTCTTTATACTTTGATGGCTTTTTATTGGTAGAAGTTCTATCACCCTGCATTTAGGAGTTATTAAACTGGCCAGATGTTGCAAAAGAAAGGTCGTTACATTGTGCACTCATATCATGTTGATTTACAGTTAAAATATACATTAAAGACCATCTAAGACAATAACTTCCAACCTAAAAAAAACTTTGCGTTCTGGCTTCGTTTGATGGCACAGTGACATCTAGTCTGGGCACTTACACTCTCAAAAATAGAGGTACAAAATAAGGACATTTCTGTACCTATAGGTACATTTTAAAGAAATGTTCTCTCAAAAGTACAATACTGGTCTTTAAGAGACCAGAAGCACACCTTCAGAATACGAAAAAGGGTTCAAAGTGACATAAAGTACAAATTTGTACCATTTTAACCATAAGGGCACCTGCAGCATTGAAAAAGGTTTGTCGTGACAAAAACTATTGTTAGCAGCAGTGCTATGATTTTAATAAAAAAAGTTGTAAAAAGTTGCCTCAAAAGAAATGTATTGTTAAGAGCGCTTTAGACGCACAACGCTTGCTGTAGCCCACAACATCATGTTGCACGTCACGTTGTTCACTCGCTTCTGTGTTTACATTGAAATGGACATGCTTTGAATGAGAGTAAAGGTGGAGAAAAAAAAAAATTGAGGCTGTAATGTTACAAACTAGAGCAGAGTTGAGTGATGACAGTAGTACTACTTAACAGTCATTTACTACACCAGACAATGAAGGTCAGATGCTGCAAATTAAGTGTATGTCTGGTCAGTGTTTTGAGTTTTTGAAGATTATTTCTAGATTAAAGATAAGATAATATTGCTAAGTGGCATGAACCAGGCCTAATGCTGGGAAAAAAAACATTAAAAAACACAACTTGTTAAGGTGAGGTTGAACTTGATAATGTACAACAATAGACCAGAACTGAAGGGTACAGAAATGTCTCTCAAAAGAGTACACCCCCAGCGACAAGCATTTGTACCTTTTTAGGTACAAGCTGGTACCTCTATTTTTGAGTGTGTATGGAACTTGTGCTGCTCTGCAGAGAAACTGTGCCAGACAAATACAGGACGCAGAAGAAAATTTTTACTTTACGTTTCACATGCTTGCAAGCAAAATATGCAAAATATGCAGAATTATGTTGCAGAATCTTCAGAGATGCATAATCATAAACAAACTAATCACAATGAAGTACTTTAGCGTGACTGCACTGCAAGCAGAGGTTCATGCCGACCTACACAGAGCATATGGTGGTGACACCGTAACCGACCTCACACAGACGCCATCCATGTATAAATTAAACTTGATGTTTTTATCCCATCCATGTTGACTGAAAAAGATGTTAGAAAGGCACACAATAAGACAAAATAAATAATTACCATAAAGTACATGAAATCTAAATTTAAGAGCCTTCTAATGGTTTAACATATAGAAAGTGCAGACATTTATGTTTCAGTGTATTCAGTATGAATAATTAAGTTCATTAAATCACTAATAAGAGGGAATATAAGATGGTTTTGTCTGTATTTTAACAACACTCCACCCATCTGTAGCATATAAAATGGAGTTGGTCCCCCTTTGCAGCTGCACAGCCCAGACCCTTCTGGAAAGGCTTTGCAGAAGGATCAGGTGTGTGTTTGTGGGAACTTTGTTACCGTTCTTCCACAGAGGAATTTATGAGGTCAACAACAAAGGTCTGACTTGGTCTACTCTAAAATATTTGATAAGGACAAAACTCTGAACAATACAGCCATGCTGCTCCACATCCAACTTTCTCATCCATATCTTTATGCACCCTTACTCCGAACACCTGGATTCAGTGATTGTTTTTATTCAGAATAATATGAATTACTTAAAGTAATTGTATTTTGCTTCTTACAAGCGTTCCATACAAATCGTATAATTAGGATGACAGAAGTTACTGATGTAAACTGGTATTCTGGATTTGTCAGCATCTAAGATGCTACTAGATGATCAAAACAGCATTAAAGGGACATTATAGGAAAACTACAAGCTGCCGCGCCAATTTATCATCCGTCTTTTCTGCGACACGTCGCAACTTTGTTACTTTGATCATGAAGGTGTCGCTTTTCTATAGAGATTTAGACTACATCAGAGTATTTATCTCAGAAGTTTAGAGGAATGCTGACAGAAGGGTGGAACTTGGAGAAAAATAAAAT
The DNA here is from genome assembly GCF_933228915.1 of Telmatherina bonti. Classification (NCBI taxonomy): domain Eukaryota; kingdom Metazoa; phylum Chordata; class Actinopteri; order Atheriniformes; family Telmatherinidae; genus Telmatherina; species Telmatherina bonti. The sequence continues at coordinate 7,696,772 of NC_136631.1, forward strand.
CAAAGCTGACAAACGCTTCCATAGATCCATCTAGACGCAGCAGAATTAGGACAATGATATTTCTGTGGTGTGGACTGGAATTTACATAAACCTCTGTCAGACAAATAATCACTTTTAAAAATGGCAAACATTTTCTCCCAAAAACATCCCTAATAAGGCCAAACTATTAGAGATGTTATTTTTATGTAATTGACCTATAAAATCCAGGAAGACCATGCGTGTAAATGTGCATAAAGTACATCGGCTTGTCGGATGAACTGTCAGAGCTGAACTCTTCCATGTCTGAATTTTATCCGCCGTTGCTTTGACAGCTACTTACTTTTTGAAAGACCTGGAAAATCTCCCTTGTTTACCAGGTTTGTCATTCTCACGCCATCCCGGCTCATCAGGGATCCTGGACCGTCGTCTCATCTGCACATGACACTTGGCCGAGGAGCAAAACACTCCTGGAGAAAATTGGCTCTTTTTCTTGCCGTTGGACATTTTAGCATGCTCTCCATCTCCGGTGCCTCGGCCGTTTAGCTCTTCAGGTTGTACGCATGCTAAAAACACCTCTCTGGGCTGCTCGTCGGAGTTCATCTGAATCTGTGAACTGGTGTATTGACTCAAGGTTAAGAGCTTGTCTGCCAGGTGCAGCAATGAGCATCAAAGCTTCAGACGTCAGGTATAAGGGCTTCTTTTCCAGCAGTGTATCTGGTAACCAGCTTTTTTTTATTTAACTTGCTCTGATGAACAAGGAGGCTAAGGTTTCTGTTAGGCCTGAAATGGGCTTGCAGGATGTATTCAACATGAATTACCACAGGTGTCAGGGTTTTGTTTATGGTTTGTGTATTTGCTCCTGAGGTAATTTGTGTTTCCTTTTTTTTCCCCCTCTTTGTTTTAGGCTGTGCAGCAGCCCTGGGCGTGTCAGCACACCTGCATCTCATCATCGCTCCCTCCAGTACTTAAGGAGGGCTGCCTCTCTCAGTCTTTGCCAGATGGTCATCAGTGGTGCACAGCTCTTGGGTGTGTGTGGCTGCCCAGGACTGCTGCCTGCATTGCTCCTGAGTTAGACTTTATTGTTTTTCCCTAGTGTTTTTGTGAAGTTGCTCATTTTTTTATTGTTTGAGCAATTAAAAGAATTATTGCCCCCTGTAAACCTTCTGTGGTTGTGTCTCTGTCTGGCATTTTTGGGTCTGGTTCCGGCAAACATGACAACAGGTACAACTATTGTACTGAATGTTCTAGTTAAATTAATCTTAAATGCTCCATTTGAGTGTGGAAACCACATTACATGTAGCAGCCTAATGATATGAATAATTACCAGCAACATGAAGGAGTGATTTCTATGATGGCTGTCGTTATGTGCAAAAATTACACCAGAGGCAACCATAAATTACAGCTGAAGCCTATCAGATAAAAAAAAAAAAAAAAAAAAAAAAAAAACTGATCCCATTATTATAGTAGAAATGTCTCTGATGAAAATATCAAGTAAATTACTTTTCCCACAAGTCATCAGCCAACTTAGCTTTCCTTTGAGAGACCTGACAGACCATCTGTATGGAAAGCTCCATCAGTGACCTGAATTTTTACACATTGCAGATGATACAGTTGATTTCTTACTCAACATGTACGTGTGCACTGTCTGCCATGTGCTTTTCAAGGCGTTACTTAGATTAAATCGTGCTACAGCCTTGATCAGACAAAGCTGGTACTGTAGTTTTAATGCTAAGAGGGTTCTCACACGCAGTTGTTTGTCCTTTCAGAGACATTGTAGCAAAAATGGTGGTAAATATGGCAGCTGCCACATTTGTAGACCTATGACAGGTTGACATAAACGACCTATTCTGTCTAACTTTCTGGGGATCTTCGGTTGTGGTACCAATGGATCCAACCAAAAGGGGGCAGCTTGATGTACTGCAATCTTTTGATTGGTTAAAAAGAGATCACCTCCTGTGCAGCCTGCCATAAAAACAAAGCAGGAACAGCTTTTTTGCTGTGATTTTCCTTGCAGCTTAAAGCCTCCTCGTCTTCTCGTAATAAGCAGTCACATGCCAAGTAGAAATACCACGTTGGACGATGGCCAGTCTCCTCCTGTGTTTCAGTCAAGTGTTGGTTACAATGTCGTGATGGTGTCAGGCTCTTTCGTAGCTGAGGCCTCTCAGGTGAGGTTATGGTTGGCTGTAGGAACGCAACATTACAGGAAGCCATCCCGACTTGCACATGTAGGTGGAAACCAGGCTATGGACACCTTCAAATCTCACTTAAAGACCCAGTTTTACTCTCCAGCTTTTAAACTTGACCGACTTTTGGTGTTTTGACTTTTGGTGTTCCTTGCTGAATATTAGTTTTATGCTTGTTTTTTCAATCACACTTTTTTATTTATTTTATCTCTTTTACTGTTGTTTAGTCCTTATTTTGTTTGTATTTAATCTCTCCTAGTTTTACTGCACTTTGGCCAACCCATGTTGTTCTTAAAAGTATTTATAAATGAAATTGATTTGACTTGACATTTAAGACTTAAAAACATGTTTGTATGGTGGTGGGGTGGGGGAGGGGGGGTTTGATTGGCATGGCGGATTTAGGGAAGCTGGCAAACCATTTAATGATACAAGTTGGGGGACTGGTGAGTCATCTGCCCTGTTTAAAGATGAGCTATGCAACATCAATGACTCCTAGAGTTTGTTGGAACAAAGGCATTCAGTTATTCAGACACTGATCACTTCTCCATGACTCCATCACCTCACCAGTCTCTCACAATTCATTCATGCATGCCTGTGAAAGTGATGGAAAGAGCAACATTGAGTGTGCAGTTTTTGCCATTTGCAAAAGCCTGAAGAGAAAATAAAGTAAAAAAAATGTGGTATTCTCACAGCATGGCGAGTTACAAGAGTTCATGTTCATGTGTCAAGTGTTTGTGTTGAACATGGTGGTGCTGAATGGCTGAAAATGATCTAATCTATGTATGATTTGAAATCTGACTCAATCATATAAATATTATAAAAACATGACCTCATAGTCTCCACAGTACCAGGATTTGTACATGAAAGAATGCTGGATGACATCTGTCACTTCCACACGGCAGGTCTTCATGGTCCTTCACATTATCGTTTCAATGTGGCCTGCATCACGTTTACGTGTGAATGGTGTGTGTACCTGAAATGGAACGTAGAGGAAAACACTACGCCACACATTGCTTAGAGGATGTAAATAAGCATGTGTGTTTATTCCTTTGGAAATACTTGCACACTCAGAAGTGACAAGATTCTCCCCTACTAAACAGAGATACAAATACTAACAACGGCCCTTTGTGCAGAAGTTACAGAGCTTTTGTACAGAACCATGTGTACAGACACTGCAGCCGAGTTCATCTTATGTTTTACCAATCCACATCCGCTAAGACCCATTAGGATGGTTGCCAAACCTGGCAGTTGTCTGCAGATCTCTCCCAGCGAAACCTGGACCCAGCTCGTTGATGTGTAATTGGATCCCCATTAGCTGCAGCAAAACTGCAGCTATTCTTCTTGTGCACTGACACATAGAATGCAGAACTTTTTCTATTATATGCAACCAAAAATAAAATGATAATATAATAAAATTAAACTAAAAACAAAATAAAAGATAATCCGGTTACATGCTCAATTATAAATCAAAACCAAGCATGTTCATATATTCTAATACATAACATAGATAGCATAGATACATATTCAATGTGTGTGTGTGAGTATGATCACTATGTCTGACATAGTGATGATGGATAAGCAGCAGAGGAAAGCCGTAGTGATCGATGTATCCATCCCCAATAATGAATATATCAGGAAAAAGGAGCATGAGAAACTGGAGAAGTACCAAGGCCTGGAGGGTGAAAGCAACAGTAGTACCCATAGTGATCGAAGCATTGGGGGGGGGCGTTCTCCCCCACACTGGAGAAGTGGCTCCAACAGATACCTGGTGAGACATCAGACATCTGTCCTGGGAACAGGTTAAGATACTGCGTAGGACCTTCAAACTCCCAGGACTCTGGTAGAGAACCCGAGCTTGAGAGATGGACAGCCACCCACCCTACCCTGGGGAGATGGGAGGGGTGGGTGAGAGATATATATATCTTCATCTTCATCTTCTGCCGCTTATCCAGGGTCGAGTCACGGGGGCAGCAGCCTAGGCAGGGAAGCCCAGACTTCCCTCTCCAAAACACATTTGCCAACTCTGCAGGGGGGATCCCAAGGCGTTCCCAGGCCAGCCGAGAGATATAATCCCTCCAGCGTGTCCTGGGTCTTCCCCAGGGTCTCCTACCAGAGAGACGTGCCTGGATCACCTCACCAGGAAGGTCCAGGAGGCATCCTAACCAGATGCCCGAGCCACCTCGACTGGTTCCTCTCGATGCGGAGGAGCCGCGGCTCTACTCTGATCTCCTCCCGGATGACCGAGCTCCTCACCCGTTCTCTAAGGGAGAGCCCGGCCACCCTGCTGAGGAAACTTATTTCAGCCGCCTGCATGCTACCTTTGGGTTTGTTGCTCAAAATGATTGAGAACCACTCTGGACCACTCGGAAGTGGAGGAGCATGCGGGATTTTCGCTACCATCCTCCATCACAGTATGCAAGAAGTAGTGAGAGTATTAAATACTAACAAACTAAAAATACCACATAAAATAAAACAATAATCAATAAATTACAAAAGTGTTTGGATTTCTAAAAGCTGTTTTGTGCCACATATTCAGTCAGTTAAAAGACAGAAAGCATAAATGCATATAAAAGACATCTAAATAATTGCATGCTCTGAGCATGAGGTTCTCTGAAGTATGGGCTGCCACTGCAAAACGCTCCATCACCTCTACGTTTTAACATTGACCTCTGCACATCTAGAAGGAACTAGCTGGTTGACCTGAGTGTGCTCATACTGTAGGTGTGTGCACACTTATGTTAGTCTTTCTAAACCAGACGACTTCAGTCTTATTTTGATTAAGGTTTAGAAAATTTTGTCAAATCTCACAAATGTTCCCTTTTAACACGACGTCACTTCCGACATAATCAAATAAACCTTGTGGCTGCAGAGATATCATCATTTTCCTGATAGAATGGGTTAAAGTTTAAAGGTTTAAAGACACACGACAGAACTTTTGTCATTTCCCCGTCATGCACCGCCTATCGACAACTAGTTCAGCATCCATCCTGCATCCGACGTGACCTGTTAGCTCTCTCCAGCCAGCAGAAGACTATTTAACGATGACTCTTGTTTTGTCTCTTTCTCTCGTTTAATCTTCTCGCGTTTCTTTGCTGAATCAGCGACGTTACGTGTTCTAAACAGCCAGTTCCTTATTTTACCATGAAGCAAAACATCACGCCACGTCCTGGGTGTAAAAGTTGCAGTTTCTCAGCCTCGGGACGCTGCTGGGTAGCAGCTGCTCTAGAAGTACAGATGATAGATGTCTCTGTGTCATCAAAAAAGTCCAGGATGCAGAATGTTAAGGTAAAAAAAGTTACTTAATGCATCTTTAACCTCATCCAGCATTGTAGATTTGGGTGATATTGAGGATCTAAATGCAGACTGATTAGAGTTTCTTGGTTTTCCTGGACAAGAGAGGCAGGTGGGTAAGTGGACAGGCAGGCAGGCAGGCAGGCAGGCAGGCAGACAGACAGACAGACAGACAGACGGGCAGGCAGACAGACAGGTAGGATTAATTAATTCATTATCCTAACCACTTAATCCAATTCAGGGTCGCAGGGAAGTTGGAGCCTATCCTAGCAGTCGTTGGGCAAAAGGCAGGTGTGAGGGACCAAGCTGGCGAAGGAAGAGGAACACAGGTGGCTTCAAAAGAAAAGGATTTTATTTGCCCAAACAACATAAATGATGTAGGCCTTTAAAAGAGGTCAACTAAGCAATACCTAAATCAAAGTCTGAAAATAACTAAACTAACTGATTAGGGAACAAAATCGACATAACACAAAAAACATACTGACCTGACAAACAACAAACAAAGGAGAACTTAATACTGGCTGATCAGACCAGTTACAAAACATATGGGGTAACACATTAAACATGCTAACAAACTAGACAAAGAAACAGAACCTAACTGTTAGCTTAATTATTCTTAACAAAACTACTAACAAAAGGTAAACCCAAACTACTCAAAAATGGGAAAGAAAATGAACAAACATTTAAAGAAACTAAACTAAACTTTTAGTCTCCTTCTGAAGATGAGGTCTTCCCAAAGGCCCGTAGCACTTCCTGCTCACTGGCTTCCCACCTGTGCACACTCCTGCCCCCCAATGCCCAGGCTAGATCGTTCAGCAGCAGTAAAAAGGAGACATCCATCCATCCATCCATCCATCTTCTGCCGCTTATCCGGGGTCAGGTCGCGGGGGCAGCAGCCTAAGCAGGGAAGCCCAGACTTCCCTCTCCCCAGCCACATTTGCCAACTCTGCGGGGGGGATCCCGAGGCGTTCCCAGGCCAACCGAGAGATATAATCCCTCCAGCGTGTCCTGGGTCTTCCCCGGGGTCTCCTCCCAGAGGGACGTGCCTGGGACACCTCACCAGGGAGGCGTCCAGGAGGCATCCTGACCAGATGCCCGAGCCACCTCAACTGGTTCCTCTCGATGCGGAGGAGCAGCGGCTCTACTCTGAGCCCCTCCCGGATGACCGAGCTCCTCACCCTATCTCTAAGGGTGAGCCCGGCCGCCCTGCTGAGGAAACCCATTTCAGCCGCCTGTATACGAGATCTCGTTCTTTCGGTCACGACCCACAGCTCATGACCATAGGTGAGGGTAGGAACATAGATCGACTACTAAATCGAGAGCTTCGCCTTCTGGCTCAGCTCCTTCTTCACCACGACAGACCGGCGCAGAGTCCGCATTACTGCAGACGCCGCACCGATCTGTCTGTCGATCTCGCGCTCCATCAACAAGACCCCGAGATATTTAAACTCCTCCACTTGAGGCAGGACCTCACTCCCGACCCGGAGAGGGCAATCCACCCTATTCCGGCTTAGGACCATGGTCTCAGATTTGGAGGTGCTGATTCTCATCCCAGCCGCTTCACACTCGGCCGCGAATCGCTCAAGCGAGAGCTGGAGATCACGACCAGATAAAGCCAACAGGACCACGTCATCCGCAAAAAGCAGGGACCCAATCCTGAGGCCACCAAGTCAGATCCCCTCAACACCTCGGCTGCGCCTAGAAATTCTGTCCATATAAGTTATGAACAGAATCGGTGATAAAGGGCAGCCTTGGCGGAGTCCAACCCTCACCGGAAACGAATCCGACTTACTACTGGCAATGCAGAACAAGCTCTGACACCTGTCATACAGGGACCGGACAGCTCGTACAAGGGGGTCCGGTACCCCATACTCCCGGAGTACCCCCCACAGGAGCCCCCGGGAGACACGATCGAATGCCTTCTCCAGGTCTACAAAACACATGTAGACTGGTTGGGCAAACTCCCATGCCCCCTCCAGGACCCCAAAGAGGGTATAGAGCTGGTCCACTGTTCCGCGACCAGGACAAAAACCACACTGCTCCTCCTCAATCCGGGATTCGACTATCCGGTGGACCCTCCTCTCCAGGACCCCTGAATAGACCTTAACAGGGAGGCTGAGGAGTGTGATTCCCCTGTAATTGGAACACACCCTCCGGTCCCCCTTCTTAAAAAGGGGTACCACCACCCCAGTCTGCCAATCCAGCGGTACTGCCCCTGATGTCCATGCAATGCTGCAGAGGCGTGTCAGCCAGGACAGCCCCACAGCATCCAGAGCCTTAAGGAACTCCGGGCGGATCCCATCCACCCCCAGGGCCTTGCCGCCAAGGAGCTTTTTGACCACCTCAGCGACTTCAGCCCCAGAGATGGGAGAGTCCACCCCTGAGTCCGCCAGCTCTGCTTCCTCATCGGAAGACGTGTTGGTAGGATTGAGGAGGTCTTCGAAGTATTCCTTCCACCGACCCACTACGTCCCGAGTTGAGGTCAGCAGCTCCCCACCTCCACTGTACACAGTATTGATGGAGCACTGCTTCCCCCTCCTGAGCCGCCGGATGGTGGACCAGAATCTCCTCGAAGCTGTCCGGAAGTCTTTCTCCATGGCCTCGCCAAACTCCTCCCATGCCCGAGTTTTTGCCTCGGCAACAGTCGAAGCCGCATGCCGCTTAACCCGCCGGTACCCATCAGCTGCCTCCAGAGTCCCACAGGCCAAGAAGGCCCGATAGGACTCCTTCTTCAGCTTGACGGAATCCCTCACTGTTGGTGTCCACCAACGTGTCCTGGGATTACCGCCACAACAGGCACCAACGACCTTACAGCCACAGCTCCGGCCGGCCGCCTCAGCAATAGAGGCACGGAACACAGCCCATTCGGACTCAATGTCCATCACCTCACTCGGGACATGGTTGAAGCTCTGCTGAAGGTGGGAGTTGAAGCTCGCTCTGACGGGGGACTCAGCCAGACATTCCCAGCAGACCCTCACAACACGTTTGGGTCTGCCAGATCTGACCGGCCTCCTCCCCCACCACCTGAACCAACTCACCACCAGGTGGTGATCAGTTGACAGCTCCGCCCCCCTCTTCACCCGAGTGTCCAAGGCATGTGGCCGCAGGTCCAATGATACAACTACAAAATCGATCATCGAACTGCGGCCCAGGGAATCCTGTTGCCAGGTGTACATATGGACACTCTTATGTTGGAACATGGTGTTCGTTATGCACAATCCATGACGAGCACAGAAGTCCAATAACAAAACACCATTTGGGTTCGGGGGGGGGGGGGGGGGGGACCATGCCTCCCAATCACTCCCCTCCAGGTCTCACTGTCATTGCCCACGTGAGCATTGAAGTCCCCCAGCAGAACAATGGAGTCCCCAGAAGGAGCACCCTCCAGCACTCCCTCCAAGGACTCCAGAAAGGGTGGGTACTCTGAACTGCTGTTCGGTGCATAAGCAGAGACAACAGTCAGGACCCGTCCCCCCACCCGGAGGCGGAGGGAAACTACCCTTTCATCCACCGGGGTAAACCCCAACATGCAGGCACCAAGCTGGGGGCTGATGAGAATGCCCACACCTGCTCGGCGCCTCTCACCATGAGCAACTCCAGAGTGGAAGAATGTCCAGCCCCTTTCAAGGGTACTGGTTCCAGAGCCCAAGCCATGCGTCGAGGTGAGTCCAACTATATCTAGCCGGAACCGCTCAACCTCGCGCTCAAGCTCAGGCTCCTTCCCCACCAGAGAGGTGACATTCCACGTCCCAAGAGCCAGCTTCTGCAGCCGGGGATCGGACCGCCAGGGTCCCCGCCCCTTGCTGCCGCCCAGATCACACTGCACCCGACCCCTACGGCTCCTCCCGCAGATGGTGAGCCCACCGGAGGTGGGGCCCATGTAACCCTTTCGGGCTGAGCCCGACCGGGCCCCATGGGCGAAGGCCCGGCCACCAGACGCTCGCTCTCGTACCCCACCTCCAGGCCTGGCTCCAGAGGGGGGTCCCGGTAACCCGCGTCCGGGCAAGGGAACATTCATGCCCAGGTTGGTCGTCATCGTAGAGGTCGATGAGCCGTGCTTGGTCTGGTCCCTCCCCTAGACACCTGTTTGCCATGGGTGACCCTACCAGGGGCATAAATCCCCCGACAACATAGCTGCTAGGATCTTCGGGACGCACAAACCCCTCCACCACGATGAGGTGACGGCTCAGGGAGGGGTAAAAAAAAGGAAACAAGGTTAAACAAAACACAAACAGCACGCACATTTGAGGAGCCATTGGATTTTCAAGTAACAAAAAAGAAACCAAAGCATTTAAACTCAGTTTAAATATAAAGAAAACTAACTGACAATGTGGTGCTTTTACCACCTTTATGTGTGGCCATTGGTCTGGCCATCACAGCAGGGTACACCCTGGACAGCTCGCCAGTCCATCGCAGGGACAGGTAGGATTCTCCGAGTGGAAACTGAGAAAATCAAATTAGATCAGGCAACAGAAAAAGTAGGCAAACAGTGCTGAGAGAGAGAGAGAGCTATGTGGCTGCCCATTACCAGATGAGGAGCCGATGAAGATCTTGTTGCCAAGGAGACCGGCTCGCCCACAACAACCGCACACCAGAGCAGACACCACAACATCCAGGTTCTAATTTCAGCCAGACAGTTTAAAAAGAGTGTCATCATGTAGTCATGTGGTCCCGAAAACAATGACGTGGCAACATGATAACTGGTTAAACATAGTGTTCGGGATGGAAATGAATAGTTTTACCTCTGATACAAAGTGGAATTTTTATTGTGACCAACTGTCCACATACGTAGACATATTATTATTATATATATATATTTTTTTTTTTTCTTTAAAGAGTTTCATGTTCAAAGATCACATCTGTTTTTTTCATATTTATCTGTTCATCCTAACCACAATTAGCTAAAAGAAACCAAGCAAAGCAAAGCTTAGGTCTAAAAACACTTTTGTTCCATTTTTCATTCTTCAGGATGACTTTCATGCAACTCTCCTCCTCCACCTCCTCCTCCTCCTCTTCTCTTCCCCACTTCTTCCTGATCCCAGATGAGCCTCATCTTAAGTGTCTCTCCTCATCCACCAACAGCATCTTCACTCTGAGGATCGCATCAGATTTTTTTTTTCTTCGCGCTACAAATTCACATCGTCTCATGTCCAAGCAGAATGGCTTCACATTCCATTCTGGTGCCTCATCAAACTTTGTTACAGCTTTTCAGTGTTGTTTTTGCAACATTTATCAGACTTCATGGAATTGAAGCAGACATGGAATCCACACTTTCAGTTGTCATCAGTCTAATGCAAAACAGTGTCTGAAGGAGGCTGCAGAGCTGCGTGCACATTTAGGCTGAAACTCCTGCCATGCATCTGCATGTGCTCTGTGTTTGTGTGTAAACACACAACATAACAGCTTTGGAACTTCAATCTGGATAACCTGGATGTGGGCACTATGTAACTTTCTACCCTAAAAAATGTGTTTCTGACTTGTTTTAATGACATTTTTTATGTACTTTCCTGGTGTGTTGGTGGGCAAGCAGTGACCTGAGGATGGCAATCTGTATTTCATGTTTAATTTCACACTCTCAGCTGAGTCAACATTACCTCAGAGTTTTGCTTTCTCTCTATAGATCCGGGGTATTAACCTCAGTCCTATGAGGTCCTCAATCCAGCAGACCTCGGAGGACTAAGTTGAAGACCACTGCTGTAGCTACATAGTTTAAAAAAAAATTATAAGCCTTACCAGGTTAAAGTGCAGCAAAAATAACCTCTTTGAAGTCCTTGATGATGTCTTAGCAACATGAAATTATGCAAACACACACACCAGAAAGCTGCAGAACAACAAACTGCCAAAACGCCTGCTTTCATAGAGACACATACACTGAAGTAAAGCAGTTCATTTTTTCCGCGGTAGAAGTACCTGGATGCAACTTACTCTCTTAATTCCCATGGAGTAGTGAGGATAAACTTAGTATTCACACACAATATCTGCACTTAGGTTGTTTTCTGTAGATAAACTTTTGTTCATAAGGTTTAATGTGCTTGATTGTAATTCCTGGCAAGTACCAGTTTGACCATTTCTGTTAAATCTAAGACTTTATTATTACTCAAAAAGAAGATGGCAGTAAAGATTTACATGTCCAGAGTAGAATTGGGCAAATATTTAAAAATGGATCAAAGCTGACATTCAGAAACAATTATCAATGTAATCTTGCTTCAAATTATTTCTCTTAAATATAATTTTTTTTTTTAAAAATCTTAAAAAGATTAAATATATAATATATATAAGTATCTGCTCTGCTAATCATTGTCATGTTCAAATAATTATGAGATTGATTTGTGGACATGTCGCTCAGCCATCATCCAGAGCTTATTTATAGAAATGGTGGGAATCTTTGGACCTTACAACACCAGAATTACCTATTACCTTTTAACTTTAGTTTCAGGCCTGACGACTTAGAAACAGTTTATTATCATTTAGAAAGAAACAATTAAAACGTTAATTTCCCTTGAAAGTTTGAAATAAGACTGAATTTTTGCCTGTCACCTACGATAGACTTGCGCCCCATCAGGGTGCACCCTGCCTACCACTAGCTTCCCCATGAACCTGAACTGGACTGACACCACAGTGGAAAATGAAAGATGGAAAGCTGCTTCTCACTTCTTGCTCCATTTGCAGAGACTCTGGAAACAACTGTGGTTGAACTCACTCTGCAGTTTTTGACTTTCATATGTGTGAGTGAAAGCTTGTGTTTCCAGCCAGTTCAAATGTTTCCCACAGCTGTTATTCTGACTTCTACACGCCAAACACCGACACACTTTATGTGCAATAATGAACCCTTCCACCCCACAGTGACAACAAATGGCGCAGACGGCTGAATGACACAGCCTAGATTAAAACAGATTTATCGCCTACATCCTTCCTCCTGCAATAACTTGGCTTTGCAGAGCAAGACTTTGGCTCCTGTGTTTACTCACAATAAGTTTCTTGACGCAGTTACTCGGCTGTCAGTCGAGGATGTCATCTTGTCTCGCATCATTGTCCTTTGTTTATGTTGCTCCTTTCAACCTTCCCATCTTTCCTGTTTCCAGTGTTCAACAACAGTTCCCCTGTTTGCTGAGTCCAAGTTTAGCTCTGCTTGGCTCATTTGAAAGTCTAATGCTTGCCTTCCCTTTTCCCACCACACTCAGAGAGCTGCGTGGTCGCTGCAAACACTTCATCAAGCCCCTGCGACTGCAGCAATCAGAGATAACGGGGCAGGAATATGGGTCATCCCATGTTCTGCACTGAGCCAGCAGATGCAAACAGATGAGGTGTCGACCCTTCACTGCTGTTCTCAGGACTCGCAGAGAGGTGTCACATCAAATCATAAAAAGCAAGAGACAAAAGTAGGGAGAGGTATAGCACTCCATGTTCCATTACTGCAGGTTATGACATTACACCTGTATGTAGTCCATAAGGTCAAACTGAAAGAGAAATGAACCCAGGTGGAGATGAAAATGAGAGTATTATTTTATTTATTCAAGAAAATGCTCAAAAATTAAACCTTTAAAGTATCTCAGGCCTGCGATGGACTGGCGAGCTGTCCGGGGTGTACCCTGCCTCTCGCCCAGTGATTGCTGGGATGGAGTCCAGCTTCCCCGCGGCTATGAATTGGACTAAGTAGTCCTGAAAATGGTCACATTTTCATCTCTTTAAAAGTAAAGACACTTTACTCGTGTACTCATGTTAGGCTGACTGAAATGTGAAGCTATGAAAGTGGACTAATGAATCCAGAGAGTGCAGACAGTTTTGTCGTCGGCCCATTTCAGTTCCTGAGTCAGTATCATTTTGTAGAAACAATGTGCTGATATTATTAGAATTAAATTGACATAAAATTGCTCTCATTTACATGTTTTTCTGTTGCTTTTGTTGCCTAACTATCAGAAATTGTGACTAAATAAACAAGCCTTTTCAGTTGATTCCAACCTACTCCAAATATTTCGGCCGAATGATTCAAACAGAATAATCTTTTATTCCATAAATGTCAAGTTAGTGGGAATGTTAACATCAGTGATGAAATTCTGTCCACCGATTTTTGTGAGTTTTTTATTTTTCTTGAACTTTGAATTTTTCTTAATGTTCACATCTGACAGATACACAATCAACCAATCAGAGAAGACGTGATGACAGCATCACCAGAGGCGATTGCGAGTTATGCAACTTCATTCCAGCTTTGTCTCAACATGGCCGAGCGTCATATTTAAACAGTGAATTCAACAAGTGTGAAAGACATACTGTGACGATGATCACAAAGACAATCTGTGGCAAACAGTTGGAATTATGAAGATGCTGCTGCAGAAGCAGATCCACAAACTGTCATCCTAAAGTCCGCCTGCAGCGGCCGTGGCCCAGCTACAGCAAGTTCTGCTCTTTCCCAGAACAAAACGTACCCAGTGCCCGTTTTTTTACACCACCACATCCAGATAATGATATAGAATCCATGTTTGTTTTTGCCACCTAGAAAGTTTGTTTTAGAGTCCTCATCATTTATCCGCTGTTTAGCGTCTACTTGGTTTGAAAAGACAAAAACATTGATATCAACCTAAGAATTAAAATTCATCATTAGCATCTTGATGCTTAGCATTTTAAAGAAAATGAAAACGTTTTGGTTTTTATTTGACGTCAAAGGCCTCCGACGGCAGCCTGATTCCAAACAAAAGATACAAGGATGTGCTTGGACAGCCCCGTGCCGAATATGTCAAATGTTTTGTTATGATGAAGAAACAGTCTTTACAGTTGATGAGAAAATTTTCTTGGACCTCTGGTTTGTGTGTTCGTGTAAAGGGGGGGGGGGGGACTCTGGTCCTCGAGGGTCCCTGCTGCAAGACACATGACTCAAATCAATGGCTCATTAGCAGACTGGTTTAGAGTTTCATGGCATGCCATTCACTAGTCTGGTAATTAAATCCAATGTTTGTTATGTGTGTTGCAGCAAACTCCTAACATTTGCAGGACTGTGGCCCTTGAGGACCAGTTGCCCACCCCTGATCTAAAGGGTTAAACTCAGGCCTCGTCCACACGTAGCAAGTATCTCACAAAACAGGTACTTTTCTCTGATTAGGCCTGTCAAACCAAACACAGATTTATGCAAGCGTCCCTGTCTGCAACCGAAAATACCATGACGTCACATGCGTGACCTTCGTTTTCAACAGCGCAGACATCCTCTAAACTTTGCTGGCGTTATCTGTTGTCCAGGTGTGTTGTGTGTGTCTTTACACTGCTGTCAGTTCTGCTCCACATAAATGACCAACAGTGAAGGGTGAGATAAAGGACAGTTATTTTCCACCACCTAACTGTATGACATTAGAGACATGTTTTTTGTTCTGTGGAAGTGACGTCGTGAGACGGAAGGTTATTCTGATTGGATAGGATAAGGGACGCTACTGCCATCCTAAAGGTTTGATATGCTAACGAATGTGTTTAACAACCTGGTTATGTGGACATGTGTTGGTGGATTTGTTTTTGAAAAACAAGGTGGACTTTATTTTTAGTTACAGGCCGGAGGGGGTAAGATATCTGGTTTTACAAAAGCCCAGCTACGTGTGGACAAGGCCTCAGTAGCCAGTCATCCTAATATGGGATGGTAAAGTGTGTTATACTGCACAGGGTGTACCCTGCCTTTTGCCCAAAGACTGCTGGGATAGACTCCAGCTTCCCCGCAACCCTGAATTGGATTAAGCGGTTTGGAAAATGAATGAATGAATGAAAGTGTGTCATATTAGTGTCAGGAATGGTTAAACAGTCATTCACATGCCTCCATCTCCAGTCACTATGACCACCATGGTGTCTTGTGCAGTAATTATTTCATGGTATGTAACATGCCTCCTCAGTCATGTTATGTTTACATTATGCACTTTAACAATCAGATGAGAGGTGATTCCTGTGACATTTTAATGGCTTATGTATCAAAACAATTTATTTTTCTTTTTTAGTATCAAAACATGTTGAAATTACAGTAATGATTTCTGGCTTTAGTCCCGAACCCCACTTTCAGATTCTCATCCAATCATCCATTTCTCTGCCTCCTCGTGTTTAGAGACCATGTTGTACTTTTGGGTGATGAGTCATTTGAAGTCTTCTCCAACCCGTCCCCCTCCCCCTCCCCACATCATTCCAGTACAGGCTGATCTGTTTCATCTATTTTTTGTTAAATTACAATCAGAATTTTGTCTGATCCAGGTGATTTCTGTGTGGTTTTTCTATGCACGATCAGACCTTTTTATTTTACAAAATGCATCAATCTTTTCACAACAGAGGTTCTTTCAGTCATCCTGATGGATGTGTTTTCCTCTTTCAACCACACAATAGTCTACTTTAATTGAATTAAAGCTCTTTTGAACTGCATGTCAACAGCTTCTAAATGCTATTGACCTACCTGAAATGCATGTTAGAGTTTCCCCTGCTTATCTGCTGTCTTTACTTGCATAATGTCGGATGAAGATCGAATCACCAAACACTACCAAAGGGTTTGACCATTTTTTGGCAATAAATGATGGATTTAGAGAAATATCAGCAGGTTTTGAATTAGTCACATGTGCTGAAGCTTAAGGCACCAAACGGTTTGTTCACACAACTCAACATTAACAAGAAAATTCTGTTCATAGTGGATCTATCTTCTACTTTTACACATTATTGCAGAGTGTCAAGTAGTATGCTGATGCTGTGAGCATGAGAAAACATTCATTCATTCATTATCCTAACCACTTAGTCCAATTCAGGGCCATGGGGAAGCTGGCGCCTATCCCAGCAGTCTTTGGGCGAAAGGCAGGGTACACCCTGGACAGCTCGCCAGTCCATCGCAGGGCCAAAGAGGAAACATTTCAAATTAAATTTAAAATGAGAAAAAATACATATCATCATCAGAGAACGCCGCAATAATTGTTTACCTTCATATTCAGTCTAAAGCAATGAGTTTCTCCCGTCTTGTCCTAAATTCTGAAAACTTAAAGAACTTAAGTTTAAATGGGTGTAAAAGCAGGAACTTTGGAGCCGTTTTCCTGTCATCAGGAGGCTTTGTGTTCTCTGCACTGGTAAGGTTACAGGAAGGATTCTGGTAAAATGCCAAGAACAATAGCCTCAAATACAAAGAGCTACCATGCGGCGCAGCTGAATATGTGCCTGTGATTTTTCTTCTGAGGCCCGTTGAAGCAGGAATGGCTTGCGGTTCCAGCATTCCTTCCCTCCACGCATCTTTATGTGCTTGTTAAACACCATAGGACATCCATTAGGGCGTGCATGCCTGTAGAGATGCTTTAGATACCAAATTCAAAGTCTAAGTGAGCAAAAATATCTGCAAGAGGAGGAATCATGGACCACATTCTCCCATTCGTTGGCACACCCCAGGAAGCTGTGGAGAAAGACACGAACAATGGAACAAAAGAAAATAATAAAAATTGCCTTCATGTTTTTGACCTTTGTTGATTTTTTTCTGTTCTTTATAGAATATTCTGAATATTTTTATGTACATTTTTGTAGTCATTTAACACATTTTTTAAACTTGGAGGTTCATGAAATCTCCCATATTTCGACTCAAAAGCTCATTTAAAAGTGAGGGGACATGTCAGTGTTTTAGCTGTTAGGTTTCAGTGCTCAGAGCAGAAAAGAGAAGGTTGTCTGTGTTTATCTCCTCTACCACACACTGTGGTCATTGTAATTGTGCACTTGGCTTCATACCCTTAATTAATTCCATCGTACTCTGCATGAGCATTTGCATATTCACATCATCTCAGTGAAAGAACCTCACAAAAACCTTGAATTTAAAGGACGGTCAACACTTCAGAGGTTGAAACGAACCTTGAAAAAAAGGCCAAAGTGAAAAGAACACAAACATAAGTAGACAAATTAAATTTTTAAAATCAGGTTTTCAGAAAATGTTGCAGTTAATGGTGGCAGGAACGTAAGAGAAACAAGATTACCAGCTGTAACTGGTGAGCTTTAATGGAGTTATTTATTTCTAAACTGCCTCAGTTTGTCTGAGGAAGGAAGTTCTGTTTTAATACTTCAAGGTAATCAGTGACAAGGTTTCATTCTTTCTCACTTCCGGGCTTCTCTCATGATCCACACACCAACGGACTGAATGAGCCAGCCTCTTCACAAGCTGGTGCTTTTATACTAGTTCATCTCTTTTCCAGAACATAATCTACTCCAGAGCAGCAGAAGTTACAGCGACATTAGCGGTTATTAGTTACATTATAATGACATTAGCGGTTTGTGTTTTCTTTCAATAGACCTGAATAAAACATACTTTTCATGATATGTTGCTCCTACATGAATGTATTATGCATTATATGTAAGTTTTAAACCAAGGTTCTGGTCCACAATGGCCACAATCCTGCATGTTCCCAATGTTTTCTTGCTTAAACACACTTGACTTAAATAAATAAGTCACTGTGAAGAACTAGATAGGCTGTTTAATCCATTAAAGTCAGGTGTGTTGAAGCAGGAAATGTGAAAACCTACAGGACAGCGGCCCTCGAGGACCAATTTTACTGTTATAAACTTTAACGTTCTTTTTTTAAAATTACAATAGTTGCAAGAATAAGCAGAAATAATGAAATGGGGTGAGGACAGAGTGTGTGCTTCTGTAACTGGACATGTACGTATGAGGAAGACTCTTTTCGCCGCTTGTCCAATGATTGCTGGGATACGCTCCCGGCTTCCCGCGACCCTGAAGTGGACAAAGCTGTTGAGAAAATGGACGGATGGAAGGTTTTCTCTCTCTCTCTCCTTTTTTTCTTTTCCTTTATTTGAACCACTTCCCAAACCAGTCACCAAACACGACACTTATCCACACAAATACTTCCTGGATTACTCAACACCTTCTCCAAGGTCACAGTACACGAGGGGTTTGTTGGCCTGTTACTACTGACCTGTCGAGGGTCTATGTTGTCTTTTGCCTTGTAGCTGCTGGGATTGGTTCCAGCAGTATTTACTAGGGATGGATAGATATTTGTAATTACACGTCATCAGCCTTCCTCATCACATCTTCATCTTCATAGCATAAAGCACTGTCTGTCTGAGATCTGCAGTGAAATATCAGCATATGTTAATAAAATAAAATGAGATTTATTTTTACTTTTAACACAGCCACTGGATGGTTCCTTTTAACTCTACAAAAATGCACATAATTGATGCTGTGTATTCATGTATTTATGGAAATGATTGTTTCAGTCATTATTACAGTATAAAATCAATAATAAAAACTGCCAGAAAGCTCACATTACTGTTTGCATCCAGCTCTGGACCTCAAGGGCCACAATCCTGCAGGTTTTTTGTCATTGTGCAGAACTTCATAGGCTGTTGGAGCCTTTCATAGTGAGCCAGGTGTGTTGGAACATGGATACATAAAAAACCTGCAGGACAGGGGCCCTTGAGGACCGACTTTGGACACCCCTGGTTTACATCCTTTAGTTTGTAATGCGAGTGGAAATCAGATGAGATGGAAAGTGAATGAGAACCAATCGGGGCCGCAGCCACTGGGGGCCTCTGCCAACACACAGCAGTGTTGTCAAGCTTTGGGCACTTCTTTCACCACCAACTAAGAGCTGTTGTATTCACTGAGCTACTGAAACAGAAGCAAACTCATGCAGCCCAGCATGGCTTCTGTTGTTGGTTTTGGTTTGTTTTTTCATTGAACTCAGAACATGAAAAAAAGCTGCACTTTGTTTTATTTCCCTTTTTTAAAAAAAAACATCATGAAAACTAATCATGTCATGTTCTGCTTAATTATGACAACTTCCTTTCTAATAACACCAAATCAAACACGCAGGATTTCTTAGTTATATAAAAAATGGCCACAGCCCAGATTATATGTCCAGCCATGGTTTTATTGATCCCTTCACACCAATGAATCAGTTGGCAACAAGTATCGTAACAGCTGATTTGTTTCCAAAAAGCTGCGCTGCTGGACAGGAAGCTGTTAAAAGCAAACCGCATGCTTTACTGGGTGAAATGCTGCTCATTAACAGTGTGGTTTGTTTTGACCCCTGCTGACTGCCAGCTCAATGCATCACCAACAAATAAACAGTTTTCTCTTCTCTAAGAATACATTGTGCTGCTGTTTCAGTCATTTCAACATGAGCAAACAAGGCTTGTGGATAGTCTTTACAGTGTTTTAACAGTGCTTGTGAAAAGACAAATAAAAGGCACTGACAGGACGTTTAATTGACATTTTAATACATTTTGCTAAATGTTTTGACAGTTCTTGTTTATAAGACTTAACCAGATAAATAACTATTTAAAGTTCTACAGAGCTGGTTCTCTTTGCCAGGTCTTTCGGACAAAAGTGGTTTCTGTCTTTTTAAATAATATTTAAGCTAATTTAGTCTCATAGCAAAAGTCTTACCAAATATTCCAGTCTGTTGGGCGTTATAGACATCACTAACTTGATCCTGTAAAACGGAGAGTAAATAGTACCTGTCTTTATGTTCATGAAGCTGCAGCAGCTTCAGGGATGTTCATGCAACTCTAACTCTAAGATGGAAAATAGTTGTACCAAATAGTTTTAAGCTCTTGACAACAGCCTCGTCTACTTAGGGCAGCATGCTTGAGGCGCTGTACAGATCTTTGCTGGGAGACACAAATACTAAAATGTAGCGTAGCCGGATGAAATGGAGCTCGACAGCTGGAAGGTTTTAATGCACTGCTGAACTAAACCTGAAACTCCAGATGATCATTCAGGACATGAGCGTGGCACCCTCCACCTGAGAGCTTTTTCATTTATCCTCTTCAAGCAAACCACACAAGCAAGGTATCATGGTTTGGACTTTTTTGTCTTTAGTTCTGGTTTTATTTTGTAGTTTTCCTTGTTTAGTTTACTTGTGTCTTATTTCCTGTTTTCCCTGCTAGCTCACCTGGTTTCATTTAGCTAAGTCATTCCACCTGTGTCTCTTTCTGTGTTTATATATATATATATATATATATATATATATACTACTTGGTTTCATTGTGCTTGTCGTTCTCCATGCCTGAGTTTAGCCTTCCAGTTTTTCCGTTTGACTTATCTACCATCTTGTTTCTACATCCCTGCCTCCCGTCTCTGCATTTGGGTCCACACCTCCACTGCACCATGACTCAAGGATTGTCATATGAAAGAAGGGACTCTGATGATTAGAAACTGGAACTCTTCATTTCTGTGCAACAAAAACTCTTTAATAACAGAGTAGCAAAGAAAAAATAAGAATGTCTGAATCATGTCTCAGCTTTGCTTCTTAGACGTCAGAAGTTAATCTGCTGATGTCTTTTCTGCTTTTGTTACCTGCTCCGGGGTTTATGTTGGTGTCTGTCTCTCTGTCCGTTAGAAACATAACTCTAAAAGTTTTGGACAGACCCCCCCCAACATCATTGGAAAAAATTAAGAAATGAAAAAGAGACGTGGGGGAGCGCTGCAGCCTGTAGGTGCTTCAAGCTTGAAATGTCTCATGAAGGCCGTGGTACATTACATGGAGATGAAAGTGATTCTTTTAGAGACATATTCCTCAGTTTTTCCTGGATCTTCATGGTGTTTCTAAGGTGAACTTGTACCTTAGTCCGGGAATATCCTGACTATCAATCAATGTAGGTGTTGATCATCGACATTGGCTGAAGGATTCTTCTGCTAATTACCTGACTAACACCTCCTTAAAAAAAAAAAAAAAATGTTTTGGCTTCTACTCGTCCACAGTTCCTCATCAGACATTCATTCACCAAATCCTAAATGAATTTGTCCACTTTCTTCTGAATTTTACTCAAAGTAATGTGAATGTTCTCATGAAGAGATAACCATTTGAATATTCTTGTGTTTCAGGTGTATTTTATCAGATACAGTAACACCGATCCGTCCATCTGTCCGTCCATTTTCTGCTTATTCCAATTCATGTTTGCGGGGAGGCTGGAGCCTATCCCAGCAATTAGCAGGCGAGAGGCTGGGTACGTCCAGGACAGGTCAGCAGTCTATCACAGGCCCAAGATGGTAACATATATTGTCATTCTGATACTTCTGCAGTAATCTCAAATGTTTCAGCTTTCTTCTGAGACCAGTGGTAAACATACAGCCCCTGCAGATGTGACTATATACTTCATTAATTTTGGTTATGTCGCTATGGACAGGAAGCTGAAAAAATAAGCCTTGTGATGATACTAATGGTGAGTATGAGGAGTCTTCAAGGTGAAAACTCTGGTTTTAGGAATCTGTACAAGAAATAAGCAAAGCAACTGATAACTTTGTGAAAAAAACACCAACAATAGTAATTGTATACTTTTAGATTCTGTGCTAGTTTCTTTTTTATTTGACTAAGTGAAATTCTATACAAAGAGTAATTAGTTTCAATATAACTAATTTATTCTGTGTCCAATGGTAAATATTATGTCTGAATAATTAGGTGAAGATGTTTCAGACTTTAGGAAAGAAAATCTGAAGAGAACTAATTTAGCGACTAAACTGGTCTGATCTGGTGTTTTTACTTTGATTTTTTTTTTGTCCTGTTATGTGTTCATCTATGAAAGGGACCCCACTGTGACCGTGCACGCCTCTTTGCACCCACAAAGAGGCGTGCATCACTGAGCTTCACTTCTAATGTGTTGCTCTTTGCAACTCCAGCAGATATCACGCAGAAAGAGATGTAACCTTTGCATGTTTGGGCCAAGTCATAAATATTGTTAAATCATTTGGAAAGGTTATTTAGTGACTTTCACATTAGCAGGAGTTTAAAACTGGAGTGGTTGACATTTTTAAGATGGTCTAATGAGTACACAGAAACTTCACCAATAGGCGAGCAAATTATGCTCTGCACATCATTATGTGTAATGCAGAAAATATTTGTGAAAAAAAGGTTTTATTTTAGCCTCTTGTCTGTCAAAGGTTGAGATTAGCATATAAATTGACCATTTTGTTTTTCCCACTGCAGCCCTTGCAGCATTTATTTAATTTGTGGTCATGTTAATGAGTTCTGCTGGTTTGGAACAATGTGGGACTCCTCAGACTGTATTTTTTGAAAACGTGTTTTGTGTTTTGCCACAGCCTCATTCCTTGATTTTCCCACAGTGTTCCAGCTGCAACAGTAGCTGCAAGTTTTCTATCTTATCTGCTGTTTTGTGTAGATTTTATTGCACTGTCTGCTTTCTGTCAAAGGTTTGATCACTCTTGAAATAATGGAGCAGTTCTTAACCTTTCCAGTTAGTGTGCTTTGTGGAAATGTGTGTGATGTTTGCTGGATTGCAGGAGTGTGTGGTGCCAGTATGATGCCGTTTGTAAATTGCAAGATGCCAGTTGGCTTTGGTTCGTTATTTATTAAATCATGAGCCATCATGCATCGTTCATATCTCCTTAAGAACATGTGATGTTGGGAATATAATGCATGATATTCACATGAAGTTGTGTGTGTGTGTTTTAAGTTTGAGCTTAAATAATTGAAAAAATTAGGAACAAAGAGAAACATTTGTCAGTGTTGTAAAGAAAAACTCCTGTTTAGAGATCTGCTGTAAATAAAACTGCTTTACTTGATTTATGATTTATAAATGTGACAGGGATAGAAAGAATTGTAGATATGGTGGCCCCTGAGGTACATAAACAACAATATTTCACAAAAACACACAAGTACAACACAGAAACATTTCACTTTATGAAGAAGGCAGCAACATCTTTGGATATGATTTTGGATGTGAAACGGCTGCTCTTTTCCCGTTGGATCAGATCAGCAGCATCATCAGGACTGGAGTTACATTCCACAGATAAGTTTGGAGGGTATCTTAGGACAGAAATTGCTGACTCGTTGTCACTGTGAGGCAGACATGGTGTAAAATGATTGTGTGGACACTTAGAAAGTGTGAGATGAAAAAGAAGCCATTGCCTTTTGAGTTAAAACAATTAAAAGCATGCAGGTTATCTGGCAGAGACCAAAGGAGTGATTTTGTTGTCAGCCCTGTAATGAAAAGCTAGATTGGTGAATAATGGAGTGGAGCGCCGTGTGTCCCTGAAAAGCCTGAATCTGTGTAACCTGCATTCAGAGGACAAATGAGGCTGCGCTCTTCTACACTGGATTCATTTCACCACATCTCAAAAAGCACCCAATCTGTTTGTGCATGCATGACACATCCCTTTGTTTTCCATGGTCACGCTAAGAGCAGCAGCAGCAGCAGTATAAGCCGTCTCTGTTCCTGGAAGTCCGCTGAAAACAATTATGCTGTGTACAATGTTTGCGTAATGAGCAATCCATAATTTAATCACAGTGTAAACACTCTCAACCTTGAAAGAATGTGAGGACCCCTGAGACGCACAGAAAGGGACAAACTGAACAAAAAGCAAGAAATGCAGATGTTATTTCCATTTTGGGTCACCAAGGCTACCAACCCTCCCTGTGATGGACTATATGTATTCATTCTGTTAGCTTTCAACGATGACACACTCAATCACTCTCCTGGTTAAATACTAACAGCTGTCAAGGCTTTAAATACATTTTAGAGCAAAGTTGTACTGGTACACATGGTAAAAAAAAAAAAGTCCACAACCAAGACTTCTGAAATTTGATCTTAAAAATGCTCATTTTAAAGTGTTGTTTAGATTAGTTCCACAAGTCTGGTGTGGTTTCTTATCAATGCATGGCATTGTTTAACCCTTTCAGTCGCATTGTC
The DNA here is from genome assembly GCF_933228915.1 of Telmatherina bonti. Taxonomy (NCBI): domain Eukaryota; kingdom Metazoa; phylum Chordata; class Actinopteri; order Atheriniformes; family Telmatherinidae; genus Telmatherina; species Telmatherina bonti. The sequence goes on from NC_136631.1 coordinate 7,720,864, forward strand.
AGCCCTATGATGGCCTGCCAACCTGTCCAACTTCATGCTTCTCTTACAGCTGTTTCAGGTTAGCACTGAGAATGTCAGACTGAAACCTGTTAACTAACCAGTTAACCTTCATTCATTCATTATCCTAACTGCTTAGTCCAGTGTTTCTCAATTCCAGTCCTCAGGCCCCCCTGCCCTGCACGTTTTATAGGCAACACTACTTTAACACACCTGAATGAAATAAAGGCTCATTAACAGGCTGAAAAGAACTTGATGAGGAAGTTCAATAATCGAACTCAGCTGCTTTGGAAGAAGATCATGTCTAAAACATGCAGGGGAGGGGGGCCTGAGGACCGGAATTGAGAAATATTGGCTTTGTCCAATGAAGGGTTGTGGGGAAGCTGGAGCCAATCCCAGCAGTCTTTGGGAGAAAGGCAGGATACACCCTGGACAGCTCGCCAGTCCATCACAGGGCCACACAACCAGTTAACCGGTTGCTGGCAAGTCGTACCCATCAAAGCTGCAGACGGTGTTATTTGGGCCGTTTGGGGCTGTTGGGTTGGGGGACTTGCCCTTTCCTAATGTCTTTATTTCTCTTTTTATGCTGAGGGTTTTTTTTGGTGGTAGATGTAACAAAATATTCCCAAAAGCGATCATTAGTACACAAAGCATGTGATGTGCACGATGCATCTGTAGCTTCTCTCCTGAATCCTCCACTTGCCATCTGAAATTTTGCTTTCTTTGATGTCAACGTGCACATGGGGGCTTGTGACATGACACAAGAGATACACAAATATTCAACTTCTGTCGCTGCTGCATGGCACTGCAACCAATCAGAAAAGGTTTCACTGACCCTGAACTTGTATGGTTCAGACTCGGGGTCTGCCGTCATGTGATGATCTTCATCAGGCCGTTCCTTTAATTGTTAAATAGAATGAACAATTTGTACAGTAGAATCAACAGCAGGATTTCTGTCATTTTGCGTAAAATCTTCTCACTCTTCATCCTTGATGCCCTTTCTGCTGCATGCTGCTTTGAAAATGTCAAATTTCCCTTCAGTATCACAACAAATCAAATTTCTTGCAGACAAATGATCCAGACAAGTGAGAGCAACATGTGTGATGCTGCAGATCCTGTTTGTTGTGTTCCATGTTTTCAGTTTCAGCTGCGTTCAATGGAGTTTCTCCTGTCACAGTTGTTGCCCCTTGAGAGGAGCCCATCAGAGCAGAAAGTTGTGTTGGTAATGCCAGAGTGTGCAATGCATGGTCGAAAAGCGCAGCGTGAAGTGGATGTAGCGCCGGTGTTGAGCTGAACAAACCACCTCTGAAGCCATTTGTTAGATCAGGTTAGTCTTTTGCAGTTGTGTTGCATCACCACAGGCTGAAATGGTGGTAAAAATGTTTTACGATGATCAAGCATTTCTTTCTAAAACCTGATGTGATTTTTGCTATAAAACCCTGATGTAGATTATCGCCTTCTTGTCTTCTGCCCCCTAATGGACACATCTTGCAATACCGACATGTTGTTGGATGATAAACATTCCGTATGTGCAAATAGTTTAAAATATTGTTAAAAGGCAAATAATGACTTTTTCTTTTGGGTTGTGTTAGAATGTACACACTATTCCCCTTCATTTCCTACACAGGGCAAGGATGTGTAGCACACTACTTAGCGCGCTCATTCTGTAGGCGATTCAGATGCTAAGCTAGCTATTTCCTGCTTATCAAAGATCACGTGACAACTTGTTACTGCGGCAACCACCATGTATAGCTCCAAATCCAATCCAAACTCTTTCTTTGTTGTATATTTGTTCAAAAAATAAGTTTTGACATGAATGAGCTTCATAGTTTCTTCAACCTGCTTTGACGTTCGTGTCACTTGCACCACTTTATGCTGCTGCCCACAATGCATTGTGGTCTATGTTGTCCAGTCTAGTGACTATCGATGCTTACTACTTGTCAAGACACATTATGGGTGATTTTGAGTGCACTACTTTTATTCGGACATTGGAAGACCCCTGGAAAATGGCGTGACCACAGTAAAAGGCATGATGTTGGGAATACTGTGGACATTCGGACACAACCCCAGTTTTTGTTCTGTTGGGAAAGAAACAGCGATGCCAAAAATAAAATCTGCTGTTTTTGTGATTCAGATTTGGGTTTGAAATGAGCATATTGAGCCTGTTTGGGCCAAGAGTCTTTTAAGAAATTTGTAGATTTGTTGTGCTGCTGTTATCACTGAGATTTCATGTTGGTCCACTGATAACCCCCCTGTTAGCATGAAAAAAACATTTACAACAGCTTCAAAAGAAAATCAGAGCAACACAGCTTCTCTCATTTTTGAAAGAGGAATAATTAGAAACAACTAGAACAACAAACGCACTACAAAGATGCCACACTGGTTTCCATTTTGAGGGAAGCTTAAAAGTCTCTAAAACTTTTTACAGGCCAAAAAGGCTTCTTTAATTGTGTTATGATTTAATTCCCTTTAAACATTTTTCATCAGGATAATTGCATGAATATTTGTTCTTCTCATCATTCTAAACCTTTTTGAGGAGAGATCAAGTTTCATCGGCTTTCTCTGTGCACGATAAGATCACCATAACAATAATCTTATCAGTACAGACACAGGTTTGTTTCTGTAATGTTTCAGTGGGTTTATTACTTTATTTTCCTCTCAGGACTTAATATCAGTATTTGATAAGTTGCACACACAAAGTTTCATAACAAAGATTTATTTATGACCGTAATTAAGATTCTCAAGCTTGAAGATCTTATACATTTTACATTAGATGTGCACCAGCAATATGTTAGATTCACTGCTGCGTTAAATTAAACAGATTTAAAGGCCAAACTCAAATTTCTTTTTCTTTTTTTTTTTTTTTTGCAATGTAATATAACATATTTTAATGAGTTTACTTTACTTAAGATAAATAAGACACTATTCCTACTCTAACCTTTACTATATTTCATTAGTTTGTAAATTAATTTCAGATGGGTTAGATAAACCCAACATTCCAGACTCAAACATTAATAAAAACTAAATGAAAACGGCCCAAACTGACTCATACCTGCATTTGGGCTTTTCATCTAATTCAGGTCTTAATGCTTATGTGTGTGTGTGTGTGTGTGTGTGTGTGTTTGAAACAGTTGCTGTAACCATTGCTGTGTTGCTACAGACTGAGTCTGCGTCATCTGGTTGCAAATTCTAATAACCTGGCAGCACCAATAAGCAGGGAAAAAAAGAACAAAATGGGAAAAAAAGACACAGATGAAAGGAAACTAGAAGACGGTGCCTAGAAATGCGGCTGCTGACTGAAAGATAACTTTAAAATCGGTTTGGAGCATGTAACTGCATTCGAGCATATTTGAGAAGATTAGCAGCCGGGAAGGCTCCCACTTCCACGGCAGGCTCGGGTTCAGCACCTTGGACAGCGATCAGCAAGCGTCTGGGTGCAGAAATGATTCACATCAACAGAAAGATGACGGAGGAGGCTGAACCTTTCTGAACCTTGGTCTTCTCTACAGATTTGATTTGGTGTCAGACTGAGGGGGAGAATGTCGGACAACATGGGCGAGATGGAGACACAGTGAAGCTTTGAGGTAAATCACTATGACACCTATTCTTCTCCTCTTCTTGGTTTTCCTGCTCTGTGAGAAGTTTTGTGTGAAAATTGAGGACTCAGTCTGACAAAAGTAAATTTAGGCTTATTTGGTAACCATGACAACAGCTACATGAATCATTTCCACTCTAGTGGACACTTATTTAAAGGCTTTTCCTCGTATATTCATGAAGGATGGTAAATTTGCGTTTGCATATATGGGGAACACGAACAAGCGTGGTGGACACTCAGTAGATGATAAAGTCTGACTTCCTGCTGTCTCCATGCTGTTTTCTAAATTCTCCCTTTTATTTTGGTATTTTTCTTTCATCACTGAAGACCACCTTCATTCCCATGCATCCTCCTCCATCCATTTCCAGTTGTTGCTATGACGCTATGTTGCTGTGGTTGCCATGGATGTTGCTTGTTAAATCACGTTTTATCACATGAGATTTTAGGCTCTTAGGACTACATTCTAGATCGCCTGTGGGACAGGGTCATTATTTATGCGTTGCGCTGAGATTATCAGAGCACAACACATGTAATACGATCAAAACTGTTCAGTTTCTGACTTTTTATCTCCATGGAGGGGGTTTTCAGCAGATAAAGAAATCTCTCCAGATTAAAATAAAACCCTTCTGTGTGCACCAAGATTAAGTTATGTAGTGTCATCCTCTGCCTCTCTGGCATCTCCTGCACTCTCCTCCTGCTTAGGTTCTCCTCCCCCTCTGTCTGCAGCTGCACCCAGTCATCACACCTGTCCCTCCTCCTCTCAAAACACTCTTCTGGTTGAATAGCCTGAAGCTGCAGCCACTCTTCCTTCCACCATCAGCTAACATCTCTCTGTGTTATTGGCACCTACATCAACCTTCATTGTTTGGACTTTATTTTTCCCTATTGATAAACAGTTTTTGCCTTGGATTTGACTCCTTCTTTTGACTCCTTCTGTCCCCGGTCATGACATCTGGTTCATGAATTTACACCAGATCCTGGGAAGAAACTGCAAAAAACATTTTTCTTGCATGCGACTATGCTAATTTGTTTTTTTGAACCAGGGTTTTACCAAACGTATGTGCCTGCAGAAGTCGAATCCAAGCAGTTCTTGCTCCTTTACAGCATTGATATGACATGCTCCATGTCAATATTATGTAAAGGAATTGTGACCAAGCAGATGAAGATACATATTTTTACTTTTTTCCTCCCATTACTACAATTTTAATCAGCAAGCTGGGAAAGTGTATCAATGATTCGTTTTGAAGCGTCGAATGTCTATTAGCTTCCCTGTTGATTGATAAAATAGGAAACAGATTCCAGTCCCAAAGTTAATAAATCTGAAAATTCCAATATTTGCTTCCTCATTTGCATCTCTGCTGGACTGGTGACACCATTGCTACCACTCCCTTAACCTGCATGCATAAATTCCAGATACGTTTATGACACACTGAAGCCTGTTCAGTTATATGTTTGTTTAGCGATGTTTTAACTTTTCAGGTCTTTCACAGCAGAAAAAAAAAAAATCCCAGAGTGAATAAAAATGAAAATTACACAATATGCATCTTTCCTGAACTGATGACGTCATAGCCACTTCTTCCATACCCTGCTCATGCAAAACCTAAACAAGTTTCTACACCCACACACTGTATCTTTCTATCTGTCGTTGGTGTATTTCTGGGGCAGTTAGGGTGTGTATACCGCAGCATTTGAAGTGTCAGAGATGCACTTTTCCTGAAATATTTTAGTCTTTCTTAGCATCTCTCTTTATAAATTGGTACCGTCTCCACATGGACGTGGCCTTAGTCTAGAGTTGTCCTAGTAGTAGTAGTAGTAGTAGAAGACTACCATGGATCAAATAAACCCACGCTGTCATCAGCATTAGTACAGTGAGATTAGTACAGAGTACAGTGCTAAATGTTAGTAAACCTGTTAAATGAAACAGTAAATCTGAAAACAACTGATTAATTCTCACATAATTACAGATGATGAAATAGAGTTTTCTTATCTAAAGCTTGAAGCAACATGTTTCCAAGTGTTCAGTCTTGTAACATTAAAATAAAAGCGGGAAAGCTTTGTCTAAAGCAGCATGCATTTTAAAGAAGTTGCCTGAAAGTTGTTGGATATAATGGAGCTGATAAATTCAGTGCTTTTGGTCAGAAGACACACATACTGTGGAGACAGAAAATATTCCTTCAAATCAGCTTTGCAGAGTTTAAAGCAGTTCCGACACAGTGGGAAGCAGAGTTAACGTTTGGTGAAACGAGGAGTTTTCTGAGAGCAGAAAAGAATGAGACGTGTTCCACCTTTACTTCAGCAGGGCTTCCCTTCAAACACACCGACATGCACAGGCACAAACCACCTGGAGGACCAGGTACCGCTGCTAAACGGGGAAAAACAGACATTTCTCTCACTTTCAAAATATCAGACCACCAACTTTTTGTTCTTCATTATGTCCACCCAGTGGCCTGCACTGCTCTTCCCCTCCCACTTCCTCCAAACACACTAACCCTTCTCACACACAACACTTGAACAATGTTTTGATACTTTTTCAGTTGCTTCTCTTCACAGCAGGAGATTTTCTGCTGGAGACCGACTCTCGTGGCTGGATGTGTAAGGGAGAGGGCACGGGAAGCTGCAGGAGGTAGGATGTGATGTTGTATTTCTACATCTGAAACAGCTGTTTTCTTCACAAAACACTGAGCAGCAGATCCACGTCATGTTGGTCGATACAACGTGTATCTGAACAACAGCGAAGAGTGACTGGAAAGCATTTGTTTATAACATGGCTTTCAGGAAAACACGGTGCAGGTATGTCTGCATGCAACATGGTCATCAAACTGCTGAAGGGGGCAGAGTGGCACGTATTGTGTGCTTGAACTTGACCGCGTTGTCTCTTATGGACCTCTTACCCTGGATTTTACATGTGCTTGTATAGATTTGTATCCAGGTTTCTGGCAGCATAGCGTCTGCACTTTCTGTAGGCTATAAATAGCTCCTACACTGATGGTGAAGCAGCTGCAGGCTGTGTGGTTCAGCCAAAGAGGATTCAGAGATGATGATTTGATGTTTGCTAAAACATAATAATGTGTTTGAAACTTCTTCATGGTACAGTATGTAGTGATCTTGGCCTCCCAGGATTAAAAACATTCGACTGGATTGAACAATAGTTGGTATTTCTTTCTCTGCAGTAAGACTGGTCCACAGGACGAAGAGGGTGACCATTTGACCCATTTGACCCATTTGACACTCAGAGATTTACACCTTTACTCCCTACAGAATGCGGCTGTGTCAACACGAAGGATTAAAGCACATCTAACAATTTATGGTTGCAGGTCGGGGGAAATGCCGAGAGTTGCATCTGACCAAACCCTGGTTCTTGTCAGACATGACACTTCTAAGCCAAAAAAGAGACTCCATGGCGCCAGAACAACCCCTCCCCTGACGGAGAAGGAGACAGAAGGAAATCCAAACTTCTTTCCCCAATGCAAGGAACCGATTTAACTTAGTCGAAAGGACTGTGGTTAATTGTTTTGATTGAATTTCTTCTTTTTCATTATTTTATCTGGATATGTGATTTAATTCTTTGAACTGATCACACACACACATTAATCATAAACACTGCATTAAATAATTGTTGATTATGTTTTCCAAGCTTCAGACCTCTTCTAAGCTACTAATGTGAATGGATAAAATGTGAGTTTTCTTTTTAGGATCACCCGATGAGGACGAGTCATGACAATTAATTAATCCACCTTTAATAAAAATACATGTAGCCAATCTTTTCATGTGTGAAAGTAATACTATAAAATGCTTTCCTTCCCCAGCAAACGGGGAATCTGCATAACTCTGAAAGAATGTGATTTGATGTGTATTACGGCAGACAAAGCAAGGAGTTGAAAGTATCCTGTTCACATTAATGAGATGCAGAGGGAAGGAACTAGAGCTGACCTGATTGGATAAGGTTGGTCAGCCTCTGACAGAAGCAACTCATGATTGGCTGGAAGTTCGAAAGGCGGGTCTGTTTAAATTAGACTGGCAGACCAACTTCCTGAGCTTTTTGTCTCCTCTAAGTTTCTTTCTTGTCCTTAGCTTTTGTCTTTAGCCTTTCGTCTTCTTTTCTTTTTGTTATTTCATTATAAGTTTTTACCTCTCCGTTCTTCCGAACGGGAGAAAGTACAACAAGTGTTTATTTGTAACCAGTATTTTTCCCGAGATCAGTAATTAACTAGAACCGAAGCTCCAACTTTTTCCACTGCATCTTTACACGTAAATCTGGAACTATCTATTTTTGGGACAATCTGGATCATCATCACGCCGCTCTGGAACTCCGCTGAACGGATCCAGAAGGCCAGAGTAGCTGCGTAGACCTACATCTTCTGGCGCTCCAGGGATCCAATTCCCCCGGAAACGCGCCGAATAGGGGACCAACCACGCGCTTCGACCCACACTCCGGATTCAGCGTTTAAGTAGGATCTGATAGCGCTCTGACATTTGTGATGTCCCAAACCAGTACATCAAATTCTAATTAAATAATTAAATTTGAATTCTTATCCAAATTTAGAATTATTGAACACGTTCTTATCAAAGATTAAGTAAGATAATCATCCCGATTTATTTGCTTAATTCCAACCAGTTCTTCCTGCTCCATCTCATTTAATTAATTTCAGTGTTCCTTATTACTGTCATAAATGAAATTCCATGCTGACAAATTCATCATACCATCTCACCAATCTCTCCATCATCGCTCATTTTCACTGCTGTATGTTTACCATCATTGTAAATAAATATGTATAATCAATTCATCCGTTCTTGTCATAATTTCTGAATGCACGATTTCTGGTTCATTCGTTCTTAGGATTTACTCCTTTGAAGTGAGACTGTTTGTTGAATTGAGTTTATTTCAGGTGTCTCATCCGCCTGCATTTTAAGTTAATTAAAGGAGATGAGTGGTGCTCCGAGGTAATTAATAAATTCATAATTTGTAGAGGCCATTCCGCTGCAAGTATGTGCACCTGACTCAAACCAGCACTGAATCTTTGAGATAAAATTAATATTTTTCTATGTTGTGTTTATTCAAAAACTCATATAATTGAGTAAAAACAACTTTTTCTATTATTTTACTTAAAAACTGTAAGTTGGATGCAGGTCGGTAATTATCAACCATGTTTGGATCTAAGCCACTCTTCTTCTGAAGGGGCCTTACCACCGCCGTTTTAACAGCAGAAGGGAAGACACCCATCTGCAGAGTAGTTTACTATGTCTAAAAGCTCACATTCAAAGAAACCATGAAATGTTTTTAAAAGTGATGTGGGAATGGGGTCTAAAAGGCAGGTTGTTGGGTTTAGCTGGGAGAAAACTCGACCAAGCATCTTTGCATCAACCAGAACAAAGTCTCCAGTGTTTCCTCAGATAAAAACAATGCTTCAGATCTGTTAAAATCAACATTATGCTGAGATAAAAGATTGGATCTAATAGCATTGATCTTACTTCTGAAGTGGTCTGGGAAGTCTTCACATGCAGCGTCTGAGGACTTGTTCATATCTGTGTTCATTATACTATCAGTGGTTTTAAAATGAAAATGTTGATTATTTTTGTTATCTGTGATGAGGTTTGAGATGTAGAGTTTTCTTGCCAGTTTGATTTTGCTCTAAATTTGGAGTTGTTTCCTTAAAATGTCATGAAGGATTGTTAGTTTCATTTTCCTCCATTTCCTCTCTGCTCTCCTGCAGCTTTTTTTCAACTCTTTTATTTCCTCATTTCTCCATGGTGTTCTGAATTTAGTTCTTAATATATTTGTTTTAACCGTAGCTGCTTAGTTAATTTTTTACTTTAATTTGTTGTTGAAATTTTCAACGATAAAATCACATGATGCAGGAAAAAATCTGAGCGGGAGTTCCATAAAATATCAATAAAATTTGCAGCCACTTCAGAAGTAATATATCACCTCCTCACAGTCCAAACAATGGAATCAATGCTGCAGGAAATCCTGCAAACTGTAATGTAACATGTTCATGTTTTATAATAATTCAATAAAGTTCCACCTCTAATTTAAGAAAGAAAAACAAAAAAAAAAAACTTATGAAACACTTAAACATGCATATGCACACATTTTTTTGTATATATATTTTTTAATTATTCATTTTTTACCTTGTAAAAATAGGCTGTAATTGGAAAACAATCTAATCAAATATAATGTTCAGTGTCAGAAATAAATCATGTCCCTGAAGAAAACGACGTCCTTCTCATTTGCTTCGTTTAACAACAGCTGACAACGTAACTCATAAACAATATTGTAATAGTGGTGGATTGTATTACTTTCCCTCGTCACCTGAAGGGATTCTTTATACCATCTCTCTTTTGAAGCCATAAGGAAGAACTGAAACCTGCCTGCCAAAACAAAGCCCATCTGTGTGTGTGTGTGTGTGTGTGTGTGTGTGTGAGTGTAAAGACCACACAACAGTAGCCTTGTTGCATTATGCTATTGATTGCTCAGTCTCAGTGCTCCAGTGATTATATGATTCAGCTGTGTAGCCGACGGCTCGAGTCCTTATTAATTCACTTTGCACCCCCCCCCCCCCCCCCCCCCACCCCCACATTGGGAATGTTTTGACAAGATAAAGATCTCAGAGGCGAAGACAAAAGCCGCACAGCGCTGACTCCAGGAACGACTGACGTTATTATGGTAATAATTACAAGAACAAAGATTAAAACTGTCTCATTTAGCGGATTCACAGAGGACAGGCTATTGTTTGCTGGCTTCTTTGCAATTTTATGCACAAAAGTGAAATTGTGCTTTATGTTTTCTTTCTCCATTACTGCAGCATAGTAGGGACAATCTTAATTCATAATGTGACATCATTTCGTGTGAAAACGTTTTGATAATTCCAGAGTAATTCAGAGCTCATTCTTCTCCTCCTAATGAGCAGAAACTAAAAAGATGAATGAACGAATAAAAAAAAAAGAGGAAAATTCACTGAATCCATCAGGGATGCGAGGCATGTGTGATTCTGTTTTCTTCTCTCTGTTCTTTCCAGCCGACAGCCCGGGAATACAACATGCATCCAGGCTACACTCCTCAGTCATCTGTTTGATGTTTGTTCCTGTTTTTATGCTTCAGGTCTCTCATACCAGATCTGACCGGTGGAAGGGCAGGAGGCAGTTTCTGAAGGTAAACAAATGCACACACCTGTCAGCGATGTCCACAAAAGCAGAGACAGAGGCAGTAAACACGCTTTAGGAAACTCCCGTTCCATCACACTTCAGATTGAGTTGTCGCACTACACATCTGATTTGTTATCCTTTCTTTTAGGTGTCAGGAGGAGTTTGTGTGCTTTATAAAAGGCTTTAAAGGAACTTTGGTATTACAGACATCAGTACCACAGACAGATTTAGTCTGTGACATTTTCATTTCTCTCAGAACAAAAATGTAGTTTACGGTTTTCTATCCTGCTTTGGTTTGGTGTTGGGGAAGTGATGGACCTGAAAGACAATGAGGGAAAGAGGGAAGAAAAAGTGAATCATAAAGTAAAAGAAGCAGAGCCTTCGGCTATCAGCTCCTTTCTTATGGAACTGTGGTGGAAAATACTCTGGTCTTGAGAAGTTGTAATACATCTAAGAGTCAACTGTCTTCTTACAATGAACATTTTATTATAAACTAATACAAGCACACGCTGGAGCTTGGAGAGAGAACTCTCTCTGCAGATGCTGAAGTAACACCCAATTATAAACCATGCTTAACTCCTCCTAGTTGCTGGGCAGACCATATGAAACAATCATTATCTCTTATCCCCAACAGAACCAGATCCCAGTTTGGGTTTGGGAGACTGACGTCTTATCTACCTTTCAGATCAGGCTTCAAACCTTCCTTTTTGGTAAATCTCATAGGTAAGGGGTTTAACCCGCTTAGTTATGCTGTGATATGCTTATACTGCTGAGGGACGTCGCATGATGCACTGATCACTTCTCTCTGCTTCTCAACTTCCATGTAGAAAAATAGGATAGTGTTGGCATAAACAACATATTTCACCTCTCTCAGCAGGTCGTTGCAGTGCATGTTGATTTGTCTTTCCTGTCCTCTCCACGCCAGATGGATGTCTTCCCTGAGCCGAGCTCTGCAGGAGGTTTTTCCTCCTACTGTCGCCTCATGCAGCTCGGGATCGGGGATTGGATGTCAGTCAAGATTCCATGCAATCCAATGCTTTTCCTTAACTAGGCCTTTTATTAAGAATAGCCTTGAATTGATGTGTCTATAAAGTATCAAGAAATGTGTTGCCTTTCACATAAAGCTGAAATTTTTTTTTTTTCTGTGAACCACAGCTGGGGTTGGATCGTTGATGGATCTGTTTCCTCAAGTGGAATTTTTACTTTTCTTTCTTTACAGGGTTTAGGAATGGATAAAAACATTCACATCAAGGTTTTTTTTTTTTTTTTGTTCTTTCTATAGCTTTTCTAATCTAAACTGGGAGCGGCACACATCTAAATATGAAAACTGTGATGTCCTGGAGGCCAAATTGCAACTCAGTGTCAGCAGTTGTACTGTTTCAGCCCTTTGTTCCATCACTTGTCTATTAAGACATCAGCGCCAGACAACAGCGACACCAAATAATCTTAAAGATGCTATGAACTGATCAATAGCAGCGATCTGATCTTCATCCATATTTATTTTGGGCTTTTTGCCAGATTTGTACAACTAAGCATCATTGATGTGAATATGTTACCACTGTAGGAGAGTGGTCATTTCAGCCTTTTACATTGAAGAAAACAAAAACAAGTCCAAATTCAGTCAAGTTAAGATTAAATTCTAAAGTAAGACCATTTATTTATCTTTACTTGGATAAGAAGACAACAATAAATACAATTGCGATTACAATTTAAGTTTAATTAAGGCAAGTATAATTTAAATATTTTTGATCACCACCTGAGATTTGCATGTTAATACGTATTAGTTCTTGCAAAAGATTGTGCTGGCAACTGGATTTAAAGCGGTAACTATTCAGCAAAAAAGTTTGTCCATTTTCCTTGAAGCTGAAGCAGCTGGAAACACATATATTACATAATCAGCATTAAAACCTGAATGTAAAACAGAGAAGAAATGTTTAACCACAAGATACCATCAGAGATGTGATCTGTTTGTTGGATCCTGAAGGCAAAAGTCCTGATGGGTGAACTGCTGTAAGTGTCCCAAAGCCCTCTGTCGAATGGATTCTACACAGTTAAGGAGATGCTTTTCTCTGCATCACTGGATCCTGTGGATGGACACATCTTAGCAGAACATCATGAGAATTTCTTTCCACATATTCACCAACCTGGCAACTCAGATCCAATGATCAGCTCCTTGTAGCAGTACTGAGGTCTTGGTGGAAGCTCAGAGGAGTTGGAGACTTCACGATCGCTGCTCGTAAACTATGAAGTCTTAGCGGCTAGAGTTTAGTAGCAGGGCCCACTGCCCTGCATATTTTGGTTCCTACCAACCCCAGTACACTTGATGCAGATTAACTTAACTGCTTGCCAAGTTCTAAAAACCTTATGAGACATTTATTTGAGTGAGGTGTTAAAGTAGGGTTACCTATAACAGGTGCAGGGCAGTGGGCCCCATGGACCAGGAGTAAGAAAAACTTGGTTTTGTCCATGTTTAAAACCTGCCTGAAGATCCAGTGATCTAGTGTGAGACTTTGGTTTTCTGGTTTTCTTTTCAATGTTTAATGTTTTTCCCATTTTTCTGCTATTGAATCTGATTTCACTCTGCCCTTAATTTCACTTTGAAATGTTGAACTTCTATGTTCAGCACTTTGTTTCAAATGACGTTGTGGTAAAGTGCTCTAAAGTGGAGCTGAGTTGAGTGCTTCTAAATCTGTTTAAACAAGAAACAGCTCAGCTATCCCTGCAAACTAGGATACAGAAACATCCTCACATAGACCCAAGATTCAAAATAAAAAAATCCAGCACATTTTTTTTAAAAAATTGGCCACATGCCCTCTCTCCAGATGATTCCTATTGTCCGTCTCCAGGCACATTCACATCAGCCCTTTTGATTTAAATCCGAATGTGTTTGCTCGGAAAGTCTGCTTCATTTGGGAAAATGTGAATGCGCCAAACAAATTCTGATTCGGATCAAAGAAATGGACTCGGTCTGCCAACAAATGCAGGTCTTCGTCCACTTCAAGTGGACCAAATACAGGAAGTGGACTACAAAAATGTCACTTCCTGCATTTGGCGTAGCATTGCATTGTGGGTAAATCCATAGCGATGGCATTAAGGGTCCTCTGCCTCGTCTGGTGTTCATATTGTGTCAATCGTTGCAGTGGATTTCTGCAGGATACTTGCATCAGACACAATAAAAACCCAAAACAGCCATAGTTTCATCTCCATGTGGAGGAAACAGTTTTCTTCTTCACTCGGGTCTTGTCCTCTCTTTTGCTAAATATTAGTGCAGCGCCACCTCTGGTGGGAATGGGGATATATTATACTAATGGTTTGACTTTGTTTGACAAAAGTGCAATGCGATCTCGGTCCACATGGACACACCCCCCTATAACTGAGCCGAGTCTCCAATCTGACAGAGTCTAGCGGACAATCCTGATGTGAACGCATCCTTAATCTTCTATTTATTTTTCCTTTTCGTCCTTATTTTTCTTTTTCTTTTCTTTCTTCCATTACTTCTTCTCTCAAACCATTTTCTTCCTTAACCCCCTGCAGCATACTCTTCCGCTAATCTCTCTCTAATCTCTCTCCTCACACTTATCCTTACCCTAACCTCACACTGTTTTAATCCCAATCCTAACCACTCTGGGCTTTGGGCCAGAGTGGTTAGCCCCCTTTTCTCTTTTTCTCTATAACCTCCCCTCCCACTAACCCCATTCCACATATGACACACATTACTTGCAGCCTCTTGGTTCTGGTGTGCATAGCACATTCAGCACAGAGCTTCCTGAGTCGGCCCCACACCCCCATACGTAGGAGTCCAAGTTTCTGAGGTTCTCATTGATCTCCAGTTCAGCATGTCTGCCCTTGATCTCTACACCAAAATCTGGGATACCAAAGACAGGTGGAGAGAGATCTTGGAAAGAATCTACCACAAAATACCAAAAGTGTTCCTTCTTTGAATTTTATCTGAAAAGGATGTCATGTAAGAATTTCTCCCATGCAGCACTGAAATCATGTATCTCATACAAATGATACAAATAATGCATTTTAGTGCTTTACCTAAACAACAATAGTAAACACACATGTCACAAACAACACTGATGAAACCATGTCATGAGGAGTTTTCACTCAGGTGAAAAGGTTTGTGATTTCATAAATATTACAAAATCATCTGTCTGATTGCATCCAGGTGGAACTTAATGTTTACATACTTTTAATCGTTTTCATAGTTGTAGTAAACGTTGGATTTTTAGTCAAGGTAAAGTCAGTAGGAGAGCTTTATGAGCTTGTGTTTACTATGACAAAAAGCCGGTGTTTACCGCGACACTGAAAGCTCCTGAAACCATGTAAACACCCACTTCTGCACCAACAAGGCTGGTGTAGTTCAGCAGGATCTGCTGTTATGCTGCCAATGCTAACGAGCAACGCTGTGTAATAAAACCCAATGATGAGGTTAGCTTTAGGCTAATTACAGTTGACTTGCTTTTGGAGGAGAAAGTGGCAACTTTTGAATCCCTTTTTAAACCTTTCTCCCTCATGAGCCCCTTCTTCTTGTTGAAGGCTAGCCCCATGTTAATGCTCCTCTTTGGATGCTCCAATCAACGCTGCCTTTCCAGTGCCTTTTTTCACTTTCTTGGGAATGGGAAAATGTATCTAGATAGAAAATGTTTCTAGATAAAAGATAATTCCTTCTATCTAAAAATGATTAAATTCTACTTAATGCTTGTTTACTGTCTTTCATATTATGGAGCATAATTTTTTTGGAAAGTGTATAAAACTTCATTACAATCTGTGTAAAACTTCAAATCTTTTAAGCAGTCAACATATTGAAACTATTCTTTTTTCAGGACATCCTAAGATGTCAAATTATGAACCCTAAAATCAGTGTATCAATAAATATAGCACTATAAAGGATAAACCACGAAACAAGCACAAAGTTAATTCATGACTAACATTTGTGGAAATATTGTAGATCAGCACTGACTAAGTCTTTTCTCATTTGCACATCATTCTCAGTCTGCTTTCAGTAAAAAAAAGGATTTGCAACAAACACAAAACAGAAACTATTTACATTTTTTCCACCAGGCATTTTTCACATATTTACATATATTTTTGCTGCTATTTACCAACAATTCTCACAAAAACAACTCCACCTCAGCTGGTTTTAGATGCCATTCTGTGTCAAGCTTTGAAAGAAACATTATTTTCTCTTCTTTTCAGACATATACATTTTTATTTTATTTTTTTGTTTGTTTTTTTTATCTTTGACTGCTTCTCATTGGACATAATTGTTAGATTTAAGCTGAGTGGTGGAAATGATGTTGTATAAAGCGTACACATCATAATGTGTTTGTCAAAATAGAGGTCACATAGCAACACAGTAATGATAATCTTCCCTTTATATATGAAAACATGATAAACAATGGTGTTTTTGTGGATCACTCATTGATTACCATGTGGAGCAGAATACACACTACATTGGTGTGTATTGGATTTCCTGAGAAATCATCAACAATACAAGTGATAGCACATGTGGAAAGCTCAGGATCTAGTGGAGTTTTAAGGGGTTAAATTCTGACTGGGGACAATCAGTCATCTTGCATCCTGTCTCTTCTCTGAGTTCTCTTCAGCTTTTAAAAGTCCCTCCAATGTTGACTCTATAAAAACTGTTGAACTGTTTTTCTTGTTGTGAGGCTATGAGAACATTTTTTTTGCTGATGCAGGGCTGAATGGGGTAGTGTGTGGAGGGGTTAAAGCTCAGTAAATACAAAAAAGTAAAAAAACACAAAGCAGTCAAAGAGAGTTTAAGTTCCCGCCGTGCCCAACTTTCTCGTTAAATATGAAAACACTGGGTCAGTTGTTCATTGCACATAAAAACACACACATCCTTGCTGTAGTACTTTCCAACCTGTCACAGCTTCTTGTGGACGATGAATTGACCAGAACAAATCAAACTTTTTTCTTGTTCTTGCAGCCTCGAGAGCAGAACTCAAGTTTCACATTAAATGGAGGATATAACAAGCATTATCTCATCTCTCTATCAATCACTTTAAACTGTCTTCCTTTCTTCCTGCAGTCACATCCTCTTGAGTTTCTTTGCCAAAGCAGCCATTGTTGATGTGTGGATATCCCGTTGCCGACGTGTGATGTTGTGCTGTAAAGCAAAACGCTGCTGCATGTAGGCCCTGGAATAGAAGACGAGCTCAACAGATGGAAAGTTATGTACTTTATGTATCATCTGAACTGTAAAACATAATATCAGCGCTTCATATTTGTCCCTGCATTAACATGAAAAAAGAGCAAAAAGAGAATTTTTTTCTTTTTCTTTTTCACTGAGGACATTCCAGTGTTGATGCAACTCTGAGATATCAGCCTTGAACAGAGGATAATGGTACATTATTCGTTCCTGAGCTTTATGAGGATGTTCTGATGTTTTCTGAATTCATTCCAGATCTCTGGTTTCAAGCTGCTCATTGTTGTGAAGAAGCTCATTTCAAACAGCCTTTCAAGTGTTCAGAGTTTAAATGTTTCATGCAGGTTTTGGCCAACAGTCACTTCAACTAAAATCACATTGCAAATTGAAATTTAGAAGTTTATTTCTTCTTCTTCCTGCCTGTTTCATCTGTGGGTGGGTGTAGCTGGAGACTGATTAATGAACAAGCTGCGTTCTTGCTCTCCGCTGACCCTTCTCCTCAGCATCCGAGCTTTTGAAAACGATCCTGTTTTGTAAAAGAAATGAGCAGCCCTGAAGGTAAGTTTACACAGATCTGTTCATGTTGTGAAATTATCAGAAAAGGAAACAACAAAAGCTAATAGTCATTATTTTTTTATCCCCTTTGCTCAAGCCCTGCCTGATAAAAGCAACAGGATTATCGGTATTCTCCTTGTTTGTTCCATTTATAAGAGGAAACGCTGCCACAACGTTGTAAATGTGGAGCTGTTTGGGATTTAATTGTCAATCTGCACCTTCTCCCGCAGATTCTCTGTAATCTTTTCAAACAAGCTGCTGTTCACCGCAGCGTACTTGTTGTTGGATTCAGGTGAGGATTAAAACGGAATTACATGAAGATAAAATCCTGTGCAGTGTAATAGAAAAATAACACCGGTGAACGAAAACATAACTGTATGCACTACCATCACATCCCTCCTGCAGGACGATACTGATCCAACATTAACATGTTCATGCTTACTACTACTACGCACACAGCACGCTTACTTGTTGCTGTTCTAAAAGAAAAAAAAAAGGCAGTTTATCCAAAGGTAATTAAATAACTGGAAATTATGTATCGATCTGCAGCTTAAACATTGTCAAAGGTGGCATTTAATCAGCAGGTTATCCAGTCATGTTGTGGAGGAAAAAAGCAGAAGTGGGGGGAGAAGAAAACAGTGAGCAAGATGACATGAGAGGAATACAAATCAGATGTAGAGAGGAAATTAATGATGCTAATCACCTGTTTATCCAGTTAGTTTTGGTTCATTTCTGAGAAAAAAATGTTTTAATCTAATGGAGTTTAAGCTTCCTCTGATGATCCACACACATGCAGTCCAAACCAACTTTCATGGATTATGAACCAGAAGGGAGAACTGGTGTGTTTTTACATCTTCTGGGCAGTTCCTGCCATTCTCCCAGTGCATAGTGGATTAACTCCAGGCCTCTCAGTGACCCTGGATGGAAGGAGGGGAGAAGAGGAATTGGATTGGATGGAGAGGGAGACGTGTGATTGCCTGCGTCTAAAATGGCTTATTCTGCTGCACATGGTGTCATCCAGTGGATTCTTGATGACAGCGTTGTTATTTTAACAATGACTGGTGCTCAAATGAAGCTGTTGTTGTGTTTTATGTTTTTATTAATGAATTATTTTAACCTCATCAGGGTATAATTTATGTTCCTGGCTTTGGGAACGTGTTAATCAATGTTAATAATAGCAGAACCCATTCAAGACAGAAAGGCACCAAACCTGACATGACTCCACACCGTTTTATCTTACAGACGCTAAAAGAAAATAATTACTGCAATTGTTTGTTTTGACATTTTTATCTTGCGTAATTATTCTTTTCTCTCTTTTCTTTTCTTGTGCAATAATGAGTTAATTTATCTTCTCCCAAAAATTTTTGGTCTTTTGTTTCCTTAAGATTGCACAGAGCGGTGCGGTAATGAAAAACAACCTCTTCTGTCTTTATGACATGATTATGGTGAGTGTCTCTGCTCCTTATTTCATCATCCACCATCGCTGTCATGGCAGTTGTGAAGGATATAAAATGTTGTATAACATTATAAGTCAAGACATGCATGTGCAAAGTTTTTAGATGTCTGCTTTTCAGCACAGATGATATAATCTGTGAAAATATTAAGCAGCCAAACTAAGAAAATAAATTCTGTATATATATATATATATATATATATATATATATATATATATATATATATATATATATATATATATATATATATATATATAAAGTATGGCATCACCTGAGGAGTTGCAGCAGCTTACAGGATGGCATCAACAGTTCCAAAAGGCAGATCCGCAGACGGTTGCATGAATCATGTTTCTGGCAGTCACATGCAAAAGCTTTGTAGCACCCTGACAATCGATGCTGCTTCTCCTATAGGGCCAGCACATCAGAGAACTTGTCATCTTTAAAGGCAGTGACTAACAATGTGTTGTGTCATCATTCAGCTTTGAAGAGTTGGATAAGAGCCAGGGAACATGACGTGCACCACTCCTGGCGGTTGTTCATCAAAAAACTGTTTTCTTCGCTTTTTTTCACCATTCTGTTTCTGTGAGGTTGATAAGAAACATAATAACTCCACCTGGCACAGTTACTGCAGCAGGTCTCTCATTTGAATTATGCCACTCTCTCACATATTGCCTTATCTGAAGAGCACATACGTGTTAATAGAATGGGTATTTCACAGTACATGCTCCTTTCATTGATGAGTTTTATCTCTTTTGCACTGCCGTTATTCATCAGCTTCTGCATTCTACGTGCAGCTGCGCCGTTTTTCTTCGACAGGCATGAACAGTATCCCCCGCTAACAGTGCAGCTATTGCACAGCGCCCTGTCAGCATTCACACCTCAGCAGGTAATTGGCAGCTGCAAGAAGCAAATGAAATTTGCTTAAAAAGATGCTGAAAACATTCAATTGTGCTTCCCTGCAAATCAGGAGTGCTGTTGAAAATCTGCTTATGTGGACAAAGTGATAATCTGACAGCGGCTTGAAAAGCAGCTTTCATAGTGACAGCATGAAAAAAAGGCAGATAATTATAGAATTTTCTTTTTTTTCTTTCCCGTAATCTTTCAGAGCTCCATGGGCCACAGTTAACTTCATAACTCTGTCTCATCTATTTCACGTTGAGTCATCTATTATGAGACACAATGAAAGAGTTATATTTCTTTATTTTCAAGCTGGGTCATCTGTTTTAGCTGAACAATAGAGGATCTCTTCATGAGCCTGTGTGATGAAATGGCAGTCTAAATTCTGACTATATCATGCTTGGTTTAAAGACTAAAGACTGCTTGGAATTAGAAGCTTTGGATCCTGAAACTGAGGTCAAACTGTGCCAACTTCTCTTTTCAACCTCACATAAAGCCAACAGGAGGATTTATAATAAACAAAGACAGTTGTTTGAAGCTTTTAAAAGGGCAAGATGATCAAACAGAGCATTATTTAGGAGAAACCAGGCCATATTACGTATTATATGTCACCGAAATGAAAGAAATGGGACCATTTCATATTATTATGTGATAGTTTATGTTAAAAACATGTTTTGGAGAGAAGGCATGAAAAATATTTATTTTTGTCTTTGAATATAGAGACTGTGCATCAGGAGTCAGACAATCGTCTTATTTACCAGATAGGAGTAAGTTCCACTTCATGGGAGAGAAGGTGGTGAAGCTTGGACCAGACAGGAGGACGTCTCCATGGCGACAACTGGATCCTCCCAGTTCCAGTGGTGCATATGGCCTTTATAGACCACTGGTACTCGTTTACCAAATGCTAAACACACATCCAGACAGATGCACTGGCAGTGCGTGTGCACGTGATGTGTGTTGCTCGTATCTGTCCCACACTCCTCTATGCACAACAATAAATGAGAGTAGAATGAATTCTTTACAAAAATAAGTGGAATGTTTTTGGTTGATGACAATAATTTCCATCAAATCGCTCCAAGATCACAGCAACATCTGCAAATTTTGTGTTTCATGTTCTTATAATAAAACTTATCATGGCGAGATGTGTTTAACGTGTTTACTATAAACCTTTACATTATAACTATGTAAGGTTCCAGGTCTTTACTCTTTTTATGTTTCCATAGAAAACATCCAAACCACTGACCTCCTGCGAGATTCACAACAGCACAAAACAGGATCATTCCGTCATATAGCGGATGTTATATGCAGGTCTTATTTGGATTGACGATGAAAAAGGGGGATTATATTCTGGTTCAGATTGGATCATCGGATCAGTTCAGTTCATGACCTCAACAGACATGTTCTTCATCAAATACAAAATATTATTTAAAGTGGCTTTCCTCTTCCAAAGTGTTTCCTCAGATGGTTCTGCAGACCTTCAGAAGGGCAGATGCTTAATGTTAATAAAAAAAAATCTAAAGGAGGAAGATTTGAAAACATCTCTGGCTTCAGAGTTTGCTGCTGTTTCTGTCACGTGTGAAATTACCTTTAGTTCTTTCTCGCGATCGTCCTTCTTGGTCGATCCATTTCCTCATCTGACCTCTGACAGGGATCTCTCGCTTCATCACATCATGAACGCAGCACAGTCTCCAGTCGTAGAAACAGCAGATTTTCTGTAAGAAATAAGAAGAAGCCCTGTAGACCCATATCACACAACAAACAGACACTGTACTGAAGGTAAAAGAAGTGACTGCTTACTTTAAATTAACATATTTCTCTTGTTTGTTTTAATTTTCAGCAGCCACAAATCATATCAGGGAATTCTGAGTAAAGGAGTCGGGATGTTTGAACAAAGCGAAAGTCTTCAAGCTTTATTAAAAGTCTAATATGTAAATATACATGTAATCTGGTTGCATAGCAACTGTACTTTTACCTGCAAATACAGACAGGTTGGTGGAAAACTACACAGCTGGGAAATCATCAGTATTTCAAGATAAAACGTTTACTGAGAAGTTAGAGAGAAAACAGAAACAAGGTGGTTGTAAAAACACCTTGTTTGTGTCTTGAACAGACAAAAAGAGGCTGCAACAAATGTTTCACAAGCGGGAACTAAGAAAATGTGCCAGTGGTGGTTTGCAAAAGACACCACAGTGCACATAACACTGCAGTAATCCCAATTAACCAGCAAGTAAAGTTCCTCCTGAGTTAAATGAAAGAAATTACATTGCTGCCCTGCTGTCGGTGTCAGCTGTGCAGAGGTAGCGCATGCATGATGTTACACAATAACTCGGCAAGTAACAGGAACCCACTGACAGCAGGTGGGCCAGTTTAACTCATACTTCCAGTTGTAGTAAACCTTAAATAATGCAGAGCTTTACGTTCCCCTCCATTTCCAAGCAGAAGAGGGGAAAAAAAAAATAGGAAAAGAATAAAATGTCTTTCTAAGGGGATCTCAGCCATCAAGAGTCTGAGTTGCAGGCACCCTAGAACTTTTGAAACTGGTTCACGCTTTTGTTACTTCGAGACTAGGTTACTGTAACTCTCTATTACTGGGCTGTCCTAAATATGCCCTGAAAAGCCTTCAGCTGATCCAGAATTCTGCAGCCAGAGTCCTGATCAGAACCAGCATGAGAGATCATATTTCTCCAGTTTTAGCCTCTCTTCATTGGCTGCCTGTTGAATCTAGAATAGAATTTAAAATCCTTCTCCTTACATATAAAGCCCTCCACAACCAGGCACCACTATATATCAAAGACCTCATAGTTCCTTATATACCAAGCAGAGTACTTTGTTTGCAGACTGCAGGCTTACTTGTGGTTCCTAGAGTCTCAAAGAGCCGAGCAGGAGGCAGAGCCTTTGGTTATCAGGCCCCTCTCTTATGGAATAAGCTCCCAGTTAGTGTTAGGGAAGCAGACACCCTCCCTACCTTTAAGACTAGGCTGAAGACTTATCTTTTTGATTAGTCCTATAGCTAGGGATGGTTAGCATCCCTTAGTTATGCTGCTATAGGTTTAGACTGCTGAGGGACATTTCCTGATACACTGAGCTTCTTTCTCTTTATCTCTCTCTTTTACCCCCCCCCCCAATAACAATTCTGCATCATTAACATGTATGTCTCCTGTCTCAGCAGGTCTCCCTGGCCGGGAGTAGCAGTTCCTGTTGTCTGTTGTCTTTCTGTCCTCTTCCCCCCACACAGCAGAGGCAGATGGCTGCCTGTCCTGAGCCGGGTTCTGCCGGAGGTTTCCTTCCTGTTAAAAGGGAGTTTTTTTCCTTCCCACTGTCGCCAGTGTGCTTGCTCAGGATGGGAGATTGAATTGGAGAATCTGTTGGTTTCCTTATATAGGCTATTATGAATTGGCTTTCATTATTTTTTTTCTGTCTGTAAAGCATCTTTGCCGTGATTTGATGCTATATAAATAAAGTTTTATTGATTTGAATTGAACTGTATGTGGATGAATAAGGACAAAATTAAAAACACCAAATATCATTTAATCTTTTCCACCTCGTTCTTTCCAAATGCTGTTGAGATGTGTGGTTTGGGTGCCTTAAATAACTCTGTATTTTCTATTTTTCTAAAGTATTTATGACAGGTTTTGTGGTGAAATTGGGCTGTGTACTTTGTGTCTGCAACAATGAAATGTAGCTGCGTGTAACTGAAGGTCCAGTTTCCTTTCCAGTCTGATGCAAATTGCGAGACGGATCAGGACAGAACAGGAACAACTTAAAGCTACTGAAATTAGTTTTCTACTCAGTTGTTGCTATAATTTGGGTATAATTAAGATTATATTTTTCAAACTGAGATGACTTTAAAATGTTATCCCTTCATGCTTCTGCTGCTGCAAGGCTACTTATGTATTTAAAGTATTCCTGATCAAATTTTAGATCAATATATCTGGGTGAAAATCATTAAATGTGCAGTTTTACAAGGGTTTCTACCTATTAAACTGAACGTCTTCATACCACAGATCCTTTTGTTGGACATAACCAGTAAAATCTGGGTTTTGGTGGCCAGAGGTCACTTTTATGACACCCTTTCAATGTGTTCTGGCCAAATGTCATACAAATGTCTCATCAAAATGAAGGAGAGGTGACATTTTTCATGCATCAGCTGTAAGGTCAGCTTTGTATAGCGACACATTTTTGGCCATCAGGTTCATGAAGTCAAAAGACGAGTAAACAGAGCTTAGATTTAAAACCAGAATGACCAGTTGGTTAAAAAAGACAAAAAACAGCCAAAGAAAGTTCTTAATGTTTTTTTTTTCTTTCTTTCTTTTAGTTGATTGACATATGAATTAATGATCATTTTGCTTTGACACATTATTTATGGAACATTTCATCATTTTTTAAAATCTTAAATTCTTGCAGATAACTCCTGCTGTGCTCATCAACTTTATTTCATGACTTTAACCGGGTCTGATCCATTGATCAACCAGGTCATCACATGGCTTACAAGGTGGGCGGAGCTTGGATCAGTCCAGACTCCTGCTGCTGTGAAAGACTGAAAATGAAGCTGGTTCCTGACAAGATGCTTTGACAGAGCTCTAGAATGAATGTATAGATGTGTTACTTCTATTGTTAGTTTGTTTTTTTTTTGTTTTTGTTTTTTTTCTGGTAAGTGTGAGGGACGTTTTAGTCTACGCTCCTGACCAGTTGGTGGAGGAAATGTGCCAAACCGTTGTGTGCCAATCACCAACCAAACCGAAGACGAAGAAACCAGCTGGATGAACCTTCTGAGATCTGACAACACCTCATAAACTGCACGACTGAATGAAGAAATCAAAAGTTTGTAGATTTTTTTGTTCTCTTTTTGACGTCTCACAGGGTGGAAGGGGGTTTTCCTTTGCAAATGGCTGACAGCTAAAGGTGTCTGAAACAAGTTACTGCAAAATCATTTTTCTTAACTAAAACTAATTTTATGAACTTTGGACTAAAGCTGGGATCTCCGGCTCCAGCCCTGCAGCTGTTTGATGTTTTCCTTCTACAACACATCACGCTGAAAAGAAAAGTTCTGCAGACGGTTGTTAATGGTCTGTTGATGTGAGTCAGGTGTGTTGCAGGAGCAGGGAAACCTCTGAACCAGATAGTTCTGGTTGATCATTTGGTTGTTTGACTTCAGTTCAGCTTCAGTTTCTGGCCTTGTCTTTGAGTCCTTCATCTTATTTCTAGATTTGTTCAGACTTTCCCCTCATCTGTTCTGTTTGCTTTTGTTCCCCTTTTCCATTTATTGATTGTCACACTTGCTTTATATTTGAGTATTTAATCTTCTGGTTTCCTTTTGTCCTTTGCCAGTTCAGTGTGCATGACAGCTGTGCTTTGTTGTGCTTTATGTTTATTCTTCTGGCTTCTGCGGCATCTTTTCATTTTTATTAAAGCGTCTTTATTCTTATGTCCACTTTTCCCTTCCAAGTCCTACATTTGGGTCCATCTTCCTTTCCTCTTTCTGCTTTACACCTTCAAAAATTATCCATATTTCCTTGGTTTTGGTAACTGGTAAATGTTTTCCCCTCCATTTCAGCTGTGCAGGTTTAGCTAAAAATCATGCTAGCTGAGGCTTGTGGGAGTATTTAGCTCTTTGGGTGTTGAAGTGCACCATGGTAATGCCACAGTGTTTCAACCTCATCGAACTAAACTCTATATTGAGCTTTTATTTTACATTAACCAAGTTGTTAAATTTATTCATTTTGAAGACAGTAGCAGGCAAATATTTGAGCACACCTATAACTTCAAATGAAATGAGTGTTTAAACATTTGGTCTAAAATCCATCAACCAGGCCAGAAATCTGGATGTGGCCCAAACACACAACCTCACCCTTCCCCGACGCTGTTTCTGTGTCTATATCTAAAATAACAGATGCAGTGTTATTTTAATATGCATGATTTGGGTTTATCATCTGAAGCCTTATTTCTTGCACCACATGAAAAGTTCCTTAGAAATAAAGTTTGATTTAATTTGGTAAATCTAAAAAATTATGTTAAATTAAAAAAAAAAGAAAAATGAGAACATTGAAGGTGAATGCAGCATCTCCATGTCTGATTTTGACTCTCAGAACTGATCAAACTTGAATTTGTAAAGTTAAGCATTTTTTTAATACTCAATTTTTTTTTTTTTTTTTTTTTTTGTTTCCTTTCTTTTTTTGTTTTTGTGATTCTTATTTTCTAATGTTTCCGTATCTCTGCAAAGCATTTTGAATTAGCCTGTAATGGAACTGGTCTATACACATAAACATTGGTACGAAGAACTGGCCAGATTAAAGTTTTCAATCGAGACCAGAATGACGTTTTTAAAAGATAAAATTTAGTAAACACGTAACGTCAGACCAGGACGTAGGGATATCTGCAAATATTGAGTCGCAACAAGGAGTCATCTTTTAATTTCAAACCCAATCTGATACTTTAGCTTTACTTTCTCACAGAGTCTGAAAATTCATTGTCATTCTGCAGATTCCTTCTTTTTTTTAAATTCCCATTTGCTTGTTTGTAGTTTGTCTTCTTGTCAGCAATCTGTCAGAGGAAAATAAAGTTACGTTGAAATGTCTTTAGTTTCTCCTGGGAGAAAGATCGTTCAGACTTTCCCAACACTGGCTGTGAAAGGAGCACCCATAAGAAACAATTCCTACTTCATACAAACTGTCACTAAACTGGGTTTGAGTGTGTTTTCATTTCATGTGGGATACTAAAATATGACTCTGGGTAAAACCTGCTGTCCTGTTTGGATTTCTTTTTATTGAATTTCTATCAGTTACAGAGGAGAATGTTTTGTGAGTTGGTAGATTTATATTGAAGGATTTGCCTCTTTCTGCCTTTTGGAAGTACCTAAATCAAACTGAAAATACGCAGTATTACTTCAGGGAGCTTTATCATTTCTTCCGTCTTGCAATCCCGCACTTAGTCTCTGTCTACGACTCCAAACCAAATAAACACCTTTTCCCTGTGGATCAAGTGGTCAGTGATCAGTAAATAAATGAGCCGTCGGGGGCATGCTGGATTTCTCCTTTTCCCCAGGCTGCCATATCGACGGACTGATTTGGGCACCAAATGTCATCTGGCCGGTTAATTCATCACTTGGTCCGAAGGAAACTGACTGAAAATGCTCAGTAATTGCTCGTATGGATGAGGGAGCATGTGTGAGACATTCAACCTTGGCCTCAGATGATAAAACCACTGAGATTACTCTTCAAAAGAAAAAAAAAATGGCTGTCTTTATTGACCTGAAAACAGGAATCTTGTTGAGGTGAAGTGTTGAACCTGTTGACACTAACAAATTACTGATGATTTAATCACAAGGCCT
The DNA here is from genome assembly GCF_933228915.1 of Telmatherina bonti. Classification (NCBI taxonomy): domain Eukaryota; kingdom Metazoa; phylum Chordata; class Actinopteri; order Atheriniformes; family Telmatherinidae; genus Telmatherina; species Telmatherina bonti. The sequence continues at coordinate 7,748,007 of NC_136631.1, forward strand.
CCCACAAGGAGGATGGATCTGCCGTTACCATCAGAAATGGTTTTATTTGCTTTCTGTCATGTTGAGACATCTGCTGGATGGATTTGTGTGGAATTCTGGTCACTTTGTTCACCAAAGGCCTTAAAAGACAAACAAAAAGTACATCTTACTTTTTGTTTGGTTTGATTTTTATCAGTGTAGGTTGAACATTTATGGGAATTCCTTTTATTAAAATGAAAATGTTTAAATACATTTTCACCAGCACATCTTGTAATTTACTCGTAATGATTTAAATTGAAGTTGTGTTTATAATTTAATTTCCAAATTATTGTCATATTTTAACTCACCACAGCAGTGGTGCGAGGTGCCAATCTATACAAACATGTCCAGATACTCTAGAGTTAATATATTTATGCCTACCACGCAAAATATTGCATTTGATACTTTTTTCCTGTCCAGCATCATGACAGCAGACTGATGGTCTGGATGCCTTTCCTGCTGGATGAATTTACTCTGCCAAGATGAGCCTTTTTGATATGGGGCTCCTTTATTCTCAATTTTTATTCTTTCGTCAGAGAAAAGCTACCGTTCTGTCAAAGGCTAGCAGTAGCTAACCTTCTAGTGTCTCACATAAATCAGCATGTTGGACCTGAGCAGTCATAAATGACTTTGCTGAGCTCGAGACCCATAGAATGAGCTCCTAATGAGACAGTTTTCGTTGTTATGAAGTGGAACCTTTTGGATTTAAACAAATGTTAGGATACTTGTAACCTCACATTTCTTCAGAGGACAAAAGACAAATTAATCTGATTTTTTCTGTTCTTTACCAGCCTGTTCTTTCTCACTGATTTTTGGATAGTTGAATAAACAAATTTGTGAAAAATGTGGCCTAGAGACATATTTACAGGGAAAAGCAAACAAAAACAGTGAAGACAGATTTAGATGGCTTTTTGAGAGAAAATTCTGTAATAACAATGATGTTTTTGTCAGAGTTTCATTCAAGTCTTGATGTGAAGCTTTGGCCACTTTCTGAGCTGCTTTGCAGGTTTACAGAATGAGTGTGTGTGGTCCAACCCCTGTAATGTACACACTGATAGCCGATCTCTCTAGTGGTTGTGCATGTGTGTGTATGTGTGTTTAGGGTGGGGTCTTATCAATATGATGTTATGGGGCTGAGTAATGGTGGAAGTACCTGGTTTAAACCAGGATATGTGGAACAATTCTTAACTTCTACCGCTCAAAAACAACATATTCATGACCAGCCCTTGTCTTTGCTCCAGTTAAGCTTGTCCTCTGGTTTGAACTGGAATGCGAATGTTGCTGCTGTGTTATGTGCATGTGTTCATACTAAAGCCAAGGTGCTACTGACTGGATGCCCCTTAACATTATAACTTCCGTTGTGTGTTGTGACAGACAGACAGCCTTATCATGGACATAAGATTGTGTTTTGGAAGAAAAAAAAAAAAAAAAAGATTTAGGTTGAGGTAACACTGTAAGATCAAATATAAGTTAATGATTACATTTCCTATTAGATAGAAAACATGTTTGGTTTGGTGCTTATTGGTTGACCGTGACTGTGTGGCATTGCATCTAGTTGAATGCAATGTGTTTGAATGTGATTGTCAGTCCAAAGGGGGAGAGATGGAAAACGGGAAGGGGAGGAGAGAGGGCGTGTCAGGTGGAATCAGGTAAGGAAACAGAAAATAGCAGCTAGACAGCAACTGTTTAGCTTAAAAAAAATTTACATTCACAATATAATTTTACATATACATCATGGAAGTTCTATACTAAACACCATATTCAATACTTTCCAGAAGCACGTGTCAATTAACATGTATGTTCATATACTTTACATGTACACATGCAGTCATATCATATAATCCAATCAGAAGTTTGAGGGAAGTACAACAATTCCTTGTAGATCGATTGAGGCTCTTTTTATTTGTGTTTTTTTTTTCTTCTTTAGAAAACATGAGGCTTGATTTCTTTCAATCTATCTGATGCCAGTTTAAGAAGTTGTCAAGCCAAAAATCTTTTTTTGTTCTCTACAATAGTTCATAGAGTATGAAGGTCAGGATGTGAAAAGACTGCAGAAGCTAACCCAAACATTAATTAGAAGCTGCGCTCTCTGACAAATTCAGGACAAATGCATAATAATAATAGTTCATCTCACCATTGTCCAAGCAGCCTTGTAATCAGGATGTCGCTCGGATCATCAGTCACTTCCAGCTAATTTCATTAAGCTTCACAAAAGGTCATCTGACATGCAACATGAGCTGTCTTTTATTTCCATTCTTAAAGCGTGTTGTTGGATGTCTCTTTCACTTAGTTAGCGTCCGAAGAGGCCAGCGTGTCAGCAGGTCACACATGCAGATATTCTGCAAAAGATGAGCAATGAGCAGAGACAGAGTGACAAACTCAACTCATCCCCTTCAACTCTGATGGATTGCAAAGACAGAAACGTCGGCCCAGGGCCATGCATCTTCACCACAACGCTGTCAGAGCGGCATTAAAGCATAGAGGACAATAACTGTCAAGTGGTGAAACCTCAAAAGTCTTTACAGTTTTTCCTCAAACAAGCAGTGGGAATGGATATGGTGTGTGCTTTTTTTTCCTCTCTGGATAATAACCAAAACAATGAACTGTTTGCATAAATCACTTCTTTTCCATATAAATGGACATTTTTGAATATTACAATAATGTTTCTGATATTGTTTGTCAAATACAAGTGAATATAGTTTACCAGCTGTTTGTGTTGTGCGTGGACTGACTCACCATTTGCACGGTTTACCTCCCATTTTATATAAGTCATCCTCAATCATAATTCAGACATTTAATTTCCAGATGAAGCATGAAACCACATAAAGGGAGCTCAGACTAGCACACACCCAACTGACAGACAAATGCAAGTGGTTTTATGTCTACCATCTGCTGCTCGGCCACATGCAGTTGGTTTTAGATCCATATTTCATGCTTGATCTTGTGGTAAATTGTACATTAACTGGCCCAGGTTGTGTCGAGCATTTAGTAAAAAGCAAAGAAGCAAAAGGCAGAATGTTTCAGCGGGAAGTTTCTATGTGGGGCTGTTGCCAAGGCTGCAGTTGTTGGCCAGAAAGCAGTCCTGAAAGCTTGGCTGACAGATGGAAGGAGGATTGTGTGACACAGGAGACGGGAGTTAGATGGGGCTTTGACAGAGTTTAGGCAATGCCTTCAAGCTGGAAAGAGACTAAAATAAAGCTGAGGCTGGTATATGTAGCAGTAATGGTGGGCAGAACAGTTGGAGCCAAATTCCTGTGCAAAAGAAGACCACGTATCTAAACACATGCAACAGGGAGTAGAAGGAAGGAACTCCTTCTAGACTCGAGAGTGGACAGTTGGTCCGCAGACCCCCCCCCCCCCCCCCTTTATTCTGAAGTAACTCCTGACTTTACAGCTCATAGTGACTCTATAGATTCAATGTTTGCTCTGTTGTTTTTAAAATGTAATTTTCTTTAATACTTTTTGACCAAGCAAGTGAATAAATAAACAAAAATGAGAGATGGATGAGGAGATGATTTAGGAGAAATGGAAATGAAAACCTCCTGCAGAGAAGAAAAATAAAAGACAGATGATTATGACATGTATTCAGTGGTTCATATAACTGCTGATTTGCAGAATTTGCTGTTAATATTGCAGCTAAAATGAAGAATAGTCAACATCACACTTGTGAAGTGCTGTGAATGAAATCTGGTGGAGATGAAGAAGAACCTGGATTTATTTTAGTGTGAGGGACGTGCCACTGCAGACAGATCTCATACTTCAGGCCCAGAATGCATCTGTCATATGTTCAGAGTATAAACCGTGCAGGACTCGGGTCTGCTGGTCCAGACTAGTCCAGATTAAACAGGAAGAAGCAGCGTTGTGGAGCTGTCAGTAGAGATTAAACTGTTAAAACCCAGTTAGAAACATTTTCTGTGAACAACTCTTGATGTTTTTATGCTCTAATCAGCATCTTTGCTGACCTACGTTGTTCAGAAACATGGTGAAAGAACTGCCTTCAGGATTTCAGAGACCACCTAAATACAGAATCATCTGCAGAGCAAAATATCAAATGGCAAAAACCTCAACTTTAAATGTCAACGTTTAAAATCCAGCTGGGATTTAAAGCAGTTTTTCTCAGTACCTGCGAACAACTTGCATGTAGTTTTAGGATGTTGGGAAGGGCTTGAGTAGAGGGGACTATTGGAAAGCATAACCTGTTCTGTTTATAATAAACCAGTGATTGCATTTGTTAAAATATATTATTACTCAACAACTCTGAAACATCTGAGGGTAAAAGTGTAAAAGATCATAACATTATGTAAAAAAAGTCTTGAATTATAACTCGAGTAAAGAGACAAAATGCAGGTATTTCTTCTGTTGTAGTGCTTTTCCTGTGAATCCACCTGGACCTAACCTCAGCGCAGAAACGAATTACAGTCAATAGAACTAGAAAGAACTTGATAAATGGAACAGCGCTGCATTGCAGAGGAAATCCATTCTTGGAGCTGGACGGCAAAACAGGGAGAAAAAATGAGTTCCTGAACCTCCAGTTTTCTGGATTTTAAACTGGTGTGCCATTTGTTTAGTAATTTAATATCAATGTGCTGACGCAACATCGATTTGAAGTTCCTTAAGTTCTGTTTTTTTTTTTTTTTTTATGAATCCTCCATCATAACCCGCACTGCTGTCCAGACATCTCACACCAAAGATGGTTTTCTCACGTTGCACAGATCCGTCCTGTTTGACCAGACACAGATTTGTGCAAATCTCTTTTGACTGGTTGCTTCATGTTAATAAGTCAAACCTTTTCCTGAGCAGCTTCATGTTTTAACATTTCATAGATTTTCTTGTCATTTCTTTTTTCATCAGGAATTTCTGGGGTTCTTGAAGGATTTCCAGTTATTCTTTTTCTGTTCTTCAGCCTTTTCTCTGTTTGAGTTCCTTAAAAGTCCAATTTCCGTACAATTTCAGAAAGGTGGATATTAGCATTGACCTGTTGGGGGGCAGTGGTAGTGTCCACTGCCAGGGGGAGTGGCTATAAAGGGGGAGATCTCACACTCACCTGTTTGAGCAGACATTCACTAAAAAGTGAAACAGGCGAGAGAGGTGACAGAATGTTCTGATTTCCAGGCTGTGGAGACACATATGGTTGTTAGAAAATACTTTTACAAAGTGTATTTTGATAATAAGGGACTTTTAAGACATGTATTAATACATCTGATCAGGCCTCAGCAAACAGATGGATCAACTGACTTCCCAGATAAATCCTGTCGGTCCTGGGCCGTGTCATTTGCTTCTACTTCCTGTTTATTTTGACCCTAAAAATACTTTTTTTTTTTTTTTTTTTTTTTTTTTTTTTTTTTTTGCATATTCAATGTTTATTACCATGTAATATGTCAAAATTATTGTAGTGCATGACTGTATCTACCAGGGGGCAATGAAGTTTTGAGAATTTTAACCATAAAGTGATGCAAAAGGTGTCAGAAGGTGTATCCATCAAACATTATATGTATGGCTGCAAAGGGTTAAAGACCATCAATATTTTTTTTATTACAATCCTTCTGCTGTAGACACGCTTTTTGTTTTGTCAGTCTTCTTTGTTGTTCTTTATTTGTTCTGTTTCCTTAAATATTATCAGGACCTACTGCTCAGCTTCCATCTGAATGGCAACAAATGAGACGTTTCGCAACCAATTTTAAGTGTGTTTTTAGCTCAACTGTCTGTAATGTAATGAGTTTGGAGTATTTTTATTTCTCAAACGATTCACAGGTCAGAATTACATGACCTCACTTCCCAAAAAAATAAATAAAAAAAAAAAAAAAAAAAAAAAAAAAAAAAAAGGTGAACATGTTCATAAAACTGAAAATGAGAGATTGAGATCTACCACTTTAATGTAAAATCTGGTATTTTACATGAACATTTTCTGTAAAAACACTTTGATTCATTGTGTCAGCAACAATGGACCCCCTTTAAAGACTGCTTTCTACAGCATTCATAAATTATGCTGGTATATTTCACTTCAGTGGACATTAGGAGAGTCACCCAACACACTGCCACTCATTGAAGAATAAAATTATTTAGTGTAAAATGTCTTTAATATCTTCACATGTAATTAACTCATTAAAATAAACTCATTTAGAATAAACTAATTTAGCATAAAAAGGCATCTTCACATGTAATTACCAGCTTAGTAATTATGTAATTAAATGACAAAAAAAAAAAAAAAAGAAAGATCCTGGTAATTTTTTCATAAAACAATTCTGTTACATAAATAAGACAATATATTGTTTTAAAAATATTTGTACAGAATAGATAAATAAGGACTGCGATGGACTGGTGAGCTGTCCAGGGTGTACCCTGCTTTTCGCCCAAAGACTGCTGGGATAGGCTCCAGCTTCCCCGCGTCCCTTCATTGGATTAAGTGGTTAGGAATATGAATGATAAATGATAATAATGATAAAAAAAAAGTCAATATTAAAGACAAAGGAAAGTGTCTTTGTGCATGTGTGTAGACGTAAAACATTGTATGTGAAAAAAGATGCGGGATTGATTTTGATGATTCATCACAGGGTTAAAAACGGTGGATAATTAAGAACTAGTTAATGACTGTCCGGTTCAACTGGTCACACTTTATTTGTGCTTCTTGGTGCAAACTGTTGAAAAATGAATTAAATTCTAATTTAATGTTTAAATTAAATTAATGTCTTTTTAACTGAGCAGAATTGCTTAGACAGTGCTTTTTCTGCCTCCTTTACAAACTGCAGAAGAACTAAAAAAAAATGCTTTTTCTTTTTTTTTTTTTTTTTTTTTTTTTTCTACGGTTGTGTCTGGTTTATCACATTCAGTCTTTTCCTTTAAAGACAGCAGTCTTAATAAATGGGTCACCCGCATTTGCAATCATGCTGATAACTTCTTCCATCAGTGCAACATTATTGTGCCATGCACCTCCTTCTGCTCCTCTTTGCTGTTTCTTCCCTAATTAATGCAATGCCATGGCTTGATTAGGCAGCTGATGGATGGACTGCAGTCTGCAGCAGGATCTCTTGCTTATCGCTGCACGAGGCCAGTCAGCCACTCACGGTCAACAGATATCCACTCAGCTGGCCAACATCCATATGCCATGGTAGGCACACCCATTGTCGTCAGCAACCCCAGGAAACCAACAACCATCCCTGAGCGAGTCTTTCAAAACATTTTGTTGCACTTTTTGGAGCTTGGTTAGGAGGTGACTTGTCTTCTGGAATGATAATGGAGGTGTCCCAATGGTTTGTCATTTACCAGCACTGGCCTTTAAGCAGAAAAATCCATTGATGGCCTTGATGTGGAAACCTATTTAGCCTCATAGTCACATCTTTATTTTACACACATCTTTACAACATTTGCAGCATATTTTTCATGTTGGCCTTTTTAAGTGCGATCCATTTGTCCTGCAGTGACACGTTAACAGCGGCGGTGTTAACCCGAGGATTTTAGGTTTGATGGCAGCTTGAAAGAGCAACACTTGAGGGATTTCTAACTTGGTTTCATTTTCATCAAGAGGCACTTGAAACAGGGATTAGTCATAACTTCACTTTCAGGTTCATACACTGATGAAAGTTTGTGTTGATAGTGTGGATCGATGGCGTGTTTCTACCTGGTTTTTGAATGATAATGGAGCTCCGAGGTACAACGGGATGAGAAAAAAACAAGATACTGTTCTTATCCTTTCTGAATTTTCCCCCTGGCAGAAGAAAAGTGGTTGAGAAGGCGAGAGCAAAGCTGTGTGTGAGAGAAAATAAAACCATCTCGAGGAAAGTTACATTCACAACCCCCAAACTCAGGGAAGGCGCCGCACAGCTGAGTTTTGAGTGAATGTTTATTATCCTTACATTGCTTTACTTATAACTGAGCCCTACAAGGTCAAAAAAGACCTTCCAGCCCTAATAATTACTGTGGAGCAGAAAACTGTATAAAAAAAAAAAAAAAACACAGTGAAACTGGGAGAACAAAGAAACAAGGTCAAGAAAGGACAATTTTTTTTGTTTTTTTTTCTTCTGTGTGCCAATATTTACTTTCTATCGAATGACCTTTAATCTGATTAAGCTGTTAGGAAAATGAATGAATGAATGAATAATAGTGTAGAAAGAAAGCAGTTATAAATACTCAATGTGTAAGAAAAAGTCATGGATGAAGACAATGCAAAGTGAGAACTTTTAACAAAATAAAAGGGTTTAAACATGAATTTGAAGAGTTATCATGAGCAGAATTTCACAGTGATGAGTTTAGTGGAACACATGCATCACAGCTTCTACACCAGCATGGATCTATAAAACCAGTAAACATTTAATATCAAGTTTCTGAAAGTGCACAATCAAGTGTTTCACATGATTAGAGAATTTTTTCTACATCTGGAAGCTATTTTGAATATACATGCATGTGCATTTCCACATGTGTGGATCAGTCCTGACCACCTGAACTGACGCCGCTCATCATACAAACTGAAGTCAGATATACGAAGCAACGCTGATAGAAAAGATAGAACTTTGTTTCCTTTCTCATGTGCCTCCTGGAGTGTCTCCAGGTATACTGAGAGGTAGACGCATCCCGTTTGAGAACCACTGGTTTAGAGAACTTATCTCTGGTACTGGTTTATACTGGTTTACTTTTACAGAAGAATAGCTTTGCAGTGTTTTGAATACGACTTAAAGTGCTCATAGGTCTGGATAAACATGCCTCCATCTGTGTAAATGATTTATTTTTTAGTACTTTTACACTTTGTCTTCATTTATAACATCCTTAAAAAAAATCCTGGTCACAGCTGACTTTGCTTTCTGTTTATTCATGCTATACTTGGTCATTCTCATCGTCTGCTTAATATTCTCTCACTTTTGGTTGCCATGGTGTTGTCATGATTGGGTCTGGTTGTGCCAAAATGTTCTTCAGCCTCCTGATGTTTTCTTCAGCTCTGCATTTGTCTTTACATCCATAATCTGTCTGTGTTAATTACAAGTTGACAATGTGGTCATGACGTGTGCATTACCTTAACGAAACAGTGTCTGTCTGCAGCTCCATTTGTGCTAAAGACACTTAGAGCTGTTTATGTGTAAGCTAACTGCAGCTAGAAGCCTTACTTAGAATCATAATGGCTTATGCATGGCTCTGAGCTGAACTCAGTCAAAAACAGCCTTCAGTACAAGTAAAAGCTGAAGTGCAATAACAAGTGGATTATTAGCCTTTTTTGCCTTCAAATGAGCATCTGGATTCAAATACAGTCTTAAAGTTCATCAGTGGCAAATCTTCAATGGAGAAATCAGTGAAAAAAAGACATGAAAAGATGTTTGACAAATTTATTGGTCTTCATGGTATCATTATTGCAGTTTTTAAAAAAACTAAACACATTCTCTGAAGGTGTAGTGGAGCTGTTTATAATAACGAGAGTTGTTTGCCATCTGAATGTTGTTTTAAGTGGATTTCAAAGGAGAATCTAAACACAGATCAATGGCACAGCAGCTGTCTCCCCTGTTGTGCGTCGACAACAAACAAAAGAAGGAAGAAAAAAGAAAGGAAGAGGCTGCGTACCAGCAGAGACCAGCAGCTGTACCACGACTGCCAGGAGTCCTTAAACGCTCCGAATAAAAACAAAAAAGCAAAAAATCTCACCAGAATCAACTTAAAGTTAAATCTCAGTAAGGAGTAAATTCAGCTTAAAAAAGTGACATTTTTCCATGTCTACATCTCTGTTTGATCGTTCCTTTGTTCAGGGACACTGCAGGACTTTCCACCTTTGTTCACCTTCTAGGAGTCTGTAAGACTTTTGTGTTGTAGCTTTTTCTAAAACCCAATTCAGCTCCTGCACCTTTAAGGTAGACCATTATTTCTTTGAGTCTTCAGACGGCGAGTAACAAGGTGTGGCTCTTTTCATGGATCTGCTCAAGGCCTTTGATGGAGTATCTCATGGTCTGTGTCGGCCGTTTTTTCAAAGTTTCCCCGAATATAAAACTCTGTAGGAGAAAATTGAGTCATATTTTATTAAAATAGATGCTTGCATTGTTTCTGATGCGGGGAAAGGCTTTGAAGGGACATTCATTCCTTTGGTTACACAGGTAAAAATGCTATGAACTGACCTGAAACTCCACTGGTGCAAAGTTGCAGGTTGGTTTGGTATGTAGCACACACTGTTACTTATTTAAATGAATATTTCATATTTTTGGAAGCTGTATTGAGCAGCTTTGCAGGAAACTTACTGAACTTTTGTTTTTAAGCTGTTTATTTATGCTGATGAGTTAAGAAAGTGCATTTTACTCAATCTCAGCATTATAAATGATTATTTTTTTTATTGTTGTTGTTATTGTTATTGATGTTGAAAAAACAGAGTGAGCTCAGTTCTTTCTTTTCCACAACTGTAAATAATTTGCATACTGTATGCTCCAGCATGGCCCCACTATGAGTTATAATTGGTTGTATTTTTCCCAGTATGGACTTCTGCGGTCAAACATCCATCAGCCTTTTCTTACTTAACTCTTCTTTTACTGAAGTGCCTTATGATAGTAGGAACTACTGAGTATGGATGTGATTTAGCTGACTGAAAGGTGTGTTCCTGAATCCATGCAGGTTTGGGTGGAGTGACTGGAGAGCTCCGTGGAGGATGTGTTTCCCTGCTCGCTTAGATCAAATGATGCGCAGAGACTTTGTAAAGCCAACCCATGTCCGTACTGACATACACTACAAACCAGGGCTTGTCAGCAGCTCTGATAGGCTACTTTGTTGCTGTGAAGGCTAAACACCGCTGAGCACACGCTAATCCGAGGTAGGTCCTTAATCCTCTGCAGACCTCACGGTATTCCCTGCAAACGTTGCCAAAGTGGCTCGTTGCGTAAAATCAACGCCCCAGTTCCGCTTCTGTGTGTGTTTGTGTTTGTGTAAAGGTGGTGTACTTCTGGATGACCTGTTCTGGGTGACTCTGCCCCCCTACGGCTCTCCCTCTTGGTGGGCTCTGTTCTACCTCGCGGTGTTTGTGCCATCTAGGGTTATCCGACGCTCCATTGCAGTCTTTCTGACGCAGACACGGCTCTGGGACCAACAGACAATTCCTGAAACGGATCCCTCAACTTTGTTTCCTTCTTTTGGATTTACTGTTTTGGAAACGTGAGCGGTCACGAGGACGTTGGCTCGCGCAGCTGCTGCACCGCCGGGACAACAGACACATTGTCATGTAGCGACACTTTGGCGTGGAAATCTACCGACAAGCCCACACCGCAGAGATCCACTTATTTTTTTACTCAGAAAAAAAATGCTTTGAAGCTCCGTGTCGCAGCTTGACTCTCAGCAAAGCGCAGGTTTTTTTGTTTTTTTTTTTTTTTTCATTTTCCACAGCATCTGCTGGTGGGAAAAAACACAGCAAGTGCGAAAGAAGACGCGATGTGCGGTGGGGCAGACAGTTGCGTTTGCGCTTCGTCTCCTGGAATTAGTGGCTGAATGGGAAGGGAGCGGCTGTAGCCTCCAACCTGGCAAATATAAAAAAAAAAGAGATTATACAGCATAAAACCTGCAGTGGCACAGAATGGATAAATGTCCGTCGGTGAAGGTAAGAGACCCTCAGCTGGCTGATGTGTGCGTTAGTTGGAGGTGCTGTGCACTCCGCAGAGATCACATCCGTACTCAGTAGTTTATTGCGCTGTTTCTTTTATATTTTATTTATATATTTATTAAATTTGTGCTTGATTTTTGGTGACATGTGGATTTAAAAGTATAATTTAATTCCACCAAATCCAGCGCTGAAGCGGCTTTTAGCCTAATTTGCGCATCATAATGACAGGTGGTGCGTTTATTGGATAAAGGTGGCTCACATTCTTGGACGATTACAGGTCAACTTTAGCCAGAGTAACCCAATAACAGGACGGGGATTTCATTTAATTAAAATGGAGGTTGTATGGAAGGAAAAAGATGCCGTTCCTCTCTCTCCCGCTCCCTCCCAGTGAGACTGGGAAAGCTGGGATTGGACAGTTGTGGATTGCGGTGTATACTAGTATTGGATTGTTAATCCTGGCTGTGTATAAACCTGCGGGTTCTGTGGGTGAATGTGAGGAAAGAATGGGATGAAAAGCTGGGGATGTAATTTATAAATCATCCCAGTGGTTTACAGCAAGCTGATGTTTATTTAACTCTTTTAAAATGGCACGGATCGACTGGTGCGCGCGCGCGTGAATGAAAGAGAGAAGAGAGTTTAATTTTTTTTTTTTTAATCAGGTCTGATATGCAGGTCGTGTTACGAAACTCCCATCACCTCCTGAGAATTACTATTGGTTTGTGTGTGCGCGCATAAAGCATGTGTGTGTGTGTGTGTGTGTGTGTGTGTGTGTGTGTGTGTGTGTGTGTGTGTGTGTGTGGTTAGGAGCTCAATGGCCGCCATGAGGCACTAACGCCACCACCCACTGTAATCACCACCCTCTCGTGGATTACAGGGCAGTAGCGGAATCGCAATGAGAAATGTGGGTCCGGAGGTGGAGACCGCCGTCAGGCCGCAGTTCAGCACCACGGACAGCGCCAAAAAAGCCTAAAAGTCAAACTGCGGCAGGATGGAGCGTTTCCACTCCTTCATCTGGGCTTTTATTGGCTGTTTCCCCCCCCCCTTCCATTAAAAATCCACCCTTTTTTCCGGCATGAATGTAGAGTTTTTTCCCCGCAAACCGCGGTCCTTACGGGACAGAACCAGACTGAAAACACAGAAAATGGCACAATGTCGAGTCCCAACCGCAGTCATTTATTTCAATACATCCCCACGTCAGCGATGGAAGTGTCTGCATGGGGAAGAAGTAGCTCATCTAAAAGCTGCAATGTTTTTTTTTTTTTTTTTTTTTTCCCTCACTGAGTCTGTGCACATCCAACATTTATCATCCACTTTGATTTATGCAGTGTCGTTCTACAAGTTTCCACAAGATTAGTTCTTCAGATTAACTTTATCCAGAATAGTTCATGTTCTCTATGCAGAATGAGAATAACCCTGATCATGCAGCAGTAGAGAACAACAAAGTGCAACCCAGATGATGGGTGGAATTAACAAACGTAGCCATTAAAGCCATTAAAACAAGCATTTTATACCATTTGTCTCCATTTAAGACTATTGTATTTATTTCCTGGAACAATAAGGGTTCATTAGATTTGTCAGTAGAATCAGTTGTTATCTGGATGTATCAACATGTCCTCACTTCGTTTCCCTCCCCCACCTTCTTTCTTTATGTCTGGAAAAGACTTTTTTCTTATCTGTCATTTAACTGTATTTGATGAGCCACATAACACCATGTTTTACAGGCAGAATATCAACTGGAATGTTTTTCCATCCAGCTGATGTAAAGCTGGATGTTAACACCCAGTTTTGCTGGCTAAACATCAGCTGGAATGTTTGGAAAATGAACTTGAGCTTCTCCATGTTTGCTGTCTTGGAAGCTTCTCCTTTGCTTGTATTCAGTAGGAAGTTGAACCATCATGTTCCATATCATCTACCATTAAAGCTGGGTTGGTGATCTGACAAAGACAGTTTTTTTTTTTTTTTGTTTGTTTTTTTTTACTCTGAGTGAAGTGATTCCTTGCCCTGATCGTAGTCTATACATTTTTTTAATCATAAACAATGAGAAATATAGTTAAACCCCTCTGTTTACTGTCAATCTGTAAAAACTCTGACCAATCCAAACGCTTGGACCTAATTGAAGTTGTTCATTTCTTATATTTCATAAGCGTCTTCTCCCTGCTCCCCTCCTCCCCCTCCAGCAGCACATACCTGATAGCCACACAGCGTGTTAGGATGAAAATACAAAGTAGTGAAGAAGAAACTTGGAAGGCAAACATGGCTGAGAAAATGCAGGAAGAATTTCCAGACCCAGCTCGGTTTATTTGCCTCCTCCTGCTAAACAGCCGAGAAAGAGAAAAAAGCTGCGAATAAAAAAGCCTTGGATCAAGCAAGGAGGAGAACCAGAGGGGGAGGAGCCAAGACAGGGTGCCACTTTACCTACCTCAGCTTTGACTCAGTGGTGGGCGACCTTGGTCCTGCACGTTGTCCTTTTGTCCCTTCCCTAACACACCTGATTAAAACCAAAAGGACCCAACAGCCTATCAAGTTCTGCACGGTGACTCTTTCATTTAAACCAGGTGTGTTAGAAGCGGGCCACATGGAAAACTTTCAGGACGGGGGCCAAGGTTCCCCACCGCTGCTTTATGGCACAGCGAGTGCATTAGCATTCGGCATCCTGCTATTCTGCTGTTCAGCCACTGAGTGAAGTGTCATTTGGCCCTTTAGCTGCTAAAAGCTTCACTTCGTTGTCGTTTTTTTCACTGTGGTACACCGAAAAAGATGCTTGGAACGTTCCTGTTTTAACTGTTCTAGTAGGAAATGTGAACCCAAAGAGGACATGGACCTTGATTGTGTTGGGTCTGAGTTCCAGCGCCTCCTTATGCCGTAGTGTCCTTGAGCAAAACACGCTACTCTCTCTGCGCTTCATGGTCTGTGAGTGTCTGCAACAGAGAAAAGATGATGCATGTATGAATGCATGATGGAACCTTCCCAAGGTTAAAGGAAGCTTTAAACAGAGTGGATCTTTTTTTTTTTTTTTTTTTTATTAGTCCCACTGGGAAATGCGACAACCAGAAGATAAAGACTGCTATCTTTTAAACCAACATATTTTAAGACATTTTATAGTGGATAAAGTAAATATATGAGTTTTATTAATTAAATTGTAGATGTTATTATAATACAACTCTGGTTAAATGGTTTTTCTTGTGCTACATTTTCATTTATCATCATCAAGAGCTGGTCTGCACAAACAAACTTAGCATATTTTCAAGCACTCCTTTGTTTTTTTGCACACAACTCAGTGTTTAATGAGAATGATTATTCTGATTATGTTTAATCATCGGCTAGCAAGCAGCCCATTTGTGTCGCCGCATTAGATTCTGCTAATATTTCTCTTTTAGCTGATTATTTTAGCTGCGTATTATTGTCTGGTTTGAAGTAGATGTGAACACAAGCAGGACTTGATCCATTCATTTTCATTGTTTTTATTGTCTTTTTCTGTCTTCGGTTGCTTACTGTAAACAGTCACAGCAGACGTGTCAGCTGTGCTCCTCTGATACGTTGTATCAATAGCTTTTATTATCTCCCAATGCGTGATGGCAGAGTGATGCTGGAAGGTTAATGCCTTCTGTTGAGACTGCTCGGTGAAATTGATAGGGCTGCTTTTGACAGATGAAACAACGTGGAATTGCAGGCGAGCACAATTTACGGCTACGGCAGATGGATGCTGAGGACATTCTCAGAAGTAGGGCAGTTTTACCTTTGGGAGTAGCTTGACGTGCACACAAAGCTCCCAGAGAACGTTGGAAAGTTACAATTTTTGCAACTGAAATTATTAGAGAGGGACAGGATAAATGAGAGCAGGAAGATCAAGTCCTGTTCTGGTTTGCTTCATGAGGAAAGGCGCTGATGAGGGGGAAAGAGAAAAGTGGAAATAAATTTTGATTGAGCCTGAAACACTGCAGCTTCCTCTCTAATGGCTTCATTCACTCACCTTTCCAGGCAGAATGCTGCATAGAAACAACTCGTATAAAGCCACATGATGAAGCAGGAGCATCTGACATGCAGGCAGCGGGATGCGTTTGATCCGTTAAGGAATGATGGATTCACAGTAAATCACTAGAAGGGGAAGACGAACATTTGCAGGCCAGTTTCATGTCGGTCTTCACCTTCACCAGCCACGCAATGCAGGCAGACTTTTCCCTAATGAGTTTAATTATTAGCTGCTCTTTTGTCTGCAATCATGCCCAGCAACAATAACACAGCTGCTTGGAGTGCAGCATTTCCGCAAAGCAGAGCTGACAGTGAATGCAGTGAATCAGCTGCTTGGGTGGAGCCTCTGGATGTTGCAACAGAATGTGCTTTTCTCTCTCTTTATTTATTTATTTTGCTTATACATTATCACCATACAGCAACATCATATCCAATATAAACAGAACATATTGTCTTTCCACCATCTAGATCGTTGATATTCTGTTTCTCAGCTGTGTATTTTGACTGTCAGTTTTTCTGACACACTGCAGCTTAAATCCACCTAAACTTTCTCCGGGTTTAGTTTCAGGTGATTATGGAGGCTCCCTGGTCAGTGTAAGAACAAAGTGTCGTCTCTCTCGGCTCAATATTTTCCTGCGTGCGTTTAGGAAAGCTGTGCTATTTAATACATTCCTAACAACAATGTCAGCAATTCTGACTCCTAAATCCAGTTTCCGATGATCCAATTTAGAATGGCATCACTTGTATTGTTCAGTCTGCTGATTTCCATCTGAAATGATCCTTTTCCAGCAGTTTCTCTGTGAAGCTCTTTTTTAAACACTCCCTCCAAACCACCTGAGAACACCTTCTGTTTTAATGCAGCTAATAGACCTTTAACGGAGCTTATCATCGAAGAGACAACTGTTGCAAACCTGGATCTGGGGTTTCTACGGATTGTGTTTGGATGTTACAGAATTCATTTTCAAGCTTTCCAAGTTTAAGATCCGGGATTTGAAACAAAATGCATGTTATTGTTCCTCATTTGCCTCTTTATGTGTCAACTTTGGTTCAGTTTAGGTTATCATTCTGAGTTTTTTACTTTAAACTTTTATTAAGTAACACAGCTGTCTCTCTTACATCGTCTGTTTCCTGGGCATTTTCATCGGTATTCTTTTACTTTGCGAATTGAGGTCTTATGATGTGTGTTTATGGTATTCAAGTTTATTTTTTCTTGAAAATGACAATATAGGGCTCAAATAAAATGTCTGAATGAAAAAGTTGGAAGTGATCAGTAGTTTTGTCTTGTGGTTTCTGCAGTTATGTTGTCAGAATGCTTGGAGGTGTGGATCCAAATGCAGGGACGGGAGGCAGGATGCTGAACCAAGATATTTTAACCCAAAAACTTAAAATTCCAAAACAGGTTGACAAGAAGACAAACTAACATATGAAGCAAACACAATGAATCTGCAACTAGAACTGATACCAGGAGCTATAAATACAGACTGACAGAACCAGACACTTAACTAAGTGAAGCCAGATGAGCTGATGAACAGCAGGTAAACAGGAAACAAGACACAAGGGAACGAAACAGTGAAAACTACAAAATAAAACAGGAAGCCGAAACTAAAAAAAAGCACAAATGTCCAAACCATGACACGTGACATGAGCTCAAACCATAGTCTTCCTCCACTGATGACATAATTTATTTATAAAGAAATGAGCTTTATCTTTGTTTCCTATTGTGGTCACTAGTTTATGTGGTTTCCATGACAACACATTATTTTTTCCCCAATTGTATCTTTAAATGATCTTTTTTCTTTTTTGCACAGTTAGCTAAAAGATTAGCTTTGTCAGTGTATTTCCTGGCTACCTAATCTGCCTCAATACACATCCGAACGCTTCAAATATGCTCATATATTTGAGATGTGAGACAGGCTACATGGTGGTGGGTAAGAAGGTCACTGGTTCAAGCCTCGCTGGGGAGGTATTGGAGCGTTGGCCTTTCTGTCTGGAGTTTGCATGTTCTCCTTGTGCATACCGTGGCTTTTGTCCAGGTGTTCAGACTTCCTCCCACTGTTCAACGACATGCGTGTTAGGTTAATTGCGTGTTAGTGTGAGATGAAGTTGTTTGTTGCAGGGCGAACGCAGAAGAGGCAGAGTGGTGGCCCGTCCAGGGTGTTCCTCGCCTCTGTCTGCTTCCTGCTTACTAATTGCTGCAATAGACTCCCACAACCCTGAACTAAAATAAGCGGTGTAGGAAATGAATGTAAAACTGCAAGAAATGATTTTGTTCTCAATTCTGTAATCTATACTTTTATCGAAAGATAAATTATTTAGGGAATAAATTCACAATACTTGGATTTCTATGATTTGTCTTATCACATTTATCACATTATCACATATCACATCCATCCACCCATGTTGTTTAGAAGGATAATAAAGCAGCACTATGTACTTTCTGACTCGTTTTGATGACATGCTGGCATTTCTTCTGCACATTTCCAAAGCTGTTGTTGCCTAACAGAGTTTACAAAGCTGAGAAGCTCCACTTCCCAACTTTTTTTTTTTTTTTTTTTTCTCTGTGACGCTGTATGACTTTACAGCAGCATTTTGCTTTGTCACAACTGGATCTGAACACACCAGCTCCTTTAACTGTGCACCATACACAAAGAAACCCAAGAGGGCAAATCTGGAGAGTTTGTTGAAAGAAAGGGATGAACATAGCAACATTGGACTGACTTTTACACGCCGTTGAGAGCTGAGAGTAGAGGCAGGATGCAAGGATGCTGATGCTGAATTCAGTTGTTCTGTAAGTGTAGTCATGTAGTTGAGGAAGCATTTATCTTCCTAAAATCTTTCTAGAGCAAAACACTGCAGTGAAGTTGTCTGTGCTTTTTAAACAATGGTAATTGTGAATAACATTTCTGAATACATAGTGAAAGAATATTCCTTAAAAGCTCATATTTCCAGCTGTATGATCATGAAGAAGCAAATATTTAATTCCTGTGAAATCAGAAAATAATCTCAGGGAATGTGCAGACTGTCGTTGCAACATGGAAACAGATGTTTAAAGAAGGAACCTGTAACACTGTCAAAGTTTTCTGTGGAACTTGGACATCATAAATATTCAGAAAAAGGAAACATTTCTGACTACAAAGGAATCTGGAAACTGACATTTCTTTGCTGGCTTGTCTAATTCCTCCATTCATCCAGAGCTTAGACACCAGATTTGTCTCTTTACATTAATGGGATCCATTTTATTAGTTTTTTGGAGAACTTTGTTGTAAAATCTGGTCAGAATGGCGTGTTTCCATCATGGTGTGTTTCCATCATGTTAAGGTAAGAGATGGATGAGATCTGTCCTGGTGGTGTTTTCAGTACCTGAGTGAATTCTGAATTTCTCATTCATGCTGTGAGATGTGTATCAGAAACATGTGAGAGCTAAAGGTTAGTGTGAAAAGGCTGATTTGAACTGGTAGATTCCAACATTAGAAGGTCCATTTCTTTTTCATCTATTTTAGTCTCACTCCTCTTCTGTCTCCACTGTGGGATTTAAAGCTTCCTGCTTTCTGGAATTGAAAGAAGAAAACCTGAAGCCTTTTTCCCAGTCGGAACGTTTACTGTTTAGCTTCACTTTACAGTGGATTTTATCTCATCCTGAAAGTAAAAGACTAGAAATGCCAAAGCATATGAATCCAACTAAATGTTGACAGTGTACAGAAATGTTTGCATAGAGTCTCAGTCACCTCAGTAAGTGGATCCCCCACCTGCAGTCCCCCAAAGAGCACAAGAGTCCCCGAGGCTTTGACCTTTCAGACCCATTTTAATTAAACATTAAGACCATGTCCCTCCAGAGACACGCTGGACTCTGTCTGCTCCAGTTTGGTTTCATCATTTGGACATTCAGTTCACATCAAGCTTTTCTAGGAACCTGAAATTACAAACTTTGGAATATCCAAAACTGAATAAATTGGGGTCATTAAAATGCACCACATAATATTTTAACATGTGTATAGTTAGTCAAGAACAACATAAAATAAAATGAAAGCCACTTATAAGGTCAGAATGAAGTATTTGTTTGAATTCTCACAAAGTAAAGCATCAAACTGAACACAAGGTGAGGGAGGGGGTCCGTGGCTTTTTGGTATTAGCATCGAAGGGGTCCTGATGGAAAAATAAGTTTGGAACAACAGACAAGTCATGGTGATTCAAAGATCTCAAATAAAAATACATTTTATGTCTTCATGAGACATATTTATGTTTTGATTTATAAATTTAAAAAAAATGTGTGAATGTGGTTAACGTGTGACAAACATTACAGTTGCCTTACAGCAGCAATAAGTCTACATGAAGTACATCCCTTCTGGGAAATGATTGAAGATTTCATACTAAAACAGAGTCTTTGTGCTGAAAGAGAGAATCTGATTTAGTAATGACAGTGAGCTTTGTGGTGGCGGCTGGGCATTTTAAATGCATCCCAAACACACAAACAAACAGGGGGCATATTGGAAATGAGATCACATTAAATCACGACTGCCCTGAATGACCCGCTGACTGAACTTTGGGACCAGCTGCTCTGTGTAATTGTCTTGTCTTAATTGGCAACACTGCTGAAGCACTTATCCAATCATTGGTATGTGGGACAAAAGAGTGTTGAAGATGAGATTAGAAAGGACAATGGAGCCTAAGCCTGAACAAGGGCCGGCACGTTGCGGTTTACATGGTAAATAATCCCACCCAGAGAAAAAGGAGTGGGATGCTCCACAGGATGCAGCAGTTTTAACAGGTTAGAGCCTTGAGAATAAATGGCTTTGTATTGTAGGATTGTCAGACATTAAAGCAGAACTATGTAACATTCTGATCTTAAAAAAAAAAAAAAACATTTTTTAATGTGTGCTGCTGCCAATTAATCTCTAAAGGAGCACTAAGGACAAAAAAATGGCAGATTATTTCAGCAACATCCCCTAAACTGCAAAATCTGCATCTGACCTTTTAATCTGACTTCTCTGGATTGAGTAAAAGTCAGTTTGTCAACTCTTTGCCTTGTCGCCTTATTTTCCTCTCTTCGTGCAATAAATTCTTCTTGCATATCTTTGATGAATCAGCTGTGGTGTGCATTATAAAAGGCCGGTGTGTCGACACCCAGTTGCTGGAGGCGTAAAGTGAAACTCAGCTATGTCTTCCAGTCTGTAAGCTGAGGTTCCAAGCTGGAAGACAAAGTTGTGGAATGCAGTTTCCTGAGGATGCTGCTAGGCAACAGCAGCTTCAGGAATGTGCACAATAAATGTCACTGTTCCATCATATTGAGTCAGAAAGTTAAGTAGTGCTTCTTTAATGCTTTGATTGTTGTGGTTCAAGGGGCTTTGGTCAAAAATGGCCGAACACATCATGAACAGGCGAAATACGTAACGCTGACACATCTCGTTTTTATCAGAAGAAGAGGATTAAAATTCCAAAAATTGGCAGAATATTCCAGGTCCAGGCACTCAAAGTGGTTTGGAATAAACGGCCTTTAATAAAAATGGGCAAGGATCATCAAAAATACATAAACATGTATTAACCACTCAAAGTGGTTATTCTAAACCACCTGCACGTGGATTATTCTGCCAGTTTATATGGATTTGAATCCTCTCCCCATGCTCCTTCTATGAGCAAGAAGAAGTAGTGATAATGATGAAACAGGAAGTATAGTTAACGATGAAGCAGGATGTAGAATAAGAATCTCCACAGTACACTGAAGTATTTCTGTTCCATAACTTTCTTTGTGAAAGGAGAAAGGCCCAACAAAGACATTGCTGATGGAGCAGAAAGACTGTTTGTTTATAAAGATTCTTTCTATCCCGAGCAACAAATTTTCAATTATTTTTACAGAAAATTTCCTTTTTCTTTGACCTTTAAATCAATAAAAAGGCCGCGTAATCACCCATCAAATGCTTCTCCGACTTCCTCAGTTCTTCGTCTTGACACTGAACCCTCCGTGCCCTCGATACGTAGCTGTGGACTAGAAACGGAGAGGTGCACAGCTTTCCCAAAAGGAACCATTTGCTGTAAGCTTACCTGGCCGTGTTGCATCCAGGTAGCCATGCTGCTGCTTTGTGTTGTGATGTTGCTTTTTCCAAACCGTCACAACAGGAAGTGCTTGACAAGACTATACATAAAAGTAACTGCAGCTTCTGGAGGGCAGAGTCCTTGTGGAGCTTCAGAGGGAACCTCTGCAGGCTCTGTGTTGGTTGTCTTACTTTATGAAATGCAGTGGGAGCATTAGTATGATGCTGCTGACCAACCAGTCAGACCGTGGGGACACAGAGAGCAGCGGCTGGATGTGGAACCTGAGAACAAGTTAGGAAGACTGTGTGGTGATTAGAGTACCGACGACAGTGTGTCTGGACTCAAACTCTTGTTGCCATCACAACCAAGCTCTTTAAATACATTAGGAAAACTAACACCATGAGTCAGATTACAAAAGCTAAATTCATCTTATCCATCCCACCCTTTCTGTTTGATGTTTTTCCCTTTGTTTAATTTGCAGGCTTGTGAGCTCAGAGAGGCAACGCTCCAGTTTCAATCTGACCCTTTTGTCCTCTCCCACATGAATTCTCTGTTGTTGTTGTGGCACTTTTAAAAACAGTAGCCCCCGTCATTTAATGGCAGGTTCATTCATCACAGTCAGCAGTTGCAACCCACTCAAGCTGTTGGATTTCAACTTACTTTTAAATTTTAAGAGCCTCTGAGCTTTCAGCGGAGCTGATTGAGTGAAAGTAGAGAGGAGTCAAGTGACATCCATGGTTAAACTTCACGGGAGGATGTGACATGCTGTTTTATTTACAAAGATAGAAGAGGGTGACTAAATGTGAAGTTTGTATTAAAAGAAACTTCATGTAATTGGTGCTTTGAGTTGTCGCCATGATCTTCAGAGTCTCTTCTGCAAATCATTTTCCAGGCATGGCTTTCTGCTGGCAAACCTGACGTGTAATGTACCCTTGCCTGTTACAGTAATTTACAGCTCACCAGCTTCATGGATCACAGCCTGTGAGGGGAAAAGTGGGAGAAACGTCTGCCAACATGCCAGCTAGGAGTGATTAGCTCTGACACAGTTACTGACACTTAGAGTTGTGAGTAGAGTTCTCTCTGATGTTCCTCCTTTTCCTTTGTTGTTGCCATGGAAAAGTAGATGCTAAAATATGTGTACATTAAATCCATAGACTTTTCATGAAAGCTAAAAGTTAAATCAAGAGTCCTGGTGATGGCCATGCCACTAGTCTACATTAGAATGGTTCCAGTAAAGGATTTTGTAGAAAATCAACCCTGAAGTTTGGTACTCTAAACTACATTCAATGTTTTTTTTCTAACTGGAGACGTCTGATATTACTGGTAACCAATATTATTGACTCATATCGACATTAAAATGTGATATAAATAATTAGTATCGTTTTTACTTTTTTAATGACATGACATTTATGAAAAATGCACATAAGTCTTTGCTACCTCAAAATGACAAATTATAAAATATGTCATGTTTCCAGATATTTTTAGTTGAAAAATATCTGGATCAGTTGATATTGGAAATTAAGAGTTGTACAAAACTGGTATAATGGCATAATGATATTGATATCAAACATCCTTATTTCTACATTTCTTCAAAAAATTTGAATACAGTAATTAATAAAATAAATATTTGATTCACTTGACCAGACTTTGGTTGGGTTGAGTGCAACACTCTGTGGTCTTGATATAAACTCTAATCTGTTAATAAACTCTTCATTTCCAAAAGTTCTCATATTAGTCATGCAAGCAAAAACTACATAATAGACCAGCTGCAGCTGCATAGCGGTACTTCCCAGCTCATGCAACTATGTAAAGTCCTGAAACCCTCGTGTTGCTCCTGCTAAAACGCTCGGCTCTGTTTCCACGAGCCAGCTGCTCGCTGCAAATGACACGCTGTTCTGTCTTTTGGTAAAACCTATAACAACTATCAACACATAGCCTTCATGTTTTATTTATTTATTTTTAGAGAAAAAATCATTTCTCAGATGTGTTTTGTTAATGAAACAGTGCAGGAAAATCAAGGTTACTAGGACGTATGTGAACTGATTCATTAGCCCAGTAACCTCACTAAAGCACACAGTATAAGGACACAAGATGATTGGATGAGCTGGGAAGTACCGCTATGTTGTTTATCAGATTCTGATCACATCATGTATATGCCTGACTCCCAGAATGGTTCCATATGAACAAAATATCCACATAATAGAAAACGTAAGCAGATATCTCTCAACCTTCCTCCATTTGTGTTTCTTTGGGGTCCCTTTTGGTGATCAGAGACACCAGCTTGGGAACCACTGCTTTAGAATGTTGTGGGAAATTCTAACCAGTCAAAAGATGAGGAGTCTGGACTGGAGTGAAAATGATTAATAAAGTCGATTGAACAGAGAATGAAAAGTGAATAAAGTATTTCAATCACAACTGGAGAAACTGTCCAGAAGTCTGATTGGGCAGAATTCTGGAGGGTTTCTGATCTGACAAACTGACAAGAGCCTCTTTTAAGCCTTAGTTGTTTTTCCCCATACAAGGTTGATCGTTCAGACTCTCTGGCACCTCTCAGCAGTCAGAGTCCCTCTTCATGTAAATAAACCACTTCCATCTGAATAGTTTATCATAGCTGGAAGCTTGTCATCCCAAGTTACCATTTATGATTTACGTCAATAAAGAATAAAAACAGGTAATCGTAAGATAGAATCTCCCCTAAGAAAGTATCTCTGGTCGACCCAACCCAAGTTTAGGAATGCACTTGGAGAGACGTTTTAACCAGAGAGGGTGAACTAATTCATCAGGAATAACATTTCCATAATGACTATATATATGTGAGCACATGTAACATGAAATACCACATTTATACGCCATATAAAATCCCCCCCGACAGGCCGCTCGTGTGTGTACAAGTGACCTTCTTGGTTGTGGTTGGAAGATATTTTTTATCAATTTCAGATTCAGATTAACACAATCACAAAGCTGGTACAGTATATTTGTACGTTCTCAGTGCAGTTTACTCCAGTTTGAACACCTAATAATTCTGCATGTTTCTTACCGTAGAAATGTGAACTGGGGAGTGTTTTTGCAGCGCTGTCATAGGTTGAATCATCCATCACACCCTGTAATGCCATCTGGGGAGTATCTGATCGGTTTCAGATTCATAATGTTGCAGCACAACAAGCCCAAGAATACAGTGCAGTAATACTGTTGTCTTTATGATCAATATCATAAAGAGCACAAGCTGCAGGGAGCCCAGCGAAATATGACGATCAGATAAACTGCAGCTTATTGATTTGGTTTTTATTATTTTCATTGTATTATCCAGTTCTTCTTCTTCTTTCTGTAGGCTTCAAATGTTTGGAACAAACAAAAACATGGCAGTATGTCACGTAATCTGCTGCTAATGAACGTGATACCCGCTGACCCTGAGCTCCGCACGGCGGCTGAGGAGATGCTGCTCAATTTGTTTGCTTCTACCGGGTCATCTCAGGAGTGCAGCTCGTTGTCATTTAGATTAATCTGTTTCTGCACTTTTCAACCTCCCAGATGCTAAAAAAACACGCACACACACAAACAAAAAACAACAACTTTTCAGGCAGTTAGATGTAGTTTTGACTAAAACATCAGAAAGGCTTGATGTGCTCTGTAGCAATCGCAGCGATTCAGTACATTTCACTTGCACTGTCTGAATGCCTTGCATTCATGTTATTTCTACAGCCTACACCTCTTTTTGCACCTTTTTGCTGCTCTGGAGTGGAAAAAAAAACAGTCTCTGCTGAAGTTATCACTGAAACCATGACAGCTGCACCGGCAGGCGAGCTCATCTTCCTCACTCATGTGCAGCAAGCCCCAAGGTTAGCAACAAAAACTGTTTAGCTCCAGAGATCTAAAATGGAGAGCTACTCTTGCCGCCGTGGAGCGATAACATTGAGTCTCTGTGGGGATGTCGCCGCTGTGAAGAATCTGTAATTTAGAGAAGGGTTGGGAGAGCTTATCTTCCTAAGCCCCTGAGCAAAATAAAGAAATAGCGAGGGAGGGAGGGTGAAACACACACACACACTAAAAAAGAAGCAATGAGCCCTTCTGTTGAGTCACTGCAAACAGGAGGAAAATTACTGTCAGGATAAGGCTTCTGTGCTGAAAGAGAGAGCAGCTGTATTTATTATTCATGGGATTTTATGGTAAGACAGCAAGTCACCTAAAATGGGACCAAAAGGTCAATTGCTATTACACACAGGCGACTGTCTTTACGCTGCTGCAGCGGTTGTCTCTGCTGGTAATGAAAGAGGAAAACAATAAATTTGATATTCTGCTCATATTGCTATGACCAAGCAGCTTGGACGCTCAGGACACCTCGTGTTCTGTCTGGGTTCGATTTCCTCAATTCAATTCAATTCAACTTTATTTATATAGCGTCAAATCACGGCAATGCCATCTCAAGACGCTTTACAGACAGAGGGGAAAACATAATGAAGGCCAATTCACAACATCCTATATAAGGAAACCAACAGATTGAGTTGAGTCCAACTCAATCTCCCATCCTGAGCAAGCACACTGGCAACAGTGGGAAGGAAAAAACTCCCTTTTAACAGGAAGGAAACCTCCGGCAGAACCCGGCTCAGGACAGGCAGCCATCTGCCTCTGCTGTGTGGGGGGAAGAGGACAGAAAGACAACAGACAACAGGAACTGCTACTCCCGGCCAGGGAGACCTGCTGAGACAGGAGACATACATGTTAATGATGCAACACTGTTATGGGGGGGGGTAAAATAAAGAGATAAAGAGAAAAAGAAAGAAGCTCAGTGTATCAGGAAATGTCCCTCAGCAGTCTAAACCTATAGCAGCATAACTAAGGGATGCTAACCATCCCTAGCTATAGGACTTATCAAAAAGATAAGTCTTCAGCCTAGTCTTAAAGGTGGGGAGGGTGTCTGCTTCCCTAACACTAGCTGGGAGTTTATTCCATAAGAGAGGGGCCTGATAACCAAAGGCTCTGCCTCCTGCTCGGCTCTTTGAGACTCTAGGAACCACAAGTAAGCCTGCAGTCTGCGAACGAAGTACTCTACTTGGTATATAAGGAACAATGAGGTCTTTGATATATAGTGGTGCCTGGTTGTGGAGGGCTTTATATGTAAGGAGAAGGATTTTAAATTCTATTCTAGATTCAACAGGCAGCCAATGAAGAGAGGCTAAAACTGGAGAAATATGATCTCTCATGCTGGTTCTGATCAGGACTCTGGCTGCATAATTCTGGATCAGCTGAAGGCTTTTCAGGGCATATTTAGGACAGCCCAGTAATATAGAGTTACAGTAATCTAGTCTCGAAGTAACAAAAGCGTGAACCAGTTTTTCTGCATCACTCCGAGACAGAATGTCCCTAATTTTGGCTATATTACGTAAATGAAAGAAGGCTGTTTTAGTAACCTGCTTAATATGTGGGCCAAAGGACAGGTCAGGGTCAAATATTACTCCAAGGTTTCTCACTGTAGCACTGGAAGCTAAAGTAATGCCATCCAGGTTCATTACAAAACCGGAAAATTTAGCTCTGAGTTTTTCAGATCCAACGAGAATTACTTCAGTCTTATCTGAGTTTAAGAGGAGAAAATTTCTAGACATCCAAGTCTTTATGTCTATGAGACAATTTTGTAGCCTATTGGGCTGATTTGTTTCATCTGGTTTAAAGGATAAGTATAGTTGAGTATCATCTGCATAACAATGAAAGTTTATTCCATGCTGTCTAATAATTTTGCCTAAAGGGAGCATATATAGCGTGAAGAGTATTGGTCCAAGTACAGAACCTTGAGGAACTCCATGACTTACTGTAGTTTGGGAGGAGGACTTGTCATTTACATGAACAAACTGAAGTCTATCAGATAAATATGACTTAAACCAGCTTAACGCTGTACCTGTAATTCCAATCACCTGTTCTAGTCTTTGTAACAGAATGTTATGATCGACTGTATCAAATGCAGCACTAAGATCAAGCAAGATAAGTACGGACACAAGTCCTTTGTCTGAGGCCATAAGAAGGTCATTAGTAACTTTCACCAATGCCGTCTCAGTGCTATGATGAGCTCTAAATCCTGACTGAAACTCCTCGCATAAATTATTTCTGCTCAGGTGGGCATGTAGCTGAGCTGAAACTATTTTCTCCAGAATTTTGGACATAAACGGGAGCATAGATATAGGTCTATAATTTGCTATCACCTCTGGATCCAGAGATTGCTTTTTAAGTAAAGGCTTGATTACAGCAGTTTTAAATGATTGTGGTACATATCCTGTCACTAAAGACATATTGATAAGATTTAGTAGTGATGTATTAATTAAAGAGAAAATGTCCTTAAAGAGGCTCGTTGGGAGAGGGTCTAAGATACAGGTGGATGGTTTAGATGAAACTATTATTTTAGTTAATTCAGAGGGTTGGACAGGACAGAAACTATTTAGACACAAGTCAGATCCTGGTTCTAAGGATGCTTCGGAGACCACAACAGGCTCAACATTATAGGTAGAAGGAAGAGTATTGTGAATTTGATCTCTAATAGTGTCAATTCTATTCCTGAAAAAATACATGAAATCATCACAGCTAAGTGAGAAAGGAATACATGGCTCCACAGCGCTCCGGCTCCTAGTAAGCCTGGCTACAGTGCTGAAAAGAAACCGAGGGTTGTTTTTGTTTTCCTCTATCAATGATGAATAATAAGCTGTTCTTGCCGTACGTAAGGCTTTTTTGTATACGATTAAACTTTCTTTCCAGGTTAAGTGAGACTCCTCTAGTCCTGATGAACGCCATCTGTTTTCCAAACGCCTTGACGCCTGTTTTAGAGCTCGAAGCTGGGAATTAAACCAGGGAGCCTTCATAATCTTACCTAATTTCTTCTTCTTTAGGGGACTAACATTATCCAAGGTTGTACGCATTGAAGCTGTTATAGTATCAGCATGTTGATCAATCTGAGCAGGAGTAAGGCTTAAAGGGGGACTCTCAGTCATGCTAACACATGGTAGGTGAAAAAATTGATTCAATTGATTGTTTAAATTTTGTAATATTATTGTCTGATAAACATCTACTATAGTAGAATTTATTTTTGGTCAGTGAGTAATCAAATAAAGTGAATTCAAAGGTTAACAAGAAGTGATCGGACAAGACAGGGTTTTGAGGAAATACTTTGAGCTTATCAGTCTCAATACCATATGTTAGAACAAGATCAAGAGTGTGACCATGAGAGTGAGTGGCTCCATTGACATTTTGTGAAAACCCAATTGAGTTTAGAATAGAGCTAAAGGAAATGTTTAAACTATCATTTTCAACGTCAACATGAATATTAAAATCACCTAGTACAATGACCTTATCAGTAGTCAGCACTAACTCAGACAAGAGATCAGAGAATTCGGTCAGAAACTCAGAGTAAGGTCCAGGTGGGCGATACACTAATGCTAAAAGGAGCGGTTTCTCTGAATTCCATTTTGGATGAGATAAATTTAATGTCAGGAATTCAAAGGATTTATAGTTAGTTTTGTGCTTAGGATTAATTAAAAATTCTGACTTAAAAATAGCTGCAACACCTCCTCCTCTGCCTGT
The DNA here is from genome assembly GCF_933228915.1 of Telmatherina bonti. Lineage (NCBI taxonomy): Eukaryota > Metazoa > Chordata > Actinopteri > Atheriniformes > Telmatherinidae > Telmatherina > Telmatherina bonti. The sequence goes on from NC_136631.1 coordinate 7,777,126, forward strand.
AGTTCTAGGAATGTGAAAGTTTAAATAGTTAGCTGGCGTAGCTTCATTAATACTAACATAATCCTCTTGCTGTAACCAGGTTTCCGTAAGACAGAATAAATCAATGTGGTGATCACCTATCAAGTCATTCACTAATAAAGCCTTATTTGGGAGGGATCTGATATTCAGTAGGCCACACTTTATTGTCTTATTTGCAGATTTTATTAGATCCATTGTTTTTATTTTTATGAGGTTTTCACAATTAACCCCAGAAGAGTTTTTGTGTTGTTTAATTCTTACTGCTGGGAAGTTGTATAAGGTCGGAATGGGGTTTTCCCGCAGAAATGCACCTAGGCATGAACTTAATGACGTCCTTGAGTAAAAAGATATAGATTTATGTTCTTTTCACCGGAATTCTCCACAGGTTACACAGTTTTGTTCAGAATGCCACACGCTGTCAACAAGTACAGTTCCCAAGGCTGTACCTTTTTAAGAGCTCATTGTAACTGGCTCTCATCATCGTGGCTTCAGAGTTGTCCATGCTCTGTTATAAATTGTAGTCATTAGGTGCAAAACGTCCCAATTCTGCCTGAAAGTTGATGTTCCTTCCCAGCAGCGTTTTTGATAAATTGATAGTGGGCTTTTTAATCTCACGGTGCTCCTTGCAGGTCCTCCCAGATAATGGCTGTGTTGAAAGGTTCTTTGCAAAGCGCTGTCCTTGTCTCACTGTGAAGAGTTTACATCTTTTAGAGCCTACAGTAGAAGCACAGCGTTCACTCAGTGAAGATCAGGGTTTGCAAATTTTCTAAACTGAATACATAATAAACAAGCAAAGTAAGAGACTGAGAAATGTTCTTTAGTCTCTCTTGGAACACTGGAAATACAGTGATTTAAGGTTTTATGTCAAGTTCAACTATATTCTCTATGTCCTTGGTGAAGATTGATGCTGTGGGGGAGCAATGTATCTTCATGTGTCTGAGTTTTGTAGAAAGCACAACAAGGCAAGGCCAGTTTATTTGTACTGCACCTTTCTTGTACAAGACAATTCAATGTTCTTTAAGTGACACATTAAAAACATTAAAGATGGTGTAAAAAAAAAAAAAAAAAAAAAAAAAAAGCATAAAAGATGACACAAATAGCAAAATCACAATAAAATCATCAATTGAAATAATTAAAAATTACAGAAGATTTTATGCATAGGCGCACGAGAAAAGAAATGGATTTAAAAGTTTCTACATTTGGTGAAAGTTTAATCTCCACTGGCAATTTGTTTCACTTGTTTGTAGCGTAACAGCTTAATGCTGCTTCTCCATATTTAGTCTGGACTCTGGTCTAGTCCCTGGTCTGGACTCTGGTCTTGACTCTGGTTTAGTCCCTGGTCTGGACTCTGGTCTGGACTCTGGTTTAGTCCCTGGTCTGGACTCTGGTCTAGTCCCAAGTCTTTGGATCGAAGAGCTCTGCTTGGTTTATATTCTCTGAACATATCACAGATGTATTCTGGTCCTAAACTATTCTGGGATTCTGTAAACAATAATCAGGGTTTTGAAATCTATTCTGTGACTGACTGGAAACCAGTATAAACTGGAAACCAGTGTAAAGATGTTAAAACTGGTGTGATGTGTTCAGACCTCTTAGTCCTTGTTAAAGCTCCAGCAGCAGCATTTGGATAAGTCCCAGATGTTTTATGCTCTTTTTACAAAGTCCTGTTAAAAGACAGTTACATGAATCCAGTCTGCTGGAGATGAATGGATGGATGAGTTTCTACTGGTCTTACTGGGAGACTAAACAGACACACAACAGTGTGTAAACCTGGAAAGCATTTAAACGAGTGGTAAAAGATCCAACGGACTACATGTAAACCTCGTGAAAGAGTTGATGCTGTGGAAAGAGCTAGTCTTTATCCGTCTGATGAAGTCCGTATTAGCTCCTTTTCACAGGATAATTGCTTTAAAGCTTAAGAAGGTAGATTATAGTGTTTGATTGATAGAACAGGGCAACTCCTGTCCTGGTGAGCCAGTCCGGCAGGATTTTGGTGCTTTTCTGCTCCAACTTATCTCATTCAAATAAAAAGGAACTAAAATGTGTCATACAGTTCTGCACAATGACTTTTTTTATTTGAAACTGGGGTGTTGAAACAGGGAAACATCTAAAACCTGCAGGTCTGCAATGGACTACTACCCACGAAGTTCATTTTTTGATTTATGGAGTTATATTGTAAACAGATTATTACATTACATATATTCTCAAATTAAATTTCATAAGATTGATTTTATTGTTTGTCACAGGTGACAGAAATTCGACAGACTCCAGATAAAAGTTCACAGAACATAAAAAAATAAACACAAAAGGATGTTATGTACGTAGTTCAGAGTGCTGATAGCAGGAGGGATTAAAGATGATTTATATGAGTTTTTCTGGAATAGTGGGATTTTTGTGGTGGTGACCCGATGGCAGAACGTGGAAGCATTGGTTTATGGGGTGTGTGCGGGGGCCTGTGTGATGGCTGTGGCCGTCCTGGTAACTGCCTGAAAGGTCTGAGTTTGGTTTACAAGGAGTCTGATGATTTAGCCGGTGTGTCTCTGTATGTTTTCTGTTTCAGTGATGAAAGAGTTGTATGAGGATGATGATGGTGATGATGGCTATCCATCTGGAACCTCAAGAATAGTCCATCATACACACATATTAGTTTGCAAAAACGATCTGAATGAACATGTACTAAAACTTTCAGAAACTCCAGGTGTGTATTATTACTACATTCTTTCTCTCATCACTCATCTGTGAATTATTTCCTACAATGCTTTATTTCCTGCCGTGTTTCAGAGCGAGACATCAGTGGGAATCTTATGTTGTCAGAAGTCATGAGAGTCTGCTGGTTGCAAACACTTCTGCTTGGTCATGCATGACTGTGCATGATGTGCAAGTTACTTTGGAGCTACTGGCCACAGTGCAACATGGATCCAAAGATTTAAAGGGAATCCTCTGCTTGCTCACAGGTTTGACTTGTTAAGGTCTGAGCAAGCAGAAAAAAAACAGTGTTGGTGTCTGATATTTTTGTTATTGATTTGATAAAGTTTCATGTAATATTTGAAACTTTATGGCTGAGAACAGTCTTGAAGAACCAACATTTCCTTACATTTTTCTGCTGAGCATCTGACTACCTTATAATGTTTTAAAAATTGTCTTGAGAAATAGTTCTGCAGGCTTTCTGGAAGTCTTTCAAAGCTTTCCTTTGTCAGCCTGTGCAAAAGGTGCGTTGCTTGTTCCAGTTCATTCAGTTGCATCCATAAAAATGCCAAATATAACAGTTTAATAATAAATATATATATATATATATTTTCTTCCAGTGTGAATTTGATTCTCAAAGAGCCGTGAGCTGAAAGTTTGGCATTTCTCTGCATTGTGTCGCGTTTTCTTTAAAAATGTAGAAAAAACTGAATAAGTTGAGGACAAAATAATAAGTTTTAGGTCTTTAAGACACAATTTACTGCAGGTGAAAAGAATCCAAAAGAAATGTCCTCAAGAAAATAAAACTCAGTTGAGTAAAGACCCACAACTTGATGTGATGGATGTGTCTAAACTTTATATTGTTCCATCTATTGTCATCTATGTATCTCCATCTTCTTACTTGGTCATTGGAAATAGTCATTAAAGAAAATGATTATTGTAGAAAGTTAATCATTATCTGTCACTTCTAAATATTTACAACACAGAGACCTGAAGACAAACATCTGTGTTTATCTGAGTTTGCTAACATCAGCTCATATCCTTCCATCTACATGAACATAGTCATTTAGCTGGCATTCTTCCCTTCGACTGTAACTAAGATGTGTTGTGCTGCATTGCTTGTGTTCCACATGATTACGTGAAGTGGTGTAATTGTGCTGTAATTAGCCATAATAAGCTGCTGGCAAGCATATCCTGGGATACAGGGAAAACTGCCAGAAAAGGAAAAAAAATAGGTGAAAATTAACGCTGTGGGCCTCTGATCATAATTTTCTGCATCTGAACATTTAAATACAAAGCGGCATGTTTCACTGACACTGTTAAAAATAATAAAAAAACAAAAAAGGAAATAAAATCAGAGCAAAAAGATGTAATTCAGGAGCTGAACGTCCCGCATTGTCCTTGTTAATCCAGTTTGATGAACTTGTGGCTTCGGATGGTTTCAGCCAGCCCTCTGAGTAAGCACTGATGGATGTGGATGGTTTTTACGGGGATGCTGGAGTTTGGCTGCATGAAGACAATCAGTGGCAGGAAATAAAGTTCTCAGAATTATGTTTGTTGCATTTTGCCAGAAAAACAATGGGGGGGGCTCCAGCAAAGCGCCCCTGTAATCCCACAGCAGGGTCAGATGTCAGCAGTTGCAGCAAAGCCTGTTTGTGCACTTTGGATGTGGAACGGACACACAAAGGAAACTCACACATGATGAGGGAATGACTTTATTATTAACATATGGTCTGCTTTAATACAGCGGTTTAACCTTCCTGTTCTGCTTTTGCTCGTGCATGTTGTTGCACTCATAGGTGGCGAGCCTAAAAAGACTGTGTGGGTTTTATTTACATCCCATCACAACTGTATGACCCAGATTTGGTTAAATGTAATCTCATTGTATGATTCCAGCCAAAAGAATCCGCTCATACGTTGCTCTCCTACATGACCCAAATGAACCTAAATCTCTCTTTTCAGCTGCCACTAGTTTTCCAAGCCAATCCTCTCCTCTGCTGAGTTCAGTGTGTTTAAATACTGGTGACGGCAAAAAGAACCATGACTATCATAAAATACATGACACACAAAGCACCGCTTACAGTTCAGGTTGAGCCTCATTAGCTGTGTTTGCATCACACCTAGAACTGTGCCAAAACCAAATATCACAATAAAAACTTGCAATGGAAACATCTATAGTTCAAAGAAGCTTCTTTATGCTGTTTCTGATGAGGGTGTTTTTCACCCAGTGCTCCTCCATAGAGGGTCACATGACCAGTTACTTTCTAGTAAAGACGGCACAGTGTGAATGGACAGAGGAGGAAACAAAAATCTTTTTACAAATAATTGTAAAATGTAAAATCCTTGGTGACTCCCAGGACTTCTTTATCTATGTTTGCTCCCATCTAAACAGACCTTACCTCTGAAGCATCGCCTGCCGCTTCCATCTTCTGATGGGAACAGCAGCAACCAAAAGAACTGCTTCAAAATGCAAAAAGCTTTGTTTCTCCATCCTCCTCTAAACGCTCGTCTCACAGGACAATACTGTAAAAGCATTGCATATGTGCTAAGCATTGTTCAATGGAGAAACCTGCAAATCAGAAATGTACTTTGTCACAATTTTAGAAATATCTTTTTTTCCCCTAAAACGGAGACACAGTTAATGATGGAAGTTAAAGGTTTTTAATGCTGTTATGTATCTTTCCTGACTCTCTACAGCATTAGTTCTATTTATTAAATAAATAAATATGTAAATGAAGGCAAGGCAGGTTAATCTGGAGAGCACATTTCATCTACAAGACATCTCTAGTGCTTCACATAAAACATTAACAGTAAAGTGCAAAAGAAACATTGAAAAGTACATTAAAAATAGAAGAATTAAAACAAGCTACAAAGAAAAAGAAAATATAAAGCCAATGAGATAACATAATAAATAAACAATGAATTTATTTATTTTAAATATTGTTGGTCTTTTGGAGCTTCAGCTTTAATTAAAAGTTGTATAAAACAACTGAAGTAATAATGGCTACCATTCATACAGAAACATGCAAACTTTATATCCAACGAAACAGTTTGATTTTATTTTAACGGTACTGAAGCAACATGGTGGGCGGCGCCTGCACAGAGCTGGCCAATCAGAGCTCACTAGCTTCTTCAGAATGGTAGGGGTTTCTGTTCTAAATAAAACTCTGGAGTATTTGGAACTCCTTTCCACGACATTTAAACCGTTTTTTTTATTTTCAAAGTATTTGACATGACATCTTTAAATCAGCTTCAATCAAGTGCTTTCAGTTTGGTTCCAAAAACAAACGAAAAGGTGGGTTTTAAGAGTTTTGCATGAAAACACTTAAATGGTTCACACAGATTTTGCTGTAAGTGAATCAGTGAAAGTAACCGGTACAAATGAGCCACCTTTGTGATGATGGAAACCTATTTAAAGCTCAAATAACATGTATGTAGATATGAGTTTATGTATGTCAGTATGTGTGGGTACATAGGGACGGGTGTATGTGTATGCATACACAGGCATGCACATATGTGTTTATGTATGCATGTATATGTATGCATGTATATGTATGCGTGAGAATGTGTGTGTATGTATATATATATATATATATATATATATATATATATATATATATATATATATATATATATATGCATGTATATATATGCATGTATATATATGCATGTATATGAAAGCCATTAATCACACTTTATAGTAACTTCTTTTACCTTTCTTTTTTTAAATTTTATTTTCTTCCTATTTGTCATTTTTATACTTTATTAGAATTTGCATTCACACTTTTCATTTCTAAGACAATCATGTTAACTTTGTTCTCTGCCCTATTTCCATTTACACCTGTTGTTAATCAGCCAATTACTCCACACCTGTGTTCAGTTAATCAAGCCTCACAAAGTCTGGAATTATCGGTCCATGTCTAGTCTTCATCCTAAAGCATGTAGTGCAAACTCTTATAATGCATGTTGTTTGGAACCCAGCATCCCAATGAGGTAAACAAGCCAATACTTCATTGAGTTTTTGACATTTGAAGCTTGGTGTTTTAGTTTATGTCCAGCAAACTAACAGGTCAGGACATCTATGAACATAAAAAGAAAATCCAGTTTTGCTGAAGATGCAACTCTTTAAATAAGCTACAAATAAAAGTCAGCAATCTGTTCTGTTACATAACACTCATGCTGCCCTGCTTTTATCCGTTATGCACGCCGGTCGGCCTGCAAACAACACACTGAACCGACCAGTCAGATGTCTGTTTATATCTTATATGTCCAATTATATTACTGTGTCAAAATCTAGATTTTAGTACCTGAATCTGTCATTGATCTGATCTGCATCCTTATCACCAGTATGCCCTCACATTTATGTTGATTTATAGGAGATATTGACCCTTTTTAGTGCCTTATGGGGGTGTATCATCACCCATATCAGAGAGTATAGTCTTCATGAAGGTGATGAGTCACTGAAGTTATCACGTCAGTTGCAGCTTTTCTGACAAACAAGTTTAAAGGCATTTTTTTGGGCTAAAAAAAAAGAGAAGTATTAGCACCGTCATCCAGTTCACATTGTATAATTGCTCCTTCATGCTTGCGGTGATATGATTTTCCTTTTTTTAAACTGCCCTGAGCGCTTAACAAGACTGAGCTATTCTCTGTGAAATGGCAGTGAGCATACCAGGAGATAATCGCTGAACAATACCCTGCCGGACTCGAGCTGAGCTGCACTTTGTCCGCATGATTCAGCTTCACTGTAGGCAAATTATCCCCAAACTGTTGCCACGTTCTTCTGCTTGAGTAAATAGCTTTTCCATCTGTTAACAGCGCCTGTCTCCCCAACAGAGACAGCATACTAATGGAAAAAAAAAAGAATGTCGCTCAGTTCATCCATCATATAGCTCATTTTAGTTATATTTTCATTTTTAAACCACATTCTCATCCTCCACTAACATGCATGTATGCAGATGGGTGTCAAGGTGATGGTCCAGGTTGCAAATCAGTGGTCTGTATTTTATAAGCTGTGGCACCGACAGCATTAGTCAGCTGCTGCATTGTCTGTAAGCCCCGTTGACATGGCATAAAGTGCTTCTATTGGGTCCTTTTGGATGGATGAGATATTTTCAATGATACTTCATTGATCCCTAAATGAGATTATACCTTTTGTTGTTTTAATTCTTAAATGAAATAAATAGGCAAACGTGAGCAGATTATGATGAATTTACTGGAGTATTTTGCACAAATATGCCCACCAAATGTGCTAAAGATGAGTTAAAGCTTTCACCTGGAAATTTTTAAATGAACAAGCTGTGCACCTGTGATTTGCATGAATGATAATCATTTGAAAAGTCTATGATTTTAAAAAAAAAAAAAAAAAAAAACTTTGTCAACGTCATCAACATGTTGCCCATACTAAATCAACTCTTTTTGTTGCTGTTCTGTTGAAACATTTGAATGAAGAGGGAGTAAAAAGACGACCACCTTCCAGCTAGATGTTAAGTCACATCAGTGGGGATATGTACAGAGCAGCTAGAAAGCCCATGATGGCATGTGGTCCTTTAGGAAGCTTCCTGGTACCCTGATCGGCCTGTAAAACTTTGAAGTCCTGAGTCACGTAATAATTAACAAACATGTCAGATCACCAGTTCTCCAAGATGCTGCAACAAAAACACGGGCGTCTTTGTGTGAAGACCTGAACTGATAACTATGGCCATTTGGCTTCAGACTGAAGGCTGATGTTGGGTTCTCTGAATGCCCCCCTTTGTTTCTCAGACTCTCCCTCCAGTAGCTGCTCGCTCACCATTTTACATTCCTCAGGATTTTATAAATGGTCGGGCTGACCTTTTAAAGATTCGATTGCAAGTGGTTCATTTTGATTCATTCAGCAGCTGGATTTATGTACTGGTGGGTTGGTAGTCATAAAAAAAAAAAACTAATAATAATAAAATGAAATCAATTTAAAAAGCCAACTATATGTGCTGCAGTTGTAAATTTCAATTATCCAACTCCCAGATTTATTGCCGTACATAAATGTGAACACCATATAGCACCATTTGACAGATCAGCAAGAGTGTTTTCTCTCAATTAGTCTGAAGCGTGCACATTGTCAGAGATCATTTCCAGAGACATATTCATCATAACGGATATGGTAATGTTTGCAGGAAAAGTGAACAAATGCATCGATGCAAATTGAGCAGATCTGCTGCAGCGTCATATGAGAAGTCAGATTAGTTTTCTCTGATAAATCAACTTGATTGACCACATTAACAGAGGCATAAATGAAAATGTAGATTAAAATGTGCCTCTCTCAGGTGCAGAAGTTCTCCTTTAGAGGAAATAGCTGAAGATTAATTACGTCTATTTTTTTTTTTTTTTATTTTTTTTTTTATTTTATTTTTTTTTTTGAGATGAAGGAAATTTAACAGTTACTTTAAATATGGGGCAAAAATACAGGAAAATGATGGCACTTTTATGATTGTTAAAACAAAATATTTGTCTAATCTCAGTGTTTATCCAGTGAAAAAACAAAACAAAATAAAACATTGGTCTCACAAGAGGCTGGACCTGCAGCGCCTCCAGTGATAGTAATGTCTTCAGACTGCTCTGACATCTTATTTTACTCCAGGCTGCGAACCTCTTAATGCCCATTTGGTGTTTGGCAAGATTCCTGTTTTTGCATACAGAGGTTAAACACATCTGTAGTTTTTTGGAAATCTAAAATGGCAACATCTTACACTAGCTACTGGGTGACTCCAGTGGATGTTTTCTTGTGGGGAAATCACTCCAAGTAAAGCCTTGATGAATGAATCTCAAGTCAAAGATAAGTCTGTCTGGGTTTTATCATGAATCTGGTTGGGATATATGACAGAAAGCAATGCAGCATCTCTGGCAAACAGACTGTAAAAGTAGTTTCTGTGTATTATGAGAACTTAATTTGTTGTGTTGTAACCGATATGACAATCACATCATCATGTCTCTGGTGCAGACTGACCAGGCTCTTTATTATCTAGAATCAGAGTGTGACACCAGTTCTTAGTTCATGTCATATGTACGGAATAGACAATATTGTTCACAATCTGCATATTCTATTCTATTCTATTCTATTCTAACGGTCATTTAGCAGATGCTTTTATCCAAAGCGACCTACATATGAGTGAGAACATATCAAAGTAAAACACTAATGAACCAAAAATAATATCAGTCTCAACATACAATATTTAGTTGCATGTTTGCATATTTTATGCACTGTTTTCCTTTACCAATGTTTTCCTATACCAATACATTTTAAATGCACTGTTACAAGTCTACATATGCAAAATCACAAAAAGCAACTCAGCTACAAAATGTACATTCAGAAAGCTGATATTAAAATCTTGTGTTAATTCTAATGCTAACTGCAGATTATGAGTATCCTTGCATATGAGAAAAGATTGTTCCTAACTTTGGTTAACTTTCAGTAATAAAACAATGGAAAAAAAAAAAAAAAAAAAAGAAGTTAGCATGTCCATGTGGTCCATGTCCAGAAAAAGCAGATCTAAGAGCTTCAGGGGACAAATCGATCAAGCTTTATGAATGGAAATGTGATATGTGGTTAGCCAATTTTCCTTTAGCAGTCCCTCTCTCAGATTAGTTTTCACCTTGTGTAGCTCTGGTAATGGTAGCTGCTCATGTCAATCAATCTTCAAAAAGATATTTGGTCTTTTAAAATAAATGATGCTATGGAATGTCAGTTTCTCACCTGCAGGTGACAGGTGTCAGAGTTCTCAACATTTCAAGGATTAGGATGTGTTGACAGGAAATCCAAGCGAGTAGCTCCTCAAACCAGGGAGAACAAGTCTGTGCTGTCTGAAAATACCTTCAGCCTCTAAACCTATGATGGTTTAAGCAAACAAAACAGTGGATTCTTAAACTTTCCCACTTTGGCTTCATATGTTCTGTTTTTTTTTTTTTTTGGGTTTTGTTTTGCCACTCCATTTCTCTCTGACAGGAAAATGAAGCAACATTTGCAAGTTATTTTCACAACATATGTGAGTATTTTGGTTGAGGAAATGGAGTTCAACTTAGTGTTTACACAAATTTGTAAAATCTTGAGGTATATGTTGCTGTGGATGTATTGTTGGGGTGTATTTACTGTATCTCTGCAGCTGTACATGCTTTAACATGGAGATGGTGAAATACAATTTTTTTGAGGCATTAAAGAACGCCACATCGGACATAAAAATAGTTTACAAGCCAGTTTTCTAAATGTTTTGTGGAAGTTTGTGTCTTTAATCCACTTCCTGCCTAAACGACAGCTCATTTGTGGACAGAAAGCCTTGTAAAGAGGTTTCTAAGTCCGACAAGCTACCCTGACCCAGCTTTTACTCTGTTCATGCTGTTATTTAACCACCTAGCAGCTTTGTCTCTGATGTTTTATTGAACAGGGTCAATTAATGGCCTCCAAAGATGCTGCTGCGTCCTGCGTCTTTTGGGAACGCTGTTCCACATGCGTTACAACCCGGGAGGACAATAGTTGGAATCAATAAAAGCTGGGTCACTACAAGAGCCACAGTGGCACCAGCTTTAGGGAATATTGATACTAGTTCCATTAGAAGAGGACACATATATGTGGCTGCTCTGAACAGATTGAATTTGGATTGTATTTTTTGATCCTGCTTGCTAATCTGTTATTTATGGATTTGTTCTTGAGTGGTGAGCATATGGAAGAAAAGTGGAACCTTTATTTTCAGCAATGCTAAATTGAGTTGCAGTAAAAACTCCCAATAAACTTACATTAGTGATGTTTATCTAAATCAGTTGTCACAAACTCCAGTCCTCGAGAGCGATCATCCTACAGGTTGCTGTGCTTCCCTGCTGCAACACACCTGACCCAAATCAATGGCTCATTAACAGGCAGGTGCAGAAGATGAAGAGCAACTTTGCAGAACCTTTTCATTTCAATCAAGTATGTTGCAGCAGGGAAACACTAAAATACATGCAGGATGGTACCACTGGAGGACTGGAGTTGGTGACCCTTGATCTAAATTAAAGTTGAGCAGTGAAGTGACTGCAGAGTTATGTCTGATCTGCTTTGGTGCGTAAAACCATCAAACTGATAGCCGCATGCTAACGTCCTCAACTTGTATAATTGGTGATTAAAGTGTGACTTTAATGGAACAGTGGCAAAATCCAAAGTACCTGAAGTTTGTCTTAAAAAAAACAAGTTAACTACTGATGTTCAAAAGTGAACATCAGCCACACTTATTAAACACGGCCTCGGTGACTGGACTCTATTTAAATGTCAGTCAGGCTGGCTCCTCTGCTTCATGTGAGTGCTGTGCAGAGCAGCATGCCCACCCAGAAGGGAGAACATTGATTTTTCCTTTTTTTCTGCCTTGGATAACAAGGCTTGACTGACTTGGGTGCTTGCCTAAGTTCGATTGCTTCCTCCAACTGCTGGTTGTCTGCACACATCTCAGACATGCACATCAAAATACTAAATGTCCTCCTGCAGCCATGGATGTGCTTTGAGACGAGAGTATCCTGACTGACACTGCTTAGCGCAGGTTGATTTAAAGTGTCCCATGACAAAGCAGAGCTTCAATCCCAGAGACGGCAGAAGAAAGCAGAAACAGATTCAGTTTTTCTCTGATCAGCGTGAGCACTGATTCAATAAATGTAACCTCTTTTAAAGGCAAACTGGGTTTTACAAGTTTTATTTTTACCGTTCTGTGTTTGGAGAGGAAGCGGCAGCAGGGAGCAGTCCATTACAGCTTCCCAGGATGGGCATGTCAGGGATCTGTGATGTATGGCCAAAACAAAAAGCAATTTGAGTTCAAAGTCTTGTTAGCTTGCAGGAATTCCTCTCATCAGCATATCCTGCATGTTTGTGCAAAATGTCAATTGTCTTGGTATAAAGTAATACAGCAGTGCAAACAAGTTCGCTTCTGTAGTTTGCATACCTGCTTAGCCTCCAGCTCACTCGTCTGAAAACTAAATAAATCAGTAAGTACAGCTAATTTTCAAGTCTCACAAACAATGCATGATTTAAAAAATTGCTCCGCAGGATTCAGTTGTTTCTACATATTAATTGATTTATTCAAGTTTTTTGTTTTTTTGTTGATGCATTTTAAACTACATGGATAATGTTTAATATTAAAATCAGCTGCAGAAGCATATAACGTATGTTTTCTGTATAATAAACTAAGTCCAATTCTTTCAAATAACATATCTCACACGTTTAATTTGCAGAAGGACATATTACAAAAAAAAAAGTTTACAGTTTAAACACATGAAGCTTTCAATTCAAGTACCTTCATTCATGTATAAAGAAAAACCTGATGGTCCGTGGTTTGAGTCCGGATTCCTTACGCCGCTGCAGCCACATGACTGAGGGCAATACATCGCACATGGATCATGTAGTCAATGAGCCATTAACAGTGTTTGTTAAAGAATTTTATTTGAAAAAAAAAAGTATTTTGAGCTTATTTGCTTTCCATTTATAATATATGAGTACATTTTGCCTTTTAAATTGATGAGTTTAAATACCTAAGTGAAAAATGATATTCTAGTTGCTTTTTGAGATTTTGATAAGAATAAAAATGAGGCACCTAAATCAAACTAAATCAGATCGTGACTGAATTTGAGATATTTTTCAAACTTTAAATCCATTAAGTCAACATTATACTGTATTGTGATTAAAGTGGTGGTTTACGGATCTACAAGGTTGTGGGTCATTACAATGAGGACTGAAAACAGTTGGTGGCTTTATGATGAGTCTTCTGTTCATTTAAATAAGTATTTCTGTTAATTCTAAATAAAATAGCTGCCTAGGATATTCTTTTTTCCACTCTTTAAACTGTCTGATCCATATTAACAGAGACAGTCAGACTTAAAGGGCTTTAAAAATAAAGTTGAGATTCCAAAAACATGTCAGAACTGCTGCTCAGTCACTGGGAAAAGCTCAAGCTTACAGTCAAGCAGAGACTCACAAGTGTTTTAAATCTTTACCAAGTTTAAATCTATGATCCAGATTGCCAACTGTTTCTCAGCACCCCCACCTCAGTAAAGAGTTGTGTATGTCAACCAGCAGAGTTGTCATCTGTCTGTTTCTCAGCGTGCCCAGCTCTAAAATTCACTGCCAGCTTCTGCAGTCTGAATGTAGGCTGCTATAAATAATCCAAAGGCCTGTGAGTTGGGAATACATGTACCAAAAACAATGGTACCTTGCTGTTTTGGCAACATATCATTCCGTATTAATGAGCAATGCGGTGCATAAACCTGCTCTTGTTCTGTGAAAGGCAATGAATTTTTAACATCTTTTAATTTTTATCATTTAGTGGGACCAGAGTTTTTGAGAAGTTCCCTGAACCGCTCGTTCACAATCTCAGCCCAGAGAATCCTGGCATTGCCGTCTGTCAGAGGGAAGATGGAATAATCTGCTCTTCCAGTATACTCAGGTGGTCATCTGCTCTCAATCTGTGGACACATAATGTACCTGAACTTAGACCTGGCCAACTGCAGTGACACCCCGCAGACTTGTAAAGTAGACACTGGGAATGATGGTTGCTTCGTTTCTTCTGCCTCTCTTCACACCATGATGATCCCATCACTCTGGAACAGGAAAAATCAGACCACATGACCTTCCTCCAGCTCCAGAGTTGAATCTTTATACTCCCCAGCAAACTGAAGCCTTATTTTCTACTCTTAACGTCACCAAATGTTTAGGTGATCCAAGATCATCATTCAGGGCTTTTTCCCCGGCATTTCTTCCAAGAAGAGGATTATCATTCACGTTTAAAATCCTGATAACAGTTCCTAACCTACTTCTATTCATTTCTGCAATCTACTTTGATTTTTTTTTTTTTGTTTGGTGACCCTTCTTAAACAGACTAACATCTTCTCTGACCACAGGATGTGTCTTTCCATACAGTGTCACTATTTACGAAATAAGAAGCTACTCGTTTGCATCAGTCGGGCTTAAATAACTGCTCCATGCAGTAATTATCCATTAGATGGCATGTTCATATTTGCTTGGTGATGACTTATTTTTCTGGCCAGATATTGGGTATTTTTGTGGTTACTGAACTTTTGCTTTGAAGGATCGTTACAACTGACAGGTTTTTGTCTTTTTTTTTTGAAAATCTGAAAATCTATCATTTTTGGACAATTTCACATTGACTATTAATTTTATTCATTTTTGTGTTTTGTATCCACAAACTTAACATCAACATACGTAAGTTTTCAAAGACAAAGATTTGATTTTTTTTTCATAATAGGAGTACATGCAGTATTCAGTTTTATTAAAAAAAAATAAAATAAATAAATAAATAAATGTATGGGTTCCTTATTATTAATTTTAAAACACTCAATATTTTCCTTAAAGAAATCTAGTGGGATATGAATGGCAGTAAAGGTCTTTAATGTTGATGCTTTGGCTTAGATAATCGGCTGCATAAGCATGTAAGCAGCTTTGACAAAGGTCCATGGTATCTCTACAACTGCAGCTTTTGTGTAGTGTCCCATCTGTCGCTGTCGGTACCTAAAAAGGAAAGAAACAGTCAGTTGGTGACAGGGTCATGAGCAGCCAAGCCTCATTGATCCCTGTGGCGAGCAAAAGCTGGCCCATTTTTTCTTAACCAATAGAAAAGCCAGTGTAGCTGCAACTGAAAGAGTTCACACTGGTTCCAGTGGGAAGGCGCCAGAACCAGCAGCGCATCAGATTGTGGATGACACCATGTGGCCAAAGATGGGCTGGGGGAATAAAACTTCCCCAACTCCCAAACCTCCTACGATGGGGATATGAGCATTAGAAGAGGGTGATGGTGCTTTGGACCATGTTCTGGTTGAGAATATTGAGGCCTTCAGCTCTTACAGAGATTACTCAACATTGTTGCCGACTGCTTCCCTGCATTGAGACAGTTTTCCCTGCCAGCATGATGCTGCGCTGCAGGAAGGTTTTCAGGGAGTTGACCAAGACCAAGGTGTTGATTTGGCTTCCAAATTCTCAAAATCAAGTCCAGCATCTGTGTGATGCATGTAGGACCACTGGCTCCAGGTCCTAATTGTTCTAGGACAGGGGTGTCCAAAGTCGGGCCTCGAGGGCCGCTGTCCTGCAGGTTTCCCATGTATTCCTGTTCCAACACATCTAGCTTCCACTAAATGGATCAAACAGCCAATGACGTGCACAACTGATTAAGCTCTACTACTAGTTAATTTGAATCAGGTGTGTCTGAGCAGGGATACATAGAAAACCTGCAGGATTCTGGCCCTCGAGGACCGGAGCTGGACACCTCTGTTCTAGGATGATTTGATCTGTAAAACTGATCATGCTATTTTTTTTTTTTTACTTGATTCTTTTAATCTATTTACAGCATAATTTATTCAGGCTTTTACTTAATATGGGACCTAAATGTGTTAAATATTCGGATTGTGAGGTTTTCGACCTGAAGTTGTTGGGGATTGTCTGCTTGTTTAGTGAAGATCTACGAATGAAAACTTCACCTCATAGAGATACAGAGTGTGTGTGAGGCTGTCAAATATTCCCGTTTAATCTGTTGTGCTTATTTTGTCTTTACTTTGAGAGGTTGGAAAATGAGGAGAATGCCCCAGGAGAAAAAAAAAAAAAAACAATATGAAAATGTCACATCCCAAGATAATGGACTGTCACTGTTTAAAGGACTCTCTGTTCGTCTCAAGTGGATAAGAATGGATGAGGCATCAGAGCAAGGTTAATTATCCCAAAGCATGATGGTGTAGCTTTCAGGTTGGATTTAATATTCACTTGTAATGTCTCCAAATCTTTTGATCAGAATGACAGGGAGGGCAGTGCAGTGGATTCATTTCTGGGTAATAAAAGGTGCTTTATTAGCTAGTAACAGTTTCTGTTTAGGTACTGAAACTGAGATACTTCTGATGTGAAAGTAATCTTTCGAAACTGACACACAGAAACAAGTCACTATAAATTCACAATTCGGATGAAAAAATGAAAAAAATGAAAAAATCATTTCTTTTATTTAAGAAGTTACAAGTGTTTTCTATTACATTTTTTACTCCATTATTGCACTTTGTGTCTGTTCTGTTTAATGGGCTTTGTAAGTTATTGTTCCAGATAAGTAAATGACACATGTATTGTTAGAAAAATCTCATATTGTAGTGATAAAGTTTCATTTCATTGGAACGCTAGAATGACAGGAAGCACGAGAAGGAAGAGAGAATCTGCAGAACCCTGTGACAGCTGGTGAAGGTTAGTTTAGGCTGTAGTCTGATTTAAGGGGGTGTCTTATCGAGGTGAGGTCAGTGCAGGCTATTTCAAGCCAAGGCCTGCTTTAGACATCGGCAAGTGGGGGAAACGCCACCTCAAACACCTTGCCCCCTCAAATCAAATCTGCCAAAAATGCATAAACCACCTAAACTCGCTCTGCACCGAGCTGTGTGCTGGTTGTACAGCATTGCATTGCAGGATACCCTCCTCCTCCCAGTGAACAACCAATCAGTGTTTAGTATGCAAATGAGTTGACAAGTAGCCTGATTGTTGGGTGCCAGATTTCTCCCACCCTCATGACCCGCTGCAGAGGTAAAACTAAAGAAGTGAGGGAGTGAAGCTCTGTTAAATACCTCGTAGTGATTTATAACGTGAGACAGGTGACTTAATAACTAATTAACAATAATAATAATAACGTCTGTGTTCTGTCAACAGGGGATTGTTGCTGGCATATATATGTATATAATATAAATATATCTTTTTTTTCTTTTTTTTTTTTGCCTGGTCACATTCTCTTGTTTATGAGCTAACAAGCTGTCTATCTCAGGTGGAAGTGATCTCCTGCTGGTCAAAGGGTTGGTAGTTTGAATCCAGGTTTTTCCCAGAACACATGTTGAAGTATGTCTGTGTTTATCACCATGTATGATCATGAATCTTTTTTTTTTTTTTTTTTCTTTTTTTTTCATTTTATTTATGTTTTTGCCTGTGTTATGGACATTTTTCTATTGTCGAAGCCACTTGAGGTGCAATGCTGTTTTTTATATGGTAAAACTACCAGAGTAAGAACCGCAGTACCTGCTGATGGTACCAACACAGTGACAGATCTTTTGTATCTGTAAAGATGCATTTAGGTGCTTTTTGTTTTTTTTTTCTTCTGGAGGAGAAAGACAGACTGACTTCCTTCTAAAAATAGTTTTAGTATCTCTTTCGCAGCAGGATATTACGTTGCAATATGTGCTCATTGTCTTCTGATCGATTGCTGTCTGTTTTGGATAAAAGAACAGTTCCTGCATATTTAACTGCAGATTTACACAATATTTTTGTCCCTGTTCTGAACTTGCTATCAGACCTTCTAACAATGGATTTATGATGGCAACGTAGCTGCTGGAGATGACGTGTAAATGAAACTAAACACATCAAACTGGCAAATTCTGCCCCAAACTCCTTTTACCTGATTAAAAGCCAGTGACTCTGGTTGACTGTTTTTATTTTTCAGATGAAAACAGCTCTCATGTTTTCAGTATTTCAGAAGGAGCTGAGCCTTGGTTTGTATCTGACATCCAGTTGTGTTCTGCCCCTGCTGGTTCATGCCGGTTGTTTTCAGCTCAGACATTACGCCTCTAAAAGCAGCCGGGGACCCCAGGTTTTGGCTCTGTGCTCATCCTGACAGGAAAACAAATGAAATATTTTAATTTTCTCTCTGTACATTTTCTACTCTAATGCTGTTTTGCTTCAACATCTCAATCATTTATTTAACTTAACTGGCAAAACAGCCACTAAATACTTCATTCAAGCATACAAATATACATACTTTCATCAGCTGCAGCTCAGTGGAAATCTTCATCTGAAGCAAGTTTAGGCAGATTTTGGCACAGATAACAAATTGCTCAATTCTGATACTGGACTTTCCTTCATCCAGGATTCTGTTCATTTTGGATTGGACTGTTTTTAGTATCTTTGTTGTGTACGTAGAAATCCCTCATGTGCTGTTGGAACTGTTGTCATTCATGCCATGTTTGTTACTCATCAGTCCTCTGACTTTCACAGCTACATGAAGTTTAATGTGATTTTTAGCTGAATAATTTATGAGAAGCTAAGTGAATTCTGTACTTTCATGTTTTCTCTAAATCGATTACAATTAATAGTGTTTTGTAAAGGTCCAAGTCGGATCAGATTTGGAGATTTCTGCCACAGCTTTGATCAAACCTCAAGTCATTTTACTCTTGCTGGGCTTTTTTCTGGGATATTCATGCATGCCATTATTCAAGGTTGCCAATATGATTATTTGTTTTGCAGATTAATTCTTACGGTTGTTCTTTTTTTTTTAATGAAAAACAGGTTCACTTTACAGTTATATTGTTTAGCATGTCTTCCTTCTGAGATGCTGAAATTGGGAGAGATTAGCAATTTTAACAGCTTTGCTTGAACAAAACTGAATGTATGCAGAACAAAAACAGGTTTCGAGCAACCAAGTCTTTATATTTCTGTTGATTTAAGAACTTTCTTACTGACATGCAAACGGAAGCAAACAGGGTCAAATTATGTTTATAAATCATGTTACAGAACTGCCGTTTAACATTATTTCACTCACATGTTGCCCCAGACCTCTTAGGTGGAAAATTTAGTAGAACCAGCTGCTTTTTAAACTGTCTTGATTAATTTAAAAAAAAAAAAAAAAAAAAAAAAACTCTGATAACCCTGCATAAAATAACAATAAAATTATAATAATAACAGAAAAAATAGAAATCCGTTATTACAGTTTACCCTGAAATGAATAAAGTGTTTTGTATTTTTATTTTATTTATATTAAAACTGTCATTTGAAGGCAGAATGTAAATATTACTTTCTGTGAGTCCGATTGTGTCATTTCTGTCAAAGACTGAGTCTAAATGTGGATTCAAGCTCTTTCTTCGCTGCACAAGGATCCATCCATCCATCCATCCATCACACGTGTACTTCAAGTGTGACTCATGTTTAAAATTTGAGTCTGAAAACTCTGCATCCCCACAAATGTTATATTTGCTCCATTTGTATTCAGCGTTTTCTATCTGACAATTGTTGTTCAATCAACAAGCTCTAAAAATGATCAAATATATTATTAATCTTGGCCCAACGGAGAAATGATTTTTCTTTCCTTTTCTTCTTTTTTAATTCAACAGTTTGTCATTCAGAGATTAAGCCTCACAAGAGCCTTAGTCCAAATCTGTCGACGGCACTATGGGCGTTTAGTGCTGAGGTTAAGAAGGATGAATAGGAGCTGAAAGGGATTGAATTCAATCCCAGATGGAATTCTGCAAAAGTTCACATTAAGAGGCAGCTGCACTTTTAAACAAAGTCTGGTTTGGGTTATTTCTTGCCTGCGGTTCAGTTTGCAGCTAGTGTTGCTTGTGTACAATGGAGGGTAAAAATAGTCTCTGGACGACTCCTGAAAGGGCTCCACGTTGCCACATTCTCACGCTTCATACGGGCACTTAAGAGCACAGACACTGTGCAGCTTTTTGTTTTTGTGTGCTACCAAAGTGAATGGGAGACCTCCAGGCAGACAGTGTGTATTCTATTCATCTATTGCAGACAGTCTGGTTCATTTAGAGGCATTTGTGTGCTCTGTTATTGTCAGCAGATGTCTAATTGAGGTTGAAGGAATTATACATGAATAAACTAAGCCTTGAGGGAGAACATGCATCTCTGGACTGGGATTTATCTGCTAGACTTGGCTTGCTGGATCTTTGCAAAAGTTCAGCAGTGAATTTTTAATGCAGGAGCGATCACGTGTGCTCGGGGGCTGCAAGTGAGGAATGAAGGGAAAGCTTTCAGCGACAGGTTTATAACGGTGGAGGTTAAATTAAGGATTCAGGCTCCAGCTGCATGAAACGAAAAGTGTGATGGGCAAAAAGTCCTAATGAGTTAGGTGTAACTGTTTGTATGTACACGCGTAAAATGACATTATTAAAGAGTAAAACCTTCATAGTGTACCAGAATTAATTTACTGAAATTAAAAAGAAAATATTAAACATTGTTTCTTTTTACTTGGAGTCTTTACCATTAATGTATATCTACATGTACATACAAGCAAACAGCTCATACTGCACCTCATATTTGTCTTGATCGGGAGGATTTACATGACAGATGTTTGCAAGAGTAATTTAAAGTCTGACTACGTAACAACCCAATAATGCATGATGCTGTAATATGGCGAGTAATGGATTAGGAATGCTGGAGATGTGGGTCTTCACTAGATGTTTACCCCATTAGGTAGCAGCCGAGGCTGTAGCAGAAGCACATGCTGCAACTATTGTGTACTAAGATTGCTTCTAATTCATTTGAAAGTAATACATTTAAAGATTTGGAAGGATACGTAAGATTCAAGGCCAGCTTTCCCCACATTTAATCCCAGAGCCATGCGAATGTCATGGTTGCCGCTACGAGTCGGCGGAGCAGAAAAATATCCAGAAGCATAATGCTTTTCCAGTGTATTAGAGCCTGAGATGATAAAATTGTTGGGCAAAAAGCAAACACAGCCCAGCTTTTAATCATTTATTGCACATTTTGTTTTGCAATGCACTGCAATCAGCTACAAACAGTACACATAGTCGGTGGATATGGCAGTTAAATTATTTTGACATTTTATATTAATTTCCATAAGCAGAAGGTCAATAAATGAACAATCATTTTTGTTGAGAGAATTTCAGAATGACACAGATGAAATGAAAGTCTTCTATTCCTATCATGTCGGTTAGGCTAAATAATTTGACTGTGGCAAATGTTGCAACAGATGCTGTTCATGTGGGAGGCGTACTTATGGTTTGCCAAATAATCTTACACTTCAGTGAGTGAGAAGAGTGAGAAGCATCATGCCGAGTTGCTTTTACAACCAACTGCAAGCTGGGAACTTGTTTGAATAATCTGGTGTATAATTAAGCAAAGTGGTTCTTATTAGCTTTTTTTAGGGGCATGTTTTCAGGGCCTTTGGCAATTCTGGCTTTTGACTAATTTTGATCAAACTGCTCTGAATTTTTTGGGGACATTATAGCTTTGAGTTAAGGAAAGTGGAATAGGAACAGTTAAAGACTTGTGTATCAGATAGGCATCTATTCCTTGGTAAAATGGGTAAGTCTCTGTACTGTCACTTATGTCCCCCTGTGAAGCAACTGCCTCACATTCCTGCCTGCCAAACACATTGAAAGTAACCCGTCCTGCAATGCCAAAAAGTCAGAAGAGACGAGAATGGAAGATGGAGGGAGGGGAGGGAGGGGTATGGTATGACAGGCACTCACTATTAGGCTCATTAGATTTGGCTGCATAGGGAAGGTAGAAAAGGTAGTCATTGCAGTTGTACTTGTCATATTGCTGAAAGGCACCTTTTCTGTACCATTACTATGGCTGCATCTGCAGCTTCTAAGTGCACATTCATTCCCTCATGAAAACTAGGGACTTATTTTATGGCAATTATTAATTTTCAGATAATCTGTGAGGGGTAATAAAGGAAAAACAAAATAGTGCCAGCTTGCTCCAAAAAAGAGATGAGGTAAAATTCTACAGGTAAACTGACATTCAGTTGGAACGGAGTGTCGAACAAGCATCTGGTCTGTCTTGTGGCAGTGCTAAAGAAATTATAAGGGCACATAGGATTGGGTTTTATCCTCCAAGGATTGTGAACATCTGTTCAAAATACTGTTCTGGTCCACCACGTAGAGGTTAATTTTACTGGATAATAGAAAATGTTGACCAGTTGGTTAAGCTACATGAAAATTGGAGGGATTTTCAATCTTCATTCCTAATTCCCAATCCCAATTTTGTCCCAAAGCTCAAGAGGGGGATGACTGTTCATAACATGTTTTGTACAAATGTGTCATTGAAGTGAACATTTTTTAAATGTGAAATAAAAATGAAGTTAAAAGCAAATCAGCAAGTTTCTGTCAAGCTGAAAGGTCGTTATTTGGGTCATGCTGCAGGTGAAGACGTTCACTTGCAGAACTAACTTTCTCTATCTGCTCCTTTTTTTTTTTTTCTCCAAGGTAAGGTTATGTTGTATGTCATAGTTGCTCATCTTAATTTTATCACTGTGGATGTTTAGATTGCTGAGTAGTTTTACAGTCAGTAGTATCAGCCATTAACATGAGGTCAGTAATGTAGTGCTCACTCACTGCTCTGTTTCACTTAAGTCCTCTTGTAAACTAATTGGCATGGAAGTTTTATTGTTTTGGAGACAGGAGGCCACTGTCTCTCAGAAGATGTACCACTGCAGCTGCTGTGAGCAGGGTTAGGTGTTATTTAAATCTACTTGAGCTGCTTAGAGTGAGAGTCCATTAGCTCATTAGCTTCATGTATGTCTCTGGACGAGGGTAAAATGTGTAAGACGGTAGTGAGAGAGCATGGCTTTGTAGAATTTTAAATGAAGCCGTAGACAAAATGCATCGGAGTCCGAAGAACTTTATTAATTTTACATGAGCGAATACTTTATGCATCACTGCAGATGCGCTGAATCAGAGTGACAGTATTGCATGTATGCTCTAAAGCCAGAACAGTCTGGCTTACACCCAAAGAAGCCTGTATGTGAGATGAGATACAGCAAATGAGCTATAGGCTAAAGGTTGATTTTTTTTTTTTTTTCTCAGTAAATATGTCAGTGGTTTAGTGGTGACCCACATCAAACTTGCATGTGGATGGTTAGCAACATGAATCCATTATAGATTAAAGATGTTGTAAGTACAGAGAAAAGTACTGTGAGCTTTTGCCCTCAGAGATACCAGTATGCCTTAGGCTTAGTGTTAGCATTTTACTGCTTTTTAAAATCATACTGCCTGAGAACACGGCTATGTAAGAGTCATATTCCAAGCAGGTACAAATGGTAATGCTTCACAAGAAAAAAAAAGATTTTGGCAAGACTTTTGTATAAAACTACTGGTAACTAAATTTTGACAAACTTTACCTTTTCACTGAAGCTACATCAGAGGACTTTGAGACCAATGTGATGCAGTTTGACAGCTAAAGTGAATAAGATTAAATCAGTTAGGATCTTTGCTCATCAAATCCTTTTTTTTTTTAACCCTTTCACACACAAGCGACATTAAAAAGTTCCCTGCCTTAGCTAATACAACACTTTATCTAGCAAAATGCTTTAAACAAAATTTGTGCATTTTTATAATCATAAAATGATTTGTATAATTTTTGCCTTTGAATCATACACACATTAAAAGGAGGAACTAAAGTTTTTAGTTGGTTTCATGCATAATACTCATAACTCGTAATTAATCCCTTAGTCAACTTAGCAGGTAAAGAACCTTTGGGCACATTCACATCTGCCTTTTTGATTCAAATCCGAGTCTGTTTGCTCAGAAAGTCCGCTTTGTTTGGGGATATGTGAATGTGCCAAATGAAATTCAGATTTGGATCAAAGAAACTGACTCAGTTCACCTACAAACACAGGTCTTGGTCCACTTCAAGCGGACCATATTCAGACAGCAGTCTACAAATAAAAAGTCACTTCCTGCATTTGACGTAGAATTGCATTGTGGGTAAATACAGAGAGTTGGCATTAAGGGTCGTCAGCCTTGTTTGTTGTCTTGTTCCAGTGTATTTCTGC
Organism: Telmatherina bonti; assembly: GCF_933228915.1. Taxonomy (NCBI): domain Eukaryota; kingdom Metazoa; phylum Chordata; class Actinopteri; order Atheriniformes; family Telmatherinidae; genus Telmatherina; species Telmatherina bonti. Next base: position 7,801,365 of record NC_136631.1, read on the forward strand.
AGTATACTTGCATAAGATAAAATACAGTTCAAAAACCCAAAACAGCAACATGAACGTGCTCTCGTCCACATGGATACACCCCCTTACAACTGAACAGAGTTCCCAATCGGATTGAGTCTAGTGGATTATCCCGACGTGAACGCACCCGTGCTTAACGTGTGTGAACACTTTTGACAGTTCCACATATATTAACATAAAAGTTAAACCTACAACACAAAAGGTTTTTAGGAGTAACATTTTAAGACACAAGCATCTTGGTAACATCTGTAAAGCCCAGGACCTGAGATGTGATGCCATATGGTGTTAGAACTGTCATTCTTTAAAGGTTTTTGGTTTGCTACTTGTTGAATTTCTGCAAAGTCTGTTCTTTAGTATTTGGTCTTCTTTTTCTTGTTTCCTGTTATTTAGTCATTATTTTCAGTTTTTGTGAACTTCATCCCCATGTGTATTATGTTCTGTTTACTTCTTGTTTTCTACACAAGCTTTTATTTGTTTATTGCCTCCTCAGTGCATACCTCTTGCTGTCTTTTGTTTTTTGCCAGAAAGTTGTTTTTGTTTCATCATTGGTTTCTCACCGTTTCATTGTCTTCCGTGTCCCAGCAACCGCTCTGCTCTTTGTCTTCCGTGTCCCAGCAACCGCTCTGCTCTTTGCCTGAGTTTTCTCTGGCACCCTGTTTATTTATTTTTTAATGTTTTCAATATCCTACCAAACATACTCTTTTTAGTTCTGGGGGAAAAAAAAGACAAACCATTTTTGCATCTGCCTGACTCAGGTCCTGCATTTGGGTCTTTTCCCCATGCCACACCCTGTCCTTTGTGGCGGATTTGTGTGCAGACACTGCTGCAGTCTGTGCACAGATGGATCATATCACTTATAGTGCATGTGGATAAAGCAGAGGACACACCTGCAGATTTATTTGACTGAATGACCGCATTTACTCATCTTATAACCTATATTAGGACTCTCTTGTTAAATTTGGGCCCACATATTACCTGCCAGTGACATAAGTGAGTAACGTGTCAAAACGTTTCCCAGATTTATAATCACTGGTTTCTGGCATCCATGTAGACAGGCTGCCTTGAAGCAATCAGAAACTTTATGGCATAGGAAGTCTCAAGAGATTAAATACAGTTTAATGCCTAAGGTGTTGGGTTACAACATTTTTATTTGCTCATTAAAGTAACTGCATGGGAGTTAATGAACTCAAACAAGCTATAGAACAACCATAAAACAATATGTGCAACAAAATTTTGTGTTAAATAACAAAACAGACATGCTAGGTAATTCCTGTTGTCAGCTGTTTGTGTTAGCCTTTGCTGTAGAAGACAAAAGGCAAGGATTAATCATTGCAACCGCAACTGGAGTGGCTGCACGGCAACCTCCATCCGCAAAAAGAAACATCAGCTAGTAACTGACCTCAACCTCAGTGCTTGAAATCCCACTACTGCCATAAGAGGCTTTTCTGCAGGCTAGAGGAGGGTGAATAGGGATAATTTAATGAAACATTAGACAAAAGCACTCCACAGTCCTTTTTTAACAAATTGCTTCTCTCACTGCCAAGCTTGGCTCAGTTTGGGTTGCCTTAAGGAAGAGCAGAATAAACACAGCAGGAAAAGAGAGCAGTTTTTCACCTGCAGCACTGAGGAGGTGGAAGTCACGATGCCCCCCTGCCACAGAAATGTAAGCGCATGCAGTTCTGTTGGGGACTGAAGCTCTACTAGAAAAATACACAAGGATTTGTGAGAATCTTTTGACAGGATAAAGTATGACGCCAAGCTTTTGACTTCCCACAAGCACGAGGAGAAGGCACACAGCTACCTTTTGGCATAAACGATTGCATGATTCTTGGACCTTTTATGTGCCAGTTGGATGGATGCTAGCAAGTTCCATGAAAGTGTTTTTCCAGAGCATCATTGAGAAGATTCACCTAATGTTGCCTTTTGGGCTGCTCTTAAGGCTGGGCCTTAAAGCTGGCTGGAGTAAGACTTTGAATTAGCTTAATGAGATTTTCAGGCACATGATTTCAACTTCACGTGGTGAGAGAGGCAGTCCAGCATGGTGAATATATGAGGCCCTGTCTGTTTCATGTTGGTTGTTAATAATGGATGCTGAGAAGGTTTTAGGCATTAGGTTTGCGTTGTATTAAGTCATTTATTTTCTATCTTTGTTCACAAAGGCACAGTGGTGACTAAAAATGGCTCAGACTGTCCTACATTCACATCTGATTATCAGGGTCAACTGATTTGCTCAACAGCGTTCAAACTTAAGTATAATTTAATTTCCACTTCAGCTTCATATATTGAACTGAGCAAATGAACTGTTGATCTGCAATCATGGCAGTAAAATTAAGATTACAATTTGATTTTATAAAATGGCAGTAAATATTTTTTACTAGCCAAATTTGAACGTTTTTTTTTTTTTTTTTTTTTTTTTTCCCTTAAAATAGAAACAGTCGAGCAAAGCGAGGTTTGTTTATGTCTGGCATGGGATGTATCCCTACATTTCCTGATCCTACTGATCTGGTGTTGGTGTTGTCCTGCTGATATTGGTGGTGGTGGAGTTCCTGAGAGAGAAAAATAAGTTATGTTTTGTGTTATCAAAGTAATACTTCAGAAGAGGATTAGAGCTGTTGGTTGCATATCAATCTGATGTTTAGTCTATTGTTGAGTTGAACCAGTTCCTTGCATCAGTGTTGGGATGTGTGAGGGGTAACTGATTCTCTTTAGTCAGTAAAATGGTATAAGAATGTGTGAATAGATATTCTCTGTTGCATGTTGTCCATTTACCACTCTTTTTATCTTAAGAGTCGGACACCAACCAGGAACTCCACACAACATAAAATAGATTTGACATGAAAATCATTTCATTGGAATGAACAGGCATTGGACTTTTGTGTATGTCTTCTTTAACATGAAATATGTTTTAGTTGGCAGTTCCTTTTGTGTCTGAACCACTTAGGTGTGTTTTGCAGACAGCTTCATGTTTTAGATCTGGTAAGGAACTCAGGCTCATTATGAGTCAGAAGTAAATACTGTAGACATGCTTTACTTTTATACTTGTCTTGAAAATGTTGATGTTAAATGCTCTAGTCTGTGGTTTCTTTGTGTACAATTACTAGAAAAAGAAAAAAACAATAAAATGATGTAGTATAATCAACCACATACCACATGAACCATATGAATCCAGCTCTTAATAAATAACTAGCTGTAAAACGACCCCTCTGTATAACTTAAACTTTTGCAAGGTTAAAATGTGACACAAGCACATGCATTTCAGGGTCTTGTGGAGACATATGGACTTTGCAGGATACCTGTGGAGGAAAAAAGACTCCATGTAAAAGTTGTTTTGTTTATTTTGGAGCTATAGTCGTGACAATAGACTGTGTTCTCTTTTCCAGTACGTGACTGACAACTTTATTGTCTGTAGTTATCTTCATGACCTGAGGCTCCAAAGTTCAATACATTTTAGCTTAAGTAAGCCCAACTCCAACATCATAAATTGATTAAAAATATATATAGCACATATTTTGTATTTTGGCCTCAGGCTGGTTCCACATTTTACTTATTGGGTCATTTAGAATGGGTATTGTCATGTTCAGTAATGGACAAGTTGATTGTTGAGGTGCATCCTGACTTTGTTACAAGCTTTGGTTTGATTTGTGGATACTGGAATTTCTGCACCTTATTTTGATCTGTATTACTTTCACAAAAAAAATTGCATCCAAATCGAACCAAAACACCTGAGCAACATGACAGTTCTAACAGCCCCCGTGGGGTGTAACAGCCCTAGGCCTTGCCACTTTCCTTTATACTGTGATTTTTGTTTGGTTGCAGCCAGGAAATTACTGGTCTATCTGGATCCCTCATGCACTTGCAGTTGACTCAATTGTTTGCCACCCACCTGGGGTTCCACTGTTTAAGCAAAAGTTAGACAATCATTCAGGGTTTCTGTTTTAGATTAGAGTAGTGCCCCTTGGGGTCTTGTGTTCTCTGGACTGTGTCACTGAACAGTTTTGGTTCTAGACTGCTTGTGAAAGCCCCTCTGTAGGTCATCTGGATTTTGAGTGGTGTTGTGGCAAGGCCCTAATGTGCCTCAAGTTTATTAAAATCCACAGTCACTTGTGTGTAAAGGTGCTAGTATTGTGTTCTGTAATCTACAATGGATTTATGATTTCCTTTGTCTTGTTTTCAGATTGCTTTTTGTTTAGGTTTTGCTTTGATTCCTTTTCTTTTTGTTATTAACTAATAACATTTACATTCAAGGCAAAATGGTTTAAGTTTTTAAAGTTACCACCCTGTTTTTACCTGTCTGTGACCGGGTTGTAATGGGGGCTAGTGCCTTAAACAACTGCAGACAGAAACCTCAGAACCAAAAATGGAAGTTTCCATTCAGTCATCTTATTTACTTCATGACATACTGGAGCCACAGCAGTTTCAGGCTCTCTTGAAGTTCATTTTACTTTTGTGTTTCAGCCTAATGAAGTTTTTACAAGTAGCTTCCCAGTATGAGCATCAAGTTGCGTGGTGAGCTATCCAGCATGTCAATATATTCCTCTTTGGTTCACTTGATAGTCTGTTTACTTTTTGACCGTTAAAAGAGAACCAACAATCCCCCTGGTAAGTGTTACCGGGAATGACATTTTATTTATACAACACCTTTCATATAATAAAACCTTGTAATTTACAACAGGAATAATAAAAGTAAAAATAAAATGCATAAAAAGATGACAAGACAAAATATAAGAACACATAAATGGTCATAAAAACCCTGATTTATCTGCTTCTTTTTGGTTGATTTTTAAAAGAATCAAAACAGGCATCACCTTCCACAGCTTGTGTGCTACAACCCCGGGTTGATCTATCACTGGTCCAGGGGCACTCACATTGAACTACTAATGCAGAGGAATGTTCACACTACACCAAACAAGTTCTAATATTTGTGAAAGCAGAGCAGGATAAGTTTAAGTGGACTAAATGTCACCAGTGTGAGGATGCCCCAAATGGCAGGAAAAAAACATCAACTGTTAAACTTTTCTGTTGCCTTCAGTTGAAATATTCACTAAATGCAGTCATAGTTCAGTAATTTGAGAAGATTGCAGCCTTTTAAAGGTAAGATGGGAGTATAATCATCATGGAGATTTCATTTCTCATCTCTGAAGTATCTGCTGATTTTCTCCTTTAAATCAGTTGTGTAATATAAAATGTTTTGTTTTTTTTTAACTTTATTTCCCCACAATAATACAACTGACTTCATTTTGTGTGTTAATGCATGCATTTCAGATGTGAGTTGTCACATGCAGTATTCAAATGAACTTTGACAGTACATGCTTAGAGCCTCATTATCATGCACATATGTAGAATATTTACATGAACATTCTCAGTCTTCTTTCATTTATGTTGTATACCATCTGCAATATATGGAGTCTGAATGTTGAATAGAAACTTAAAAGATATCTTTTAATCATCGTTGTGGATAATTAAAAACAAGGATCATTCCTAAGCAACTGCCAAACAAATGATAATTTCTGCAAAGTATGTCTGTCTGTGACAGATGGTGAAAAAAACTGTTTTCCTTTCTTTCCTTCGCATTCTTTACCTGCAGTTCTTCTGCCATCTGCCATCTGGGTGTGTTGGGGCAAAGTCGAGATGTTGAGTACCATTTTTGTGTTACAGGACTCTGTAATAAAAAAAAAAATAAAAAAAAAATAAAAAAAGAGATATTATTTAAGCTGTTTGCTTTGTGTTCAATGTAAAAGTATAAGCATGCTTTAGCAGTTTGTTGGAACAAAAAAAAAACATGATGGATATACAGATACACTCGACTGTGGAAAGTGTTTGAACTATGTACCAAAAGGAGATTCTAACACCTGCAGCTTGAAGCAGAGACTTGGTTATTGGCCCATAAATCTGGAAGTGTAAATGAAATTTCTTCTGGCCTTTGGCATTGCACCTGCAACATGACCTGACAAACCCCTTTAAGCTGAGACTAGCACCCCTGTGATCTGCTCTGTTAACAGTACGCACTTCCCACAGATGATGTGTGATCTAAATGAGTCCACAGGCTTTTCGTCAGGTACTGCTGACGGGCAGAACATGGAAATCACATTAAACCCTTTATGAGTCATCGTCAATGTGCACGGCTGCTTGTGTTGACAGGTCTGCAGTCTGGCAGCAGCTTGGAGCACGTACCTTTTTTGATCATGAAAGTCGAGGAATGCAGTAAAACTGCATTCCTCTTTTAGGTGTGTGTTTAGCCAACTATGGAAACAATATATAAAATATTTAAGCTGAATATTCAGATGAATCTGAACTTTTTTTTCCTTGTAAAGTAATTTCAAAGATTGTAGCATGAACTAATGTTTTACCTTGTGTCCGGTCAGTCATTGTTGCAGCCTTGCTTCAGTCCTCTCGCAGAAGCATTTTGACATCAGTGGATTGTGATAGAAAGCAGAATGAGGCAGAGATGAGCTATTTTACAGCTGAGGGCTTTTGCGTCAGTGTATCACAGTCACATTGTGGTCTGTTAGACCACGCTGCAATCTGTGAGAATGACGGAATAAAATGCATGAAACGTCTTTAGAGATCCTGATATCTGAAAAGGCTTCTTTATTGCCACACATTTTAAACATATTATTTGATAGTCCTTTGGGTGTGGATAGCTGCTATCGCCCCCTCTCGATACAGAGATGTTTCCCCTGCAGGTCCCAGCCGTTATAAATTAACCAAATTGTTATAAATGTAAATGGATTTTGTGTCCTCACATTTGTCACGCAAGAAATGGGGGCTGGCAGGTGTCATAAGGAGCTTAAAAGTGAGTCAAATCTGCTCACAGACAAAGCCAGACATGAGTACGGAGTGTTTGTTTGCACAGTAAAGAAGTTATTAATAGTCCAGGGGGCCTTATGTTTTTTGGAGATGTGTTGCAGGTCCTACTAGGCTTCCTCCTCCACCAGAATTGTCTAAGTGAACCTTTAACATTTACTTATAGTGTTAAACCTGATGTCACCAATTGGTCTGGCCAACAAGTTTATTTTTTGTTGCCTGAAAACAACTGGAACTTTGCACACCCGTGGAGTATAGACTTGGCAATTACAAGATATCCACTACATTAGTAGAACCCACTTTTTGTTGATTGGTTTCTAAATGCTAAACGTGTGGTGAATAAGCCCAAAAATGGCGAATTCATGAGGGGAAAAAATCTAAGAAGTAATATTTTACAGGAGACTCTCATACATCCTTTCATTTTCTAGACCTGCTTGTTTTAATATCTCTCCCAGCAGCAGTGAGGTGAGAGGCAGTCTGATCCTGAAGTTACCCCTGTCAGCCATTAGGTTGCAGATGTAATGCTTAGTTGCACTGGTTTGTAAAATGAATAAAGGTAACATGTTGGCACAAAGTCTACACTCTTTGAATTCAGTGGGTTTACATGTGGGCCAGAATAGATGGCTGGTGGTTGTGCAGGTGATAGTATTTACCTGAGTCCGGTCACTCGTAAACTAAACTGCAGATGATAGCATCAGTTTGAGGATGATGTGTTGCATTATTTGATACACAGTTCGGAGTAAGAAAAACTTATTTTCCTGTAAAGACTCAGTACAGAATGTTTCCCCTAGCGACGGCTAACTCGGCATCCATCCTGCACCCTACCTGACCTGTTAATTCTCTCCAGCCAGCAGAAGACGATCTTACAATGATTCTCGTTTTGTCTTTTTCTCTCTTTTGATCTTCTTGTGTTTTGTTGCTGAATCAGCAATGTTCAAAACAGACAGTTTCTCATTTTACCATGAAGCCAAACTCTGCTGCAACATCACGTCACGTCCGGGATGTAAAAGTTGTATCGGACAGTTTCTGCTGGGTAGCAGCGGATCTAGAGATTCATGATAGATTTTACTATGTCATCGAACAAGTCCGGTACATGGAGATTAAAGGTCAGAAAGTTACATAATAGGTCTTTAAAAGAGCCTTGACAAATTAGTATAAAGCAACATAATTTCTGCAAAACTGCTCAAACTTATGTTTGATTTGTTTAGCGTTGGTTTCCAAGAAAATGCTATTTCTGGGCTTTTTTTTTCAAGTTTGGAGGAAAAAAAGACCAAATAAGCATGAATCTTGTAAAAAGACTTAATAAAAGATCTTGATAAGTCTTTCAAGTGTATCTTTAGATGGTCCAAAGTTGGAGAACCTTTGAATCCTTTAAGTCCAGAGGCCTCGGGCTTGGCATTTCTGTTATTTCGTAAAGACCACACTGTGGAGAATAAAACTGGATTGCAATAAAAGTTTTGCTACAAGGCCAGGAGGCAAACTTTCATGGCTGAAATCTAACTAAGGATTTCATATTTTCCATGGGAAAAAAGAAGTGGTTTAAAGAATCACCTCGGGATGAACAAGCGAGTCGCATGTCCCGACAGCTGGCTCTCGGCCAACCCTTTGCTAATGGAGTTACAGAACTTTCTCCTGAAATAGAGAAAGGTGGCATCAATGAGGCATCAGAAGGACAGGCAATAGACTGGAAAATATAAGAGAGTCGGGGGGGGGGTGGACTCAAGCTGATGTGTTTATTTGCCACGGTGGTTTTCCCTGCAGAAATCATGGAGGCCAAATGCATTTTGAGTCCCCAATGCATTAAAAAGTACATGCAGCCTGTCGACCTGCATAAAAGATCAACCACGCTCTCAGATGTTGAATCACCAGGTGTTGGTTGGTTTCAAAGATTAATGCATAGCTTCGGAGGGAGGCGTAAATCATTGTCAGTCCCACATTGCAGTTAGCTTCCTCTGTTTCTTGGGAGATCTTGTCACTTGTACACATTAGCGACTAATGTTTGAGTATGAAAATGAGTCTCTTCATGGTTCAGATCATTTGATATGTAAGTGTTGTTGTGATGTAATCAGAAGTGGTTGGAAAAGTGCAGTGACTAAATGTAATAAAGAGAAGTCAACTGGAGTAATAATTTAAGGCAGCTGAGGAAGAGCATCGGGGTAAGTCCCTTCAACGTGTATCAGCAGATTAGATTGGAGTAGTCAGTTTGATTTCTGAGGCACCACAGATAAAATCAGTCGTTTGCCTTTTTCAGACTTTGCCAGATCTCAGACATCCAGGGATTTTCCTGACAGCTTGACATACTCTGAGTGATTCTCGCAAAGCAAACCTGTTCATCAGCAAAACATCTGACATCAAAATGCAGGGTTTCTGTCTCCTCACTGCCTGACTTGGAGAGAGAAGGGACAGTAAATGGAATTCTGGTTGTGATTTCAGGCACCACTGGGGTAGCTGTGAGGGCCATGACAGACAGATTGTATAAAGTATTGAGAAATGCACTGCACAAAGCTTTCCAGAATGATTCATTACACTACAAATACATGCTGACTTGGGTTAATCAGTGATGCCATGGATCAAACAACACTGCTTGTTAACCTTTCCTTATGGGTTAGCTGTAAAAGCTTGAGGCAGCACAGAAATACGGCACATGGCTAGTTGTTTTCTGAATTAGCATCAGTTGCTTGGGTTAGGAAGATCTAAGGAAGCTGGGAGACCAGCTTAGTGTTTACAGGTAAATAATGGAAAACTTGTTTAAGACCAATGGTATCATAGTTGTTTGTCACCTCAGAATTTGGTTTAATCGGACCATGGCAGTTTAACAGGGTATTGTGCTTTTAGATATGTGAACATTAAGTCTTTTAAAGCTGATGATCTAGCCCAAGTGTTGTGTTGCCTTTTGAATAGACCGATATGGTACACTCCACCTGCTCTGCCTGACAGCGATTCATCATGGTGTCCATAGGTGGGCACTTGAAGAAATGAGACATCATAGAAACAACTGAGATAGTAGCTGGCCAATCAGATCTGACTTCAGCAGAATAATGGCATTCAAGGCCCCAGAGGCAGAAACAAGGATGTGTCATAAATGATGAATTTCTATGAGAACACATATGGATGGCAGTGTCATGCAGTAATTGGCACAGTACTTAGCTCCAAGTGAGGCGGCTTGGTGGGTGAGTGATGTCTGCTGCGGGCACCTGCCTGGAAAGCACACTGAAATGATTTGCAAAGTCAGCGTGAAAAATGGGCACTCTCAATTATCATGCTGACCCAAGGCTTGATGATGGAGCAGCACTGAAGGGAGCAACAGTGGGTTTAATGATACAAGTACCTGTATGCACTTATGTAACTGAGCTGACCTTCTAACTAGAAAGGTTAGGTGCTGCAGAGACACTTTGAACCCCTTTATCAGTTTAATGTGAAATTCTACCCACAAATATGTTTTGCAAATTATGCCATCAAAGTTTTGTTATTCCAAAATGTTGTTTATAAATGGCACAAATTGCAGATTGTCTTTGCTAATTAACTGGAAAGCATCTGTTAGTGCGTCGTTCCGGGGTGGCCAGCACGACCCTTCAAGCCACAGTCCTGCACGTGTTAGTAGTTTCTGTCCTGCAACACACCTGACTCAAATCAATGGGTAATTAGCAGACTTGTGCAGAAATCAAAGTGCACAAGTCTGCTAATTAAGTCTGATGTGCATCAGATGTGTTACAGCAAGGGAACTCCAAACTACGGCAGGACTGCAGAGCTCGAGGACCAGTTGGCCACCCCTGGTTGAGATCCGTATAACATGTCAAGGTTTAGACCTGCAAGCTTTTATTGAAGAAACAAAAAAAAAAAAAAAAAAAAAAATATCCAATAAGAGGAACATTAAAAGCAGACCACCTGGAGATAAATACCTGAGTACACCAAATATAGGATTATTAGCAGAAACACATGAAATTCACGGTGTCAACAATGGTAATCATTTAGTATCTGTTGCTCTTATACCCTCCTATGTGGGAATCAGAAGTTACAAAGATTCTCATAAAATGTAAATTCTCATGTGAGTTTAAACAAAAAGTAAAATGTTGAGTCTCCATTTAACATGAGGGTCGCTACAGAGAGATTATTCTCTCAGAATCAGTTCTAAGTGAGATTTGCTGCCTGTCAGTGTGATAATATACTTTAAGTTTTGTAAAACTATATTTTATATCCAAGCCAAGAATATTATATCGGCCTCGGTGTGGTGTTGTCTACTATAACTCTGTTATAGATGTCCAGCTTTTCACATTCAATATTTACTGAATCAATGCTGTTAAAACTGTGCTTGACATTTACCTTTGGATCTCAGTAAAGCTGAGGCATTTCTATCTCTGCAAAAAAACACACAATGTTGTGAAATAGTCTCGCTTGTGTGTATCAACTTAAAGTCTCCACTAAAGCTCCTCTGTGGGCTTTTTGAATTGAAAGAAATGGTAAAGTATATTTTTTAGTTTCAGTATTCAATGCTCATGTTTGGAAAACTACTGAATGTCTGGGAATGGTACATGATGTGTACAAGTTACTGGGGATATAACTACAAGACCTAAGTAAGCATATTAAGAGTCTTTTCCTTCTTTTTGGTTGCGTTCTGGCTTAATGAAACTCCTGACTGCTGAGTCTTGCTGAAACTAATTGAAATGCAGCTCAGTGTTTGAAGAGGCTCAAAGTGATTCTGAATCTTAGAAAATACTAAGTTAAGACAAGAAAAAATATGTGATTTACACACTGCTTTGTCATTTCTGCAAATATTTATCCCAAACTAAATTAAAATCAGTCATAAAAACAATAATTTAATCACATTTATATTAACGCTTAAGAGGGGTGGTGACTTTAGAGGTGCATTCATTACGATTATTAAAAATAGAAAAATGAATACATTAAATTAACACATTTATAGCTGGGGTATAAATGCGCCCACCCTCCCCCGTGATAACTCTGGGGGGGGGGTGGACTAAGTCATCCACTAAATTAAATGAGTCTGTTTTCCTTACAAGTGAAAAGAATTGATTTGTATGTCCCTGTTGAGCCTTCAGATCAGAAGAAGGCCGTCAGCAGGTCAGCTGAGTCACTAAGCATGTTCCACGATGTCTTCAGTCAGGCTGCATTTCCAGTCAGGCGTGGACTTTGTTTCCCATCATGACACGGATCAGTGCATAACATGTTCACATAGAATAAATGATTTTGACATCTGCAGAATAGTCCGACTTTGTGGAAACAGAAGTAGAAGGACAAACTGTGACTTCTGATGTAAAAGTAACACAGCTGTGTGTGTGTTTATATTTGTATTTATCTCCCTGTTAAAAATTTTAATTCTTTTATATGTCGGTTCTGTTTTAGCCCTGCCCTGGTTTCCATTCACCTTTAAGTCCTTTTATTTCCATTTCAATCAAATTTGTTTGGGTAAAATGAACAATGCAATCCATGCCATGATGGAAAGTACCAGGATGCATTCAGTTGGCATACTTTAGAACATAATCTGTTATTAATGCATGGAGATTGGAACAACCATCAGCTTAACCCAACCATCTCGATCCGAATGAAAGTTTGACCCCAAAGAGTCTGATCAGATCAGTCTTCTGACTGGTATGTTAGGTTTGCAAGCAGTTTCATCCTGAAAAGCATTTTAATCTAAGAACTTGTACACATGTAAACATGGTGCACATACTCTGCTCTCACCACAAAGCTGAAAAATGTGCTTTTCCACATCTCAGTGAACCAGATTTCAGATGAACTGGTTCATTATTCGTTCTGTTTGATTGACAGATTTACAGGTGTAAAATAGGTCCCTGCAGATCAGTTTCCTGTGAACTCTCCTCTCTGCAACGTCTGCAAATCCAGGCTGCACAGTCATATGTTCTTAAAAAATCTCTACTCTGAGCAAGGACACTGATCTGTAAACGTCAGCGAGGCTGCAGGCTGACACTGTTCTTTATTTTAAAATAAAAAAATAATAAGAAAAGAAAAACTAAAGATTGGCAGCCACACAGATCCCTGAAACCGCTGCAGTTTTTCATTGTTCCCTCCTCTCCTGCTGCAGATTGAAGACTGAACGGATGAGGTAGAGGTCTTCTTCCTCAGCACGCACACACACACGCCGACATCGCAGCACTCATCTGTGAGAGCAGGAGGAAGACTTGGGATTGTTTGTTGCCTGCAAGAGGACTTCAAGGTCAATGCATAATACACACACACAAACACACACACACACACCGACAGTCTGGATTTGTGTCAACAGACTGAGGGAAATTCTTGTCTTCTGGCTGTTTTGAGCAGTGAGAAGATGAGGAATGATCTTCTTCACAAAGACGCAGAATAACTGAGTTTATTAAACAGAATACTTTCTCTGTCGCTTCAGTGTCTCTACTTCTGCTGCCCTTCATTTATTCCTTCCCTCCTTTTTTTTCTGTTTTTCCTTTCTTCTTCTGCCTTTACTTCCATCTTATTTCAGTTCCCTTTTCCTTAAATGTATTTCTTTCGTCTTTCCTTTTTTCTTTCCTTTTAATTCAGAATCTCTTCAGTTTTTATTCTTGCTCTTTTCTGTTTTCTTCCTTCACATTTCCCATTTTCATCCAGTTTCCATCTGTTTGTTTCTTCTTCATTACGTCCTCCTTCCTCCTAGAGTATTACCGTTCTCCTTTATTTCCTCCCTTCATAGCTTTCGATCCATCCTTTATCCGATCCATGACCATCTTTCTTTCTTCCCTCCTGTCCATTTTATTCCCCTTAATTTCATTTTTCTCCTTTTTATTTCCTTATTTAATTATTCTCCTTCCTCTCACCTTTCTGCTGTTTAATCTTCCTTTTGACCTCATTGTATTTTCTCCATTGTTCCCAGTCTTATTTGGCATACTTCCTGATCTTTATTTGGCATGTTTTTTTTGTTTTTTTAAAATCTTTTCTTCTTTTCGACCTTCCTCTGCTGTTCTGTCCTCTGTCCCTTCTTTTTTTTATCTGATTTACTTTACTCCAATTTTTTTCCTGACTTTTGTTTTTCTTCCTCCTGTCCTGTATCCCCCTGCAACATTTCTTAAAGCGATCCAAAGGAAAAAAATAAAAAATAAATCACTAATCAACTTTCCCAAACACTGTATTGTCCAAGGATTTTTCCCTGTGAAGTCCACACACTGAGAATAATTTGGATTTTAATTGCTTCCCTACAGATCTCTGCCTCACAGAAACTGGGTTAATTGCATTAGTAGAGACACTTCCATTAAGTGCTGCCAGTCTAAGTTACTGCAGTCAGCTTGCTGCAGTGTTGCATGCTATTTAGCCACAGCTCAGAAAGGAAGTGTGTGTGTGTGCTGGGAGGGTGATGTCCTGGAGGCTGACATGTGTTTCACACAGCTTTTAAAGTGTCAGTCATGAAAAGACCATGTTTATTGTGTGCTTCCTTGCTCTACATGAGTCATCACAAAGGCGCCAGGCACATGTTCAGTGTTGTGACAGCGATGCAGGGTCATCACACTGGGCACAGCTGCTTCAAGGTGGAGGTTAAAAACTCTGCTTGTGACTCACTTACTCTTCTTTTTTTGGAGAGAATTAGCCAGCATGCATGATTAACTCCATCTTCAGAATAAATCAGTTTCCTGAACTTTGCAGTTGGTGTTATGGACTTGGAATATGGTCATTTTTAGAGGTTTGAGTGAATAATAATATCTAAGACAAAATGCAGACAAGTGTGAAAAATGCAGTTCAGCTTTTCTGGTTCCATTAAACCAACAAGGCAAGCAGCAGCCAGGGCAACTGCTGAAATGCACTTTGTGAAATGATCAACAGCAAGTTTAAGCACCTCTACAGGTGCTAAAAAAAAGAGAGCAGACAAGGGTCTTCAGGCAGTCCAAACAAAATGGCATCTGTTATTCTACAGTGGAATAAAAGCAAAGGAAAAGATTCAACATGGCAAATCTTCTGAGGAGGGAACATATTCGCCCAAAGGTCACCAAAAAATGCTCAAGGAAACTGCAAAGACTCAAGAGCTTCATCTCAGACTCCAAAGCAGGGATCACCAACTCTGGTCTTCAACGGCTGGTGTGCTGCTGGGAGCCAATGTTTCCCTACTGCAGCTCCCGATTCGAATAAAATGGATCTTCAACAGCTTCATTTGTTTGAATCAGGTGTGCCGCTGCAGGGAAACATCCTTTACCTGCAGGACACTGATCCTCAAGGACGAGTCTGTGATTTAGTGCTATAAATGCTTCCGTTAACGCGTTAGTTTTCATGACAGTACGAGCAGAAGTCTGAACAAGTATGGCTTGTTTATGAGGGCGGCTTTAGATTATAATAGAATACAATATCTCTGAAGAACATCATTACAAAGCTTATGTTTGCAGTTCTGCAAACCACAAGACTACTGGCACAGTGTCTTCTGGACAGACAGACCAACGTGGAGATGTTTGGTGATAATACACAGCAGCACATTTCAAGAAATCCAAACGCAGATTATTAGCAAAAACTCTGCAACCACATGACGTGGACACCATGCAGTCATTGAACAGACAAGGAAATCCTCTCTATAACAAAACTTTCTAGTGTCAGAAGAGAAGACATCTGTCTAACAGCTGGAGTTGAGCTGAAACAGACTCATGCAACCGGACAATGATGCCAAACACAGCTGCAAGTCTGCAACAATCAGAGATAAAAAGAAGATAACAATGTGTTTATCGGTGGTTGAGTCCAATTTCAGACCTCACATGGCTTTAAATGTTGTGGTGGTGCACAAACAAATGTTACACACCTTTTATTAACAGAAGCAACACTGTAAGCAAGAGTGGAGTAAAATTCTTTCAGTCTTATGACAATCTTGTAATATTATCCAGAAAACCATTAGTTGAAGATGGTTCATTAAAAGCTCATTAAATGAGGGTGCTTTTCTGAAAACCATCCAGTCATAGTTTTCCCTCCTTTCTGCCATAGTGCTTTCTTTCTTATTTGACTCATTTCTGCTCTGGCTTCAGTAAACATGGGTAGCTCCTACATAGATGATGATTATTAGAGATAACACACGGTTTCTGACATTCCTCTGATGATGACTTCACACACACCTTGTGGAACTTTTCACCAAACGGCTTCTGTGGTTGAAAATAAAAAGAGCAGTTTTACAGGTCAACAATCCGAGGAAAGACAGACAGGGTCAGCTGGAAATGCTGGGAAACTCTTCCGGCCATCATTGCCAGAGCCGGTGGCTCTTCATTGCCATTCATTCCAGATTTGGTTGGAAGTCGTGTTGCTTTGCATTTTCCTGAACCATTAAAAAAATTATCCCTTTTCATTCTGATCCGATTCCCAATTGTATGTTGAGGTCCTCACAGCGACTTAAACTGTCAGAGTTACTGAGGTAATCAGATGTAAATTTCAGCTGCCAGATTTCCTGGTTTTACCTTCTGACTTGAACTTTGAGCAAGGCCTCGGGTTTAGTGACAACATTGTTGAACCAGATAAGGGAAAAGCATAAAGTGGACACGTTTAAAGTTGGCTTCATGGTAGAAGCCTGTAACAGAGCTAATCAGTCTCATATCTGTAATGCATCTTTTTGAGTTCAGTCCTGTTAAAAGTTCAAATCAGCATTTATGTTTTTACTCACAAGTTTTGATTAATAATCAATTACTTATTTAATTTGTAATGTATCTGCAAGTGCTTTTTTCAGCTGTGTATGTTCTCTGAAAATGGTTGAATTAAAGGTTTGGACTGGAAATGAGTGAAAAATCTTCAAATACTTAAAGCAAAATGCTGAAAGACCTTCAGAAAGCAAGAAGTATTCATTTATCAGAGATTGCATGGACATTTAGCTCCATAGAAACGAAACACAGAAATAAGAAGTTAAACCATACCTTTGCACACTACTGTGCATGTCATGGCTGTTTTCCTGCTTATTGAATTCATTTAGGTGAATTTAGTTCTCAAGCAAATGTCTGATTCTCTTTTGTCCAGAAACTAGGATCCTGCCTCAAGCAGGACAATATTCCATCTGTCACATCATGACAGACTAATTGATGTGCCTAATAAAGATCTTCACCACCCCAAAATTTACACACAGACACACACCCAACTTTCTTTAATGCATGAATTTTAATAATAGCAAATGGGATATTGATGTGATCTCAATATGTCACTTCCTTCCCAACATACTGGGTGAAATTTAGCTCTCATTTAAACTGCAGTTCCATGAAATGAAATCAGACTGTATTATCCAACTTTTCTGCTTCTTGGTTAATGTGATTGTTGAACACATTCGCTTGTAAAGTTTGCTTTTACAACTGTTGGAGTGTTATCGTTTTCTCCTTACAAGACATTGCTACAACTTTTTGATGGTGTGTTTTTTTTAGGCTGACGTAAAACAGATGCAGGAGTTGAAATGTTTCAAGTGACCTTAAACCTCCATCTATGCATTTTATCTGCTTTAGCCATTGTTTATCCATATCTAATTACTGAGTTCCGTTATTGGCGTGTTTGAAAACCAACCTTGTGATCAAAATCAAAGTATGCGCATGGTGAACACTGAGTGCCTGCGAGTGAATACGTACAACACGAGGAGGCATTTCTGCACTGCGAGGTAAGAACGCAGTATTTGCAAGCAGAGAAACACCAATCTGTCCACTGTGAACAGGTTATGTGTCCCAATGTTCTCATTGACCAGTTCATGGTTAACTCTGCCGAGACGTGTTCTTCTGACCTCTCTAGTTTTAATTGCAGAGCTTCCCTGTCTTGTGCAGCAAACATCCTAAATAAATTGCCCCTCAGTGTTGATCAACATTAAAAAGGGAAAAACAATTCTGCTGTTTTTATACAATCTGTGACATGGCTGGCTTTAGGCGGGGCAAGATGGGGCAATGCCCCCGGAAACAAACACCTTGACCCTTTAAATGAAATCTGCTGAAAAAGGCTCAAGCTTCCTAAACGCTTCCCTTCGCACTGATCTGTGTGCCAGTTGTACAGGCTTTACTGCAGTAGTTGGCAGTTGACATGCAGTTTGACCCCTTTAAGAAAGGCTGAACTAGATGGAAAAGAGATAGATGCACCGCACTTCAGCTGATGCAGGAGCAGAAGTTAGCTATGAGAAACTTCTGTAAAGCGGTTAATGTTTTGCTACAAGCTTTAGCATTAAAGGGGTCCTATGATGGTATTTGGAGTTTTCTGAGCTTTCTACAGTGTTACAGTGTTGAATCCTCATCAGACATGTGAACGGCACCATTTTTTATCACCTAAACGCATGTTTGAGTTTGAGTTCCAGCACGCTCTCCTTTCGCTTTCCATGGCGACGGAAAACGCGTTGTTTTGGAGAGTTTTTTCGACTTGGAAATCCTTGTGGCGTCCCGGGGGATAAGGTTCGGTGATTGGTTAACTTCTACTGGTTAACAAGGGCATGTACAAATACATCAGGCGGGTGGAAAACGTGGGATAAAGTTATTTCCAACGATGGCTGGTGAGTTTACCAAAGAGAGACATCCTGCTGCATTCGTTGCTGTGGGTTGCTGTTTTCCACTTCGTTTTCAGGGTCTGATTCAGGTTCCAACATGTAGGGTTGTATGCTATGTGTTGACATTGTATTTCTTTTTTTTTTTTTTTATTTTTTTTATTTTTTTTTTTTTTTTATTGAGTTCACATGAGCATAATCCTTCTGTTTATGAGATGTTACAATGACGGCGAAAGCAGGTGCGGTGCGCGCTCCCGATGTAGTGCAGTGGCGGGAGGCGGGGCTTAATGCGGAAGAGTCTCAATCCACTCGTTTTGCCCACAGGCTGATCTGACAGCCTACAGAGAGGGTCGGTCTGAAGTAAATAAAGCGATTTGTGACAATAACTTGATCAATCCGAGCCCTTCTGGTCTCAGAAATAAAAATAAATTAGCCTGAAATGCACATAATAGTTCCACTTTAAACACACAGCTTTTCTAGTTCCAGCCGAGTCCTGCATCTGCTTTACCACTTCTGGGCAAAGTGAAGCTTGGTGCTGCTTCTCCTCCACTCAAACTCACAAGCTCAATTTGGATGGTGCAAGTTTAACAGCTGTTTCTGTCTGAGTTTTCAGATGGTGGACACCACAAACCAGAGCAGCACAGATACTAAACCATGAAATAAATGTTGCACTTTGGGACCAAAGATACCCGTCAGAAAAATAAGGAAAATGACTGATTTTGTTGGAACTGAAAGCTCATGTAGTGGTGGTGTTTAGTTCACCTGCAAGCAGCTACCATGTCTGAGGTTCATTTCTATATCTCCCTGTCACACTTTCTCATCTACTGCAGAACAATAAAGGATACTAAAGCCTACAAAATGTTAAAAATATAACATGCACACTCCACAAATAAATATAATAAATAAATAAAGAGTAAAACATAAACATAAAAATAAATTTAAGGAACGATAAAAAAATAAGAGAATGCACAAACAACTGGCAGAGGTGTCCTCAGCTCTTTCCCCACCCCGGTTTTTACCGCATCTATGTCCTCTGTGTCCTCTTCCCTCCATGTGAGGAGTTGTAGAGTGTGATGACATGATGGACAAAGGAGTTTTAAGCCTGTTGGTCCTACACTTTGGAAGCAGCGGTCTACCACTGAACAGGCTATTTGTAGCAGTCCACAGCCTCCACCTCAGCTCCTTCTAACAGGATTGGTGGCGGTCTTGGTCTGGACCTCCCAAAGTCAATGACCCGCTCCTTAGTCTTAGAGGTGTTGAGCTGTTGGTGGTTAGTGTGGCACCATGTAATAAAGTCTCATACCAGTCTCTGATACTCCTCCTCTCTGCACCCAACGATGGCTGTGTCATCAGCGTACTTGTGAATATGACACAACTGAGTTGCAACAGAAGTCTGAGGTGTAAAGGGTGAAGAGAAAAGGGGTGGGCACTGTGCCTTGGGGGGCTTCAGTGCTGCTGACCACCATGCCAAATGTGATGTAGTCTATTCAGTTGTCTATCTTCCTTCTCAGCTGCTGAATAACGGTGAAGTAGCATGCTCATGTCGAGCTGGTGCTTCAAAATTATAATCAAAATAACAATGAAACTGGTACTTATGTAGTTTTCCATGTTATGACTGAAAAGAGGACAAGCGGGAAGCAAACTATTTCTGGTAGCCATCAATACTTTGTGTCCATTCTCTGTCCAATCAGAACTTTTTCCAACCTGCCGATCTAAGGCAGAATGAAGTGTTTTTCTTTAAACCTCCATTCAGAATTATTATTTCAATGTAAGCTCATAGGCGAATACTGTTAATTGGGAATTGTTCAATTCTGAACTGTTAATTGCTAATTAAAAAGCATCATGTAACCATAGCCAATGAAATAGAATTGGTTAGAAAAAACTGGTTGAAGAGGTCATTTTGGCCCCCAGTTGGTCTGAAAAGTTTTGGCCCTGGGAAAAATCTGGTTGCTGACACCTGCCCTAAGAGCTGTACCAGAAAACGCTTAACAACAATAACTGAAATGGATTTGTTGAATTTTACTGTGTGTGATTGGAACTGAATTGAGCTTGTTTATCAAAAGAAATTCCTGAGGTAACTTTAGCTGTGAACCGGGCTTGTCTTTGTCCAGATGAATCAAACAGAAAACCAACTTTGCTGAGGTTATGATTATTTACTGACTACTTTTTATGCTTTCCTGCATCCAATAATATAGTGCAACCTGCTGCACTGGCAAGGATTGGGCTGGGATTTGTGCATCACCTGATTACCAGCACCTGGAACATAAATCAGCATACATATTGAGAAATACTGTGTGGATGCACTTTTGAATGGACTATTGTCAAGGGGTGAAATGCCTCGTTTCTCTGATGGGTAGAAAATAACACTGTTGGGTATATGACCCATCTATCTTTACATATTTATATTTTAATATAACTGAGATGCATTGTTTCCAGTGCCAATATATTTCTGGAGTGGGCGTGTTAAGAAGTCTTTCCTTAGAGAGCTGCTAAAATATGGTGAAATATATGAGCTGCTTTATAAGCCACCCAAGCAAATTGCACCGAAAGAACTAAACTGAACTCGACAGGCAAACAAAATCTGTTGCATCCCACAGTCATGCAGATTATATAAAAACTGGGTGATGAAACTGAAACACAGGTTTTCATGTGCAGCATTTTTAAAACCTCCTCTGATTGAGCTTTGATAGAAAAGAAGAAAAAGGCCTGGATGGTGACATTCTTGAATAGTTCAGCCTCCTGCAGCAGCTGAATGAACTTGTCCTGAAACTGTCACTGTGGTTGATAAAAGGTAGCATGAGCCTCGGGGATGTCGCATAACCACATGAACGTCTTACTTACAAATTCCTCAGTGGTGGCCCGGTACTCCTGTACGGTGCATCATCTCCTCACCCTCTTGGGCAGACTGTTTTTTGTCCTATTCATCTTCCATGCATGTGAGGAGGAAGCTGTAAGACACAAGTATTGTTTCTCATGCTTGCGTCACTGTAACTGAGACAATAAGGTGTGATTAGATGGTTCCTGGGGCAGCACCATATGCTCCTACTCGGGAACGGTGTCATTTTTCCTGGAGTAGGTTATGTCTTGTGTTTTGGAGTGTGTTGTGACAGATTCAGCTACTCAGGAGGGATGGTGAGAGGAAGAGGTGAGATGCAGGGAATGTGTGATATCTAAGCTTTCGAAACAGACAATGTGATGATACTATAAAGACTTCTCAACCTCATTGTTTTTCCTTTGGCAGGCAACAATGACATTTATTCCTATCAACTGTTAACAGTAAATACAACATGATGTAGTCTTTTGACATTTCTGTGTTTGTTTGAACAAGGTGTAACCTTCTGTGAAGATTAGTGAGATTCCCATCGTTGTATAAACAACCTGTGGCTTATAAATGTGCTCAAAGACAAAAATAGGGAGGATTTAGAAACAGAATTTTTTCAAGTAAGAAAAATCTGAGTAAACAATAAAGATCTTTCCAGGCTGTTGTTGAAGTACTTATCCAGTGCAGTCTCACTGCAAAGGGGTTTATTTTTTGTTGGTCCTCAGTGTCACAATGTTTTTTTTAAAAAAAGAAAAAGATGAAAAAGGAAATAAACCCACTTGAAAATCATCTTTTTCAAAATCCATCTTTTGAAAATATATTTGCATTATGTGAAAATGTATGAAGTCACAAAGCACGTTTTTTTTAATGCTTACAATGTAGTATGAAGGGTGGATGGTGGAGTGACACTGCAGAACCAATTTTCAGCTTCATATGTCACAGTTTAGTTCAAAAACTCTTTTTTTTTTTTTTTTTTTTTTTTTGTGATATTGCTCTCTGACTCTGTTCCTAAGGTTTAGATTAAAACATAACGACAGTGAACGTTCATGTTTTAATTGTAAAGTTGTTTTTTTTATACTAAATTCTGTGTGAGGGCTTCAGTTTACCAAGGAAGTACTAAATCTTAATCTATAATATCTAAAAATATTAATATCTAAATCCTATATAGATCACAGATATCTTGGATTTGTAATGTTTATTGATTTTCAAATTTCTCCTAATATAAAAATCTTTTAGAACCTCATGATACTCCTTCTTGTCACTTGGATGCTCCTGTTTCTTTAATGTTGTCTGTCAGCAATCCTCAGTCCAGGTCTTCGAGGGCCGGTGTCCTACACGCTTTCCTAGTGGCTCTGCTGCAACACACCTGACTCTAATCAACATGTATGAGCAGACATGTGCAGACTTTGGATCCTGGAACTATACCAGGCAGATAATGGAACTAGAATTCAAATGCTGCATGTAAAAAGTGAGGCCGGTTTATTGCAAGCAGAGTCCTTACTGCTGAAGGACAGTTGAGGGAAGACTCACAGGTGTTTTGATCTAAAATGTTAAAATTGTTGAACAGAAAGGAGGTGATGGATTGGCTTCAACTTAAAAAGTGACACAGGCCATGAAATATGTTTTTTTGCCACATTAAATGACAAACAGATCCCAAAGATGTTGCTTCTTCACAGCAGTGTCAAGTCAATACAGATGTTCAGATTTAGATTTTGGAAGGAGGGGAGTGAAGGATATGGGTATGTTTTTGATTTCTTAGGTCTGATACTTTGCAATGCGAGGCTTTATTTGTTTTTAATTTGCAAAGATACAGATTTTATTAAGACATTTGTGCTGTATGAAAAGTGCTTTGCAATTCGATAGTCGATATTTTCTGCATATGTGCGATCTGAAATCAGTAGTCTTTCTACAGTCTGTGTGTTGCAAAGTATCAAACAATAAATATACATTTGCAGGAAATTTGAATTTTAAATGTGATTAAGTTAAAGAAATCATGGCAGATTAAGTGCCTTGTTAAAAATTCAGCTGCATCGCAACACAATGATGCACAACCTATAGGGGGGTGGAAATACTTACTTATTCCTCACAAGTGTGTCTTCAGGTATGCAAATCATTTCAGTCCTTTTTTTTTTTGCACAGAGCAGACCACAATGTGTGGACTACATGAATAATATGAACATATTTATGTTGCATCCTGGGACATATAAAGTGTTTCAGTAGTTTTCACAAAGTGACTTTTGTGGGCAAAACACGTGGGTTGATTTGGCAACTCAGAGGCAGTGATAGGTGGTTTGGTTGTGTGGGAATGGATGTTTGTGAAAAGATGCATGTAGGTTATCCCATCTGTTGGGAGCGATCGCTACAGCGGCTCCTGTGGAATCTTTTAAAGCAGCCGTATGGATTATTAGTACTGAAATGTTTTGGATGGGTTTTTCTGCTCATGTGTTTGGCAGTGGCTGCTTTAATTATACATATAATGCTCTTGTAAAGTGCTAAGCCACTTAATGGGGTTGTTTCTGTTTCATAATGAAAGAAAGATTGTTAGTAGCGGGGTTAATCTAGCTAAAACAGACAGATGGGAAATCATTAGATCCTTTCCTCAGGAGCTCAGGAGGTTGACACCATGCCAAGGTACGAGAAGTTCCATGTATTTGACCACTGAATCACATAAACGTTAAACAACTGCGGCTCCGCTGTGGTGCCGTTTAAACTCCAGCAGAAATTGGTTAATTATAATTAACTTGTACTTATCATATCACCGATTGCTACAGTTTCAATACAATGACCTGGTGTAGTCATTTTCTATACTGCTGCATTGCAAAGCTGCAAATTTTCAGTTTCCTGCAATCCAAGAGTCCAAATTAATCCTTAGTAATTTGCATCATTATGGACAAAAAAGAAAATTAAATTGATATTGGACCAGCTAGTTGTATAAGCTGCTACTTCAGTAGTTCTTTAGATTGTTAACAAGTGAAATTAAGACTTTAGAGTTGTTGCATTTTGTAATTAGACTCCCTGGCAAATGTTTCAAATCCAAGTTTTTCATTTGTGCTCAGTGGCTTTGCAGTCATTTGCTTCCACTATGTTTAGTAGATTTGCATAAAGGGTAACAACGTTGCCATCATAATAGTACTTACATAAAAAATTATAATAGAGCAAAAAACAAAGCTTTTCTTCTGTGTGATCATCAGATTTTTCAGAAGAATGGCTGCACACTTTCTGTAAATGCCACAGCCAGGGATTTCCAGCTGAAGATGTGGATCTAACAGTCATTTCATGTTTATCTAAATAAAGTGCAAAAGATGCAGGAGAAGGCTCTTTTATTACTTCTACTTAATATAATTTATGCATTTCAAAATAAGCATAACGTCTTGAAAGAACTGGCAACGTGAAGATGCCGAGTGTGAAGTAGCAACTCTTACAAAGTCGCTCACTAAATGTAGAAGATCATTAACTGCAGTTGGCTGGAAATCTCCAGAAGAACTCTGATGTTTACTTTTGAAGTTGCTTATAATATTTGTGCTCCCACACATTTCCCATCTGTTATATCACCGATTATTTCAGACTTGGAGTGCAGTTCTTAAAATGTATGAAAGTTTAAAGTATTGAAGGAACAGTGTTGATTTGGTCTCCGTGACTGATGCTTTACTTATATACTGTAAGAGTTGATGCGAGCTGCATCAGCCGGAGCAAGGTTGAACAACAGTATCACATATTTTCTTTTTTTTTTTTCTTTGAAGTATCACATATTTTCAAACTGACCATATATTTAAAGTATTATATTTTGGTGATGTTTTTTTTTCCTTTTTTTTCAGGTGATCTGAGAGGTTTTTGAGTGCTTTGAAACATCTATGTTTAAAAAAAAAAAGAAAGAAATACAAGTCAGATATAGGTAATAAGGTCGAGTTATGAAAGTTGCATGAATTCTCACATTTTGATGAGCCACTGATAGATTCCCAAAGTTACCAGCCAGACAACATTTCCACCAGCTACATTACGTTGGCGAGGAGATGATGAATGATTATAAGAGCAATTGGATGAATTTAATCATGTGTTTCTTTATATATATCATTATTATTATTATTACAGGAACTTAGTCTTTTTTCTCAAAAAGCAATCTACTGTTGATGTTTACAAAGTTTAATACGTTTTCATGGAACATATTAAACCTCCTGTAATCATTGACATTCTCCCTTTCCCGCTTTTCTTTGCACAAACCTGCCTTATCTTTTACACCTATCAACCACTCTACTCTACTATCACATGTTGAAATAAGCATGCAGCCAATGGATGGATGTGTCATAAAGTAGTTTCCATAGGCAGATATGAAAATCATTTTAGTCATCATCACCTCCCAAACTAACGAGGAAAGTCTCATTTAGAGGCATTAAAATGTATTTTAAACTGCATTCAGAAGGTTGGAGGATGCAAATTTAGAACCCTGATTACGATACTGAAGTCACTTCTCTGCATGCTCTGCATCTTATCCCTAAAGGTGTTACGGGTCTGCATTCACATACTGCATTCATGACTAATGGTTGTACATGACAAGCTGCAAAACTGTTTTTTATGCAATATGTGTCAGGTCTTAATGTCTCAGGTCATGAATCAGTCTGTTGTCATTTCAACTATTTCATTAACTTGCATATGTCCAGCAAGCCGGTGGAAAACCGAATTATAAAACTGACATTTTTAATGGTTATTCAGCTTTGTTCTCTGTTACAGAAAAAAGAAAAATAAACTGAATCCTTTGGTGAGGTATCTGAGCATTAATATGTGATGAAGCGTTGCAGGTAGGATTGTAATGCAAGCGATGTCCTCCCATAGCTTCCAGTTCAGACTTAAACAAGTAATTGGACCTTTAAAACATGATTTGTAAATGAGCAGTGAAACACAATAATATCCATTGTCACTGCACACCCAGAATGTTTGTATTCCTTTTGGTGCATTCACACGATCAACAATTGATTTTAAATTAATCCTAATTACACATCAGACTTTTAAACAATTATCATCAAACATTCATTTACTCATTTCAACAGTTTCTGTCAGACAAAGATTGCAGCTGCTGAAATATTTAGTGCTGATTCATTTCATACTGGGAACGGTCCTCGCATTGACATGATGAAGAGGTTCTAGCAGGTCTGTAATAAGACACAGCATGTTGTCATGGAGATGTCTTATAAATTAACTTCAGTACAGGGTTGTATTTTCCATTATGTTTCCATTAAACTGCGATCTCTATTTGTGCTACTGCATATTTTCCACCTCTAAAAAGTGCTTTGAAAAGCGGAATATTTGTATAATTGTATAAAACCAATCAAAGCAGTTGAAGTTATTAGTCATTAAATTGAAGTGCAGATAAGGTAATGCCATCTCCAGCAAAGTGAGATGAATATCACTGTCTCATAAAAGCATTTCAGCCTCCAGCTCACAATTACTCCTGAGCCATCATCACGCCATATAAAGACTCCAACAGAATGTGAAATTAGATCCTGAAATATCTTGGCATTAAGCCTCCATGAATGTTAGTGAGAAGTTTCTTCATCATCAAAAAGATGACAGCTCTCCTAGACAAGGGGGGGTGGGGGGGGGGGGGGGGGGGGGAGCTGATTAAATACTATTGATTGTAAATAGAAGGTCAGCTTTGACTGCATCTCAGGCTTTACGAGCCACAGATTCTGTCTTACTTTCTATCTACACTTTCATATGACCAATGCATTACTCCTGGGTATTTAGTCATACGTGATTATTGGAGTGTAAATTTATGCAAATGACTTCATTACCTAGAACCAGCATTCATTACTTGGCACGAGCTTAAGCACAATGACATGAGTAATTACAATGTTGTAGATGTGTTTGTACTATAATGACGGATACAGAAAGTCCATTCTGCAACCTACGTGTCCTGCTCAGTGGAGATTTGAGTAACAGTTCCTGCTTGTGAAGTTGACAGGAAGGCTTGGACAGCTGCTCGAAGAGTGGATATGACTCAGCTTCACATTCACCTAATGCGTTAAATACTTGTGCTGTGTTGGAGCTGATGCATGTTGTCATTCATCTTGTCCAGTTAATGTAACTTACAGACTAGATGTTGCATTATGAGGCATTTGTTGAGAGAATATCAGTGTGTGTACACGAGTAAATTGATCTGTGCTCTCAATGTGCAGAAATTTAAGTGCACGACTGAAGGAGTGACCAAAGCAGAACATTGAATTTTTTTAAGTCTTCAATGTTTGATAATAAGCAAAAAAACAAAAAACAAAAAAAAATGTGCCAAGATGTGAGCTAATCTTTGTTCCATTTAAGTAGGATTTCCTTAAATCTGACTTGATAAAAACTTAGGAAGAAAATAGGAAACGTGTTTAGCAGACGGGACAAATATGAATGAACACAAACGTGGAAATGAAATTCCTCAAAACACTAAAAGCAATGCGACTGTTGAGATCAGATTTATTCATTTCATTCTCATGAGGGCCAAAGTCCTGCAGGTGTCTGATGTTTCCCTGCTCCAACACGCCTGACTCAAACTGAGTTAATATGCAGAATGTCATAGGCTGTTGGATCATTTCAGTATGAGTCAGGTATTTTTGAGCAGGGAAACATCTGGACAGCCTGCAGGACCTTCAAGGTACTGCATTTAATAGCCCTGGTTTGGAATATTTGCCCTTAAATACACAAAAAGCAGCCGACAATCTGAGTTGGTTTGAATGACAGGTGAGCTCAGGGCCGCTCCCTGAAAAGCTGATTCGCTGAAAAACACTCACCCGAGACACTTAGGGAGCTCCAAAAACATTCTACTTTTAGCTTGTATTTCATTTTATGTTCCATAAGTTAACCATGTTTGGTCATTTAGCATGTTTAACTTTTTTTTACCTAAACAGGTGATCTGTTCTGTTTCTTTCAGCTCTGTGGGCAGCAGCATTTTCCGTGTGTGTGCTGCCGGAGGCACACAGAACTTTAGCTTGTTGTTTTTCTTTGTTTGGTTTTTAAAAGAACTTTCCATCCCATGTAAGATGTTTCTGAATGTATCAACTGCATACAGCAGAGTGTTTTTCGAGGCTCGCCAAACAACTCTGTGTGCAGAGCGAGAACCATCTGAGCTTTAGAAAGTAGCCTCCTGTTTTTGTTTGATCTGTGCTGAAGTACATGTGGCACATGGAAGAAGACACTACACTGGTAGAACATTCCAACGCTGTTACCTGCAGGGCATTCATCAGGATCTACTCGCAGATGAGAACATCTTCATACCTGGAAGAATTTTGGCCAATCAAAACTGCTCTTCCCATCCAAAGTCATTGCTGGGCTTATGTTAGTTTTTCTTACATGAAGTATCTTTGAAGCACAGTAGAAGGAAAGGAATTTAGGTGGGAAGCAAGTGGAAAGGTAGAGTTTATGTAAAACTGCAAGACCAACAGTAGGCAAGGAACCTTTTTATATGTCAGTTCTTGATCACATGGTTAGATTAGCGTAAAGTGAAAGTTTTATGAAGACATAAGACAGCCAGTGGAGATTACATCACTTGCTCTGATGCAACTGCTGCACACGGTTTTGCAGCATGCGCTGCAGGTGTTTATTTTTGCCAGCTTCTCCACAACGTGTGCTGCTTCCTTTTTGGATTGAGCTGCCGTCGACATGTTCCACCTCTCTTGCTTGTCGTTTCTCTTCATAAACTCTGAAGCTCCTCTGCCAACTGCTGCAGAAACTTCTTTCAAGCTATTTGGGTGCCAGTGCACTTGAAGGAAATGTGGGCATTTGTTCCTATGAAATACAGAACCTAGCCTGTTCTGCATTTCCACACTTTACAGAATAATTCCACATCAGCTCATCCAGAATATCTAGAAACTAAAAATAATCCAGTGCAAAAGGTAGTGCGATTGAAATATGGCTGATAATGATCTTTGCATGTTACATATTAAATTTAGTTTTAATGACAATTCACATTGTAATAGAAAAAGTCAGGCACCAGTAAATATTTACAATTTTATTTGTATAAAATGCTAATTTAACAATATTTAAAAGAATAACCACCGTTATATTGTAATCTGTGCTGCTGACACTAGGAAAATAAACATTATCCTGCAGGAAGATGTATGAAGTATCTGAGCAGGGAAACTGTAAAATGAAAGCTTATTAGTATTTCCTGTTAAACCTGACTGTTTTGTATTAACTAACGTAACTGTTTCATTGGTTAGCAATTTGGTGCTTCTCTTCATCGTCTGTTTTTTTCCATTAGTCTTCAATCATCCTGTAGCTACATTCATCTTATTCCTTCAAATCAAAACTTTAAAAGGAAGTCAATAATGTTTCCGAACAGTGAGGTTTATACGTAACAGTTATGCAGAAAGCATCAGCAGTTCACAGAAAGCATCTGAAATCTCCTGGATGTGTGTGGTGTGTTCAAAAGTTAAATATCTGGAGGTTTATTTAGAGATCATTTAACCTATTATGGAAATATATAAGAACCATTATCTATCTGTTTGGATGAATCAATATGAACTTATCTAACATAAATTAACAGTTTGCATAAAGATGCAGCTGTAAATAACACTCTGTTGTGGCGAGTTTCCACATGTCATTTATGTACTTTTTTAATTCAACATGCAGAAATTATTTGAGCTTTAAGCAACAGTTGAGGATGTAATCTTAAAGTATTAAATGCAATGCAAAACTACAAAAACAAGCTAATTACAAGTGACAAGAGTTAATGTGCAGTGAGGCTTTTTTCCCCTCTTTTTAAAGTGTAAAGGATGGATGCACATGTTGACTTCAGACATAAACATACTGCAATGGATCTCACAACTCACACTGAAGCCATGAAGTCCAAGTGCTTAGCAGTCCTCGAGCTAAAGCATCAGATAATGGGGAGGGGGGGATGAGATCTGAAATTAATGACTGCAGTCAAACACAAAAAGGTTGCTAAAAGAAAGCCCTCTTCATATGGAAGATTGAAGCTCCTGTCAAGACGAGGACCTGAAGCGAACCGATAATCCAACTCTGGAGATGCTTCAGGACAAGTCTCACACTCTCTTAAGGATACGGCTACAGGTCACCTTTAAGTCCTGTAAAACATCTGTGCAGACACTGAAAATGGCATCTCAGAGAAGCTTCCCCTCGAATCTGATGATGAAATGAAAGAATGAAAGAATCTGTGAGGATGGATAAATGTTTAAATGCACTTTTGAAAACCTAAAACTGTTGCAGTGCCTAAAGGTTCCTCCTCCAATGCACAGTAAAACAGCTTGCACCTATCATTACATTTTGCACATATGGTAATATTCTTTAGAAGAATGAAAGTCCATGTGGTTTAATGATTGTCTCATTTATTAAAAATAAATGGAGGGGAAAAAACAGCTATAGATCGAGCCATCAATCAGAGGCAACATGGATGGAAAACTCATCTGATTTATAGCACTTAATGCAATACAAACAATATGCTCTGCAGAGTTCATTAAAAATAACCACAATCTGCACATAATTTAAAATATATGTGAATAAAATCCAGTCAGATATATTTTTCTCTGGTTTCACTCATCAAACAGAAAAGATAAAAACACTGAGAGTTAGTGACTTCTGACAAAACCTCATATTTTATTGATCAAAGGAGCTACTGATAGAGGGATGTGTTTTTCCCCATCTAATTAACTGAAATATACAGATATTGTACTGCCAGACAACAAAAGTCCCGCGTCATGCAAATCTGGAGCAACTTCTCACTTCCTCCATCAGCATCAGAGGAGCTTGCTGCACGCCGCTGTCGCAGCTAAATAT
Organism: Telmatherina bonti; assembly: GCF_933228915.1. Classification (NCBI taxonomy): domain Eukaryota; kingdom Metazoa; phylum Chordata; class Actinopteri; order Atheriniformes; family Telmatherinidae; genus Telmatherina; species Telmatherina bonti. Next base: position 7,832,213 of record NC_136631.1, read on the forward strand.
AGACCCAGGCCTGATTCCTCATTCATGTCTCTGGGGTTTTTCTGGTATTTTTGTGCTTCAGTATCTCTTTTTTTGCCATCAGCAGCTGGATTTATAGCATCCGGGAGGCAGAATGTGGCGCGTCATCAGCAAACATCACTGCTCTCAACAAAGAGAAGCAAAAGATTTCAGTCGTGTTTTACTGACTGACAGCGATGTGAATCTGTCATGGATGCATGTCCAACAAGTTGATAAGATGTGACAGACGGAGAAACACCTCTGCATTTAACATGCAGGCCAGTTTGTTAGTGACCATCAGGGATTTTCATTTCTCTCTTTTATTTAGTTTGACCATCTAGTTAGTGACATAAAGCAGCTTTAATTGAGACATTTATCAGATTAATGAGCTCTTGTTCTTAACCATTTGAAGCCCAAACCAAAAAAAAAAAAAAGAAAAAAAAAAAAAAAAAAAAGCAATGGGGAAGAAAATGGTCTTTTTTTTAAACTAAAGTTGTTGTTTTTTTTTTTTTGTATTAAAATAGCTTATCATTTACAAAAATCTTTGAATAGTTATAATTTATGGCCATGTGATTTGTAAAACTACTGTAGTGCAGAGGGAATCCACCGGGGGATGCAGACAGTTAGTAGCTAACAGGGTTTAAAGCAATTTTTATTTATTTATTTATTTCGCCATAAAGTGATGCAAAAGGCTCAAACTGTGAGAATTGAACATGATTCATACAACATTGTTAAGGTGAAAATTGCCTTATGAGTAATATACTCACCTGCTAAACCTTAGTCTTTGCCGGGTGGTTTATCATTCTTCTTTTGGCACATCTGTCTGCAAACATCCTTGATTTGTCCTTCTACATGATTCAGTCTGAAACTAAAATCTTTTTTTTTTGTATGTTTCTTCTTTCTATTGCAAGGATATGTTGCATAAAGCAACATAGCAAAACTTCAGTTGTGCAGATGACTGTTATCTAGTATAAAGATTGGAAAGAACAATGAAAACACATCCAGCTAATGAGTCCATCCTTTAGTCACTTTGTATGTAATCCATAGATGTTGACAGGACTTAACCCTAATTATTTCTTCTTTTTTATTCAGGACAGTGAATGGCCTTTGAGTTAATAAGCTTTGGATGTTAATAAAGATGTCTTGATGTTAATTATATTCTATCTCTGAGACAGATGCAGACATTTGTTGTCCCGTCTGTGTGAAGGGCAATCCAACCGTCCACTAGATTTTAATTATCGCCTGTTTTCAGACATAATTCCAACGAAGATTTGTCATTACTGCAGAGATGTCTTTTTGAGCTGCAAAGTTCAACACTTAAAATAAATATCACAGGAATGCAGTTGTGACCCAGTGGTTATTTTCCAGAAGAAAAGGGAAGGAAATGTTGTTTGCCACGAGTCGGTTTTATTAGAAGGAAGGGTAAACTGGAATTTACACTGTATGGGCTGACCTTTAAAAATGCCAGCCTTTGTTGTCAAGTACTGACCTGCTGCCAAGGAGAGCGGTTTCACCTCTGCAACACCTCCTATGAACATCCATCCTTTTTTGTAAAAGGAAAGAGAGGAAACTTCATGGACAATGCAGAGGAAAGCATCTCATGCTGATAAATACAACTTTGCGTAAACATTGTATGTAGTGCAAATCGGTTTTTCACATGTCAAAAGATAAATTGGGTTAAAAATAAAAAATAAAAAAAAAGTTTGCACTGGATGTAATCCAGTTTTACCTTTTACATCCTACATAGCAGAAAAAACTACATCAGGACCTGACAGGCAGCAGGAGATGTTGATGTTCCGTGGTCAATTTTCTAGCTTGTGTTCCGAACACGACGACTCAATGCTAAAAGTCGATTACAGCGTGCAGCCTCGTCATACGTCTTGCCTGCAAATGAGCCTGTAAATCCACCACCTCTCTGATGCATCAGCCTCACGGTGTTATAAAGTGCACTCTGAGCTGCGTGGCGATGCCCTCCATCTCAGCATCATGCTCCAAAGGTAAACATGTTTATTACAGTATTTGTGAACGTTGTACAGATTTTTTTATTGACATATTGTAACATGACTCGTCCAAATTGCTGAGAAGCTGTTTCCATTGTTTTATAACAATTATATATTGTCAAACCACAAGGGTGTCACTGTTAGAAAAATGTTGTGGGGAAAAAAAAAAGGTTTGATTCTCTTCAACGATATGAAGATAATTTATACCAGTCGGCAGCCATTTTGCCTTCAGTTTCACCCACACTTTTCATCATGTGGAAGATAACATAGCAAGAAATCCAAGATCTTCAATTATTAATTGAAACTCGGAGGACATAATGGCAAAATAATGAAGATACAAAACTGCAATTAGGAGCTGTTTGTGGCAGCAGCTTTTAGAAAGTGCAGACGGAAACTGTAAATTTGTTTCGGCTTGAGAATTTCCTCTTGACTGGGAAGAAAAAAGTCTCATGTTCAGTTTTTAGTGTTTCCTGGATTCTGTATGGTAGCTGTGCTCATTTCTGCTCCGATATTTATTTTACACAACACTTTCATTTCTAGTTTGTAGCAAAATAGCTGTGACCACTCATCCCCCACACATGCTGCTTTATGGCACAAGCCTCTATCCTTATACACCCCCACTCAGTTTTCTTCTGCATGCATCGAGGCTGGTTGCAACTCTTAACCACAGTGGTGATTAAATGGCTGTTATATTGCATCAAGGTAACCTTATTTCATTTCAATGGGATATTAATTTCTTGAGCAAAAGGCCCATTGATGTAATTCTTCTGCTGCGTGCTGCAGAGCTAAAGATAGAGCCAACACCAGGTCAAGTTTATACCTCCCCTGCTTTGAGCCTACATCTTTGTAAAAGCACTGGAGGTTCAGTGCAGAGGAGGCTTGAAAAGCTGTTAGTCTGTTAAAAGGCTTGTAATCTTTGTCTTACATATACATTCTGCATATGGCAGTGACTCTGAACGAATGCACATGGAGGAAGGGAAGGAGGAGTTGTACATTAACATTATTAAAAGATGTGTGGCACAGTTGGACCACAGGAATTTGCAAAGTAGCTGTTTGAGTGGGTGGACGACAGCGGCATGAATCTACGAAACTCTAAACTCATTTTATTCTAGACCAGCTGGACATGTATTTCTAGAATTATAAGCTAAATGATGGCTACAGGGCCAGCGTAGTGACATCTCCTTATGGTTCTGTGTCCTGTGGGCTGATTTTGTGGAGTGTTGGAGCTGCGTCTTTGAAGACATCATTCATTAGCAGTCTGAGGGACAAGCCAGGTGCATGGATCAAAACCCTGCCAGCAGCAGGACCGAGGGACGCGCAAAGCTGGAATATTCAAGACACCTCATTTGCAGCCCAGGTGTCATGTCAAAATCCCCTTCATAGATGGTGGCAGAGAATAACCAGCAAGCTGTCATTTCACCATGACAGCTGTATATGCAGAGGCGTATTGAATGCGATTTGCAGGGAGAATCCACCGACTCTTTGATGATCCAAATTCAAACGTTAATAATGACTATGGTGTCGTCTGCTCAGAGGATTGTCAAAGACAATACAAAGTCAACATTTTCAGGATTTATTTTTGTCACTTCTCTAATATTAGTTTAGTTTAATAAGCATCGTAACATCATTCTCTGAACTGACAGGTAAGAAAAGCAAGAAGATGTTTCACTGGTTAAACATGTCAGAGAGTCAAACTGTATAATTCAGCCTTGGAGAAAAGCTTTAGAAATTTGAGCTTGGTTTCAGAGATTTGTCAACTTGTGAGATGTTATATAAGGTCAGTCACATGGTGTTTGCACCTAGAAAGTCCTGGCTGAAGTATTAATGGACGATGTTGGGATATCTCATCATGTATTGATGGATCCACCTTAAATTTTAATCCCTAGGTGGTCCAGGAAGATGAATTTTGACTTTTCTGTGAAACCAAGAAGCGTAAACTGATCAAATGGAAATTTCGAACCCCGACTGCTTTCGCACATATGTTAAGTTTCTCTCTAGTGTGTAACTGTAGGGTTAACAGTGATGGACAGCTTTGTCAGAAACTAGTGAGTGACATAATCCTTATAACATGATTTTTTATCAGATTTTTGTGTCAAAAGCAGATCATAATCACTTCTATATTACAAATTTGACCCACTTCCTGTCAAACTTTAGTGGTGGTAATATCTAATCAGGACCATCGACAAACCAAGAACTGATGACAAAGTTCTTTCTCTGTTTGAAAAGAACAGCAATTCCGATCTTTTATTGCTGATCAAAGTAAAGAAAAAAATAGAGACAAGTAAAGAAAAACACATTTTCGATGCACAGCGGCGCCATCATAGAGCTGCAGTCGGTTTTGTGAGGATAGAAAAATAAAATAAATAACCGTTCTTCAATTATTTATGCAATTTTACATTAAAAATGTTAACATTGTAGAACAAATAGTTAAAAATGACATGGACTTTTAAGCATTGATGATTGCCTGCTCATAAAAGTATAACAAGATGCCTTTAACCTGTTTTTTATGATCAAATTCTGAAACATTTATACAACATCAAGTCATGACAGATGTCTTCTTAATGGACTGAACTGAAGATGCAGTCCAGGTAAATCAAGTAATAATAAATTCCCCTTCATCTTGTCTTTTTTTTTTTTTTTTCTCTTTTGACCTACTAGGTTATCTCATGCTTATCTAATTAATCTCATTAATTGCCAGTCAGTGTGGAGAGGAAAAAAAACAAAACATAAAATGACAAACTTTTGCATATTTTCAGAGGAATCTACTAAAATGAGCATTATATTTGTAATGGAAATAAGGATACAGCATCTAAACAATCTTCAAACAAGATTAATATTTATGTCATGCAAAAGTTTGGTACTTTCGCTGCTGCACGATGCTGATGTACTGTTTGGATCATCGTTACATCTCCCAGGCCGTTTTCTGATAATTTCAACTGTAAAGTGCCAGTAAAGACAAACTGTTGTGGGAAAACAAACTGAAGTTGTGTGTTTCTTGTCTCCTCTGGGCTTGATTTAAAACAACCCTCAGTAGATGTGCTTTATACCCCATAATGACATACCCAAGCATTGTAAAAAAGAAATAATATAGTGCCCATATGATGCAAATGTACTTGAGTCTTCAGCAGGACTGATAGAGAACCTACATTTAACGGATGTGTCTATTCGTTTAGATCTGAGAGCCTGCAGTTTGATGGGGTCATTTTGTGTCTGCTTGTGCACAAATACGAGGCCAGCTTGTTGTGTAGATGCAGAATCTGACCAAATATATTCTACTAGATCAAAAGCAGCCATCGACTTCATGACTATTTATGACAGTCACTTTGTGTCGAGCGTTGAGTCACTATAGAAGTCCATAAATTTCACTAACAGCTGCTATAAGCTGCCTCCAGAACATCTACAGCAATATTCGCCAGATCCAGGTTCATTCTTCTGATCCCTGCGGTGATTATCCGTCTCCTATACACAGTTTACGGGTGTGACACATGCCCGTAAGCTGTGAGGGCCACTGGACGAGGACACGTTATCTCCCATGAAAGCAATCAGTTTGCATATGGGTTCCGCTAATCTGTTATCATCCTTTTGCTTAATTGAAGTCTATTCATGGCTCTGATTTGTGAGCAGTTGTATGGCTCACATGTAGCATTTACCAGCTTAACTCGCACTGCAGCCACATGTATGTCCTGTAGACATCCAAGTGCAAATACTTCCACATTGTTGATGTAATTTACTAAATTTGTACTTAAAGATACCATTTGTGGATGTTCCCATCCTGCTTGCACAGGTCCGACACTGTCAGAAGGGATGTTGGCTGTGCAATGTGGCTCATAATTTGCAATAAGAACTGGATGTACAGAGCTTAAACAGTGCATTAGATGATTCCTTGGCTTCTACGTTCCACCTCAACTGATCCCTAAGAGTGCATAAATGAGCAGACACACACATTGATTGATTACTTTAACATAACCCATTCCTAGCAAAGAGTTCTGAGACTGAATAGGTTAATTAATTTCCTTTGAGGAACCGTCTCGCTCATATCGTGTCTAAATTATTTAACATTTATTAGCATGCGTGCCACTTGCATTAGATCAAAAAGCTGACGGCCAACGTGGATGAATATGAGCTTTGTGGCGTCACTGCACGCCGTAAGTGAACCGCTTTACCAGCATGCTACACTTCACTCCATTACATCAACTGTAGTGACAGAGTGACAGCAGCCGATGACCTACGTGACACGTATGCCAACAGCAGCGTCTCAATTTTACAGCGTGAAATTGTAACTGTCTGAATTCTTGTTGAACTTTTACAACTTCATGCCTGTTTGCGCCTGAACAATGTGAAGCCCACCACAAGGCAGAGTGGGCAGTCAGGCTGCTGTGGGTGGGTTTATGGAGGAATGGAGAACACGGCTTGCAGGCTCCTGAATCTCATTAAGCATATTGTGCAGGCAGAATGAAAGCAGAGGTGTTCTGGCAACACCTAACCGCCACAACCAGAGGAACCGGGAAATCTCAGTGGTTTAGTAACACCCCACAATGCAGAGTGTTTGTTAACTGGATTTGAAGAGGATGTTCTGCAGCTTTCAACTGTAACCGCATAAAAAAAAATCTAAAAAGGAAAATAAATTCTTGCTTTTTAAAGATTATTAATCTTATTTGATATAAGTAGATTATTTGTTTTATTTCTCTGATGCTCCAATATTATTTGCTGTCTGAACATTACTCCAAAAACTGCCATGAAAATGTAATTATCTGCAGGTACATGCATTTTTTTTTTTCTTCAAAGATGGCCAGGTTATTTATCACTGTTATTTTAGTCTGTTTTACTTTTAAGAACATGGTGCAATATTTACAAATGATTTGAAGCTTTTCTATTTAAACTTTCTTAACTTGATGTCAATGAGAAATTTACAAAAAGAAAATGTTTATGGTTGTTACTCTTTAACTTGTATTATATATTACAGATCCATAGCTACATATTTGTCATTTTATACTGTTGAACCCTCGAAGGAGATGTAACTGCAAAACAATTCCCTCTCGAGTTCCTCTCTGATTTTTTCTTCGACCGGTGAGACTCCGGTCGAGGGGTTTCTCTTTTAATATTTTTTATAACCAGTGAGAATCTGGTTATGAGGTTTTCATTTAATGTTTTGTATAACCAGTGAGATACTGGTTATTTAATTTCTCATATTATATTTTATAACCAGTGAGAATCTGGTTATGAGGATCGAACTCTCTAGAACTATCCCTAGGATTAGTTCTTTGAATTCTTTTTAATATCCAATAAGAAACTGTTGCTGATGTTAGTTTCCCACCAGTTATTTTATATAATATTACTAGACCCTAGTGAGAAACTATTACTGAAGCTAATTTCGCACTATTTAATCATCCTAGACCCTAATAAGAAACTGTTATTGAAGCTAATTTCTTACTAGAGTTATTTTTATAAAACCCCATTCAGAGAATATTGCCAAAGCCTATCTCTTACTCGATAGGTGGTGGGGGCAGACTCTCACCCTGACCCCCCCGGGGATAGTCTCTCACACTGATCCCCTACAAAAAGGTCCCAACTATTAGCCTAACTAAACGGTTCTTTGTACCCTCCGAGCTTAGTCTAGTTTTTCGCTGCCAGGGGTTGGAAGGATATAAGAACAGCATAATAGTTCAAAACCTAATGCCTCTGCTGGTGTCTGGGTAAAGGGGCTTACCTGAAGAGTTTGAGGACTCCTTCCCGCTTTCTTGTCCTTAAACTGGAAGAATGAAGAAACTAACTTTTTGTTGGGAGGTTAGGGTTATAACTTAACTCTTACCCCTTTTATTTAAGTTTTTTCAGGTTATAATAATGAGATTAATACAAACAAAGAATAATAAAGAAAATTCCCCTTAGGGTTTAACCCATGCTAAATTTTGTTTAATTTTTTCTGTAAGGAAATATCTTCCTTATTCAGAGAAAGATGTTAAAATGTTATATTTCTTTATTCAGAATAGTCTCCATAGAGGAACAAACCAAGTGTAGGATATGTCTCAGATGAGAATATTTTTTTTGTTAAAGTCTATTCTTCCTTTTAAGGAAAGACTGTTTTCTCTTTTCAGAAAAAAACTATTTTTCCTCACCAAGGACTAAAATTCCCAACAGGGTATATATATTTTTTTCTATATGCTGTCTTCCTCTACAAGAAAGAATAATTTTCCTTTTCAGAAAAATTCCCTTTCTTGGCAGGTTTAAATCCCAGAAGGATATTTTTTTTTTTTATATAATCGGTCTTTCTCTACAAAAAGAAATAATTTTCCTTTTCAGAAAAATTGTCCTTTTTGGCAGGACTGAATCCCAAAATGGTTTCTTTTTTTCCATAAAATTCTAAACTTCCTCTTCAAGAAAGACAATCCCTCTTTTTGAAGAATTCTTTCTTGGCAGGTCTAAATCTCAAAAGAGTTTTTTCTTTCTTTTTTTTTTTTTTTTTCTCAATACTATTATACACTACTCACAAAAAGTTAGGGATATTTGGCTTTCAGGTGAAATTTATGGAAAATGCAATATGTTCATGCTACAGTGATATAATATCATAAAAGTAAGACATTTAAGTAGAAGGATGCACTACTGATTTCCTCATCTCAAAAAATTCATTCAACACAAAAGGTAACAACAATGGTAGTTACACCACAACAAAAAATTTGAACGTCTCAATATCTCGTCATGTGCCCTTGAGCATCGATTACAGCTTGACGACGACGTCTCATGCTGTTCACAAGGCAACTTATTGCCTGCTGAGGCATGGCATCCCACTCTTCTTGAAGGGCTTGTCACTGTACCATTCACAAAGTGTAGGGCAGTTCTGTACCAAGTGGACACCCCTGCCCACACTGTAACACCGCCACCACCAAAAGCTGGCCTGGTGACAACAGTGGCTGATGCATAGCGCTCTCCCTGACGTCTCCAACATGGTTGCCGGCCATCATTTCTGCTCAGTGTGAATCGACTTTCATCAGAGAACAGCACTGAGGCCCACTGGTTCCTCGTCCAGCGTAAATGCTCCCTGGCCCATGCAAGAGGATGATGCCTGTGCCTGGTGGTGTGGTCAGGTACCCGTGCAGGTCGTCTAGCACGCAGACCACGCTGATGGAAACGGTTTCGAATGGTCTGACGTGACACTTGGGTGCCTCTCACCTCTCTTAAACGTGCCTGGAGTTGAGTGGCATTCATCATCCGGTTTCTCAGGGCAGTGTTCACAATGTAGCGGTCATCAGCACGGGATGTGGCCAAAGGACGTCCACTTCTAGGCCTTTCTGTGACTCTTCCAGTCTCTCCATATCTCTGTTGCAACCTGCTGATGACACTCTGTGACACTCCAAGCTCAGTGGCCACTTCTGTCTGAGAACGTCCTGTTTGAAGCATCGCAATGGCAAGGGACTGTTGTTCCATTGTTAGGTGTCGTCTTGGTCTCATGATGTCAAAATGTGAACAGCATGATGAGGACAACTGTTTAAACACCAGCTCTAATTGAACCAGGACATTTATTGGTCAATTCAAGGATCACACACCTGCTGTGATTTTTGCCGTTAAGCTCCTTGTTAGAGAACAGCAACTTGTGCAAAATTTATTGAAACATTTAACAGTTGGACATGTGCATTTAAAAGCTTAGAGAAGATCACATTAAGTTCACCTGTACAGGTTTGAATGCATTTTAGGCTTGTTGTGAAATTTCACCCAAAAGCTGAATATCCCTAACTTTTTGTGAATAGTGTATCTTCCTTTTCAGAAAAAATGCTCTTTCTCTCCAGAAAGAACCACCTTTTCTGCAGGACTAATTCCCAAGAGAGTTTTGTTTTTTTTTTTTTGTTTTTTTTTTTTTTTGATAAAATTTTATCTTCCTTTTCAGAAATACCACTCTTTCCGTCCGGAAAGAGACATCTTTTCTGCAGGGCTAAAATCTCCAAAGAGTTACAGATCCCACACAATGATAAGTTCTCCACGGTCGTTTCCAATTTGGTCCAATTTCTTTACAGTGATGCGTTATGGCCGCAGCGGAGCTGCAAAAGCCCCGTCTTCGGGCTGCAGCGAAGCTGCAAAGCCGTCGCTCCGTCTTTGTTCACAGTTTTTATATTAAACTTTAAACTCCACATTATAGACCGCACATATATTTCTCATTTACTGTAATACAAATTATTACACACAAAACTACTAGTCCCCTCCTTCAAAAAGCATGCATTTTCCCGAATGGGAGGGGGAACAGTTACACAAAGAAACTCTATTTTAATGAGCTAACAAGCCTTCCGTTTCAGGTGGTTCAGGCCTGCACCGAGGCAGGTTCCGGAGAGATAAGTTGTTGGTCTTCACAACAATTACGGCATACAGGAAGTCCTTGTGAATCTTCCATCTTCTTCCAGCCCAAGCTGAGAAACCAGGAGGAGCGTTCTTGCCGGTGGCTGACATTATAAAATTCATAATCTTTTTTGAAAACAATTAGAACCTTGTTTCAGGCTGAGAAAGCGTCACTGTTATGGTGTTAGGCATTTGAAACTTCTAAAACATGTCAAGTCTCGATGCAGCATCTTATCTTAAAGTAAGAACGCTGCAAAGAGGAGGGGTGAATAGGGATGAATTCTCACCTATTAACTTCTTAAACACACCGTCTATAATGCTGCTCTACAAACCTTTATATGGTAAATATAATTTCACAAAAATTACTACTACTAAAAAACAAAGGTTTATAAAAGTTTACTACAGTTAATTAAACTATTGTATTACAAACAGCATAAAACATCTCTATGTTATCCTCTCCACTCTGCCTGGATGGCAGAGTGGATAGGACCTTGGAGAGGACCTTGGATAGGTCAACTACGAAGTGAGATTTCTTTCGCCTCCCCCCACAGCTGCATACAGGGCCTAGAGAGGGAGGGGGTCCCGCTCTCACCACTGCTCCACAATCTACAAACATGTATAAAAGTTTGCTAAAAAGGGTTATAATAAAACTAATCAAGTATTGTGTTACAAACAAAATACATATAGTGTTATAGCTTGTGATAATCATGTAAAAACATATGTGAATCTGCAGTGAATATATGATTTCAGAATAGCTTTTCTAGGGTCAGAAGGTCAGAGGGGAAGCTCCTGACACAATCTCCTGCTCGGCCTTTCAACAATACATATATCTTATAAGATGTGTTTAATGCCTTTATCATGTAACAAGCACTCTAAAGTCGTGTAGTGAAGGCAATGTGGCAGTACAGTAGACTTAAACACAAATATTCATTGCATTGATCCATGAGGCCGATTAAAATCAATTCCCTGTTCGGCAGAAAGTAGCACACAGTGAAATCTGTGTATAAAGACATTCATGAATTTAAAACCAACTGAAAATGATTCGGACTGGCAGTCAGGGATGAGGAGGTGTTGGCTCATTGCCACCAGTCAACAGCTGCCTTTGTGTTTCTTATTCTTGCACAATGGATTACAGTCAAGTCAGCGCTCAGGCACTCGGTGGGGAATCCGACTTCCTCAATGCACAGTCACAAGTATCCAGTGTCATAAAATCAGACTGACGCTGTGGCTTTGCAGAAACGAAGTCACGTCTTCACAGTTCTCACACAGCTAATATGGATGGTAAAGTTATCTGCAGCAAACGAGACAAAGACAGGTTTATGTTGGCAAAATGGATAGAAAGCTTGTGGTTAGACCACACATGCTCCGCGGCTCTGATCATATCTGCATTTTACATACAGAGGTCAAAGGTTGAGCACAATACAAAAACTATCTTTAGACTTTACTGGATACAGACATTTTTGTGCACACAAGCAGGAAATCAACAAGTGGTGAATATGTAAAAGAATGTGTTCAATGGAGAGGCGAAATTATTGAGCACTGCCATAATTGTCTGGAAGTAAACTAGTAATACATTAACTTCACCCTGTAGACGCAGTTTCTGGCAAAATCCTGTCAAAGACAATCTAATACTTGTCTTATCTGTGTCCATCTGATTACGCTGATAATTTGACATATCACTTGGTATTAAATGCTAATTTCCCCCAAAATGATTTTTGCTATTTTGTTTTTATTTGTTTGATTTTGTCGTTGTTTTTGTTTACATTTTGTGAAAGGGTCAAATAAAGACTTTGAATTCAGAATATGTTACTTTCCTTACCATTTTTGTCATGGGTGAGCCTTAATAAGTTGGGTGAATCCATTTTGTCAGAGAACAGGTGGTTTCTCTAACAGCTCCATCGAACTTTGGCACATTTTCTCAGTACTTGAACTCTAATGACGGCAAATTCTGCCATCCTTCTTGCACCTTCCTCCATTCTGCGCTCTCTCCAGCTAGTAATAGTCAGACACATGTTGAGTCTTCACGTATCTCTGTCATGTGTTTTGGTTGGAAAGTTACACAGTACTACATTAACCAACATAGGCAGTGCAGACACATACAGTGTTTGCAATTTGTTATGGCCCTGAAAGGGTTTTTGGAAATGGGGTTGAACTGAACGTATATTCCACACAAGCTTGATAAAGTATTTCAGGATAATTATATGGACCGAAATAAACTATTAAGTCCAATCAAAAGGACACAGCTGGAGGGTTTGTAGGTAGTGGGAACTGCAGTCATTGAAGACTTTAGATTAAATGAAATGAAATCCTTTTACATGAACTGGATTTAATTATGTGAACTCACCTTATATGTGGTCTCCATTTGCACAATCTTGAATGGTCAGTCATTGTAAAGAGAAGTCTAATGGCTTAAAGCTGGATGCATTCTCAGTTCACAAGTCTCCCATTTTTTTGCCAATGTTCTCTTGGCTGAAGTTGGGGAAAAAAAAAAAAAGAGGCTGCTGAAAGTTTGTTGTAAATTAAGGCTGAATTGTTAGGAAACCATGCGTGGCATTGCATATGCCATCAAAGCTTCACTGCATATAGATGCAAAAGCAGCTTCCTATTTGGGGAGCATTGTGATGGTAACAGCGGGAGGTAGCACTGATGTCCATTGGTGTGGTTTGCGTGCGTTTGATTGCTCGGTAGTTCAGCATGTTTAGAAGTTAAACTATTTTCCATTGAGCTTTCAAAAGAACAAAACAGAATGGGCATTGATTTAGCAGAAAGGCATCGACCCTGAACACTTTGCTAAACTGCAGGAGAAGGTCATCTTCTGGACACACACTCAACTTCCACAAGTTTTATTTCCATGCACTGTGATAGATGACCAACTGAACGAATAATTAATAAATGCAGGTCATCTCAACATGCATTTACCACGTTCCCTCAGCTTGTGTTAACTGAACACTGGGGCTAGAGTGCTATTCAAGTAGAGATAAGATCATTAAAAAAACATGTCTCTATTTATGGGAGAGGTTGAAGTGACCCATTAAACCAGCCTCTAGCAAACAAACTGTCCCTTGGAGGAATGCTCTGTTCAAAATGAGGCAAATATATGTAAGACGTAGCAATCAAACTGGTGGACATGACCCAACAGATGTGATGCGAATGTGAACACAACCTCAGACTAAAAATGAACACTGTGTATTGTTATTTACAACATCATTTCCTTCTCCATCCAAAATAATAAGTTCACTCTGGATGGAACTGTTTGATTCTTGATGTTTTCGACGTTGTGTATGATTCTTTAAAAAGTCAGAGATAATTTATGTCGACAACTAATGCAAGGAGTGTTTAGTTTGGCTTGGTTCGAGTAAATCAGAGAAGTTTTTCACACCACAGAAAACTTCTATCACCCATGTAAGCCAAAACAAAATGATCAGTGTTACTCTACTCTTGATTAGTTGGTGTTGTATCTGAGTCTCCGAGCAGGTTGGCAGCTTCTGAAATATCTGCAGTGCTACATTTTACCTCACAATGTTATTCCAGTTCTTCATCACATTGTTATTCAGCAATTTAAGTGAGCAGTTTAAGCTCTGAAGATATTCTGTCCTCTGGGGAACTATGCATTTCCATACTGAAGGCAGGAGAGTTAGCTAGCTAGCTGTCAGATAGTCTGGCTAGCATAATGCATTTCTGTAGCCTGCAGCAATTTGAAGGACAGGGTCTGTATTTTCACTCTGTAAAGGCCTGAAAACGAAGTGAGTCTGAAATCTCAAGTAGGAAATTTAAATTAATTAGAACAAATCCTACCATTTGGATTTTCCTGTGCAAATCCTTCTGTCTCAGCTTTGCTTCCACCTCATTCATGGCACCAGTCAACATCTGGGCTGCTGTTGTATCTCACTTAACTATCTTCACAGCGTTAAAGTTTTGACTGAGCTATTGCTTTTTCTTTTTTTTTTCCTCATTGATATTCAGCCACATCCAGCACTTTATGGCTGTTTTTATATGCTGCACTTTGTAGTTAGGAGTTACTTAGTGAATAACAAAAAACGTTTTATGATCCAACTGGTTTGTAAAGTATGTTCATCTGACTCAAACCTTTAAAATTCTGCTTATATTTAGTTGAAGTCATTGGAATCATTCTGAATAATCCTTGCTGGTGGTATATTATGCGCACTAGGTGGAAGTTTCTCAAAGGAAATGATTTTCTTTGATTCTAAATTTGCTATTTGCTACAAATGCTATGCATTGGCCTACATGAAAAGAAATCTCAGACACTTAAAAGTTCACTTAAAATAAAACCATCTGCATGCACTGCTATTTTTACCGAAGCCCAGCGTCTCTGAAGCATCCACTTTAAAGTCATCAATATCTTATCTCATATTACAACAATACTTGTCCATTGCAGCTTTTTGTTCTTGACCCTGTTGCATATTGTGTGATTTTAGTGTTTTTTCCTCTGACCGTGTGATTTGACTTTTGTAGATGTCTTGCAGATGCATGTTTATAGAACCTTGCTTTATCACAAAACTGTATTATTCTACAAAGAGAGCACTAATTGCAGTGGGACTTAAACACTGCTTTTGTTTGTTCACCTTGGCTAATGCGGCCCGAAGCTAGAACACACAGTTTTCCCCAAAATAAACATTGTGAAAACCTTGTTCTGTCTATCTTTCCCTCTGCATGCTTTCATCGTCTCATTTGGATAAAGGAAGCAGCGGTAGGTTTTGAGAGGACATGCTCTGACATGGTAACAGAATTTTAATACGGAGATGTGTTAATGCAGCATTTTTGCACAAATCGTGATCTCTCAGGGAGGACTTCTTTTCTTTCTCATCTCTATCTGCCACTGGTTTTGACCTTTCTTTGCAA